>NC_033797.1:104920743-104945585 GCF_001876935.1 Asparagus officinalis
ATATATATATATATATATATATATATATAGTCTGAAAAAATGTGTAAATCAAGATAATCTAAAAAATATATTTTTAACTCTAAGTTAAGCATGTAAAAATTTCATTATTTTTAATTAAAAATCTAAGTTAAGTCTTAAGTAAAGTATACTACTTGAAAAATCAATTCTTAAGAAATTTATTTGGAGTTATCATAAAAGGTGAACTTGAGTATATCACTAACTAGGAATTAGAAAATTTAAAATTTATCAATTAGATCAATTATTACTTAATTCTATTAATTTGGCAAGTGACAATATTTTTTTTTACAAAAACTAACAAAAGACAAATGCTAAAAAAATACTAAAACAAAATACTAACTAGCAAAATACAAACGAAAGGTTAACTAGCTTACACCCACATACCCAGATTTTGTAGTGTCATCAAGGCAAATAATATCCAAAATATCACAGTTTAATAAGTACATGCCAAAATAAAAATCAAAGACTGCGTAAAATAAAAAGAGTATCCCTCACTGCTCATCTCCTGATAATCGTCATCCACATTATCAGCTGCAGCTGCTGAACTCGGTCCCGCCTCATCCTCTCCTGGGAAATCATCTGGCTGAAATGGTGTGATAAAACTATGAAGCTCAAGTGGAGGTCCATCTGTATTTCCATGTTCTCTTTGTCATCCTCTCGCCAAATATGCCAAGGTCTCGGTTGAGTAGCCTATCTGACCATGCATCTCGTGCATCTGACACTGCATCCTATGCATCTGACACTGCATCCTATGCATCTGAATCTGCATCCTGTCCATACGACTCTGCATCCTATCCATCTCCTCTCGAATGGGGTCATGTGTATCTGACTGGTGCTTAGGAGGCTCTCTACCTGAAGGACCAGACTGATCTCACCCTGAAATGCTCCTCCTCACAGTCTAATCATTTAGTAACCCCTTCCCTGCTTCTAACCTATCCTCTGCAAATACTGGAGCATGAAATCTATGGCAGAATCTAGTGATGAAATAGGGGTAAATGAGCTGAGTTCGTGATGCAGACTGTGTCTTGACCCAGTCCAACACACCCTCCACTAATTAGCACATCCATGAAGGAGAATGTCATGGGGGTAATGACAGAATATGCAGTGGTGGGTTTCAAATCAAAGTGCAGGAAAAGATTAAGTAATCTGTATTTTGGTTTGAGATTTCCTGAACCAAAATTAGATGTAAAGATCCTCCCACACAAGGTTGTAGATATGTTATTGTATTCTGGTGTACCAGGCTGTAATGTGGAGGCTAATGGAAGTAATCTGGTATATTAGTGGGTGGTTCTGCAAGATCAAGGGTAACATAGATAGTGAAAAGATCGAAAATAACCCTAACACCCCTCACTATAGAAAAAGCTAAAAATTCTCTATCTGGATCAATTTCTCATCCAGAATAGAACTCATGGACTAATGAAATGTTTGCTTTCTCTAGGGGTTTAGTCATCATGCTCCTAAGACCTACTGCAGTTAACATGGTGATTGTGGATTGATATGTCTGTAAAGCACTCATCTAAAAACCTCTCTCAAAATGAACATTAAGACCCACAATTCTGACCAAAATTATGGGTCTATCTATATCGGTGTCAAAAGGATCTTGAGAGGATGATGAACTTGCTCGAGATATCTTTCTGGGGGGGGCATCTACAGAAAAAGGAAAAAAATAACATTTTAATAACAAAATTCCAATATTTTTTATTTTTTTTAAAGAATTTAGCTACAAATTTTTCAATATAAGTTAATTCCAAGTTATCAGAATTTTGTTTTGACAAAAAAATTCCTCAAAATTATTCTTTTACAACAAAAAATGTCAAAATTTTGATAACTTGATCGGTGAAGCATACATGTTGATATGACAATTATAAGCTAAACCTTATAAATGTTGAATAAAACATCTTTAATTATCCAATACAAATTTTCGAATGTGAGAAGTACCCAATTTTAACTTTTATTTGACCAATTACTCATATTTCATAAGTTGAACTGTGAATATTTGAATTTTTAAAATTTGCACAAAACATCCCAAATTCAAATTTCAATTGGAATTTATTGGTAAAATACCCAAGTTGAAGGTCTAAAAGTTTTTGATTTGGCACAAAACATCCCAAAGTCCAACTTTGTATTTTTCATGAAACCCCCAAGAAATTTTGGATTTGCATAAAACACCCTTTTTTGAAATTTTCGATTTTTACACAAACTATTCCCAAAAAAATTTTAGATTTTTGTATAAGATATCCTCAATTGAATTCCAAGTTCAATTTTTTGTGTTTTTGCACAAAACCCCCTAAGAAATTTTTAGATTTTGTATAAACCCCCCAAATTTTTGGATTTTGGACAAAATCCCCAATTATACCCTTAATTTGTCAAATTGATCAATTTTTATCATGAATCAACACCAAACTATGATAATAATCCAAAACTATTCATGATTCATCCACTAGATCATCCATGTATTTATTCAAAAATTAAAAAAAATAAAATTACAAGATCAAGTTAGAAAATATACCTTGGGGAGATGAGAAAGAAGCCTAAGAAATTGAAGAAAAATCCCACCAAATGGTCTTGATTTCGTATAGGTTGAATGGGTGAAAATAGGGTTTGAGAGGGGGGAAATCGGTTTTGGGGAGATGGAATGAGAAAGAAGGGAATTGAGGGGTTTTTGTTCCAGCCGCCAGCGCATCGATATTAGCATTGATGCGGGCATCGATGTTGGCATCGATGCTAACATCGATGCCCAAATTTCTAGTGTTTGGGACAGCCGGCCCAAACACGAATTTTTTTTTCTTTCTTGTGGGCTATTGAATATGGGCCGAATTTTTCTTTCTTTTTTTTTCTTTTTTTTCTTTCTTGTGGGCTAGTGAATATGGTCCGAATTTTTCTTTTTTTTTTCTTTTTAAAACCCATGTTACTTATTCAAAGTTTGTTTTTTTAAGTGAAAGACAAACATGAGAAAAAGTGTATATATATTTATTTATTTTTTAAGTGAAACACAAAATGAGGAAATTATATATATATATATATATATATATTTTTTTCTTTTTTCTTTTTTATTATTAATTTTTTTTTTATAAACAATGTGGCTCATAGAGAACCAACACCTCCTCCTCTCCGAGTATAGAAAATTCTAAAAATGGTTTTAGACGTTGACCAATAATTTTGAAAATGTTACCATTTTTAGGATTTTCTATCTCGACAGCCCCATGTAAGAAAACTTGTTTTACAATAAATAGACCTATCCATCTTGATCTTAATTTCCCAGAAAAAAGATGTAATTTTGAATTGTACAATAAAACTTTCTGTCCTAGAGAGAAATTTTTTCGTAAAATTGATTTGTCATGAAAAATCTTGGTTTTCTCTTTATAAATTTTTGAGTTTATGTATGCATCATTTCGAATTTCTTCCAACTCGTTTATTTGGAGCAATTTGTTCTTACCTGCCGAGTCTGAGTCAAAATTTAACTATTTTATCGCCCACATTGCTCGATGCTCTAACTCTACTAGTAGGTGACAAGCTTTCCCAAACACCAGTCTGTATGGTGACATTTCCAAATTAGCCTTGAAAGTTGTTCTATATGCCCACAGAGCATCACATAATTTTACAGACCAATCTTTTCTGTTATGATTAACTGTTTTTTCTAAAATTTGTTTGATCTGCATGTTTATGACCTCTACTTGACCACTGGTTTAGGGGTGATAAGGAGTCGACAATTTGTGTGTGATTGAATATTTTCTCATCAAAGCTTTAAAGGAACGGTTATAGAAATGTGTACCGTTATCACTGATGATCGCTCGGGGTACTCCAAACAGTGCAAAAATGTTCTCTTTCAAAAACTTGACAACGACCTTGTTGTCATTAGTTTTGCAAGCTACAGCCTCAACCCATTTTGACATATATTCAACGGCTACTAGGATGTAAACATTTCCAAAGAAATTTGAAAATAGACCCATGAAATCGATACCCCACAAATCAAAAAGTTCAACAAATAAAATGGGTTGTAAGGGCATCATATTTCTTCTAGTGACTTTTCCTAAAAGTTGACAGTGGTTACAGGTTTTGCAAAACTCGTATGAATCCTTGAAAAGAGTGGACTAGTATAGCCCACATTGAAGAATTTTTTTTGGCTATTTTTCTTAGGCCAAAGTGGCCCCCACATGCTTGCACATGACAAAAGGATATAATACTCCTAGTTTCTTCAGTGGGAACACACCTCCTAAAGATCTGATCAGGACAGTATTTGAACAGATATGGATCATCTCAGTAAAAGTATTTTACTTAGGAGAGAAAACGGGATCTATCCTGTTTAGACCAATAAGAGGGGATCTGTTTCATGACTATGTAATTCACGATGTCGGCAAACTATGGAACAGATTGGATTTGTAAGAGCTGTTCATCTAGGAAATGTTCGTTGATCGGGATGGTTAATGTTGGTGCATTCGAGAGTCGAGAGAGGTGATCTGCTACGGGGTTCTCTGTTCATCTTCTGTCAAGAATTTGAATGTCAAACTCTAGAAGTAGGAGAATTCATCTAATGAGTCGTGCTTTAGCATCCTTTTTGGTCAAAAGATACTTTAGTGCGGCATGATCTGTGAAAACTTTGGTTAAGAAACCGATGAGGTAGGATCTGAATTTTTCTAAGGCAAAGACTACAGCTAAAAACTCTTTTTCTATGACAGTAATTTTGCTGGGCATCATTCAGAGTCATACTGGCATAGTAGATCACATGTGGTTTTCTATCAATTCGTTGTCCTAAAACAGTACCAATCGCAGAATCAAATGCATCACACATCAGTTCGAAGGGTAAGGTCCAGTCCGGTGCATGAATGATAGGAGCTGTGGTTAGCTACGTTTTCAGATATTCAAAAGCTTTGAGGCAGTTGGGAGAGAAGACAAATGATGTATCCTTGGCTAAGAGATTGGTCAAGGGTCTAGCAATTTTGCTAAAATCCTTGATGAAACATCGGTAAAAACTAGTATGACCAAGAAACGATCTGACATCTTTGACAGTTTTGGGAGGAAGGAGATTAGAAATGAGATCTACCTTAGCTTTGTCCACTTCTGTAAAACCCCGTAAATTTGAATATTTTATGATAAATAATGATAAATATATTATAAAGTATATATATATATATATAATTTGAGATCAATTCAATGTATATTTATGAAAATATGAGTGCAAATGCACAAAACATGCACAAATGCCAAAAGAGTGAAAATTTGGGAATAATGACCAATTATGAGTTTTTAAGTTTTGCATACCGATGCAGTTAGAATTTGAGACCAAAGTTGTAGGACTCTTCTTTATCTTTCCAACAAGTCTTAGATCATCTTATTCTGAGGTCGGATGAGTAAGTTACAGTCAAAATACCGAAAAGGTATTTTCCTAGTCAGATCAGGTTTCCTGGTTCGGGGTGGTTTCGGGTATTTTCAGGCCCACACCCGTTTTTCTACTATATATAACATGTATTCACGAAATTTTTAGTATTATTTTAGTATTTTAAGACCCTAACAGCCACCAAACCCTAGTTTGATTTCTTGGAGAAGATTGGAGGCTTTCAAGTAGATTTTTGTTTATTTTTGGCTTTTAGAGTGGAGATCTCTTTCGACGTTGCTTCTAAAAGGTTTTCCTACAATCCCAGGTGAGTATCATCTCTACTAATCCCCCTTCCAGTTTTTAAAATGTTTTTAAAGAGATTTAAACATATTTTGTAGAGTCTAAACGAATAGATTATGCATAAAAGACAACTCTTTTGAATTATATGTATAAAGATTAGGTCTTTTCATGCTAAAAGGGTTGAGAACATTTTTACAGATATGATTTGGATATGATGATGATTTTAAAACGTGGTTAATCTAAAGAAAGAAGTTTGATTCGTTGTTTTGAGCTTTTATGCATGTTTTAAAGTTTTGAATATGAATCTAATGCATAAAATCATGGTTATATATGTTATTTTGTTTTCCAGATATTTCTATCTGCTGTAACATGTTTGTATGCAAGATTATGAAGGTTTAATCATGTTTGAATCACAAAAACACGACGTAAACATGACATACACCAAGAATTTAGAATCTGGAAATCAGGATCCACGGTCGACCGTCACGGTCGACCGTCACGGTCGACCACATGCATGACAGAGACCTGGGTAGTCTCTGGAGCCCGTCGCGATCGACCGCCAGGGTCTACCGCCAGTTTGTTTTGGCTGTGCATGTTCAGTTGAGTTGGATTTTGGGTTTTCGAGTGTTCCTCTCGACTTTGTGATGATTAACTATAATGTTAAGACTTGATAAACACCTGGAAAAATGGTGAACTTCAGATGTGGACACGCACAACGAGATTGGTGCATGTATGCTAGGTTATGTTAGATTGACACACTTTCGACACGAGTTAAATTAATAAAAACATATGAATAATGATGTTCTATTCGTATCCAGAAATAGGGAGATGAAACATTTTTGCCACAGAACGATTGAGTAAGAGTATTACAATAGTATCGTTATTACATATATCCGGAATAGGAAAATAATAAAACCTATTTGTCGTAGAACGATTGAGTAAGAGTATTATAATAGTATTGTTATTACATATATCCGGAATAGGAAAATAATAAACCCTATTGCCGCAGAGCGATTGAGTAAAGAGCCTTGAAAATAATAAACCCTATTGCCGCAGAGCGATTGAGTAAAGAGCCTTACAAAAGTATCGCTATAATACGAGATGATGTACACATAGATACTTACAAAAGTATCGCTATAATACGAGATGATGTACACATAGATAATTGGTCAGTTGTAAGCTTTACTTTTATAAGAATTTACCCGCGAGTAGGGTATTAACTTTGAGATTTTTGGCACACCCGTTATGAATGGCAGATATATTTATTTTAGCTTAGTTGGTATCCTCTTATATTGGAGTAAATTACTCGGATTTACTTCGAGATGAGATGATTATTCTTTATATTGGAGTTAATATATGTATGTACTGACTCTATTTTCTTATATACTCCTATCCCTGCCCCTGGGGAGAGGTAGTGATGATCTCGCTAGCTCTTTGACGCTCGTTGTTTCCCCTCTTTCAGACAGCGAGTCCGGCGCACGGAGAGTCGCAGGTTGATGGGACATCTTAGTTGTCCGTTTAGCTACTTATCATATTTTGTAGTTATTGTAGAACTTCACATGTAGTTGATTATTTTTAGACTCTAGATTGGTATTTTGTTTGATAGAGTTGAGAGCTATAGTGAGACTTTGTTATTTGACTCATTGTATTTGAAATTCAGTTCAGATTCAGAGATATATCTATTTCATTCCTAGTTGGGCTCATTATTGATATTTCATATGCTTCTTCTGTGTACATTCGGTGTCGTTCTATTTCTATTTTGCCTGTCTGTACCTTCGTCTATTTTTTGTTTTCACTAGAGAGATAGTGATTGTGATGGTGAAACATGTCAAAGCAAGGTGTTTGGTGCTTGGCAGGTTTGACAATCCGAGTTTCACCTTGGACTGTAGCCTTTTGTGAACCCTGGGGCATCATATTTGGTATCAGAGTTCTAGTTCAACATCCTTAGGATCATTCATATGTCAAATTGTGGAGCTAGGATAGAGTTTCCTAGGATTCATGTATAGCGTCTGTTAGGAATTCCTAGAATAAGTGAGGACGATATGTGCGTATATCTCAATATTTCAAAAAAAATTATGATAATTATTTTATGTTGATTTAAAGTATTTGCGTGAATATTATATGTTATGAATACATGTTGTGATACGTTCCACAGTATTTGATCGACTTTATGGCACCGTTTGCAGAAACAGAGACTAGCAACACTCGAGGAGGGAGTAACGAGCCACATTACATTTTTTAGAGTTCCACCACCGATTGTATCAGTCATGCCTAATGAAGAGGTAATACCAATGATTTCATCATCACCACAACTAGTTGTTGATATAACCGCATAGCACGAGGTTTGGCTCTGAAAGAATAGGAAGGATATCAGACACTGAGAACACCAAAGTGCAGGGCACACTAGATTCATATGCAGCTTATAAATAAAAATGAATATGTGAAAATTTCTTAACGTAGACTCAGTGCCAAACCAGAGGTTAAATATATTCAGCACAAAGGATATCACTGGAGAATAGCAGCAAAGGATAGCTACGATTTCAAATTTTCGTCGGGATAGTGAATATCACTTATTTGGAAAAAATTTGTTTACTTCTTCAACAAGCAGTTAGAGCTAGTTTGCTTAAAACAGTGAGATATACCTATAGTTAATTGTGAAATCAATACTAGCATGATGGCAATAACAAGGACAAGAGACCTATAATAGGATCTAGAGGACCCCAGCAGCGGGGTAAGGATTTTTACCATCAGCAACAAAGACATTATAAGAAGATAGCACAACATGATTTGATAGTGCCGCAGCAGCGCATGATTCGGGACACATGATACAATTATAACAAGATCGGACATAGAGCAAAGAATTGTTGCAGTACACCAGCAGGAGACTAGCATGATAGAGATCAGGGTCAATAATCTTAGGGCAGCAGTTACGGCCAGCATCGGAGGATAGATGTGCTACCGGTTATTCCGAGGATTTAGGGGCCTATAGGCCAGAATTGTGCTATTCAGAGTATTCAATAGTGTCAGATGGACCCATGTGTTTCACCGCCAGCAGCGCAGTAGGCACTGGCCACCAATAGAGTTTATGTAGTCGCACCACGTGATCATAGTGCGAGCAGAGTTTTCATAATAAATTCTTATCCAGCTCGAATCTTGTTTGATTCAGGAACTTCGTATTCTTTCATATCTCATGCCTTCATGTATAGGCTTCGGTTAGTTACATATCCCTTAGATGTTCTATTATCAGTTTTTACTCCTCTATGGGAGGTGTCTCTATTAGAGAGTATATGTAGGAGGCGTGTCATCGGTATAAATGAGTTTGAGTTCATCTTTTACCTGGTCGTTTTGTGGATGTCGAACTTCAACATCATTTTTGGTATGAAATGGTTATCATCCTACAATATCAGTATCGATTGTTTTGCTAAAACAGTACGCTTGTGAGCATTCGTTAGGATTGTATAGATAGTAGCAACCTCATAGGGTAACCATAATGCGGAGTCATTTCTGGAATACGTCGAGGAGGTGATGATATAGGATCAGGGTGCAGTTTTGAGCTAGACTAGAGTTGTCTCAGAGTATCAGGATGTCATTCAGGACATACCTACGTTTTCTCTAGTGAGAGAGGTTGTTTCCCTGCATCGAGTTGCAGCAGGCACAGTACTGATATTCCGAGCACCTTATCATATCATATGACACCCGCTGAGATGAGGGAGCTACAAACTCAGCTAGATGAGTTGTTATCTCAGAGTTTCATTATCTGGAGTCCTTTTTTCCATGGAAGCACTGGTCCTCTTCGTGGAGAAGAAGGACAATAGCAAGTAATTATGTATAGATTATCGTGAGTTGAACAATGTCACTTTCCGGATCACGGATCCACTATCGAGGATTTATGACTTGTTCGACTAGCTGCAGGGAGCGTAGCATTTTTCGAAGATTGATCTTCATTCTTGTTATTTCCAGTTGCGAGTGCGGTAAATGGATATTTTCAAAATCGTATTTTCTGACTCGATATGGGTCTTTTGAGTTCTTGTCATGCTATTTGGGATGACCAATGTACCCGCGGTATTCATGGATTTGATGAACCGGATTTTCCGTCCATGTTAGAACCAGTTCATAGTCGTTTTATTGACGATATCCTTATCTTTTCGAGATCAGAGGCAGAACATGAGCAGCATCCTCTATTGGCATTTGTGGGCATTACGGACAGTCAAGATTGGAGGTAACAGTGATACACAGAGTTCAGCAAATACGAGTTTTGGCTATCAGAGGTCAGATTTTTAGACCACGTCATCAGCATCAAAAGCATAGCAGTGGATCTAGCAATTGTTGAGGCTGTACTTGATTAGGAGCCGGTAAAAACCAATACGGAGATTCGTAGTTTTGGTAGGGTATGAGAGAAAGTTCATTCAAAACTTTTGAAATATTGTGATACCACTTACACGCCTTACGAAGAAGGGTGTATAGATATGTATTATCAATATGATAACACTTGCTTTGAGCACGAGGTGCCAGGAAGCGTTTGAGACTATTAAGGCTAGATAGACTACGGTAACAATTCTGATTTTTCTAAGCAGTGATACGACATTTGTCGTTTATTTGGACACATCACTAGCAGGCCTAGGAGGTGTTTTGATACAGACCCGGAGGGTATGACTTATATTTCACGACAGTTGAGGCGCATCGTACCAGATATACATGTTGAATATCATATCTCCATGATATTATTTTGATGATAACAATTTATACAATGTGTGTTATATACAAATGCACTAACTTTTATATGTAGATTTCAATATCAAAATATGAACAAGTGTAAGTTGAGTTCAAGGCATTATGAAGTGAAGAAGATGAAGATCATATGAGATAATGTATTTTACATTTTATTTACTTAGAATTTTTGTACAAGCCTTGATCACTCACACACACACATAAATATTAGAACACACTAACGCAGGCTTAGTGTGTTGGTTAACTATAGAAATCCCTATGTTAACCATTAGAGTTATAGTTAATTATAGAATATTAAAACATTTACACTAGAGTTATAGTTAATTATTGAGTATTAAAACATTTAATTCACATTTTTTTACTTTAGTAGTCGACTAATTAGAATAGTAGTCGACTACTCATGTATATGTTTTAAATATATGTTTCTGTCAATTTACAGTATAGTCGACTAATTTGGATAATAGTCGACTACTTAAGCTTATGACAGAAATATAAGTTTCTGTCATTTTACAGTATAGTCAACTAATTAACATTATAGTCGACTACTGAAGGCAAAATTTATTTTTTAAGTTTCTGTCTAATTATAGTATAGTCGACTAATGAACTTTTATAGTCAACTACTGAGAAATTTTCTGACTTCACAGATTCTGTTTAAACTCGTGTAGTCGACTAATCTGTCCTGTAGTCGACTACAGATACAGTTTTTCCATAATTTAAAATTTGAATTTATGACTGTTTATAGCCGTTTTTAAACGTTTTTAAAGTTCAAATAAATATCTTAATTTAAAATTTGAATTTATGACTGTTTATAGCCGTTTTTAAACGTTTTTAAAGTTCAAATAAATATCTTTTCAAGGACTATAAATATGTTATTTGTTATAGCCGTTTTTAAACGTTTTTAAAGTTCAAATAAATATCTTTTCAAGGACTATAAATATGTTATTTGTTAAGAAAAATGCAGTGACTCACTACCCATAAGCTTTGATCTTTGTGCATTTTTTCAAGTGAAAAACATTCAGATTTTGAGAAAAAGAAAAGTCAAGTGAAAAACATTCAGATTTTGAGAAAAAGAAAAGTTTCTGAAATTGCCTTTGAACATTATTCAAATACTTATTGTTTAGGTAATTTACAGAAGTTAGAATCATTCCTAAGCTACTACTATACTACACTACAATTCAAGGCTTATAGGAATCAAAATTATTGCTTCAAAAGTTCTCTCGGTTTGTGAGAGGTGTTAATCTCTTGGTTTAGAGATTGGTGTGCAAATTGGCAAGGTGTTTGTCAATTGGTGTTGCAATTTGTAGGAACTTACAAATTGGTCAGGTTTGCTTTTGATTTTGTAAGTTTATTCAAAATCATAATGGAAACTCTCAAGTGGGATTTGCTTGGGGACTGGATGTACACCGGATTGGTGAAACCAGTATAAAACTTTGTGTTTGTGTTTGTGGATTTCTGAGATTTCCATTTTTCTTTGCAATTTATAATCTACTTTGCATAAATTTTTAAAAAATACTATTCACCCCCCTCTAGTGTTCTAGTGTATCTATTTCAGATCCTACATTTTGGTATCAGAGCAAGGTGAAAGATGGTATCAACAAATACATCACAATTCAAAGAAGGTCACCCTACAAATCGTCCACCAATGTTCGATGGATTAAACTACAACTTTTGGAAGTACCGAATGAATATTTACCTTCAATCTATTGGTTATGAACTTTGGAATGTTGTAGAAACAAAATATGAGAAGCCTACAACTTCTTTTTCAGAATGGACTACATCTCAAAGAAACAATGCAAATTTGGACTCCAAAGCCATGCATGCACTATTCTGTGCACTTGACAAGAATGACTTTAATAGGGTGTCAACGGCCACATCTACATATGATATTTGGCATACACTTGAGGTAACTCATGAAGGTACAAATAAAGTTAAATAATCTAAAATTTTCTGTTCTTATACAAAGATTTGAATTATTTAAGATGAAGAAAAACGAGACTATTGGAGAAATATTCACAAGATTCACCGACATCACAAATTCTCTCATTAGTCTTGGAAAAATATACACACAAGTGGAGATGGTAAGAAAAATACTCCGATCACTTACTCCACAATGGGAAAAAAAGTTACCGCAATCGAAGAAGCCAATGATTTGTCAACTCTTATGGTTGAAAATCTTATCGGAAATCTTATGGTGTATGAAGTTCAAATTGAAGATAGAAAGAATGATGAAGACGGTTGAAAATCTTATCGGAAATCTTATGGTGTATGAAGTTCAAATTGAAGATAGAAAGAATGATGAAGAAACAAAGAACAAGAAAGTACTTGCATTCAAAGAAAGAATGATGAAGAAACAAAGAACAAGAAAGTACTTGCATTCAATACTACTTCCGATAAAGAAGATTTAGATGATGATGATGAAGAAATGGGCATGTTTGCACTAAAATTTCAGAAATTTATAAAACGAGGTAATTTTAAATCTAAGAGTTCAATTTCAAATAACTCTCTTTGTTTTAAGTGTAATAAACCAGGTCATATGAAGAAAGATTGTCCAATGTTAAAGAATAAGCAAATATCAAGTTTTTTCAACAACTTCAACAACATTCAAAATAACAATAAAAGGAAAGTAATGGCAGTCACTTAGGATAATAGTGATGAGTCATCTTTAGATGAAGAAATTAAAGAAAAGAAAAGTGCTCACATGTGGCACAAGATGAAGTAAGTGACAATGAAGAACTTTTAGATGCTTTCAATGAATTATATGAAACTTTTGTGAGATTAAAGACTTCACATAATTTTCTTAAAGGTGAAAATAAAAGATTACTTGAAGAAATTTCTGATTTAAATTCCTCTACTTTTTCTAATTCTCAAGTAATTGAATTGAAAGAAGAAAATTATTCTTTGCTTAAAGAAAATGAATGTTTATCTAATGAGAATGTTTATTTAAAATCAGAATGTAATGATTTAAAAATTCGCATTAATAGTTTAGATAAAGATATTTCTTCTTTTAAATCAAAATATGAGGATATATGTTTGAATGTTAGAAAATTTAGAAAATTCAATAAAGGTAAAGAAAATCTTAATAATATACTTTCTTTTCAAAAAGAATCACAAAAGACAAAAGGATTAGGTTTTCAATTTAATGAAAATAAATCGAAGAAAACAATTTTTGTAAAACCTTCTTATGATTTATATGAATGTAGAAATGAAAATTTGTGTAAAAATAAATCAAAATTCTTTTCTATTTGGGTTCCAAAAGAATTAACTTCTATACATAAGAATATTTATATTTCTGATTTTATTAAAAATATCTGTTTATCAACTAACTATTTAGGCAAATCAAACTCTTCATGGGTTTGGTTTCCTAAAGGCTAATTTAATGGACCCAACATAGTATGGGTACCAAAACTATAAATGTTTATTTTTTTCAGGTACCCAAGAAAGATAGGTGGATTTTGGATAGTGGTTTCTCCAAACATATGACTGGAAATATACAATTATTGTCATCTTTTCAAAACAATGATGGTGATACCGTTACTTTTGGAGATAACAGCAAAGGAAAAGTCATCGGTATTAGATCTGTCGGTAATCCAAACAAACCTATTATTGATAATGTTCTATTAGTTGATGGTCTTAAACATAATTTACTTAGTATTAGTCAACTTTGTGATAAAGGTTTTAAAATTGTTTTTGAAAAAGAATCTTGCTTAATTTATGATATTGATTTAATTACTATTATTTTTAAAGGCCATAGAAAGAATAACATATATATTTTATCTATGAAAAATATTTCAAATGAACATTGTCTTATTGCATCATCTAATGATTCTATTTTATGGCATAAATATTTTGGACATGTTAACTTTAAACATATTTCTAAGATTTCTAAAAAATGATTCAGTAAATGATTTACCTAAGATGTCTTTTAAAAATAATTTTTGTGATGCATGTCAACAAGGAAAATGCACAAATCTTCTTTTAAATCTAAAAATGTAATATCTACAAGTAGACCATTAGAATTAATTCACATAGATCTTTTTGGTCCTTCTAGAGTAGCATCTTTAAATAAAAGTAGATATGCATTTGTTCTTGTTGATGATTATTCTAGATTCACATGGATAATTTTTCTTAAACATAAAAATGATGCTTTTAATGAGTTTTCTATTTTTTGCAAAAGAATTCAAAATTAAAAATCTACTTCTATTATCTCTATACGTAGTGATCATGGAGGTGAATTTGAAAATGAATTATTTGCAAATTTTTATGATAAACATGGTATATCACAAACTTTTTCTTTTCCTCGTGCTACTCCACAAAATGGAGTTGTAGAAAAAAAAATAAAACTTTACAAGAATGTGTTAGAACCATATTGTGTGATAGTAATTTACCAAAATATTTTTGGGCAGAAGCTGTATCAACAGCTTGTTATGTATTAAACAGAGTTTTATTAAGACCTATTTTAAAGAAAACTTCTTATGAATTATTTTATAATAAAATTCCTAAAGTATCTTACTTTAAAGTTTTTGATTGTAAATGTTTTATTTTAAACACAAAAGATAACTTAGATAAATTTGATTCTAAATCTGATGAAGGAATTTTTGTTGGATATTCTAATCACAGTAAAGCATATAGAATATATAACAAAAGAACTCTAATTATTGAAGAATCTTTACATGTTTCTTTTGATGAAAACTTTTCAAAACCACCCATTGTTTTAAATAATGATGATGATATAATTGATACTATTCATGATACTCCAATGTTAGATATATAAAAGATGATAATTTACAAAATAATTTACCTAAATATTTTGTAGAAGTTAAAAATCATCCACATGATTTAGTCATTGGAAATGTTTCTGATAAAGTAACTACTAGATCTTATTTTAATTTGATTGCTCATACTACTTTTATTTCAACTATTGAACCTAAAAATATAAAAGAAGCACTACTTTATGACTCTTGGATAATTGCTATGCAAGATGAACTTAATCAATTTTCTAGAAATAATGTTTGGGATCTTATACCTAGACCTCAAAATAAATCCATTATTGGAACAAAATGGATTTTTAGAAACAAATTAGATGAATTTGGTCAAGTTGTTAGAAACAAAGCTAGATTAGTTGCTCAAGGTTATAATCAAGAAGAAGGAATTGATTATGATAAAACTTATGCACATGTTGCTCGTTTAGAATCTATTAGAATTTTACTTACATTTGCATGCTTTATGAATTTTAAATTATTTCAAATGGATGTTAAAAGTACATTTCTAAATGGTTTTATAAAAGAAAAAGTTTTTGTAGAACAACCTCCAGGTTTTGAACATGAAAGTTTTCCAAATCATGTTTTTAAACTTAAGAAAGCTTTATATGGTCTTAAACAAGCACCTCGTGCTTGGTATGATAGAGTAAAGAAGTTTCTTTTAACTTCAGGTTTTAAAATTGAAAAAGTTGATTCAACATTATTTATTAAGAAAATAAATAAAGATATTTTACTAATCCAAATATATATAGATGATATTATTTTTGGTTCTACTAACAACAATCTTTGTCAAGAGTTTGCTAAGGCTATGCAGGATGAATTTGAAATGAGTCACATGGGTGAACTAAATTTCTTCCTTGGACTTCAAAGTAAACAATTGAAAGAAGGAATATTCATCAATCAAAGCAAGTATGCAAAAGATTTACTTAAACGCTTTGGAATGGAAAATACAACAAGCAAACCAACACCAATGAGCACTACTACATCACTTGACAAAGATGAAAATGGTAAGAATGTTGATCAAAAGCTTTATCGAGGTATGATTGGATCACTTCTTTACATTACTGCAAGTAGACCTGATATTATGTTTAGTGTATGTTTATGTGCTAGATTTTAATCTAATCCTAAAGAATCACATCTTAAAGCAGTGAAAAGAATTTTTAGATATCTTAAAGATACTATAAATTATGGATTGTTTTATCCAAAACATAGCACATTTGATTTAATTTCATATAGTGATGCTGATTTTGCCGGATGTAAATCCGATAGAAAAAGTACAAGTGGAACATGTCATTTCTTAGGACATTCACTTGTATCTTGGTTTAGTAAGAAGCAAAATTCAGTATCATTATCAACGACTGAAGCTGAATATATTGCTGCAAGTCTTGCATGTGCTCAAATGTTATGGATGAAACAAACATTATCTGATTAGTGCATAAATTGTCCCATATCATCCATAATATGTGACAATTCTAGTACAATTAATTTATCTAAAAATCCTATTCAACATTCACGTACAAAACATATTGATATTAGACATCATTTCTTACATGATCATGTGCTTAAAGGTGACATTTCATTAGAATTTATACCTACTGATAAACAAATAGCAGATATATTAACAAAACCCTTAAAAGAAGAAATTTATGTTAAATTAAGAAGAGAATTAGGTATATATTCAATTGAAGATTTAAATTAAAAGTTTAAACAAACACATATGCATACATACCCTTAATAGTCGACTAATTTGACCTATAGTCGACTACATGCACAAGCATTGCATAAAAGGTTTTCTGTAAATTACAGTGTAGTCGACTAATTTCACCTATAATCGACTACTCTGAGTTAAATTCTGATAATCAACTTTCTGTCGATTACAGTGTAGTCGACTACTTTTCTTACTAGTCGATTACTAATACTGTTTTCATAGTTTTACAGTTTTAAAGCTTATTGGATTTTTTTTTCAAAACCCAAAACCCAATACTCGTTTCATTTAAGTAGAGTACATCTCAACCATAGATTTTTAACTCTATCAATCCTAGCCACATATCTAAGATAAAATCTACACCTTTCATTTATTTTACAATTCAATCTGGACCATACAATACAATTCTTTTAAAAAATTAAAAGATAAAAACCTAAAAACTACCCACTAACCTATCCTAAAATCGATTCTTCTTCTTCCTCTCTTCAGAACCCACTGATTCCAAGTTAGGGCATCATCTTTCTTCTCAATTCTTCTCAAAACTTTCATCAAGTTCATCATTTTCTGAAATCTGTCAAGTTCTATAGTCGACTACATCAATTAATAGTCGACTAATCTAGGGTTTTAATAATCTGTGGTAAATTTCTCAACTTGATCTTTGTATTTTCAGTTATTTTTCTGTTTCGTCATGTCTAGAGCTAAGAAAGCTAAGCAAATTCATACTAATGTTGACAATGAAATCATCATATACTTAAAAAGTCCTGATTTACTTAAAGAATTTAACAAAATATCCTCTTTTGAAGTTCTTCCAGGACGATTTGTGAAATTTGATGATTTTATTCCATGGAATTTTGGATCATATTTTAAAAATGTGGAATTGCTTGAATTATTCTCTACTGAAAATAGAAAACCCACATATCCTTTTCTTGTTCAATTGTTCTATACTAATATAGAACGTGTTGGAACTATTGGTGGTACTAAAAAACTTAAAACTCTTGTAAAAGGAATAGAAATTGAATTGACTACAAAGTCAATTGGAAAAAAATTTCAATATTCGTTTTCAAGGAGTTTCTCTTAGGTCAATTAGGATGAATGATTCAGATCTTTTATCTAATAATATATTTCTTCCTGGTTATAGTAAACCTTTAAATAATTCAAACAAACTTCATCCAATTCCTAGGTTCATTGCACGAATCTTAGCGTATAACTTGTTTCTAAAAACTGGGAGTTTTCATTTTATTTCCCTAGATTTAGCAAAAGCTCTATATGCTATAATGGGAAATATCCAAGTTAATTGGGCTGAAGTTTACTTTGACAATCTTCTGACAATACTAAGATGATTTCTTCCTTAGGGTGCCTTTTTAACAAAAGTCTTTGACAAATTTCATGTGGATCTTAAATCTGAAAATTCTGTTGTCCGTTCCATTGAATTCTTTGATTCCAATGCCCTAACTAGGATGAAGTCAATAAATTTTGAAATTCAAGAACAAAATCCTCAAGATGAACCTCATCTTCATCAAGAAGAAATTCCACAAGATATTTCATAATCTTTAACTCAAGCAGGAACTTTTTCTAGTCAACCACCACAACCATTTCCTTCAGAACCTTCATGTTTTTCAGATGTGCAATACAACACACTATCTGCTCGTATTCTTGAACTTGAAACTGGTCAAAGAGTTCTATATTCTCAGAATTCATATATCATTAGTAATCAAGAAGAGCTAATCAAGAAGTTTGAAGACTTTGATTCAAAGCTTAGCGCTTACTTTCAAGGACATCAACCTCCTCCAGCACCTTAGAAGTTTATGCATGCATCATTTTAGATTTGGATGTTTTAGTGTTTAGTTTCAAAATAATTATGTTCTTTTGTTAGATATCTATGTTTAAGTATCAAAAACTATGTAGTTGTGGGTTGTTATTAAGACATATGAAATATGTTATGTTGCTACAATATCAAGTATGTTGATTGTGTGTTTACATTACTATGATGTTATTTGGATAGTTAATATATGTGCTATATATTTTAAACAGATCATGGTGATGAACATTATGGAACTTTTGGTCTTTATGACAAGTCTTTGCCTACCTATTTGGATGGGTGAAGTTATGGATTATGTTCATAATCTGGATGATTTTTTTTGAAGTATAAGCTCATGTTGAAGAAATAATAACATGTTTAGCATAAATGTTTATTTCTTTTTGTTGATAACAAAGGGGGAGAAATGGTTATCTATATTAAAGTTTATTTCTTTTTGTTGATAACAAAGGGGGAGAAATGGTTATCTATATTAAATTTATGTAATGTTATAAACTCTAATTTGCATATATGCAGGGGGAGAAATGGTTATCTATATTAAATTTATGTAATGTTATAAACTCTAATTTGCATATATGCAGGGGAAGTAAGTATGTTTATTTTATAATGTTTAAACTTTATTATAATATGCATAAATTATTTGTTATCATCAAAAAGGGGGAGAATGTTGAATATCATATCTCCATGATATTATTTTGATGATAATAATTTATACAATGTGTGTTATATACAAATGCACTAACTTTTATATGTAGATTTCAATATCAAAATATGAACAAGTGCAAGTTGAGTTCAAGGCATTATAAAGTGAAGAAGATGAAGATCATATGAGATAATGTATTTTACATTTTCTTTACTTAGAATTTTTCTACAAGCCTTGATCACTCTCACACACACACATAAATATTAGAACACACTAACACAGGCTTAGTGTGCTGGTTAACTACAGAAATCCCCTATGTTAACCATTAGAGTTATAGTTAATTATTGAATATTAAAACATTTACATTAGAGTTATAGTTAATTATTGAGTATTAAAACATTTAATTCACATTTTTTTACTTTAGTAGTCGACTAATTAGAATAGTAGTCGACTACTCATGTATATGTTTTAAATATATGTTTCTGTCAATTTACAGTATAGTCGACTAATTTGGATAATAGTCGACTACTTAAGCTTATGACAGAAATATAAGTTTCTGTCATTTTACAGTATAGTCGACTAATTAACATTATAGTCGACTACTGAAAGTAAAATTCATTTTTTAAGTTTCAATCTAATTACAGTATAGTCGACTAATGAACTTTATAGTCAACTACTGAGAAATTTTTTGACTTCAAAGATTATGTTTAAACTCAGTGTAGTCGACTAATCTGTCCTGTAGTCGACTACAGATATAGTTTTTCCAGAATTTAAAATTTGAATTTATGACTGTTTATAGCCGTTTTTAAACGTTTTTAAAGTTCAAATAAATATCTTTTCAAGGACTATAAATATGTTATTTGTTCAGAAAAATGCAGTGACTCACATACCCATAAGCTTTGATCTTTGTGCATTTTTTCAAGTGAAAAACATTCAGATTTTGAGAAAAGAAAAGTTTCTGAAATTGCCTTTGAACATTATTCAAATACTTATTGTTTAGGCAATTTACAGAAGTTAGAATCATTCCTAAACCACTACTACACTGCATTACAATTCAAGGCTTATAGGAATCAAAATTGTTGCTTTAAAAGTTCTCTCAGTTTGTGAGAGGTGTTAATCTCTTGGTTTAAAGATTGGTGTGCAAATTGGTAAGGTGTTTGTCAATTGGTGTTGTAATTTACAGAGACTTGCAAATTGGTCAGATTTGCTTTTGATTTTGTAAGTTTATTCAAAATCATAGTGGAAACTCTCAAGCGGGATTTGCTTGGGGACTGGATGTACACCGGATTGGTGGAACCAGTATAAAACTTTGTGTTTGTGTTTGTGAATTTCTGAGATTACTATTTTTCTTTGCAATTTATAATCTACTTTGCATAAACTTTAAAAGAACACTATCCCCCCCCCCCTCTAGTGTTCTAGTGTATTTATTTCAGATCCTCCAATACAGTGCATTCAAGCACAAGGAAAATGTACAAAGATGTAAAAAGACACTTCTAGAGGAGTTTTTAGGATTTATTCAGTAGCCAGTTGTGATATTCTAGTGTTGTCCACCCACATACGGAATATTCTAGTGTTGTCCACCCACAGACGGATGGATAAACGGAGAGAGTAAACCAAGTGTCGGAAAACATGTAGCATACATGTATTATAGATTTACAGGATAGCTGGGAGGATCATATCTTATTGATTGAGTTTGCTTATTGACATGACACCATATGAAGCATGGTACAGGAGACATTATAGATTGTTTATTCATTGGGCAGAATTACAAGAAAGTTTATTGCTTAGACAGGAGCTTGTAAGGCAAACTAAAGAAAAGGTAACAGAAATTCGGGAACGCATTTTTGCAGCGGATAGTCGTCGGAAGAGTTATGCAGACCAGAGACGATAACCGTTAGAGTTCTAGATTGGGGACTATGTCTTATTGAAAATACCGACGATGTATTTCGTGACTCGGTAGACGGGGAAAGTTTACCCCAAGGTATATTGGCTCGTTCATGAGAGTTATACATTTTGGAGCCGTTTCGTATGGGCTAGATCTTCTAGCATCAATGTCGAGTAGACACAATGTTTTCCATGTTTTGATAATTTATAAGTAATTCGCGACGAGGAGTAGCAGAGGGTGATTGATGCACCAGAATTTGAGTTTCAGATAGATTTAACTACTGTGGAGATCACGGGTTGTATTCTTAATTTTACTGTTCTTCTTCATGACTGGAACGATATTGGCTAGCCAGTCTGGATGTTGCTCCTCTCGGATAAATCCTGATTCGATCAATTTCTTAACCTCTGCCTCAATGGCTTCCATAATCTGCGGACGAAACCGTCTTTGCTGTTGTTTGATAGGTTTGGCATCCGACTTGATATCGAGGCGGTGCATTGCCACATTGGGGTCGAGCCCTGGCATGTCTTCATAGTTCCAAGCGAAGACGTCAATATATTCCTTGATGAGAGCAATTAATTCCTCTTTCTCATTTGAGGGAAGACTATCGCTGATGAATATAGGCTTTGGGTTGGCCTCATCACCCATGTTAATTTGGACTATTTTATCTTCAGTGGGGGTTCCCTCTGGTTTGAACCTATCACCATACTGCATGTTCAGGTGATGAACCCATGGGTCTCCCCATGTTGGCATTTGATCATCGTACTCTATGTACGGATCAGCTGTAACCATGTTCGTCATTAGGGCTTTGAATGCTTCCCCCAGACTTGTATCGGAATCCCATTCCGAGGAATCTGACGAATATCCATCTTTGTAGTGCTCAGATAATTGGTTATTGATTAACCATCAACACTCGTCTTCTGAAGAAGATTCATACCCTAACCCTCATCTGTATTTATAATAATCGTCTGGTTTCCCTTTTGGTACATATGCTACTTTGGCTGGAATACGAGGACCTCGATCAAAGTATAAACCTTCTCCCAGTGTGAAATCATATCCCTGTTTTTCCATGAGCTTGCGCGCTTCCGGACTATACTTAGATAAATGCCGACCAGGTTTGTCATCATTCTCGTCTTCCTTTAAGAAATGATCTGGTAATGGAGAGCCCTCTCCTTTGCCATAAATCACTTCTCTTTGGCCTCCTATTTTGGTAGGGATGACCAGGGTTGTTCCGAAAGAATGCTGGAGGCGTTTCTTTGTTATATAGGATGATCGAAGCGGCATGCATAAATCGGGATTATCATACAATTCTTTTATCATATCATCAAGAGACAGGGAGTACTCTAAATCATTATTTATTTTATTATTGGCAAGTTGCCAGTTACAACTGCCCTCTGACGATTGTTCATCGTCAAGGTTGATTACAAAGGGTACAATGTCGTTTAAAACATAACCTCCGTTGTAATCAAATCCGGCTTCGGTATCAGCTTCTCCTCCGCTGTCCGTGCCTTGGGCCGATGATTCAGTATCGGATTCGTTACCATAAAGGAGAGAATCAGTGAAATAATTCTCATACCCTTTGAATGGTTGCTTATCCGCGACCACCGTCCTAACCTTATTATCAGTGTCGACATACTTTAAACACTGATGGAGTGTGGAGGGAATTATAACATTACTATGGATCCAAGGCCGACCCAATAGTAAGTTATATGAAGTCTCGGCATCGATCACATAACATGTGACTTCTGTCTTCAAATCTCCCATTTGACACTTTACCCGGATCTTACCCAAGGGTCTTGACCCGCTAGTATTGAACCCATAGATAACAGTGCCTGTGGACGCCAACTTACTAACCGTAATGCCGAGGTTATGCATCAAGCGAAGCGGCATGATACTCACAGCAGAACCTGGATCAACTTGGATTCGGTTGACTTTGCTGGAGCCGATGTACCCGATGAAGTATAGCGGTCGATCGTGGTTCGAATTCTTCGTCTGCATATCCTCTTTGGTGAAAGTAATACAGGGAAGGTTCTTAGTCGCTATATTGCAGTGTTGACTCAGCGGTTCTGTCTCTTCAGGCACCGGCTTGATTTGAGTCAGAAACACCTCTGAATTGGCCAAAGCTTCTTGCAAGGCCTCCCTGGTTTCCTTGGACAACCGCAGCAACTCATACAGCGTTATCCGTGCTGGAATGTTGGCTAGTTGAGCCATTACATCGAAGATTTGTGGAGTTTTCGAGCTTTCCGGTTTGTCTCTTCCAATCGGGCGACTGAAACGAGACTGCTTCGGATTCTGAACCTCCTAGGGATTCTTCTCTTTCGGTTTATTCACCGGCTGTCGTCGAGCCTCTTCGCCCGGTGTAGGACTTGTAATCACCCCCATCTCCGTGAGAGTTTTGGCTGGTCCCCGTTTATTCACCCCCTGCTCACTAGGTGGTGGATAATTGTAGTGATACTCATTTCCGCTTCTAGTGGCGAAGACTTCTTGTTCTTCTTCGGAGAGCGGGAAAGCTTGAATTCTTTCATCATCTTCTCCTGGGATAGCAGAGACTCTGCAGCAAGACTTTCCTTTCCCTTTGGACTTCTTCTTGGGCTGAGGTTGCAATTGGAAAGTTTGATTAGCATCAACTGCATTAGCATGTGCCTTACCTTTCCCTCGTGGGACGAAATTTTGTTACGGAGCATTCGTCGCCTGTTGGCCTCTTTCCGCCTTCTTTCTTCTGAGGAATCGCTCGGCTTGCTCTCCCCGGACCTTCAAATCCTTCCATGTTTTGGACGGTGCTGTCCCCATTGCTTCCAACACGTCCAATTCGAGGTTGTTGTGGCAAGTCTGGAGAATGAATTCCTCGGTGATTGGGTCCCGACAGTTCATCGCCTTGTTCCGGAACCTTTTGACGAAGGCATCAACCAATTCCCCGTCTTTTTGTTTCTCGTCAAGCAACGACCCGATGGATATCTCGGTGTCGTCGTCAAAGAAGTTAGCGAGGAATTTAGTCTCCATGTCGTCCCAGCTATTCATGCTTCCTGGCTTGAGGCGGCGATACCAATCGAAGGCGGCTCCACGAAGAGTGCCAACGAAGGATCGTACCATCAGAGGCTCATTACCAGAGATAACCCCTAGGTGTGATTTGAAGTAAATCAAATGCTGAGTGGGTGAACCCATCCCATTAAACGGCGTGAAGTTAATTAGGTTGAAATTCGCCGGATATGGGATTGATTCCCATTCTCTTGGGTATGGACAAGGAATGCCTGTCTTCTTCATCTCTTGAGCGGAAATCAACGTATTGATTTTGCTCTCGAGGTTTTTGATCTTCAAGCTTTCACCTGTGTTTTCACTAGCATTCTCGTTACCACCCCCTGCATTGACGAGAGGATTAGTGGCATTGTGAACTTCATTCGCATTCGTGTCCTCATCTTCCTGATGAACTTGGTTACGATGACTTGGTTCGCCTTGCTGGATTGTCAGTGCTTGGATCTGTTGGTCATGCATCTCTCTCAAGTTCTGCATGGCCATCTGCATTTCAAACCTGAAGCTCTCCTGTTGTTTGGCCATAGTTTCTTCAAGCATCTTGGCCACTTGCTCCGCACTTATCATAAGTGCCTCGCGGGGTTGTCCCTCGCTGGATACCGTATTATCTGATGCGACCGCAGAGCCAGCATCCGATTCTTCATCTTCTGAA
>NC_033797.1:104946422-104946959 GCF_001876935.1 Asparagus officinalis
TGCGGGCTTCCTGGACTTGAGCCCGTGCTTGCGCTGACAGTGCGCGGCGCTTACGAATACGCTCATCAAGTGTTGAACAATTCCATTTGACACGGATCCATTCATTTGTTGGCGGCTTAGAGGAGCTGCCATTCATTGGTGGTTGAGGCTGTTTGCCTCTCATGTTCTTCAGATACGCATTATAGCGGATTCCATCCGTGGATTCCATCGCCTTTGCGAATTGCCGCGCTAGGCGTTGACGTCGCCTCTGGCGGGCTCTCTTTGAGAGAGTCGCTACGCCCTCAGTGGCAGAGAAATTGTCGAGAACAGGTTTGACCTGGTTGGAGGTCGGTGGAGCTTCACCCGACGCAACTTTGGCGTCGATTGGGGTTGGATCTTCGTTGGCATTCTGTACTTCTTCGTACCAACGAACTTTTCTCCTGGAGGAGAACTTCTTGGGCTTGCGGGGGGAGGTGGATCCAGACGAGAATGACAGATACTCCTTGAACTTTTGTTGGTCGAATTCATACTCGACCTCCTCCTCAACCGGGATCGAGA
>NC_033797.1:104947959-105020998 GCF_001876935.1 Asparagus officinalis
CGAGGCGACGAAGATCGACAATGATGCGAACACGGAATGAATCCACAGCCGCGTGCAGAAATCAAGCTAACGAGTTAAGGAATCAACGAGTCATCCAACCGAGAATGACTCGGACGAATCACGATCAGTTTCGATCGAACTCAGAAGCGGATTTACTGCCAATCGGAATGCGACTTCACCTGCCAATTCAGATCAACAATCCAGAGTCTCAAGTCAACCGAACACGGATCCAAACGAGACAAGCAAAACGACAAAAGCTCAAACACCCGGCGGGGCTCGCAAAAGCCGAGCCACCTCAGGTGGCTCGACCTTAGCCGAGGGCCACTCCAAGGTGGCTGGCGGCCAAGGCCGAGCCACAAGGTGGCCTCGTGGCGAGCCAACCTCAAGCCGTGGGCTCGGCAACGGCCGAGCGCACCCTGAGGTGGCCGGTGGCCTGCAGCCACCTCAAGGTGGCTCGGACCAAAGGCGCGAGCCCACCTCGGGTGGCTCAGGCCAATGGCCGAGCCCGCCCGAGGTGGCTCGGTGGCCGAGCCACCTTGAGGTGGCTTTGGGCCATAGCGCGAGCCACCTCAATGGTGCTGCACAGTGCGTGCCACCCGAGGTGCCGACAGTGGCTGATGTGGCCGACACTTCTCTGTTTGCGGCCACTGCGTCTCTGAGAGGCCTATAAATTAGCCCTAGAGATGTTCATTTTGCGGGTGAACTTTCAAAGAGCCGAAACTCTGACCGGATTGAAGAGCAAAACTCGGAGCTTGTGAATGACTCAGAAAGCTTTGCACATTCGGTATCTGATCCTCGGTCGACCGTTTCGTTCCCACGTCAGAAAAGGCAGGAATTTCGAGAGGAAGACAAGAACAGATCCTGAGATCTACAGCGAGAACCACACTCAAATATTCGGATCCGAGCGATTATTCGCTTGGTGGATTAATCCCTCCCGGCTTATTATTCCTCGTGGAATAATACCGCGGCATAATCGTGTAGCATCCGAGCCGGATCTAGATCACGCGGTGGTCCAAAGCGCACAGGCAACAGAAACGCCACACAAGCGAGCGGCCGCAAACAGGACTCCGCGATTGTTCACAAGAGGAAAGTTGTAATTTTTACTGTTTTTTTCTATCTTTCTTTGATTTAGTTGTAACCGGATCTATAGAAACCGGATCTTTGTAATTCAAGATGACAATTATCCTCTTAATCGACCCAAGAATCAAGGAACAGCTCTTCTCCTATAAACAACAGTTTTCCCCGCGAAACAATCTGGCGACCACGAGTGGGGAGCCATGGAACGATCTATATAGGAGTAGATGCGTCGCAGCCGCGGATTGCAATGCCGGTGTGAGGAGGAGGATAGAGTTCGAAGCCAAGTCAGAGTAGCGTGTCCTCGTACGGACTCTAATTCTCGCCCCCGCAAGTCCAAGAAGTTCTCACTCCGCGAGAAGCTCGTTGTTGAAGCTGCAAGAAGCCCAGAAGCTTCTCAACCGCAAACCTGACGGCGAAGTTGCGTCAAATGAAGTTCCACCGACCTCCAATCAGGTCAACCCAACTCCGCGCCAAACGCCTGCCACTGTAATAGGCGTTGTGACTCTCTCAAGAGAGCCCGAAACAGAGGCCGTCGTCAACGCCTTGCGCGGCAACTCGCTAGAGGTGAGTTGAGGACGGATCCGCTACGAGGAGTTGAAGAACAGCGGAGACAACACCCTCAACCACCAATGAATGAGCGACTCGTCCAAGCCGACAAGAAAGAAGGCGTTCCGCGTGCAAACGGAAGCCGTTCGACGGCTCGAAAAAGGAGCGTATTCTGCCAGCGCCGAGCGCGATTGTCAGGCGGCAGGCAGGGCTCAAGCCTCAGGAAGCCCGTAGAAAGCTGCAAAGGAGGTGGAGAATAGAAGCCACCACCAACAACGCAAGTCTGGAAGAATAAGTCTGAAAGTGGCGACTCAGACCAGAAGAGTGCAGCCTTATCAGGAAGGTCCAAACTCCGCGAGTCCAAAGTCGCCGTTAATTTGGTTGCAATAGGGATATTTGGGCGCTCGGTCGTTATAGACGTGAGAGGCAAAGAGCTCCAATTCATGAGCGTTTGGGCGCGATGAGAAGCCCAGAACGACTTCGAACATAGCTGGGGGTCGCCATCAACCTCCAGCATGACAAAGAGCTCAAAGGCAGCCTGCAGGGCAATTTGCGCAATTGAAGTCCGGCACACGCCGAAAAATTCACAGCCCAAGGCATGTTTTGAGGCGGGTAACTATATCGAAAAGCCCAAGAAGGTCCCCAAGTTCCAACCTCCAGATGCGAAAACATTATCATCTGATGTGGAGTAGTCGTTATAATGAGAAGGCGTGCCCAGCACACGGATAGGCTTACTCCGATCGTCAAATGACGAGTTGTACGTAATCGGTGCTGGGGGTACGACATAGAACCAGGAAAGAGGGTCCCCGAGAATCAGGGATAATCCAATTGCGCCTATTCCAAATCATTCGCGCCGGTATTGTCTGAAAATGTAGCAATTGCATTAAGCGCGGTCCCCCGAAAGAGTTTTAGTTCTTTCGAAAGACTCAGTGCGGAGACGCAAAAAACCATAAGCTAGCGCGCTTCCAAGAAGAAGAAGGGTGATTGAAGACGGAGAATTTCCGAGGCTCCCATCACCAACAATGACGACAAAAGGAACATGCAACGAGAAGATTTCGAGTCGCCATTCTAAGAGCCTCGCGCTACCTAGACAAAGTCTGCAGTCCGGCAACCATAGAGGCGGCAATCTATGGCCTAGGATTCGGACAAGAACGTCCTATCAGAAAGATGAAGGCCGAAAAAGAAACTTTAAACTTATTCAAAACTAGGTGTTACATCTGATGCCGGCTCGCGGTGGCATCAGATAATACAGTATGCCAGCGAGGGACACCCCGCGAGGGCCTGATGATAAGTGGCAGAACAGATGGCAAGATGCTTGAGACGGCTTTGGGCTAAGCAGAAAGAAAGTTTCAATTTGAGATGGATTATGGCCATGCAGCAGAGATTGTTAACGAAATGATGGACCTACAATCCAAGCATTGCGACCAACAAGGGCGAGCAGAATCCATCGTAACGCGCGTTAATGCTGGAAGATGGAGGACACAAATGCTCGTAATACCAATGACCGCCTCCCGTCAACGCAGGGGGTGGTAATGAGCAACTGCTGGCAGAAAACACCGGCGAAAAACCTGATTAAGATAGAAGAACCTCGAGAGGCAAAATCAACACAATTTTGATGCTCCGCTCAATATGAGACGAAGAAAATACAGGCATTCCTTGCGCCCATACCCGAGAGAATGGGAATCAATCCCATATCCGGCGACAGTTCAGTCTAATTACTTCTACGCCGTTTATATGGGATGGGTTCGACCCATCAAAGCATTTGATTTACTTCATCGCCTGGAGTCCATGCTCTGGTAATGAGCCTCTGATGGTGCGGTCATTCGTTGGCACTCTTCGCGGAAGCCGCTTTCGATTGGTTGGTTGCCTTCAGCCACGAGATATAACAGTTGGGACGACATGGGACGAGTTCCTTACAAATTTCTTCGACGACGACACGAGATCTCTATCGGATCGCTGCTCGTGATAACTGAACAAGACGGGCGAGTTATCGAACACCTTCGTCAAAAGGTTCCCGGAACAAGGCGATGAACTGCCGGGACCCGATCACCAATGATGTTTCATCGGTCCAGATCAGTGCCACATACAACTCTTTCGCTGGACGCTTGTTGGAGGCAGGATGGCACATTCTTAGCACCGTCCAAAAACGTGGGCAGGATCTGAAAATCCGGGAGTCAGAGGCTGAAGCGATTCCTCAGAGGAAGAAGGCGGAAAAGAGGCCCAACCGGCGACGGAACGTGTTAGCCAAAGCAAACTTCGTCCACGGGGGAAAAGTGTAAAGGCACAAGCTAATGCAGTTGATGCTAATGCAGACCTTTCCAATTGGCAACCACTGAACCAGACGCAACAGCGCCACAACAACTACAGCACCCCAGCAATTCTCGAGGACAATAAGGCAACAAGGCGCTCAGAAGCATAGAAAAGTCTGCGAGCCGAGGTTGCCTAAAGTTGTACTCCTTCAAGATATGAAGTCCCGTATTTCGCTCAAATAGCCTGTTGGATGAACAACAAGATCCAGTTGCCGGCGATCGTGGATCAAGAGGGGCCAGCAAAGTGACGGATCAAGTACTGCGCGTACTCACAGAGCGTCCACCACCCCTAAACGAGATCATGCTCCCTCAAGGAAAAATCCAGGCGTTATCGACGTAGGAGTCATAACCCGAAAACCAGCCAAGAATGTGGGGGCCAACGAGTGTCAATCAGTGTTTGGGTCGGTGCTACAACATTTTATTTTTTTTTTTTTTTTTTTGGGTTCGAGCCAAAACGCGTCACGCAAAGTTCGGGATGAAGACGGGGGGTGAAATGACGACCCGCACGACAGCGCCAAAAAGGACTTGGCCCGCACACAACCCCAATGGGGCGAATCCTTGGGTTCATCCAGAATCTGATTGGAGATGACAATGGGC
The DNA here is from genome assembly GCF_001876935.1 of Asparagus officinalis. Classification (NCBI taxonomy): domain Eukaryota; kingdom Viridiplantae; phylum Streptophyta; class Magnoliopsida; order Asparagales; family Asparagaceae; genus Asparagus; species Asparagus officinalis. Next base: position 104,952,489 of record NC_033797.1, read on the forward strand.
CGGTTCGTCACTCCGGGAGAAAGTCTAAAGGAAAAGGGAAGTCTTGTTTATGGAGTCTGCTGCTATCCCAGAGGAAGATGACGAAAGAATGCTAGCAACTTTCCGCCTCTGAAGAAGAACAAGAAGCTTTTGGGCGAACACGGAGCGGAAATGATATCAGCTAACAGATTATCCGGCCACCTAAATGAACAGGGGCTGAAGCAAGCGGGGACCAACGCCAAAACTCTCACGGAGATGGGAAGTGATTAACAAGCCCCCACCGGGTAAAGAAGGGGCTCTACCGACAGCGGGTGAATAAACCAAAAGAAAAAACAATCCCCAGAGGTACAGAATCCGAAGCAGTCTCGTTTTCAGTCGTCCAATTGAAGAGACAAACCGGAAAGCTCGAAGACTCCGCAAGCTTCGACATTATGGCGCAATTAGCCACATTCCAGCAACCGGATAAGCGCTTTGATGAGTTGCTGGCGATTATCCAAAGAAACCAGGGAGGCCCATAACAGAAGCTTTGCCAAATGCACGAGGTTTATATGAACTCAAGTCAAGCCGGTGCCTGAACAGCCAGAAACCTGCTGAGTCACAGTGCAACATAGCAACTAAAAACCTTCCTCTGCATTACTTTCACTGCAAAGAAGATATGCGACGAAGATTGAACCCAGATCGGCACGTATATTCTCGTCGATACCATTGGCTCCATGGCCAAGTCAACCGAAAAATAGGAGGATATAGAGAATGCCGCTTCGATTGATGCATTATGGTTCGTAGATTGGCCGCCCATCCGACTAGGCCACTGTATATTTATGGATTCAACAACTAGTGGGATCAGACCCTTGGGTAAGAGTCCGGTCGTAAGTGGCGCAAGTGGGAGATCTGAAAGCACGAGAATAGTCACGTGTTATGTGGATCGATGCGGAGACTTCGTAACTAGCATTACTATTGTGTCGGCCTTGTGATCATAAGAAATAATGTGATAAATATTCCGGTGCTATCTCTCCATGAGTGTTTGAAGTATGTCGACAACTGACATGAGGTTAAGGACGGTGGCTCGTTGGTTCGTCGGTTTGTGCCGAGCTGAGCTAAGGGACCTATAAGCAATTTTATATGCCTACAGCTGCGTCTGGCAGCGGTATAGAGCTACGTCCAATGGCAATTTAAATTGCGTTCAGCGGCTGATTTGAGATGCGTTCGGACTGTGCTTGGCAGCGATTGGAGCTGCGTTTGGGTTGATGAAGCTGCGTTCGAGCTGTGTTTGGCAGCGATTGGAGCTGTGTTTGAGCTGTGCTTGGCAGCGATTGGAGCTGCGTTTGAGCTTCTCTGTCTTTATATATGGATGACACCAATGGTGACACCAAAGACCAGTAAAGAAGGTCTTATTCAGGCCATTTGTGACAATTGAGGCATCTCAATAACGCTCTATCAACTGCAGGTCACGATCTCCACTAAGATTTCTTTGCATGGTTTAACCATGTGCTCCTCAGTGTGTTGAATATCATTACACTGCTCATCAGCACCTCTAATGGTTGTTAATATAATATTAGTCATGTTGTTGTCGCAGCCACTAAGATCAATCATCTCACATAAGAAGATGCATTCGTGTCTGCAGCGGTTGAAGCTGCGTTGGTATTGTATCTTAACGATGGTACGCGGGGAGGACTTCCACGTCTTGGTTTGAAGAGATCGTTGATTTGTAACCTCTTTCTGTCAGAGCGTTGCTAAAGATCGTCGTTTTGTAATCTTTACTTTAGCTCTTTGATATGTGAAAATCTTCAAATTGTAGCCTTCTGGAAGTCGTCAGATTGTAACTTCCATCATCGATGTTTCAAGGGGAATCAGCTATCTATTATTATTTTTAGACAGCCTACAGCTAAGAAGAGCCTTTCTAGATCTACCCATTTCTGAATAAACCTAGCATGCAGCTTCATGAACCACTCAAAGGCAACTCCCTTGAGGGTGTCGATGAACAAACGAGTCAGGATGGCATCGTTCGCTACCACATCTCCAGTCTGTGACTTGAAGTAGTATATATACTGATTTGGTGATCCCGTGCCATCAAAAGCTTGTAGTGTCAGAACCTTAAACTTCGATGGATAGGGAGTTGTCCCATTCTGCGGGATAAGGCCGCACTACTCTGTCGTCTTGGAGCTCACTCCTATTGACAATTGCGTTGAGGCAGGGTTCCAATTCCTCCATCTTGACTGACTGAGGATTATGCTCGTTCTTGCCCTCTTTCTCTTCTTCAGAGGTAGACTTTATGTTATGAGCTTCATGGTCCGAATTCTCATTCACTTTATCTTTCCCTTTTGATGACTTCGTCTTTCGAGAAGATTTAGCTTTTTAAACCTTTTCTGTGATATGCTGAGTCATCAGATCTTGCAGTTGATTGAGAGTCTCCTGTTGAGCCTGGAGCATGGTGTGATGTTCATCGACCCTCATCGCCAGGTCTTCTGAGCTCCCTATCATGTAAGCAAGATTCTCATATGCTACAAAAGAACTTGAGGACTGAGGCTCCGCGATAGCTGAGTGTTCATCATCAGAAGTTGTTCCTCTAGTAAGTCATTTATAGTTGACAGTAGAAATGGATCCCGTCCAAGTCCGGGTGTGTCGGTATATCACTTCAAACTCATCACATATTTCTCTGACGGTTGGCGCATGACTTGTTTTAGAGTCATCAGAGATAGGAGCCAATGCTTTCCCTCTACCAATCACATTGATAGTGACCTTAGAATATTCAGCTTCTGAAGCCTTCTTCTTGTGATGACGTTGTTGTTTGGCAGGCCTAGCATGGTTCATCAATCGGTCAAATACTGATCTTTTGGGTGTGGATGCACAACATTGGCATTCCGAGAGGACCATAGAAATGAGACGCTCACATTGACATAAATGAACTGCTTGTTCCACTAGTCTTTCTCTCGATAGAAGTTCCCATAAGTCGGAGACTTGGGAAGGATCTCTTACAGGGCATGAGATTGGATTTGGAATCGCATGTCCGTTATTAGATGGGACTGGTTCTTGGCAAACATGAATTTTGAATCCATGTTGATCTTTTCTAACATAACGAATTGCATCGTGTCCTGAAGAAGAAACATGAGGGTCATATTCTGTTTGATTAACGCTAGACCAAAGTCTGTGTTTTATTGGTGAAAAGCGCCATTAAGGCTAGCGTTCCTACTGATTAACACAGTCTTGAGATCTACATTTTGAGTCTATAACACTCTCCCAAGAGTTGTGTTCTATTTTGGAAATGCTCCCCTGAGGGTTGCGTTTTGATGTGGAAACGCATCCTTGAGGACTACGTTCAATGGTTGAAATGTGTTCCTAAGGACCATGTTCTATTTTTGGAACATGCCCCTAAGGGATACATTTTAGATTGATCACGCGAGGCTCATACTTGGTCTCATCAACATGAGGCTTGCATTCTGATGCAGAAATGCAGCACTCAAGTTGAGGCTCGCAAACACGGATTCACATTGATTGAGAGATTAGCTCTCTCGGAGATAGGTTCATCACAAGGATCTTCTTCTTAGTTGAACGGTATTATTCTTGTCCTGTTTCAAGGCCTTTGTAGTGATATCATCTGTGTTGACAGAGCTTGTCATCGCGATGGGCCTCTTCTGACACGATACACGTAACTTTGACGTAGTTGTGAGATCTTCAACTCGTTTGACGAGTCCAGCAGAGGCAGAGCTGACTCCTTCAGAGGAGGGGCTATTCAAGCCATGTAATCCAAGGGGGGGGCTCCTTTTGTAGTTCAGTAATAGTTTTGGTCTCTTTGGAGACCACGCGGACCTTGCGCATAGGCTTAGGGCTAAGGGATCCAGAGGAGAGTACTTCTTCGTACTTAGCTTGATCAAACTCCACGAGGAGAGTCTCGACCATTGTTCCAATGAGGTTGACATCGAATTGCATCACCACTTCTTCATTTGTGAAGCTAGTCCCAAGTGGAGTCGCCATATTTTGTTAGTTGGGAAAATTGAAAGAAGAAAATAAAGAATTTAATTTGTATTATTCTCTCTAACAGACTTAGAAAAAAGAATTAATTACAATCCTCTCAATATAATTTCTCTCTAATAGACTTAGAAAAAGAAATTATAATCTTCTTGTATCGAATTCTCGATTTACAAAAGAGAGAAAGATCGATGGAGATCCTTCCTTTTGTTTAACTTGGGTTCTTCTTGGTATCGATGGAATGCCTCCCTAGATGTTCATGTAGAGTTTGCTTTTCATTGATGATCTGAATGCTTCACCTTGTGGAACGCGATTCTTCCTCTTCATTGATGTTGAGGAGGACTTGAGTGGCAAGTTTGAAAAATAACTCTTAACGAGTTTAAGAATTTAGAGTGAGTTTAAAACTCTGTAAAAGAGTTAATTGATTTAACCAAAAATCGGTTTCAAGCCCAGAACAAACTCCTTGTTGCTAAAATTGAAGATACCCTTGGTTGAAGAATGATGAATGTCGATCTTCTTCTCCAAGAATGCCTTTTTATCTCCCTAATTTTTAGATCCAGAAAAGCCGATCAATTCCTAATCCCTAACTCAGTTGAGTTTTTGTTATTTATATGGGATTAAGGGTGTGTAACTGTCCCCTTAATCCACTCCTTAATAGGGGCTTAATTGCCTCATTAATCAGGTATAACAGCCCCCTTAAACCGCTCCCCAAATCATTGGTGAAAAACGGTTTTTGGAACCATTTGAATCATGTTTGAATGAATCAAACGTAGGTTTTACGTTGCAAGGTGTGAATCATGTGTTCGAACACAACGTTTAGAAGCTGCGTTAGTAGGGGATGAAAGCTGCATTTAGCAGCGTTTGGAAGCTGTGTTAGTAGCGGATTTGAGCTATGTTAGCCTAACGCAACTAGATTTGAGTTGCATTAGCAGCTGGTTATGCAGTTGTTGGTTGCTTTTACTCTGGAATGCGGCCACTTGCATTGCATTACTGGGATGTAGAAATGAGTTCTGCATCTTGGACTGAAGAAATCGTTAACTTGTAATCTTTTTTGTCAAAACGTTACAAAGATTGTCATTTTATAATTTTTGCTTTAGCTCCTAAAAATGTGAGAGTCATCAAATTGTGAGTCTCGCTATTAATTGTGAAGACTGTTGAATCAAAGCTTTCATCAGTTGTCATGAAGGTCGTCGAATTGTGATCTTTCTCGATCTACATGAAAAATTTTTAATTGTAGCCTTTATTTGTTGATGTGAAAGTCATTCGATTATAACCTTCGTTATCGAGTTGTTGATGTGGAAGTCGTCAGATTGTAACTTCCATCATTGGTGTTTGATGGGGATTAGCTATCTGCAGTAATTTTTAGACAGCCTACACATGCGATAAGTCGCATGACTACCTTGTAATCTGACCCTATAATTAGGAAAAAAAGAGTCTAAGGGGGCTATTTGGTTTGTCCAAAAAACACAGAAAATGCCTCTGGAAACTAAAAGTGGGTATTTTCTATATTTTCCTTCACATTCGTTGTTTTGTTTTCAAAAAATAAAAAAGAAAGTGAGGGAAAGTGAAGGTGCCACGTAGAATTTTTTTCCCACAAAAATTTCTTGGGTTGTGAGGCCAATTACGAGAGAAAAGCGTAGTTTTCTCTCTCCGTACTCCCAAAGGCGCTAGGGTTCTGTTGAAATTTTTTTTTCTCCGCCGTAAGTAGATCCGCTCACCTCCTCCACCTTCCTCCCTTCTCGAGTTCCTCCTCCGCCTTCCTCTTCTCATTTTCCTCCTCCATCTTCTTCCCGCCGTGCAAAGGTCAGTGTAGTGACCTCCCATTCCCTCCTACAGTGCAAAGTCTAGCGACAACGTGGACTTATCTTCCAATCAAGGATTGGCTATTATTTGAGGTAATTTGTTTAATTTTTTTAGGTTAATAGATCTTTGATAAATTGGCATTTTAGGGGTTTGGTCTTGGGATTTCAATTGATGGATTTTATTGTTGCTAAAAAAATTTAAATAACCCATGAATTTCAATTAATATACTACATTATTATTGTTGATTTTAGATGAGCTTATGGGAGTGTGTTTTAATTACAAAAAGTAGTAATTTTCTTGTATATAATGCGAAGAATAGCTCAAACTTTTTAAAAAGTAATTTTCTAGTATTTTAAAGGTAATTTTGTAGTTTAATGTGGTATATATGATGAAAGTTTAGATGAGAAATACTATGAAAGTTCTTATTAGAGTTTGGTACACAGGATATTACATAGTTTTTTTTACAAGTTATTCTAAGAAAGGGGAGGTTTTATTCATGATGATGAAGAAAGATTATACCTACATATTGGAAGAGAGTTGTTGCTTCATGTTATCATTGTAAATTATAAATTCATGCCTCTATGGTCATTCTTGCCAATGCACTTTGTATATTGATAGAATTGGCTATGAACAATGGTATTGAGATTGTGATTCTTTATAAATAATGGTAATTGTACTTAAATTTATTATCGCCTCATTGAAGTCCAAGCTTTCATTTGTTTGGTGAGTCTAATAAATATAGGAATACTATTATTTCTTGGTATTAGATTTTACCCTTGAACTTGTTAATATTAAGAAATAGTTTTATTTATTTTCAAATGTTTAAGTAATGTTTTGTAAGCACTTAAAAGTAATTTGAACATGATGCATTTCTTAGTTGTTGCACTCTATTTGTTTTGCTGAAAAAAATCTAATGAAAGTTTGGATGAGAATTACTAAGAAAGTTCCAATTGGAGTTTGGTATTGGTTAATTACGTAGTTTTGTTAAAATTAATTTGCATATCCAATTAATTCCAATGACTTGAATATGGTGCATTTCTTGGTTGGTAAATTGTATGGTTGTTTATACGATGTAATGGATATTGTATATTGATAAATGCATGATTTCGTTAGTTTTAATTCTGTTAATACCTACTTTAATATGATGCTAGTATTATAGATGGATGGTAACCTTGATGAAGAGACTGTAATTAACTTGTGCTCAAGTGCCGCACTCTCTATGATAGCCATGATTATGATATTTATGAGGAGACTGAAAAGTAGACGTAGGTCCATTCGCCAGGGTCCTAGTGAGGAGAAAATAAGATAATATAAAATTAGAAAAAATTACATGGACCAAATATATAATGGATTCAGTAATAGTTGTGTCAACTATGTTAGAATGTGTAGTGGTGCTTTTATGAAGCTTGCCGAAATTATGAGGAGGGGTGATTTGTTACGAGACTCAAGACACATTATAGTGGAGGAGCAGCTTGCTATGACTTTGAATATATTGGGGCATAAAACTAAAAATTGAATTGTTAGGTCACATTTTATTAGATCTGGTGAGATTATGAGTAGATATTTCAATAAGGTATTAGAAGCTATTTTCCGCATACGTTCGTGCTTCTTGAGACATGCGCAGAATGAAGTTCCACCAGAGATCATGAACAATCCTTTATACTATCCTTAGTTTAAGTTATACACTCTATACTTGTGAATATCTCCATTACTTATTTAATTTAATACAAACATTCACTAGTAATATTTTATACTCTAGGATTGTATCGGTATGATAGATGGAACACATACTGATGGTATGTTACCCTCCCATCTTGCTCCATGATTCCGTGGTCGCGAAGGAGTCACACAAAAAATTCTAGTGGTGTGCACTCCAAACAAGCTATTCACCTATGTATTAGCGGGATGGAAAAATTCTGCAAATAACTTTAGAGCCCTTCAAGATGCATTATCTAGGCCACATCCTCATGGCCTAAGAGTATATGATGGTAATTACATTAAAATTCCAAATCCTACATATTTACTTCAACAATAAGATTGATATTCAATGTAATGTTAAAAAATACTAATAAACAGTTTTATATCATGAAAGTTGTAGGAAAATATTATATGTGTGATTCTGGTTACACAACCATGCCCAGTTTCATCTCCCCATATCATGATGTCCGTTACCATTTGAAGGAACAAATAGGTGTTAGGTCTCATGTTTATGAGCCTACGGTCTAATCTTGTTTTGATGATTTATAAACAATCCCTAACATCATTTTTCTAGTGTTTGTATTTGTTTATTAGGTATTCTAGACAAACATCAATGTTGGAGGTTGGATGGATTGCGCCTTAACAATGATATTCAATAGGGTTGGCGGAATATCAGAATGAAGCTCTACAATTCAAGTCAAGATCCAATATCGCTTCATCCGCAACCAAGATTGAGCTAACGAAGATTTTTCATATTGGGTATATTAGTTTAAGTGTTTATACTTTGTGTGTTGATACTTAAAGCTCATTTATCACACACATACACGTTTTGGTTTTATAACTTTCAAGTTTAAATAAATATGAAACTATTAGTAATATTTATATACGTACATACATGTTTCATATTTATCACTTTTATTTTTGGAAAATAGTGTATTTATGGATTAAAGACTTATTTACACTATTTTATATCTTTTCCTAAGTCCATTAATCCATTCAAAATGAATATACAAGTTTGTTTGAAAATTTTCATGTGTGTTGAGTTTTCGTATTTTAGACTATTTTGAAAAATGACAAGTTTTCACAATTGGGGAGTGTAATTTAAAAAATTCTTTTTGTAACATATTCATTTTCATGTTTATAAACATTTTCCAAATTTTTACACTTTTTGGAATTTATTTGATATTTTTAAAGAGGGTTTAAAGTTGATTTTTACTATTCATATCAAGTTGTGTGCATGTTATGAGTCGACTCATGAAGTATTATGCAGTTAGTGATTTTTGTCTGCTGAGCAACTCATTACATAATCAATTGACTCATTATAATATAAGTTGACTCATGCCTGTCATAAGTCGATTCATAATATGACCGTTGCACGGTAACGGCTATTTTCTAGATTTTGTTATTTTTAATGTTTTCAGTGATTTTTGATGGTTCCTTAGGGCTCCTATATATACCCCTTACCCTCTAACTTCTGAGCATACTGAAGAAAGTTTTAAATAAGTTTTACAAGTGTTTTAAGGGTGTTTAAGGTTTTGTTTCAAGTTTGTTTACGTGAAGAAAGTTTCATATAGAAGAGGATCACAATTTCATCTTTGAGGAGCTCAACCTCAATCCTTCATCCTCTTTGTTATTAGAGAAGTTTTTCTAAACTCCTCTTCATCTTTGAGGAGCTCAACCTCAATCCTTCATCCTCTTTGTTATTAGAGAAGTTTTTCTAAACTCCTCATCTAGCTTGATTGTATTATTTGCAATCCTTCATCCTCTTTGTTATTAGAGAAGTTTTTCTAAACTCCTCATCTAGCTTGATTGTATTATTTGTTTATCTTATATATATTTTCTAGATCGATTTGAGTTTAGATTTCATATTTACTTATTGTCTCACACACAACCTTGAGCTCAAGTATTATTTTCATACATTGTATAATTTTGGTTGGTGGTGTGATTGAGTAAGATTAATTGAGTTCTCATTTTATTTAGAGAACAAACACTTTTTATTTGTGCTTAATTTATGAGAACACATTATAATACACAAGTACATCGAGAAAAGTGCGTGGTGAGAGACGAGGTCAATTCTAAGAGGAATGGTATCGGTAGTAAAGCCTTGGGAGAGGTGATAAATCCGAGCATTTGAGGAATGTGACATGGGCTAGGCCAACACTTAGAGGGTGTATTGTATGATTACAATTGTCTGAGTTGTAAAAGTTTTCGGTGAGCTAGAAAACCGATTGTGTAGACGTTTTCGGTGGACGTTAAAAACCGGTTGTGATAGTAGAGATTCTCCTTGTGAGTGAGAAGCGGAGACGTAGGTCGAGGGTGACCGAACTCCGTGATCATATTGTGTGTTTGTGTTTGTCAGCACTTATTATTATGGTCATCTTATATCGCCTATTATGCTCATTTATATTGTCTCATGTTTATATCGCCCTTAGTTTAAATGCACATCATTGCTCATCTATCTTGTTGTATATCATATTTGCTAGAGTTTTTTAATAAGTTTTAATTTGGCATTAATATTGGATTAGATTAGGATATACCTTATTTACCCCCCTAAGGTAATTTCATTTGGTATCAAAGCTTGGTACTCTTGATTTGTGGCTTAACCACCTAGAGTCAAAGATCCAAGCTATTATATCTTGCTAATCTAGTATTGAGATTATTTTCATATTTCTTTCATTTATATCATGGATATACACGGTGCACCTAGTTTAGACTATACAATTGATATTGCTCCTAAACTCAATGATTTCTCCTATGCTTAATAGTGTTTTAGATTTAAATTATTCGTTAAATCTAAAAATATTAAATTATGAGAAATTATTGATTGTGCTTGCATTGTGCCCACTTTGAAAAAATTCAAGTGGAGTTTAAATGATAAAAGGATGTTTATTATGAACAAGCTATTGTTAGAATTTTTACGAAATGCTTTTGACTTATCTATTTCTAATAAGTTTGCTTCTTTTGATAGTGCTTATATTTTATGGAAACATAGAGAAGAACATCGTGACAACTTGAAGGAGATCGAACGGATTCCAACAGATTCTACTTCAAGTAACATTAGAGCTTCATCATGTACATGGCCACTAGGCGATAGCCCTAGTGAGGTATGCGAGTCCGATACCAATGATGAATTATCTATTGATGAACTCGCTCGTGGATATGAGAAATTAATGCATGCCTCATGTTTCTCCAGTCTTTTAATTTTATAAATCTATACATGTTTGTGTATTTGTAGGCATATAAAATTGCTTATAGGTCCCTTAGCTCAGCTCGGCACAAACCGACAAACCAACGAGGCGACGAGATTGACTAATCGCACGCAAGCAACGGAATACGTCCATTCGCGTGCGGGATCAAGCCAAGTGTTTGAAGAGTCAACGAGTCATCCAACCAAGAGCATACTCGGACGAACCACGATCGAATCAAGATCGGTTTCGGACTCGAACTCAGAAGTGGATTTACTGCCAAATCAGGAATCCGACTTACTGCCAAATCAGGAATCAAATCAGAGTCTGGATCAACCGAATCACGGACAGAACCCAAAGGTGGAAAACAGCAGAAAACCAAACACCCGGAGGGGCTCGGAAACCAAGTCACCGAGGCGGCTCACCGAGCCACCAAGGTGGCTCGGTGGCCGAGCCACCAAGTGGTGGCTCGGCCGAGCCACCTAGGTGGCTCGGTGGCCGAGCCACCTTGGGGTGGCTCGGCCACCTCCGAGCCACCAAATGGTGGCTCGGAGGCCGAGCCACCTCCTTGGTGGCTCGGCGGCCACCAAGGTGGCTCGGCCACCACCGAGCCACCAAGAGGTGGCTCGGTGGCCGAGCCACCAAGGTGGCCGGCCGAGCCACCTCTTGGTGGCTCGGCATGAGCCGAGCCACCTTGAGGTGGCCGGCCACCTTGAGCTGGCCACACGTGCACACGGGCACGGGCACAGTAACGAGAGCCTATAAATAGGCCAAAGGGTTCTTCATTTCAAAGGTTTGGAAATTTTGGAGAGAGGCGAAGCCCTGCTGGATTGGAGACTCGGAACTTAAAAAAGATTGAAACTTTGGGACTTCGGGGACTCACTCCTTCAGATCTGGTGCTCGGCGATCATCAACGTCAAATAAGGCAGGTGTTCGAGAGGATCAGATCTCAGATCTACGCAGGCATACTCCGGATCTAAGCTTGGTCTTAGATCCCGAGACTTGGACGATTGTTTCCTTGGTGAAACAATCCTCCCCGGCTATTATTTCCTTGGTGAAATAATACCCGTCGTACTGCGTAGATCCGACCGGATCTAGATCTCGCGGTGGTCCACGGCAAACAACCCCGGCGCAGGCAAAGAACCCACAAAGCGAGCGACCGCAAAACAGGAGCTCGTGATTCGTTCGACAAACAAGGAAACAAAGTTGTAATTTTCATTTCTTTTCAATTTGATTTTCGTTGTAACCGGATCTTATAAAAAGACCGGATCTTTTGTAACTCAAAAAGTTGTAACTCAAGATGACAATGGAATCAATAACAAAGAAAGACACGAATTTTCCAGCGAACAAAATCAAATGCTGAGTAGGTGAACCCATCCTATTAGAGTTCGACCAAGCCAAGTTCGAGGAGTACGTGTCCTCGTCCGGCTCTATCTCCCCCCGCAAGTCCAAGAAGTTCTCCTCCGGGAGAAAAGCTCGTTGGTTTGAAGCTGCTCGGGAAGCCCACGAAGCTCTCAACCCAACTGACGCCGAAGTTGCGTCAAATGAAGTTCCACCGACCTCCAATCAGGTCAACCCAACTCCCGCCAACGCCTCTACTGTTCAGGGCGTTGTGACTCTCTCAAAGAGAGCCCGCCAGAGGCGTCGTCAACGCCTTGCGCGGCAATTCGCTAAGGCGATGGAGTCTACGGACGGATTCCGCTACCACGCGGAGTTGAAGAACAGAAGAGGCAAACAGCCTCAACCACCAATGAATGGCGACTCTTCCAAGCCGCCAAAGAAAGAATGGGTCCGCGTCAAACGGAACCGTTCGACGCTCGAGGAGCGCATTCACAAGCGCCGCGCGATGTCAGCGCAGGCACGGGCTCAAGCTCAGGAAGCCCGTAGAAAGCTGCAAAAGGAGGTGGAGAAGAAGCCACCACCAACACGACAAGTCTGGAAGCCTAAGTCTGAAGTGGCGACTCAGGCCAAAAAGCAACCAGTGCAGCCTTCTAAGGAAGGTCAAACTCCGGCGAGTCAACCAAAGTCGCCGTCAATCCCAATAACTTCTCCGGGAGATCATGCAGAGTCATCCCGCAAGAAGAAACCAATTTTGGAGCGCCTCGGTCCAATTCCCGACGTGAGAGGCAAAGCTCCAATTCACGAACGTTTGGGCCCGATGAAGAAGTCCAGGACGACTCAACATACTGGGGGTCGCCATCACCTCCAGCATGACAAAGACCTCAAGGTAGCTGCGCGCACCAATTTGCGCATTGAAGTCCAAGATCACGCCGAAAATTCACGCCCAAAAAGGCAGGTTTTGAGGCGGGTAACCTTTGAAAGCCCAAAGAAGGCAAGTCAACCTCAGATGGAAACATTATCATCTGATAATGATTGTGTTGTACCTGAGAAGGCGTGCCCGCACACGATAGGTTACTCTGACTGTCAAAATGACGAGTTGTACTATCGTGCTGGGGGTACGAATAGAACCAGGAAGAGGAGTCCCCGAGAACGGGAAATTCAATGTCCCTGTTCCAAACTCATTCGGGCGGTATTGTCGGAATGCAATTGCATTAAGGCGGTCCCCGAAAGAGTTTCAGTTTTTGAAAGACTCAATGCGGAAACGCCAAAACCAAGGCCTAGGCGCTTCCAACGAAGAAGAAGGGTGATTGAAGACGGAGAATTTCCGAGGGTCACCACCAACATGACGAGCAAAGGGACATCGGCACGAGAAGATTTCGAGTCGATTCTGAAAGCTTCCCGACCTAGAACCCGTCTGCAGTCCGGAACCATAGAGCGAGCAACTTATGGTAGGATTCGGACAAGACGCCCTTCAGAAGATGAAGAATCTGATGCCGGCTCCGCGGTGGCATCAGATAATACAGTATCCAGCGAGGGACAACCCCGCGAGGCCCTGATGATAAGTGCGGAGCAGATGGCCAAGATGCTTGAAGACGCTTTGGCTAAGCAGAAAGAAAGTTTCAAATTTGAGATGGAGATGGCCATGCAGCAGATGAGAGAAATGCATGACCAACAGATCCAAGCATTGGCGAACCAACAAGGCGAGCAGAATCATCGTAACCCGATTAATGTGGAAGATGAGGATACAAATGCTCGTAACACCAATGATCCTCCCGTCAACGCAGGGGGTGGTAATGAGAATGCTGGCGAAGAAACCGGCGAAAACCTGAAGATCAAGAACCTCGAGAGCAAAATCAACACACTAATTTCCGCTCAAGAGACGAAGAAAACAGGCATTCCTTGCCCATACCCAAGAGAATGGGAATCGATCCCATATCCGGCGAAGTTTAATCTAATTAACTTCACGCCGTTTAATGGGATGGGTTCACCTACCCAGCATTTGATTTACTTCAAATCGCATTTGGGGGTGATCTCTGGTAATGAGCCTCTGATGGTGCGGTCATTCGTCGGCACTCTTCGCGGAGCCGCCTTCGATTGGTATCGCCGCCTCAAGCCAGGCAGCGTAAACAGCTGGGATGACATGGAGACCAAGTTCCTGGCCAACTTCTTCGACGACGACACCGAGATATCTATCGGATCGTTGCTCGATGAGAAGCAGAAGGACGGAGAGTTAGTCGATACCTTCGTCAAAAGATTCCGGAACAAGGCGATGAATTGCCGGGACCCGATCACAGAGGAATTCATCCTCCAAACTTGCCACAACAACCTTGCGTTGGACGTGTTGGAAGCAATGGGAACAGCACCGTCTGACACTTGGAAGGATCTGAAGGCCCGAGGGGAGCAGGCTGAGCGATTCCTTAGAAGGAAGAAGGCCGAGAGGAACCAACCGACGGTTAATCCGCTGGACTCAAATTTCGCCTCTCGTGGTAAGGGCAAAACACCTGCAGCTACTGGTGGTGCTAATCAAGCGTCACAACAGCAATCCCGAAGGCAGCAAAAGACTTCGGGTCCGAGACTCCAAAGAGAGTATTCCTTCAAGGACGAAGACGTTCCAGCCATCTTCGAATCCCTCCTTGAAGGTAACAAGATCAAGCTACCACCTATCACAAATCAGGAGGAAGCTGACAACACTACGGACCCAAAGTACTGTGCATACCACAGGAGGGTCGTTCATCCCACCAAGGATTGCTTTGCTCTCAAGAATAGCATTCAGACCTTGGTTGAAGCCGGCGTCATAACGCTAAGGTAAGCCAATTGAGAACGGCAAAACTCCAAAGAGTATACGAGTATAAACTGTTTCTCAATCCTCCGACCGGTATAAGAGGTTAAACTACTCCCTGATACTCCAATAGGTATATGAGTCTAAACTGTTTCCCCACTTTTGACGGGAAGTTCCTGGAGAATATTAAGCTAATATTCTTAAGGATAACCCGGTTAGTTAACTGATAATAATGTCCGAACCAGTTCCGCAGAGGAAACTGGGGGTGGACGATTTATGTAACGGGAAGTTCCCAAAACCACAGCAATGTAATGAATAAGAACTCCCATTCTCACCATGTCTATGCACTCAACACTCTCTCTGTTAGAGTCTGGACGTAAAGTACCCACTTGGTCAAACCTTCTTACAGTTAGGACCACAGTCAAAATCCCCTCTCGATTCCCCCAATGAACGAGAGGTCCACAAATTGAGCGATCAAACCTTCCTACAGTTAGGATTGTCTCAAAACACCCACTTGGTCAAACCTTCTTACAGTTAGGACCACAGTCAAAATCCCCTCTCGATTCCCCCAATGAACGAGAGGTCCACAAATTGAGCGATCAAACCTTCCTACAGTTAGGATTGTCTCAAAACACCCACTTGGTCAAACCTTCTTACAGTTAGGACCACAGTCAAAATCCCCTCTCGATTCCCCCAATGAACGAGAGGTCCACAAATTGAGCGATCAAACCTTCCTACAGTTAGGATTGTCTCAAAACACCCACTTGGTCAAACCTTCTTACAGTTAGGACCACAGTCAAAATCCCCTCTCGATTCCCCCAATGAACGAGAGGTCCACAAATTGAGCGATCAAACCTTCCTACAGTTAGGATTGTCTCAAAACACCCACTTGGTCAAACCTTCTTACAGTTAGGACCACAGTCAAAATCCCCTCTCGATTCCCCCAATGAACGAGAGGTCCACAAATTGAGCGATCAAACCTTCCTACAGTTAGGATTGTCTCAAAACACCCACTTGGTCAAACCTTCTTACAGTTAGGACCACAGTCAAAATCCCCTCTCGATTCCCCCAATGAACGAGAGGTCCACAAATTGAGCGATCAAACCTTCCTACAGTTAGGATTGTCTCAAAACACCCACTTGGTCAAACCTTCTTACAGTTAGGACCACAGTCAAAATCCCCTCTCGATTCCCCCAATGAACGAGAGGTCCACAAATTGAGCGATCAAACCTTCCTACAGTTAGGATTGTCTCAAAACACCCACTTGGTCAAACCTTCTTACAGTTAGGACCACAGTCAAAATCCCCTCTCGATTCCCCCAATGAACGAGAGGTCCACAAATTGAGCGATCAAACCTTCCTACAGTTAGGATTGTCTCAAAACACCCACTTGGTCAAACCTTCTTACAGTTAGGACCACAGTCAAAATCCCCTCTCGATTCCCCCAATGAACGAGAGGTCCACAAATTGAGCGATCAAACCTTCCTACAGTTAGGATTGTCTCAAAACACCCACTTGGTCAAACCTTCTTACAGTTAGGACCACAGTCAAAATCCCCTCTCGATTCCCCCAATGAACGAGAGGTCCACAAATTGAGCGATCAAACCTTCCTACAGTTAGGATTGTCTCAAAACACCCACTTGGTCAAACCTTCTTACAGTTAGGACCACAGTCAAAATCCCCTCTCGATTCCCCCAATGAACGAGAGGTCCACAAATTGAGCGATCAAACCTTCCTACAGTTAGGATTGTCTCAAAACACCCACTTGGTCAAACCTTCTTACAGTTAGGACCACAGTCAAAATCCCCTCTCGATTCCCCCAATGAACGAGAGGTCCACAAATTGAGCGATCAAACCTTCCTACAGTTAGGATTGTCTCAAAACACCCACTTGGTCAAACCTTCTTACAGTTAGGACCACAGTCAAAATCCCCTCTCGATTCCCCCAATGAACGAGAGGTCCACAAATTGAGCGATCAAACCTTCCTACAGTTAGGATTGTCTCAAAACACCCACTTGGTCAAACCTTCTTACAGTTAGGACCACAGTCAAAATCCCCTCTCGATTCCCCCAATGAACGAGAGGTCCACAAATTGAGCGATCAAACCTTCCTACAGTTAGGATTGTCTCAAAACACCCACTTGGTCAAACCTTCTTACAGTTAGGACCACAGTCAAAATCCCCTCTCGATTCCCCCAATGAACGAGAGGTCCACAAATTGAGCGATCAAACCTTCCTACAGTTAGGATTGTCTCAAAACACCCACTTGGTCAAACCTTCTTACAGTTAGGACCACAGTCAAAATCCCCTCTCGATTCCCCCAATGAACGAGAGGTCCACAAATTGAGCGATCAAACCTTCCTACAGTTAGGATTGTCTCAAAACACCCACTTGGTCAAACCTTCTTACAGTTAGGACCACAGTCAAAATCCCCTCTCGATTCCCCCAATGAACGAGAGGTCCACAAATTGAGCGATCAAACCTTCCTACAGTTAGGATTGTCTCAAAACACCCACTTGGTCAAACCTTCTTACAGTTAGGACCACAGTCAAAATCCCCTCTCGATTCCCCCAATGAACGAGAGGTCCACAAATTGAGCGATCAAACCTTCCTACAGTTAGGATTGTCTCAAAACACCCACTTGGTCAAACCTTCTTACAGTTAGGACCACAGTCAAAATCCCCTCTCGATTCCCCCAATGAACGAGAGGTCCACAAATTGAGCGATCAAACCTTCCTACAGTTAGGATTGTCTCAAAACACCCACTTGGTCAAACCTTCTTACAGTTAGGACCACAGTCAAAATCCCCTCTCGATTCCCCCAATGAACGAGAGGTCCACAAATTGAGCGATCAAACCTTCCTACAGTTAGGATTGTCTCAAAACACCCACTTGGTCAAACCTTCTTACAGTTAGGACCACAGTCAAAATCCCCTCTCGATTCCCCCAATGAACGAGAGGTCCACAAATTGAGCGATCAAACCTTCCTACAGTTAGGATTGTCTCAAAACACCCACTTGGTCAAACCTTCTTACAGTTAGGACCACAGTCAAAATCCCCTCTCGATTCCCCCAATGAACGAGAGGTCCACAAATTGAGCGATCAAACCTTCCTACAGTTAGGATTGTCTCAAAACACCCACTTGGTCAAACCTTCTTACAGTTAGGACCACAGTCAAAATCCCCTCTCGATTCCCCCAATGAACGAGAGGTCCACAAATTGAGCGATCAAACCTTCCTACAGTTAGGATTGTCTCAAAACACCCACTTGGTCAAACCTTCTTACAGTTAGGACCACAGTCAAAATCCCCTCTCGATTCCCCCAATGAACGAGAGGTCCACAAATTGAGCGATCAAACCTTCCTACAGTTAGGATTGTCTCAAAACACCCACTTGGTCAAACCTTCTTACAGTTAGGACCACAGTCAAAATCCCCTCTCGATTCCCCCAATGAACGAGAGGTCCACAAATTGAGCGATCAAACCTTCCTACAGTTAGGATTGTCTCAAAACACCCACTTGGTCAAACCTTCTTACAGTTAGGACCACAGTCAAAATCCCCTCTCGATTCCCCCAATGAACGAGAGGTCCACAAATTGAGCGATCAAACCTTCCTACAGTTAGGATTGTCTCAAAACACCCACTTGGTCAAACCTTCTTACAGTTAGGACCACAGTCAAAATCCCCTCTCGATTCCCCCAATGAACGAGAGGTCCACAAATTGAGCGATCAAACCTTCCTACAGTTAGGATTGTCTCAAAACACCCACTTGGTCAAACCTTTTTGTAACTCGAAAAGTTGTAACTAAAGATGACAATTATCTCATTAATGAAGAAAGCAACGGTTTTCCAAGCGAACAGTATTGAGACACAATTTTCATGATAATATATCTATGTGTGTGCTCAATCAATCATGATTTATGTTTAATAGTATTGAGACACAATTTTCATGATAATATATCTATGTGTGTGCTCAATCAATCATGATTTATGTTTAATAATTTGTGAACTTTTGATATATTTTAATATATCTATGTGTGTGCTCAATCAATCATGATTTATGTTTAATAATTTGTGAACTTTTGATATATTTGATCAAACATTTGAAAATTTTTAATTTTTGAATAATTGATTTTCATTTTGGAACTTTTATTATTTTTGTTTAAAATCCTTGTAACATTTTGTCCTAATGATACATATATAAGTGTTCACTTGGTATCTTTTATATGTGAGTTGATATTAGTGTGTTTTTATATATATGTTTTTACTCACATATGAATGCCTTAGTATTTCATTTCATACATTCTATGTGGCATTTTGATATGGGGAGCTTTTTCCCAATATTTGTTTTTATACTCACTTATGCTAATTTGTAGGGGGAGCTTACACTCTCTTATCTTTATTACGTTCCCCTTTTGATGTTAACAAAGAGGGAGAAACAAGTCAAGTGTGAGTATTTCTTTTATTGCTTCCTATTAGTTTTATGCATGAGGATCATAATTTGTATATTCATTTGATATCATTCATATTATATATCTTTTTGTGTGGATTGTTTGTCATCATCAAAAAGGGGAAGATTGTTAGGTCTCATGTTTATGAGCCTACGGTCTAATCTTATTTTGATAATTTATAAACAATCTCTAACATCGTTTGTCTAGTGTTTGTATTTATTTATTAGGTATTCTAGACAAATATCAACGTTGGAGGTTGGATGGATTGCGCCTTAACGATGACATTCAATGGAGGTTGACGGAATATCGAAATGAAGCTTTGCAATTCAAGTCAATATCCAATATCGCTTCATCCGCAACCAAGATCGAGCTAACGAAGATTTTTCCATCTTGGGTATATTAGTTTAGGTGTTTATACTTTGTGTGTTGATACTTAAAGCTCATTCATCACACACATACACATTTTGATTTTATAACTTTCAAGTTTAAATAAATATGAAACTATTAGTTATATTTATATACATACATACACGTTTTATATATATCACTTTTGTTTTTGAAAAATAATGTGTTTATGGATTAAAAACTTGTTTACACTATTTATATATTTTCCTAAGTCTATTAATCTCAAAATGAATATACAAGTTTGTTTGAAAAATTTCAAGTGTGTTGAGTTTTCGTATTTTGGACTATTTTGAAAAATAATAAGTTTTAACAATTGGAAAGTGAAAATTGAAATTTTATTTTTGTAACATGTTTATTTTCATATTTATAAATATTTTTTAAAGTTTTATATTTTTTGGAATTTATTTGATATTTTTAAAGAGGGTTTAAATTTAATTTTTATTGTTCATATCAGGTTGTGAGCATGTTATGAGTCGACTCATAAGTCAACTCATGAAGTGTTGTAGAGTTATGATTTTTTTCTGTTGAGTCGACTCATTACATAATCAGTCGACTCATGCCTGTCACTCATAATATGATCGTTGCACAGTAACGACTATTTTCCAGATTTTGTTGTTTTTAATGTTTATAGTGGTTTTTGATAGTTCCTTGGGGCTCCTATATATACCCCTTACCCTCTAACTTCTGAGCATACTGAAGAAAGTTTTAAACAAGTTTTACAAGTCTTTTAAGGGTGTTTAAGGTTTTGTTTCAAGTTTGTTTATGTGAAGAAAGTTTCACAAATAGAAGGATCTCAATTTCATCTTTGAGGGGCTCAACCTCAATCATTCATCCTCTTTGTTATTAGAGAAGTTTTTCTAAACTCCTCATCTAGATTAATTGTATTATTTGTTTATCTTATATATATTTGCTAGATCGATTTGAGTTTAGATTTCACATTTACTTATTGTCTCACACACAACCATTGAGCTTAAGTATTTTCATACATTGTATAATTTGGGTTGGTAGTGTGATTGAGTGAGCTTAATTGAGTTCTCATATTTTTTAGAGAATAAACACTTTTATTTGTGTTTAATTTATGAGAACACATTGTAATACACTAGTACACCGAGAGGAGTGCGTGGTGAGAGATGGGGTCAATTCCAAGAGGAGTGGCATCGGTAGTAAAATCTAAGAAGAGGTGGTAAATCTGAGCACTTGAGGAATGTGACACGAGCTAGGCCAACACTTGGAGGGTGTATTGTGTGATTATAATTGTGTGAGTTGTGAAAGTTTTCGGTGAGCTAGAAATCCGATTGTGTAAACGTTTTCGGTGAACGTTAAAACCGGTTGTGATAGTAGAGATTCTCCTCGTGAGTGAGGAGCGGAGACGTAGGTCGATGGTGACCAAACTCCATGATCATATTGTGTGTTTGTGTTTATCATTTTCATTATTTTATAAAATAGTCCAAAAACATGAAGTCTCAACAACACCTGATTTTGACAAAATATTTTCAAACAAGTTTGAAACTTCTCTTAACTTGACTAATAGACTTTATAAAGGATGTAAAATAGTATAATCAAGTCTTTAATTCATAAACATATTATTTTGTAAACTAACAAAAAAATGAAAACGAAAAACATGATTTTATTGATTTTTGAATATGTCAAAGCTTGATTTTAATAAAATCATTTCAAGCATGTATAAACATGAAACAAATATGTATGCATATAACTATATCCATTTGTTTCATATTTATGTGGCTAAACTTGAAAGCAAATAAAACAAAAAAGATGTGTGTATGTATAATATTGAGCTTGAAATATTTGCACACATGTATAAACTCTTAAAAACTAAAACATACCCAAGATAATGTTCTCTCATTGAAGCTTGACCTTGGTTGCGGGTGAAGCTTGATCTTGAATCTTTGACTTGAATGTATTGGTTTCATTCTGGTATTCCTTCCAACCTTCTTTGAATGTGATTGTGAATGCGCAATTCCAACCAACCTCCGACGGAGGATCTTTATGTAAAATACCTAACAAGCAAATATAAACACTCGACAAACGTTGTTAGGAATTGTTTGTTAATCATCAAAATTAGATTAGATAGTAGGCTCATAAACATGAGATCTAACACTTCTTTGTCGATGGAGATGATGATGAAGATTTGTTTTCAAGGAGACACCCACTTGTAATGTAAGTTATATTTTCTCTTTTATTTTATTACTTTAGAAATTCATATTTTAGTTTGCTTTAGAAATTCATGTTTTAAGATTTTATTTTCTCTTTATTTTTTTTAGAGTAGATTTATTTCATGTCTTATAGCTTAGATTTACTTTCATGCTCTTTTATTTTTGTTATTTATTTTTATGCTTTATAAAATTTGTTTTTTTGTATTTCTCTTTTGTAGTATAGATTTACTTTTATGTACTTTTAATTTTTTCAGTTAGATTTCCTTTATGCTCTTAGTTTCAATCCTTATTTTCTTGTTCTTGTTGTTTTTTTATAGTTAGTTTTTATTTTAGATATCCTTCTTTTATGCTCTCTAGTCTAGATTTTATTTCTTTATTTTTACTTTTCAAAATGTGCAACTGAATCTTGTAGGAATTCTAGAGTTGTATGAAACTAGTTTGATTTATTTTTTTTATTTTTTTTGGATTTCTCTCTTGTGATCAAAATGATCATATTTAGAATAATCTACTAGAGAACTAATTAATAGAAGAATAATTCAATAATCTATGCTTATCTCAAGTGGTTTGATAGTTTATGCTTATGAAATATAAAATTACTATCTAATTGCTATTCTTTTTATAAATGATAATTTTACTTGGATGATAATTTGATAGATTATGCTTTTCTTAAGTGATTTGATAGTCTATGCTTAGTAAATCTAAAGTATAATGTGATAAATTCTAAATGAAATCAATTAGTGGATTCAATTCTAGATTTTTTCCCTCTTGATTTTCTCCATATTTTACTTGTTTTGATTTTTCCTCTTTGTGGTTAGTTTTTCTAGTCTTGATTTTGTTCTTTTCTCGTTTTCTTTATTTCTCCTCTTTTTTATTCTTTATTTCCTTTTATTTGTCCACNTCTTTCTCCCCTATTTTTTTAACTTTCTTTTATTTATAAATAATCACCCACTCTCTTTATCTCTCTACATTTTCATTTCTAATTGTCTACACACAACTCTAGGATCAATGTTTAAATTTTTTTTACACACCTTCCTAGTTTTGATTGATATTGTAATATACTATAACTTGATTGTGCACTTACAATCTTGACACATATTCACAACACATCAGTTACATATGATATAACAACATAAAGTATACTCCTGTAGAAAAACGTTAA
This sequence comes from Asparagus officinalis, assembly GCF_001876935.1. Lineage (NCBI taxonomy): Eukaryota > Viridiplantae > Streptophyta > Magnoliopsida > Asparagales > Asparagaceae > Asparagus > Asparagus officinalis. The sequence continues at coordinate 104,975,420 of NC_033797.1, forward strand.
TCACAACTAGAAGCACGACTCTCTAAGTAGGGATTAATAAAGCTTATGACTTGCTTTATTTAAGCAATTCTCTAATCAAGACACAATTCTAATAATGATAAGTAAATTAATAAATAATAGAATTGGTTCAAGAAAACTTAGCTAGAGTTGAGAAAAAGATGAGATTTTGAAGAAAGCTTGCTCCTTTTTCACCCGAAAAGATCTCAAATGAATTGAATGTCGACAGAGATGTCTAAAGAATATCACATGAATTAATCTCTCAAAAAAAAAAAAGAATATAAGCTCCTTGATTTGTCTGTTTTTCGTTACTCTTTTCTCAATGAAAATGAGACTATTTACAGGCTACTGGTGGGGAACAAGAGCATTATGTACCATATATATAGATTCCCGCCAATACAACCTATTAGAAATTAAAATTAAAATTGAAGTTACCTTAGAAAGATAGAAAATAGACAAATCCCAATTAATATATTATCGAAAAAGGCAATAAATCAAAGCTGTAATGGGCAAACTTTAGCCAATTATTGTGCCATAGATGGTACAACAGATGTGTTGTGTGCCTGAAGCTGTGTCGAGGAACCAAACCAAACGCCAATCCAAGAGAGCCAAACGAACCAAATATCAATGCACAAACAAAACACCAATTTTAACGTGGTTCGGCAAGTTGCCTACATCCACGGGGCAAGGGGGGATGGGGTTTTCACTAATAGAGAAAGAGTACAAACTGAGATTACAAATCACTCGAAGGAACAAACTAATCTCACCAACAAAACTCTTAATCTCTCCAAATAAAACCCTAAACAAATAGCTCAAAAATACCTCTTTTTGTGCTCCAAATAGCCCCCAATCAATGCTTAATCAAAGCCTAAACCAAGCCTTGGAAACCCTAAAAAACGTGTCTCTATTTATAGCAAAACACAATCCCAAACTGATTGGGATTCTAAAAATGAGTCTGCCACACCCTGCACCATGGGTGTGGCAGAGGGTGTGGTGCAGGACAGATTCTACCACACCCATGGCAGACACCACACCAGGGTGTGGTGGAGTCTGTTTTGGGTTATTCTTCACGTTTTTCACAATTCCTTCGCCGTTTTCACAATCGGCTCTTCCTCTCATCAGTTCTAGGACTGACTTGTCGAGGGATCCTAAAAATCTATTACAAATCACACAAAAGCGATACAACCAATTTTACGTGGTTCGGCAAATTGCATTGAGACCCAAATGAGAGTGTGAACACTCACCCCAAATGTCGATGTCGCTCACCAAATCGGCTGCATCAAAATGACTGCCTACGTATCCTTTGCCCAAGGAATCAAGCCTTCACGTAGTTCACCCAAACGGCCTCCAAAGGCCCTCAAACAAATAGAAAAGTCTGCAACTCTTCCCCAATATCGCCAACGGATCTGCAACTAATAGCGGCCCCAAACTGATACAAATCAAACACCTCCATCTGAGGTGAACCAATGGCCGTATCCAAATCATGTCCACCAGCTGCAACCGAATCCAAAACTAATCCATCATCTGCATCCGAAATCAAATGATCCCCAACCTGTGTCACCTCAGCTGGAATCCCAAATGACGCAGTATGATCTGGAGTATGTGGAATAAGTTCCACCCAACGTGAAGTAGCATCACCCTCCACCTGCTGCGATATCCAAACGACCTGATCAACACTCTCCACCTGCCGAGAGTCAAAAGTGACATACCTGCTCAAAACAAAATCAGAAGCTCTCAAACGATAATCAACTGAGCCTCCGAACCCCAAACACGCAATCGGATCAAATCTCACATCCTTGATGTGACCAAATGCTGGGTATCCAAATATCCGACGCAACCTAAAATCTGAAGCAGCTCCACCAGATCCAATAACTCCTAATGCAGCAGTCGGCGACCTGTGACTAAGATGACCCAAATATGTCGAAGCTCCAGAACCAATGCTCGACAACCAACGCCGATCCTCCTCCAGAAAGGAACGACCCATCGAAACTGTCATCTCATCTCGTCGCCCCAAAGTCTCCACACCAATGAAGTGTCTCCTATTGCCGTGAGCTCGGCACAAACGCAAGAAAGGACCCTTATCAAATCTAGAACAACGAGTTACCTTTCTGCCAATACACTTCTTCCAATTGTTGTTGACTTCTAGGACTTTACACCAACGGGAACTGGTCGCGACCCAATAATGCCTAGAACAATCATCAACTGCGGAAACTAAGATACGATTACCTCCCAATGATGCCTCCTTGGAAGGCCCCCAAATGCCTGACTAAACACCTCCTAAAAGACCCCTCGCTCGATGGATAGGAATGCCAAACTCCACCACGGTCTTGCTCATCCCAATATGCTCACAGGACTTCAATCTGCAGGTTATAGCACTCCTCAACAACCAATGCACGGCATTACCAATCATATACCCCAGCACCAAACAATGCCACAGTCTAGCCGAATCTGATAAAGTCGTCATCTCCCTATCAATTACCGTGCTCCCAAGCAAATAGTACAAATTGCTCCTTCTGACGCCCTTCATCACAATCATGGACCCAAATGTAACCTTCAAGCGTGCATCCGCCAAGGTCACCCTATAGCCTGCTGCCTCCAAAGCTCCAAGTGAAATGATGTTCTTTTTCAACTGAGGAACGAACATCACTCCAACCAACTCCCGAATCATCCCGTCACTCATCCTGATCCGAACAGTACCGATACCAGCAATAGAGCATTTGTGATCATTCCCCATGAGCATAAAATCCCCTCTTTCCAACTCCTGAAAGCTGGAGAACCAATCACTCCTAGGGCAAATGTGGTATGTAGCCCCCGAATCCAACATCCACTCTGTAGAGTAGACAACACAAGCTGACGGCAGTGCAGATAATGAGTAGCCCGAAGAATCCGAATCTGAATCGTTGCCACTAGCCTTGACAACATTCGCCTCTGAAGCTTGAATAGCTTTTCCTTTATTCTTCCCGGCTCGATCAACTAACTTTGGGCATTCGGCTTTCCAATGTCCATCTTCTTTGCAAAAGGCACATTGATTCTTACGAACTCCAAGATGTGCCCCTCTAGACTGCGACCTCCCACTACGGTTTGGACCCTTTGCTCTTGCGACCAACGCCCCCGCTACCGGCTCAAACGAAGTCTCCTTATCCTTCTTTCGAAGCTGATAATTCACAAGTGCAGCGGTGACCTCACTATACGAAAGAGATGCCTTCCCATTAATAAGAGTAAGAACGAAGGTCTCATATTCCTCGTCAGGCAAGGAACTCAATAGCAACAACGCCTTGTCCTCATCTTCAATCTTAACATCCACATTCGCCAAATCCGCAAGAAGCTTCGTGTAGTGGTTCATGTGATCACCAATGGAGGTTCCTTTCTTCAACTGGAAGCGGTAAAGCCTCCTCTTCAAATGCAAGCGATTCTCCACACTCTTGGTCAAATACTTGCTCTCAAGGATCTCCCAAATCTTCTTTGCAGAAGTCTCATTGATCACATCATACTTTAGATCTTGAGTGAGACAAGACCTAATCACACCACACGCCGTTCGATTCATCTTTTTCCAAACCTTCTCATCAATGTTGTCCGGTTTCCCGTCCAACTCCAACGTATCTTCCAAATTTTGCGCGTTGAGCGCATCCATGACTTCGCATCGCCAAAGTCCAAAATTGTTTGTGCCATTGAACTTTTCCACATCAATCTTCATTGAGTGGATATTCAAGCTTGAACCAAACCAAACGCCAATCCAAGAGAGCCAAACGAACCAAATATCAATGCACAAACAAAACATCAATTTTAACGTGGTTCGGCAAGTTGCCTACATCCACGGGGCAAGGGGGGATGAGGTTTTCACTAATAGAGAAAGAGTACAAACTGAGATTACAAATCACTCGAAGGAACAAACTAATCTCACCAACAAAACTCTTAATCTCTCCAAATAAAACCCTAAACAAATAGCTCAAAAATACCTCTTTTTGTGCTCCAAATAGCCCCCAATCAATGCTTAATCAAAGCCTAAACCAAGCCTTGGAAACCCTAAAAAACGTGTCTCTATTTATAGCAAAACACAATCCCAAACTGATTGGGATTCTAAAAACGAGTCTGCCACACCCTGCACCATGGGTGTGGCAGAGGGTGTGGTGCAGGACAGATTCTGCCACACCCTGCACCGTGGGTGTGGCAGAGGGTGTGGTGGAGTCTGTTTTGGGTTATTCTTCACGTTTTTCACAATTCCTTCGCCGTTTTCACAAGATGATCGTCGTCTCGTCCGGACCAGGTGACAGACAAAGCAGCACATTCATCATCTAGTCCTTGAGATTTTTTACGTAATTACTCTCTGTCATAGTTTTTGGTAAGATTTTTAGTTTTGCTAATGGTTCACTAAATTGGTCATAACGTGAATTCTACGACTCCGATTTGATCCATACTTAATTCTACAGATTCATAATTGAATGACAGACAACCTTATGTACTTCAAAGCTAGAGTTAATAAAAGTTGAAGATAGGAATTTAAAGAAAATACTTAATTAACTAAAAGCCATTGTATAATGTTATTGTTGTTTAATCAGTGTGAGTATTACATTCTTTTTAAAGCGAAGGCCGTTTTTCTTCATCGATCTTAAATTAGTTTTATCATCTTTCTTCTATTCTTGAAGTTTCTGCTATTTGTTATTGTATTCGCATTTCACTATGTTAGCAACAAAGTAACCTTTTCCAAACTCATCACTTCATATTCTTCAAACATCAGAATTACTATGCGTGCAAGAAATAGTTTGTCATCACTCATCACTACTCTACATCAACAGTTTAGGATACGAGGGAAAAATTTGCAATCCCCAAGATTTGAGGGACTAATATTCAATTAGTGCGGAAGTAATCGACCGATATCTGACAAAAAAAAAGAGATTAATGAGTATCCTTGTCATAGGTGGGGATTTCCTTATTGACGGCTATGTGGCACAGCCTTCGCCATCCTCATAAAGTAAAAGAGAGCGTGAGTTAGTGAAGATTTGTGCCTAATTTATAAGGATGATGAGGATTGTGCCACATAGGCGACAAGGAGAAAATCCCCTCCTATGACATGTATACACATTAANAATTAAACAAATTAATCTCAAAAAAAAAAAAAAAAAAACCTTTAGCACTAGAGCTCTGGCTGCGAGGTGGCATCTCGCTAGAGCTCTGGCTGCGAGGGGGGTCCTAATAATACGCCTCTTTTATTTTTAAGCTCGAACAAGGGAAAGGGGTAGGAAATGGCGACGCCCAAAAGAAACGAAGAGGAATTGGGAAAAAATAACAGCAGAAAGAAGAAGAAAGCAAGTGGAAAAGCGATAGAGGTTAAATTGGAATGGCCTGTCATCAAACCCAAGAAGGATCTTCAGATCAATCGCCTTAAGGGCACTCATCTCTTCACGGTACCTTCTGTTCTGCTACGTTCTTTTCTTTTCTTTTCTTTTCTTTCTACCAAGTTCTCCATTAACCCTCCCCTCTCTTGATTCATGTGTTTTTCTAACTGGGTCTTTCGTGATTGTAAGCATTAGCTTAATTTTCAAGAGACTTATTTAGTTTAATTTGAGATGTGATTGGTAAGAGGGAAGAGTCTAATTTTAGACTGAGAGGTTACTAGAAATCAAAAACATGTTTTCTGTTGAAATGCTTGCGTTTCTTAATCTTCTCATGCTAATTACTGGAAAAAAAAATCTTATGTATCATTGCTTTTTCTTTGACCGAACGATCTGTTCCTTGAACTTGAAAATTATTGAGTTTTAATTGGGGCAGCCTACCGGTTTAGCAACGTTGTGGTTTATCATCCTAAGCTCCATGATGCTTATATCCTCTTAATACTTTGCTGTCCTGTACTTTTCAAACGTAAGATCATGTAATTCTTTAACGGTGATCTTGGATTTAGTACTTGATCATGTTGGATTTAATCTAATAAATCTATTTGTGGGCACATATGATTAATCAATGTGTATTGCTATCTTTCAGGATAACCCACTAAAGTGATCAATCAAGTTGGGTTAATGGGTATTTAAATAAGTCATGGGGTTATATGTGCAGATACCAGGTTGTAATTGTGATTTGTTGAGGGACCAAATTACAAAAGTACAACATCTATAAATAAGGGGTTATGGTTCCTAACCTAGGGTTACATTCTCTAATTCTCTTCACCCCCACCTAGAGAGAGAAATTCGGCTATAGAGAAACCCTAAGGTTAGAAGATCCAATACCCATCTCAGGTTCATCTATGGATTCAGGTATAAGCTTCCGCTCTTTTGATTATTGTTAATCTTTTCGAATTAATCAATGGCTTTATGGTTTTAGATCTCAAGTTTTTATTTAGATCTAACAAGTGGTATCAGAGCCACATTGATTAATTCTTAGGGATTTAAGTTTTAAAATTGGGTTTTTTGATCTTAAATCTCTGGTTTTTGGATTAAGATCTGTTCTCGGATGAACAGTAATGTTCGGATGAACAGTAACGGCTGTTGAAAATTTTTCGTATGATCAGTGAAGTCTTTTTTTTCGGATGAATAGTAAAGTCTTTTTTTTCGGATGAACAGTGACTAAAAAGTAGCTGGTGAACAATAATTTTTGGATTTTTCTTCGATTTTTTTCTTGGATCTGGATCAAGAAAACTCAGTTTTTCGATTCTGGATCTGTTTTTGATTTAATGGCGGTGGTTTCAGTTTGAAACCCTAAGGGTTCGTGCGATTAATCGTGGCAAAAATTAAGGAGGTGGTTACCTCAAACGAACCTCGCGTTCGTTCAATTTTAACCGAACTTCGCGTTCAAACGAACTTCGCGTTCGTTATCAAGTGAGCCTCGCGCTCAACGAACTTCGCGTTCGTTCTAAGGTGAGTCTCGCGCTCAATTCAGGTGAGCGTTAAGCTCAATTTAAACGAACTTCGCGTTCGTTCTCATGTGAGCCTCGCGCTCAACTCAGCTCGGCTTTTCATGGGTCCACTTTGGTATACTTAATTTATTCAATTAAGTTATGGGCCCTAATTAAGCTGTGAGACCCCAATTAAGTTTTTGGAAATTCAGTTGATTTAAATTTTTTAATTTAAATCTAATTCGGTTTTTAATCAATTATTTAATTCAAATATTATGACACTAAGGTATTAAGGTTGTCTCTCACTCCAATTGATTAATTGAAACAAGAAGTTGCCAAAGTAACCTCTCTTGTGTAGATTGTTCATGAGGAATGTGAGATGTTTGTGTGTATGCTTTCGTGTAAATATTTAATCGGCCCAAAGGAAGGTTAATATTTATTTAGACTGTATACACATCTGCGATGATAAGCGTGTGACAATTATAAGGTTTACATGTGAATAATGAATCGATCCAAAGATAGTTTCATTATTTGACATGAGTTATTGTCAATGTTTGATCATTGCAACAAGGTATCACTTACAAGTTAATATTACTGTCCAAAGACTTGATATTAATGTTGTGCCGGTATCTTGGATGGGGATTGTCATTATTTGAATTTTATTGATTATGGTTATTGATGTGAGCATTCTTTTGTTTTATTTCAGCTAATGCATCTGCTGCAACAATTTCTGCTAACATCAACTCAATTCCCATGCTAAATGGGACAAACTTCAAGGTTTGGAAAGAGAACATATTAATTGTTCTTGGCTGCATGGATCTTGACTATGCATTAAGAACTGAACAACCCCAACCTCTCAATGCGGAAAACACTCCTGATGCAAAGAAGAAGCATGAGAAGTGAGAGCGTTCAAATCGCATGAGTCTTATGATCATTAAGCGCGGCGTTCCGGAAGCCTTCAGGGGCATAGAATCCGAAGGGATTAGGCTAAAGATTTTCTTGTCGAAATTGAGAAGCGTTTTGCTAAAAACGGTAAGGTAGAAACAAGCACGCTTTTAGCTCGCTTGATTTCAATGAAGTATAAGGGCAAAGGAAATATCAGGGAGTACATTATGGAAATGTCTCATATTGCTTCAAAGCTTAAGGCACTAAAACTCGATCTTTGTGATGAGTTATTACATTATGGAAATGTCTCATATTGCTTCAAAGCTTAAGGCACTAAAACTCGATCTTTGTGATGAGTTATTAGTGCATCTGGTTTTGTTGTCTATTCCTGCATAATTTAATCAGTTTAATGTCAGTTATAACTGCCAAAAGGAGAAATGGACTCTAAATGAGCTTATTTCATACTGTGTGCAAAAAGAAGACAGGTTGAAGCAAGATAAGACAGAAAGTGCTCATTTGGCCTATGCCTCTAAGGATAAGGGCAAGAAAAAAAAGAATGATAAGGAAGCTGCTAAGGGTCCATTTGAGAAGAAACAACATAAGGATAATCAGTGTTGTTTTTTCTGTAAGAAGCCTGGACATGTAAAGAAGGACTGTACAAAATATCACGTCTGGCGTGATAATAAGGATACGTTCCTTACTTTGGTCTGTTCTGAGGTTAATTTAGCTTCAGTACCTAGAAACACTTGGTGGTTAGACTCTGATGCTACTACTCACATAAGTGTTTCTATGCAGGGTTGCCTGAGCTACCGAAAGCCAAGTGATGTTGAAAGACACATCTTTGTGGGCGACGGACAATCGGTAGATGTGGAAGCAATTGGGCACTTTAGGTTGTTGTTAGGAACTGGTTCTTATTTGGATTTGAAAGATATTTTTGTAGTACCGTCTTTTAGACGGAATTTAATTTCTGTTTCTGTATTGGACAAATCAGGTTATTCTTGTTCATTTGGAAACAGTCAATTCAGTTTATCTTTTAATTCAAATGTTATGGGAACCGGTTACTTAAGTACTTATGACAACCTATATTTGCTCGATACAATTGCTTCTTATAATGAATCCTTGCATGTGGAATCACATGGTACTAAACGTAAATTAAATAAGGAAAATTCGGGGATATTATGACATAAGCGCTTGGGTCATATCTCAAAAGGTAGAGTTGAGCGTCTTGTGTCTGATGGCATTCGGACTTCGACGTATGTGTTGAATGTATCAAGGAAAAACAGACCAAAGTGAAGAGATTAGGTGCCAACAGATCTTCGGATGTCTTAGAATTGATACATACGGATATTTGTGGGCCATTCCTTACGGAATCCTGGAATGGTCAATAATATTTTATATCATTCATAGACGATTACTCACGTTATGGGTACCTATATCTTATTCATGAAAAATCTGAGTCTCTGGACATGTTCAAAGCCTATAAAACTGAAGTTGAGAATCAACTCAACAGAATAATTAAAACCGTTAGATCTGATCGTGGTGGTGAGTACTACGGTAGATATGATGGTTCAGGTGAACAACGTCCATGACCATTTGCTAGATACCTAGAGGAATACGGTATCGTCCCACAGTACACCATGCCGGGTTCACCTAGCATGAATGGTGTAGCTGAAAGACGAAATAGGACTCTTAAGGATATGGTAAGAAGTATGATTGCTCATTTTTTTTTACCAGAGTCACTCTGGGGAGAAGCACTTAAGACAGCAGCTTACATTCTGAACAGAGTACCAAGTAAAGAAGTTGCTAAAACATCTTATGAGCTTTGGACTGGTCGAAAACCCAGTTTAAAGCATTTACATATTTGGGGATGTCCAGCTGAGGCAAGGCCTTATAGGCCAAATGAAAAGAAATTGGACTCCAAAACAGTTAGCAGCTACTTTATTGGGTACTCTAAACGTTCTAGGGGCTATAAGTTTTATGATCCCACACTAAGGAACATTTTTGAGATGGGAACATCAACATTCTTTGAGGATGTTGAGTTTGGGGGGAGAAATAAGGTTAGAGACATTAGTTTTGAGGAGGAATTGGCTTCAGATCCAATCCATACAGTTACTTTTGACAATATTCAGGTTCCTATACCTGTTGTTGCTCAAGAAGTAAATCCGGAACCTCAAGATGATAATGTTGAACAACTCCCTGTTCCAGAAGAACAAACTCAACAACCTCAAGAACCAGTGCCATTAAGGAGATCCACGAGAGAAAGGAGAAATGCTATTCCGGATGATTATATTGTATTTCTCCAAGAACATGAGGAAAGTAGTGGAATGTTAGAAGATGATCCAATCAACTTCCTTCAGGCCATGAAAAGTTCTAACTCTCAACAGTGGATTGATGCCATGCATGAAGAGTACAAGTCTATGCAAGACAATAAGGTTTGAAAACTTGTCTCGTTACCAGAAGGTGCAAAACCAATTAGTTGTAAATGGATTTTTAAAACCAAGCGGGATGCAAATGGTAATGTGGAGAGGTATAAGGCACGTCTTGTGGCTAAAGGCTATACTCAAAAGGAAGACATTGATTATACAGAGACTTTTTCTCCGGTTTCATCAAAAGACTCTTTCAGAACAATCATGGCACTTGTTGCTCATTATGATCTTGAGTTACATTAGATGGATGTTAAGACTGCATTTCTCAATGACGACATTGATGAGATGATCTATATGGTGCAACCAGAAAACTTTGTGTTAGGAGACCCAAAGAATATGGTCGACATTGATGAGATGATCTATATGGTGCAACCAGAAAACTTTGTGTTAGGAGACCCAAAGAATATGGTCTGCAAATTAAGAAAATCTATCTATGGACTCAAGCAAGCTCCTCGTCAATGGTATCATAAGTTTCAACAAATAATTATCTCGTTCGGTTTTGAGATGAACATTGTTGATGACTGTGTATATCACAAGTTCAGTGGGAGTAAGTATATTTTTCTGGTTCTGTATGTGGATGACATCTTGCTTGCCACTAATGATATAGGCATGTTGCACGAAACCAAGAGATTTCTATCAAAGAATTTTGAGATGAAAGATCTTGGGGACGCCTCTTTTATATTAGAGATCCAGATACATCGAGATCACTCTCGGGGTATTCTTGGATTATCACAAAAGAGCTATATCGATAAGGTACTTAAAAGGTTTGGCATGTAAGATTGCAGACCAGGTGACACCTCTGTTGCTAAAGGAGACACGTTTAGTCTTAATCAGTGCCCTAAAGGTAACATTGAAATTCAGGAAATGCAGAAGATTCCTTATGCTTCGGCTGTAGGAAGTCTAATGTATGCTCAGGTATGTACGCGTCCGGATATTGCGTACATTGTCGGGATGTTAGGCAGATACTTAAGCAACCCTGGTATGGATCATTGGATAGCAGTCAAAAGGGTTATGAGGTATCTTCAGAAAACAAAATATTACATGCTCACATACAGAAAATCAGAGAAATTAGAGGTCATTGGGTATTCGGACTCTGATTTTGCTGGATGCCAAGATAGCAGGAAGTCTACATCAGGCTACATTTATATGTTAGCAGGAGGAGCTATATCATGGAAAAGTGTCAAACAAACACTAGTAGCTTCCTCCACTATGGCAGCAGAATTTGTAGCTTGCTATGAGGCATCCAATCAGGGAATATGGCTGCGAAATTTTATCACGGGACTGCGCATTTTGGAAAATATTGAAAGACCACTAATGTTATATTGTGACAATAAATCTGCAGTAATGTATTCCAATAACAACAGGAGCTCAACTAAGTCAAAACATATTGATATTAAGTTCCTGGTTGTAAAAAAAAAGGTACAGAGTAGACAGATATCCATAGAGCACATTGGGACAAACTCCATGATAGTTGATCTTCTTACTAAGGGATTGCCACCCAAGGTCTTTCATGAGCATACTGCTCATATGGGTGTGGTATTATTTGAGGATATTATGTTTTAGTGGGAGTTTGTAATTACGGTGCTTTATATTTGGTTGTATTGTCTGATCAGAATAAAGTATTCAGTTAAGACACTCTGTTACATTATGTTTGGTTTTGACCTCACTAAGGAGGACCAGTTGAAAATAGACATGTACTGATCACATTGCATGTAATTTTCATGCTGCACATCCATGATTGATCTATGTCGTTTGATTGTATTGGTATATGTGATCATTGATGGGTCGAGTCACGATAAATGTGACGAAGGCCGCTTTGATCCTATATTGATATAGTCAATGGACGAGATTGTTCGGAAATACCTTTTCAGTGATAGCAATTTTTTGAGCTCATAAGGTTATACACAATTTAAGGAATTATATGGTGCCCAAGTGGGAGATTGTTGGATTTAATCTAATAAATCTATTTGTGGGCACATATAATTAATCAATGTGTATTGCTATCTTTCAGGATAACCCACTAAAGTGATCAATCAAGTTGGGTTAATGGGTATTTAAATAAGTCATGGGGTTATATGTGCAGATACCAGGTTGTAATTGTGATTTGTTGAGGGGCCAAATTACAAAAGTACAACATCTATAAATTAGGGGTTATGGTCCCTAACCTAGGGTTATATTCTCTAATTCTCTTCACCCCCACCTAGAGAGAGAAATTCGGCTATAGAGAAACCCTAAGGTTAGAAGATCCAAAACCCATCTCAGGTTCATCTATGGATTCAGGTATAAGCTTTCGCTCTTTTGATTATTGTTAATCTTTTCGAATTAATCAATGGCTTTATGGTTTTAGATCTCAAGTTTTTATTTAGATCTAACAGATCAAACTGTTACTGGAGTGAATTCTTGAATCCGGACCTTGGAAGGATGATACCGATTTCTTCCAGTAACCCATTATCTTATTGAATTATGAAAATAGCAGAAATAGGGTAATGGATCAGGGAAGCAATTTTGAATTTGATAAACAACCATGGAAGATCTTGCCCTTTTCCATTGATATGTTATGTTCCTTGTTAAACAATAAAATATTATAAATTCTCATTCATATTTTAAAAGCTACCGCTACTCCTTTTATATAGGGATACAACAACAAGAAGTATATTATATGGTCAATGTGGGACTGAACACAATTACCTATTCATAATTATTCTCTTAGTTAAATTCCTAATACCTCTTGATCATAAAATCTCTAATTTATACTCCTAACAAATTATTCCTAATATGACTGTAACATTATAGATTGTCATAATATATTCCTTAACACCTCCCTTAAGATGGAGCATGTATATCATAATTGCGCGATTCCCTGGACCCCCCTCGACTGTCAAATAGTTAATGTGAACCGGTTCCGGTACATTTACGAACTGATTTACTTCCGATACACGAATTGGTTCCCCAAAATTAGCGTACTTCTTACTAAGTATGATGGGACCAAAGTTGATTTACAAGTCTGTTTTCATGCACTTGCGCTTGGATTTTTTATATATTTCGATAATATTATTGAAAGTATTCTTTCAGTAAGTGGAAGTTATTAAAAGTTAATAACTAATTCTAGATAGATCACTATTTCTTTAACTGATGTTGCTAAGAAGATTTTGTCTCGACCTATTAGTAGCTTTTCAGCTGAGAGAAATTGGAGTATTTATACCTACACACGTAGTGTGAAAGAAATAGATTGAACAGTGGAAGGGCGGATAAGTTGATATTCACTATTCAAACATTCGCTTTTTGTCACGATTTTGTGAGAATTACAAAGTTGTTCCATATAAAGAATGAGATATAGATCCCAATAATGATAACTCAGAGGACTCTTCAAGTAAGTTGGAGGAGCTTAAATGGAATTGTTTGGACTCGAAATTAGCAGAAGATGCACTTAATGTTAAGGGGAAGAAAGTTGCAAAATAGAAAAAAATTATTAAGAGGTTGTCTAATATTTAATATATTAAATTTTATGTATTCAGAAACTATAAAAGTGAAGTATTGAAGTATTTTGTATGAAAAAATATTGAAATGCATAATTAGTTTTTCAGTTTCTAATTTTCTACTATACACATTGTAAAATGATAAGTGTACCAAAAAAATTATATCATATCCTATATCGAACTTGCGTATCGAAGAAAGCTACCCCCTGTCGAATCCAAAATTTAAGTCTTGAGTTGCATACCCGAATTCGTACGACGACCCGCTACGTATTGCGAACTATGTAACTATGATGTATATTATACATGTCTGACTTGTTACAAATAATATGTACTCACTCCAATTTGTGACATGACTTAAAAGGCTAAAATATTATGCGTAACCGTTCTCATTGTAGTTGTCTTCATCTTCTAGTCTTCTACTTGAATATCTTCCACCATGAACAACCTCAACCCAAATCACTAAATGAGATACATTGATCTTCTTCACCAGAGAGAACTACTAAACAAACAATGCTTGTCAGGGACCTACTAAGCAAACGATCCTCTCCAGGGATCCACCAAACAAACGATCCTCTTCATGGATCAACCAAACAAACGAAACAAACAATTCTCTTCACGGATCAACCAACCAAACGAAACAAATAATTCTCTTCATGGATCAACTAAACAAACGATCCTTTTCTCGAATTAACTAAACAAACGATCATTTTCACGGATCAACCAAATAAACTCTTTATCGGTGGTCAAAGTTTCTAGAATACAATCGGTGGTGGCAGTGGTGTCCATAAGTTAAGTAGGCGGTGAAAGGAGGGAAATCTAGGCGACACAGGCGGTGACAAGAGCATATATATCAAGGAGGACTGTTGTTACTAATAATAACAATCCTGATCATCAATAAGGTCATCGAAAGCAAGACGGATAAAAATCTGAGCCCTGTTGATGGTGAACAGTTATTGCGTCCTGTTCATTGGAACAACCACTGCACCATGTTCATGATAAACCGTCATCGCACCCTATTCGTGGTAACCGATCGTAGAAAAGAAAGGAGGTGGTAAGGCAGATAGAGTAGTTTGATGGTGAGAAATTTGGGGGCTAAGGTTTGTGAGGATCTTGGGTTTTGTAAAGGCTAGGATTTGCATGGCTGTGATACCATGTTAAACAATCTCATTCATATTTCAAAATCTATAACTACTCCCTTTATATTGGGATACAATAACAAGAAATTTATTGTGTAGTCAATGTGGGATTAAACACTATTACGTAATCACAATTATACTCTGAGTTACATTCCTAATATCTCTCAATCACCAAATCTCTAATTTATACTCCTAATATGTTATTCCTAATATAACTATAACATTATAAATCTCCATAATATATTCTTAAATTATTCAAAATGGATGTGAGCCATATGATCATGCTATTAAATTATCTCAGAAGGAAATGTTCATACTACTGCTCCTTGGCTCGTTTGGAGAAACTTCTGATTCACATTTATAATAGATAGTATTTATGAATTTTTTAAATTCATTGATACTATTTGCTTCCATGATGAGTGTACACTAGCAATTTGGTGGTTTACTTATTAGTGTCCTAAGTCATCGTAAAATTCTGCAGCTTGGTTTTTTTTGCCGAGTTAATGACCATACTCTATAACAAATTGGATCAATATCCTGCTTTTATCCTATGTAAGTTACAGTTTACATCTTACAATGCCTATGTATTGTTGTACATTTGACTTCCCATTTCTTGTCAATTTGATTTTCTAATTTGACTTTCTGTTCGCTTTGCTAAGGAGCTCATACATTGAATTGGGTTTATTAGGTATAACATGGACTCTTTTTCTCGTGGACTTCTTTTCTCTGAAAGATATCTGAAACCTGGTCATGATCATTAGTTGTTAAGATTGCAATCGAACAAATAAAGAGCTCAAGGAAATTTCACATATGCCGTATTGGCATCAAGCATGACATCAAATATAGATTCCCTTTGGCTGATCTCTATTAAAGAGTTGTAAACTACAGGCTGTGCAAGGAACTCTTCTCATTCTGCAGAGGTTCTGCTGTTCCTGATTAACTAGATGCAATTATGAATCATGACCTAAGTGTACATGAAAATAAAAGCCTTGGTGGATCTAGTGAAGCTAAATCATCAATTCACAATTTGATGAGGCTTTCAAACCCAGTACCTGTCTTGAGGTTGATCAATAATTTCCCAGGTACATCTGGTGAAGCTAAACTTCTAGTAAGGAACCAAAAGCTCAAGTGAGCTAACTTTTAGTAGGGAGTTAAACACTAAGGTGAGATGCATAGTAGAGCTACCGAAATAAGTTAGATTTTTAGTAAGGATAGATTTTCAGTAAGAAATGAAGAGGTGTGAAAAAGATTCTACCATGAACAAAATTGACCAACTACACTCTTAAAATAAAAGGTACTCAAAATGGCTAAAAGTATTGACATTTTCTTTAGGCGTACTTGGACACATTTTGTTATAACTAAGACTATTAAGTATTGTGAGTTATGGAGGTGGACTGTAAGTTTCTGAATGACCATAAGGAGTGATGTCGGATTTATTGAAATTCAAGAATGATAAGCTCTTATCAGGATGGTCAACTTCCGCCCCCCTGCCACCCACCCTAGCCACCACCACCCACCCCTACCTCTCCCAGCTATGTTGTAGAGAAACTTATAACTGAAATCATGTCATTATTGAACATATATTATATTGGACGTCCTCAACACATGTTAGCTTTTCTAACAGGTGCTAATTTTATAATAGGGGTTTTTGTCCTTAAACCCAAGTATTACACCTCTTTATTTTTAAACACAACTACTTCCAAAGAAACACCCTTAAACCTAAAATACTTTGATGACTTATTTTTAAACCCAAATATGTGTATTTTGTGTATTTGTATGATGTATACTTTAAAAAAGATTAAAATCTCAAATATACCCTCATCTCCTTTCTCTTTCTAAACCCAACACCCAAAATCAACACCTGCTAGATGTTTCCATTTCCCCTTCAACCTATCATCACATTGGGGCTCCCCCTCACTCTCAGACATCGTTTTTCCTACTATTCAACCCACTCCCTCCCTCCCTGCCTCCCTCCAAGACTATGATATTTTTCAGCTAGCATCCACAATATGTTCGACAAAATGACTGAACAAACAGAACATCCTTTCCAATTTTAATCAAGCATCAAAACTCATTTCCAGCTAAGTACCATGCCACTTAAAATCGACCCCTTCTACCGTTCCTTCCATCTTCAAACATTATTGTGCAAATATAGTCCAAACATTTGACTTCTTTTATGAAGTAGCAGATCTCATAAAAAATTATACTTTGTTCGGAAATAGCTATAAATTTTCTACAAGGAGCTACGCTTTGAACAAAAAAGCTATATTTTTGTGAGAAAATTAGGGCTTTTAAGCTTCTATTTTTTTTATAGTTACTCTAACCATGTATTATGTTTTTGTTTATTTATCCTCAAATATTTCCTCTCAAATAGAGCCCATATATTGAACTTTGTTTTTTGAATTAACAGAGCTCATAAAGAGCTATATTTTGTTTAGAAATAGATATAGAACTGCTATAAGGAGCTATAATTTGAATAAAAGAGTTATACTTTGTTCATAAAGGGCTATAATATGTGGTAAAGAGCTATACTTTGATTAGCCAAAATTAGGAGATTATAAACTTCTATATTTTTCTTATGTTTGGATCTAAACACATGCTACTTTTCAGTTATTGTCCTCAAACATTTCTTTTCAAACACAGTGCAAATGTTTAATTTCATTATTGAAATGACAGAACATATAAAAAGCTATACTTTATTCATACAGAGCTATAAAATTGTTATATAGTACACGATGAATAAAATAGCTATCTTTTGTTTGGAAAGACCGACAATATGTTGTAAAGAGGTAGACTTTGAAAATTCAAAATAATGATATTCTAAGTTTCTATATTCTTCTTATAATTATATCTGAACAAATATTATATATTTTTATTTTCTGCAAATATTTCCTTGCAAATACCATTCAAATATTTGATTTCTTTCTTGAAGTGAGAAAACTCATAAAGAGCTATACATTGTTAAAAAAGAGCTATAAAACTGCTATTAAGAGTTATACTTTGAAGAAAGGAGCTATACTTTGCCATAAAACGTTATACTTTGACATTCAAAATTAGAACGTTATATGTTTTGTCCTTTTCTAATAGTTGTAACTAAAATATTTATTATACACAACGATCTCTATTGCACAACCATACACAATTAGATCACGTCCAAGAATTTTTGATGCAACATGAATCATATACAACATGAAAATTGAACAGGGACTTTAAATCTCTCGTCCATACACAACCATCTTTCATTCACTTTTCTAATTCGAGCATACACCACTAGCGCCAATTTACTTTTTTCTAATAGGTGTGACATTTTTTTCTTTTCGATCAACAGTAGCTTCAAATCTCTCAGAATAAACAATGACAATCACTAGTCCATCCAACAAAGTTGATTCTAATGAAAAGACTCTCGGTAGTTGATCATCCTCAACATAACATGCCTCGCACACATTTCTATCAAACACACTGTGCAAAAACCAATGTGCATAATTAAGACTAGTCTAAGAAACCATATGTTCATCATACATTTAATCAAATACCATGTGTGCTAAAACAAAATCATGACCCTTCGCCAAATATTCTCCCCCACATGATCTATCTCTGTACCCTACGGACTCTCCATTAGCATTGCTCGAAGTTGACCCTAACACACAACAATCTTGAAAGGGGGGTTTTGCAGAGTACCGCAACGACTAACATAATTAAGTGGTATTGGTTATTACGGAAGAAATCATCAAAAACTAATTATAAAGGACGAAGAAGAGCGCATTCTGGGTATTTTAATATTTTGTGTGTACATACTGTATGAATACCCTAACACACAATAACCTTGAAAGGGGGGTTTTGCAGAGTACCGCAATGACTAACATAATTAAGTGGTATTGGTTATTACGGAGGAAATCATCAAAAAATAATTATAAAGGATGAAGAAGAGTGCATTCTGGGTATTTTAATATTTTGTGTGTACATACCGTATGAATACATATATGTTGTAGATACTTGGGTTTAAAAATAGCAGAACTTCGTGTTTTGGGTTTTAACGGTGTTTTGGGAACTCAGTGGCCTTAAAAATAAGTGGGGGTAAAATTTTATGTTAATAGGCAAAAACCCCTTTATAATATTAATCTCCGAAAGTTGTTGGACGTTTTTAGGCACATCTGGAGCAAATTCCATCTTAAATGACCCAACCATTACAGCAAACCTCCGAAATTTTGGTGAGGATTAAGGGTTATATTTCTATATTCTAACAATATTATATATGTTTGTTAGGAACATAATATATAAAAGTGTAATTATTGAAAGACAACACCAAAATAGTATCAATAAGTTTTGAATACATTTAGAGAGTGGTTGATGGCATCAACAATGTAGAAGAAAATCCTCCTATCCTAGCAAAATTCAACCTTTCTCCTCTAGTTGTCTCCATTAGATTGGATCCCACTGAAATACTAAATTGATTTTCATGTCTAATGGTACACTTGCACAAAAACATTATGCACGTATCATGAGGGTTTAGCTTGCCTCAAACAGATACAGATACAGATTAATTATTTGTTAATAAAGAAACATTTCTAACTCCTAGATCCAGGGCTAACCTCATGATATGCACATAATTTTTTGTTTAATGCATGAAGACAGTAGGTGGAACTCAAACGATGCAAATAGGAAGCAAGGTTGAACTTTTACAATGCTACAAGGAATTTTCCTCCTGCGGCTAATACCTACTAATTTCTCTATACATAAGCACCAGAAATGCATACATAACACATGCACAAGTGCACACAGAAGCACATGCTCACACACGCATGCTCAAACAGACACCCTCACCCACCCACCCACACACCACTTAACAAACACCAACGCTATGAGATTAATTTTGTGAAAAGTATCATTCTGATCTTTGCATGATAAAATTTCAGATACCAAATTTCTTCACTACCATAGAAGCAAAGAGCTTTGTTGAAGTTACGGAGACACTAGGCTTCACCCATCAAGGGAGTCGTGGACCAGCTTATGGTGAAGCTTATCGGGACAATGACCGCATATCTGTGAGTGACCCTGTTCTTGCTGAAAGAATATGGCAAGTGGGTCTGAAAAGAATATTCGAAGATATCAACCTTCCGAATAAAGTTCCGGTCGGTCTGAATCCAAATATACGATTCTATAGGTGATTAACCTATCATGCTCATACATACTTTTATATGACCAATTTCCTGTTCCTTTTATTCATTATCTTTAACAGCTTTAGTAATCATTTAATATTAATTTGGTCGAGGATATTGAATAATTGTAAGAACTCAAGCCCATAGTCATTCAAGGCATAATGTCGGTTTGAAATTCTAAATTTACATTGTTTATTCTTATTCACTTATTGTACTCTCGTCAGATATAATGTGGGCCAGTGGTTTGGTCGGCATATTGATGAGAGTGTAGATCTAGGTGAAGGGCGTAGAACACAGTATACTCTATTAATATATCTCAGTGGAATTTCAAGCTTCAAAGGGAAAAAGAAGGACAGTCAGGACTCGAGCTTGCAGTCTCTAGGTGGAGGAGAGACCGTCTTTTATGATCAAAGACTGGGGGTCGTCGCTGAGGTATGAATCTTCATCTTATCATCTTAACTACAATAATATCCATCTGTTTGTCATTGAGCCCCAATATTGTTCCTCCAACGAAATTTAACCAAAATTTGGTCATTTTGTACGAAGGTCAAGTGCATGTTGCATGAAGCTCGTGCTGTTACCAAGAACATTAAATATGTGTTACGCTCTGATGTAGTATTTGCTTCGGAATCAGGATTCATTTCGTGCTGAGTAAACTTACTGCTGAGGCTCTTGAAGATTCTGGCATGAAGTGTACATTTGTCCATGAATATTCAGAAACCTTTGATGGGTTTGGTGTTAGATGAATAGTAAACTAAATGATCATCTGGAACAGTTCACAAATTACAAATATCATTGTACGCATAATAATATTGAATCACTTTGTTGTAGTTCTTTTGAGTATGCAGGCGATACACTCTTAACATCGTCGAGAACGTGCATAAATGGTTCCTTCGACTTATTGCAGCTAGATGGAGATGAGGTCCTTTGGTATCATCGCAGAATTTTTGTTTTTTGTCTCTCAATGAAGGCTTTCTTGGAGAATACCATTTCTTTCTTCGCAGACTTCCGAAATTGTAGTCACTAACCAATCACGTTACACACTGAAAGCATGTTCACTGTTTTTAGATGTACATTAAAGGCACTGAGAAGTAGAATAGAAGTAAAAAATAAAAATTTTGAAAAAAAAAAAAACTTTCTAAAAGTTCTCTCAAATATTTCTGGTGGCAGGAACACTTAAAGAAGAATGATCAGCGCGTTCTTCGCAAGCATTAAACAAGCAACATAAGCGGAGTTGTCGTGCTAACTCCGTTTCTTCTAGTTCTCGACGGTCACAGTTTTACTCTTGAAGATAACCAAGCGCAAGCCTTTATTTTCAGGTACCAATTGCATACAGAATTTTAAAAATGAGATAAGGTTCTTAGACGTTTATAGGAGACTAGCTGGGATGCACGTGCATTTCACATAGTCAAATATTTTGTTTTTTTTAATGTAATAGCATATCTTTTTATTATAATAGCTTTCTATAAAAATTAGAATTTATATGGATAAATTTCACTAAACTCCTAATAGGCTTGGGTGTTCGCCACTAAACCCCAAATATCATCAAAACTCTCACTAATGTCCAATGTGTATTACATTATGTATTTTGAATATATATGAAGCCATTCAGTTTCAAGGTACAAAAGAAATTAAGCTGGACCACTTTACTTTCCTAAAAATTGAAACTTACAAATACGCGCTTAATATTTCAAGATTTATAAACATCACAAAATCAAGGAATTACAAAATCAAGGAGTTCTTTTGCTATTTTCTCAGTTCGTTGGGTACTTTTCACAAATTTAAATTTTGTACATTTCCAGTGTATACTTTGTATCTTTGATTTTTTTATTGTGTATTTTTCTAAATTTTACTAATTACTATAGATAATTAAATTTAAAGATAAAAATAACTCTTAATTATCAATTTCTTGTCCCCTAATTTAAAAATACTATGATAGGATAATAACTTTTATCTCTTACTAATTACCATAAATAATTAAATTTAAAGATAAAAACCAACTTTCAATTATGAATTTCTTATCTTTTACCACTTAAATATTTTCACATGCAATGAAACACATACATATGATATACAGTTAAATATGTTTACCATAATTTCCCATTTAATTAATTATTTACATTAATTGGAATAGAATAACAAGATAATATGTAAAAGGATCAAGGGTATTTTTGTCCATAGAAAGTTCTTCTCAGATTCATACTTTTAAAAGGAGTATGTTATGATTTATATGGATAAGAGACACTAAATTCCTTATATGTTTGGGTGTTTGACATTAAACCCCAACTATCATCAAAACTCTCACTAACATCCAATATTTGTATTACATTATGTATTTCAAGCATGTATGAAGCCATTCAGTTGCAAGGTACAAAAGAAATTAAGCTGGACCAATTTACTTTCTTAAAATTTGAAATTTACATATACACACTAAATATTTAAAGATTTACAAACATTACAAAATCAAGAAACTACAAAAAATGCCTAAAAAATTTTATAATTTTAATGGAGTTTTTTTATTTGCCATTTTCTAAGTTCATAGGGTACTTTAAACAAATTTAAAATTTATAGATTTTCAGTGTATACTTTGTATCTTTGATTTGTTTATTATGTTTTTTTTTGTAAATTTAAAATTTTCTTGGGTAATTTTTATAGTTATCAAATCCTTATCTTTTTATCATGATGCTGTAATTTAGAAAATATTAGGGTAAGATAACAACTTTTTATCTCTTCAATAATTACTATAGATAATTAAATTTAAAGATAAAAACTAATTCCTAATTATTAATTTCTTATCCCTTAATTTAAAAATATTAGGGTAGGATAACAACTTTTTATCTCTTACTAATTACTATAGATAATTAAATTAAAAGATAAAAAACAACATTTAATTATGAATTTCTAATCTTTTATCTATTAAATATTTTCACATGCAATAAAACACATACATATGATATATATAAAAATATGTTTACCATAATTTCTCAATTAATTAATTATTTATATCAATTAGCATAGGATAACAACGTAATATGCAAATGGATCAATGGTATTTTTATCCATGAAAAGTTTTTCTCTCCTCACACTTTTATAAGGAGTGTGATGTGATATGATTTTAATAGAAAATTACCATCCTTTAGGAATTTTGTTCTACTTTTGAATGCATTCTAGCAAAAAATAGTCCCCTTAATTAAAAAGATACCTTACAGTTTCCTTTCTTCAAATTTAAATAGGACAATCTGTCCTATAATATCAATCTTTCTAAAGCTTTCTCCATATAAGACAATGATGATGGAGTCCCCAACTTAACCCCTAAAACACTCTTGTCTTCTACCATTTCATCTTTTTTTTTCTCTATCCTTCTCTCTCTCATGAACGTATGAAAATCATGAACTCATTGCATTCTTAATTTTCCCTTCGCCGCCTCCTTCCTCCGTTTGCTTCACTTTTTGTAAGATTTCCTCCTCCATCTCGCTTCACCTCTTTCTTGTCACAACTTCCAATTTAAATGATATGTAATTATGATAATACATGTGATGCCCCTGATTTCACACAAGTCTGCAATCCAATGTGAAACCAAGGATGTCAAACCTGTCATGCACCCCATACTATGCAATAAAACGTTTGCTCATCACAACAATATCTCCCTAGTGGAATCAATGATATATAAGTGTAGGTACAAAGCAGATAGAATAATAATGCAATAAACATGATAAGAAAAAGAGAGAATCCAATAGTATTAATATCATGTTACAACTGAATAAAATGAAATACAACTGATAAAGCTGAGAAGTATCTCGATACATCGTGTCAAATGAAATAGTACTAAGACACCCAGCATTTACAAAATGAGGTTCAACTCTAAATGTCCGAAAAACAAACAATAACTACTATGGAGCATAAATAACTACTACTAATATAAGATGAAGGTTAATCGGCATCTCCATCAACCTGCGACTCTCCGTGCGCCTGACTCATTGCCTGAAAAATAGGGAAACAACGAGCGTCAAAACGCTAGCGAGATCATCTCCACCGCCCCTAGGGGGAGGGGTTAGGAGTATATAAGAAAATACAAGTTAGTACATATAGATATAAAATCATTTATTCTGAACTAAGTGGAAATTGATATTTAAGAATCCACAACACAAGAATGAGTACGTCAAGCAAAATAATCCAAACAAAAAACCCTCATCTATATACCTCATATCTTGAATTGTGAATTGCTAAATACTAACTCCAAATCCTATGAGTGAAATCAATAAATAAAGGAAAGACAATACATAACCAAACCTCCTCCATTACCAATCATATCATTCCAGACACCTCACACTATCCTCGGGTAGTTAGTGCAATCACATAAATAATATCCGACTAAATCAATCTCGCATATAACATGCCATGTATGTCAATCTCAGTATTGTACCCTACTCTCAGGTAGCTAACATGGGAGTATGAATGCAATTAGAGTAAATCTCTATCAAAAATGTAGTAATGCACATGGGTGAAGTCTACTGCAGTCTATTTGCAGTATACCAACTAACACACACACCCTGAGTGTAGTCCCCCACGGTCTCGTTACGGAGTGCCAACTAACCCACTCAATAATGATGCACATGGAGTGTAGTCTGTTGCGGTCTCATTGCAACATACCAACTAGCCACCCTGAGTGTAGTCAGTCACGGTCTCATTGCGACATACCAACTAACCCACTAAAGCATCCGACTATCACGAAATACAATGTAAATATCAAACTCTAACATGAACAACTCAAGCATCCTGGACTCTGGTCGGTCGACCGAACCCTATGCATCGGTCGACTGATCCCACCCTGAGTTTGTGTAGTTCTTTATTCAACCGAAGCTTGTTTTTACGCATGTTTATGTGAATTGGTCATCGGTTGACCAATGCCCTAGGGCAGTCAACCGACATCATGTCTTATTTGTGATGATTTTTCTTGCACGTTGTTCGTGAACACGTGGTTCGAGACATACAATGATTTACATGTACGACATAGACATACACTTATGGAGGTTGGCACACACGGACTTCCGGGAAGGGGATAGTTGCGTGTTCTTTTACCACGATAGGGAGATGATTAGTTAGAACAATATATGTGTGTGTATGGATACCGTTGATGGGCATAGCTCAATACTGATTAAGGTAGTTCGTCGGTATATCGTTAAAGTAGGGCATGGATCCATAATTGCACGATGCCTGAATAGGTAGTCCGTTCTGCATGATGATGTGATGAGGCTAGTGAGTCGTATTTATAGGATGCCTGAGAAGGTAGTCCATTCCGCATGGTGATGCGATGAGGATGTATGAGGAGACAGCCCGTTTCACATGGTGATGCGACGAGGCTAATGAGCTGTTTCTATAGGATACCTTAATAGGTAGTTCGTTCTGCACGATGATGCAATGAGGCTAGTGTGCAGTATTTACTTAGGATGCTTGAATAGGTAGTCTGTTCCGCATAGTGAGACGATGATATCATAGAACTTTGTAAGAGATAACATTGTGAAATGTATGACGATTGAGTCTTGAGCGGGAGATCGTTCATGTAAATGGTTCACCGTTAAGTTATATTGTGACGGGCTATATGGTATTGTGGATTACACAAGATTATGTACTAGTATTCGTATTAACTACCCAAGGGTAGTATGAGGTATTGGGTTGACATATATGACTTGGTTTGGTTGACATTTTAGTATTGCATTCCTTTATTCTTTTATTCTTAGTTTTAGAGTTAATATTTAACGATTCACAATTTGAGACATATGATATATACATAAGGGCTTCCTTGTTTGGATTATTTCGCTCGACGTACAAGTCTCGTGTTGTGGGTTTTTAAGTATTAACCCCATCTAGTTCAGGGTAAATGATTTAGGTAGACTATGCATATATTGATAGAGCCTCCATCATATGTAGTAGCTCTTCTCTTGGGGGCGGATGAAGATGATCTTGCTAGCACTTTGATGTTATTGTTTCCCCTTCTTTTCAAGCAACGGATCAGAGTTTCGGAGAGCCGTAGGGTGATAGAGTTTTTGCATAGTCGTCATCATTTCTTGATAAACAGCTTGAGCTCCACATTAGTTTAGTATTTGTTTAGTAATTTATAAAGTTGTATTTCATTTTGAAGGCTAAGAGCCTTAGTACTATTTTAGTTGACTCTGTGTATTGAGATATTTTATATTTATTTTAGTTCATCAGTTGTACTCTTTTTATTCAGTTGTGACATGATCATATCTTTTGGATAGTTCTTTCTCTTGGTATGTTCATTGTATTTTTACTTTTCTCGTATCTGCTTGTACCTACACTGTTCTTAATTGATTCCACTAGAGAGATATTACTGTGATGGTGAAGCGTGTTATTGCACTGTGTCGGTACATGGCAGGTTTGACGTCTATGGATTTACCTTGGACTGCAGCCTCGTGTGAAACCAAGGGCATCACAAGAGGGTCATGGTTGATCATAGATTTTCAAGTAGTCTCGGCTGGACGTTGACCCATCATGATAATTTTTTCTTCCTCTGAATCAGTGTGTGAAGAGACTTGCAGAGATTCCTCTCTTATTGTTGCGGAGATGACATTGCAAAATTCATCTTGCATTTGCCATTTGACTTGGACTTTGAAATAGTCTAATGTTTATCTTGGAGAAGGTCAGGTTGCATCCACATAATTTCTCCTCTTGCTATAGTAAGAGAGACAAAGCCCTGACTTTCTTGCTATCGTTGGCCGTGGTTGACCACTTCCATTCTCACAGTGGGAATGTGTACAACTCCATCTTGAGCCTGAATTTTTGGCATAGAGCCAAATTGAAGAGTCACCATATTAACAATTTTCTTAGGATTGAGCTTGAGGATTCTTGAATAAATGAAAGTCTTTTCCAATCACTCTGTAGGCAATAAAAATTGCTTTTAATCCTTATCAGAGAAGTTCATAACAAAACTGCTAAAACCTCGCCCGAAATAGTAGAAAAAAGGGGAAAACGCAGATATCTCCCAAACCGTAAGGAATTTGGCGAAACGGAGGAAGCGAACCAAAGCCTTTGGCTAGGTTCGGATGGCCCCATCTCGTCGAGATAGGCGATTTTCATATATAATTCGTCCAATTCCGACTTACGGTTTGAAAGTTACGGCCTATTCTTCGATCCATGCTCAGGAGCTCGCCTGCAGCTCGAATTTCGCCTGCACGATCAAGACCCAAGTCTGCCTGCGCACCTGAGCTCGCCTGCAGACCCAGTTCGCCTGCTAGCTCACCTGCAGACCCAAGTCTGCCTGCGCACCTGAGCTCGCCTGCAGACCCAGTTCGCCTGCAAGCTCGCCTGCAGACCCAAGTCTGCCTGCGCACCTGAGCTCGCCTGCAGACCTAAGTCTGCCTGCAATCCCAAACTCGCCTGCAGACTCAGCTCGCCTACAGACCCAAGTCTGCCTGCAGTCCTAAGCTCACCTGCAGACCCAAGCTGCATACTCGCCAGCTCACTGTCAACTGCCCACTTGGAGTATGGGAATAGTTACATCAGTGGTCAAATCCCACAAATTAAGGGAGAGGGCACAGTACCCCAAGACCATCAAGCGGCCGCTCACAGTACGAATGATTGGGCAGGTGTCGAGTCGACCTGAACATTCATAAATGCAGCTCACCTCCGCTGTCTGAGTCAAGAGCCGGATACGCTAGCACCCGGCGAGCTGTCCAAGCCCACTCGAGTACCAGGAACCCGCTTTCCCACCTCTCTTGGCCTGAAGGGAGAAGGCACAGTACTCCAGGCCCGTCGAGTGACCGCTCACGGTACGAGTGATCGGACAGGTGCCAGATCAACCTGCGGGTCACATCCCATGATTCAAGGAGCGGCCACGCCATCTCTCCTCTATTTAAGAACCTCGCACGGCTACAGGAAACAGGTTCACACATAGTTGATTGATTAATTCAATCAGTTAACTGAACCACTGGCTCTTGACTCCCAACGGAGTCGACGACAAGCTCTCTGCATCACTTTTGCATTGCAGCACCACTTCCTAGTTCTGAGCCCCGATCGCCGGTGAACTAGCAGACCCGAACTCCATCGATTCGAGCTTCTACTGCGTACTGAAGCTCTCCAGCAACTTCGATCGGATCGTCCAAGGGAAGCAGACTCGGCACGAGCACCGAGCGAGGCGTCCTATCGCCACCGATGAACCCACGTTAAATAAGGAGGGCATTCCCTCCGCTTCTATTGTAAATATTTGATCTATTAGTTTGTAATAAGCATTCTTATCAAT
Source organism: Asparagus officinalis (assembly GCF_001876935.1). Taxonomy (NCBI): domain Eukaryota; kingdom Viridiplantae; phylum Streptophyta; class Magnoliopsida; order Asparagales; family Asparagaceae; genus Asparagus; species Asparagus officinalis. Next base: position 105,003,576 of record NC_033797.1, read on the forward strand.
ACAAACGAAGTTCCCTGTTTTCGGGAGATCAAAATTTACACCTACAGAAGATGGCGACCACAGTGGGAGAATCCGTTCATTCAGATGAATTGGTGGTGGCGCAGTTTGACGAAGTTGTTGCAGGGACTGCTGTTGAGTCCCTTGTGATCAAATTCGAGGGGTACTTACAATCGTCCTCTTCTGGCAGCAATACATCTCGCGATGACTGCAGAGTCGTGCGGGTGGCCCAACCCCAAGAGGCCGAGGCAACCAAGCCTGAGGGATCTACCCAAGCCGAGGCAGGGGGTTCTTTTCCCCCCAAACCAGTTGAGGCCGAGCCGAGATTCGAGAATGCGGGTCTAGGAGCTGCTGGGTGGGTCGATGAACGATCCTCGCAGACCCCTGTGCAAAAAGAATCAACCATTCGTGTCGACGCAGACTACGCCTCCGTCATCGACATGAACGCTCCTCGTTCAAAAAGATCCAAACAGCGGTGACGAAAAGCTCTCGCTCGTCTCGAAGCACAATCCCTCATCCCCCACGACAGCCTGAATTATTATTCAGGCTGGAGAGGAATCAACCTCTTGAGCCAGGTTCCTATTTTTGGCGAACCGCTCAAATCGGGCGAGCCTAGCGGCTTAGGCAAGCCCAACCTCTTGAGCCAGGTTCCCAGTTTTGGCGATAGGCGAGCCCCTCTTCTTGAGCCAGGTTTTCATTTTTGGCGAACCGCTCAAATCAGGCGAGCCTAGCAGTTTAGGTGAGCCCCACTCTATGAGCAAGGTGCTCAATTTTGGCGAACCAAGGGCACCTGGCAAACTCTGCAGTTCAAGAGGGCTTCGTCAAACAAGCGGAATTCACCAAGCTCGTCTGACGGCCCAAGTTCGCCAGAAAGGCGAAGCAACAGCTCGCCAGACAGGCGCAGGCACACTGTACCAATCTTGCCTGACAGGCGAACCTCGCCAGCCTGAACCTCGCCAACACGCTCACACCCAAATGGGGGTGGCTACTCTGTTTGCCTGCACAGGTCTGACGTCCGTCTCTGACCACGACGGCGACGATTGCTCGGCAACGGCAACGTCACAGACTTCAAGCTCAATTCGAGGTAGGCACGTGAGTGTGCACATGACCGACATCCCTGATGAGATATCCAGGAGACTCGACGAGCAACAAGCAACCATCGACTCCCTAAAGGAGATGTTGGAGCAACTCCTGAGCGAGAAGAAGAGGAAGAGAGAGAGGACTTCACGGGCTTCGCATAAATCCTTGAAGCACAAAGAGCGGGTGCCTACTCCTTCTCACTCCTCATCCGAGTCATCTAGAGGAGCGTCATCTTCGAGTCATAACCCAAAAGACAAGAGGTTTGACGATCTCCAAAGTCAACTCGACGCCTTGAAGCTCCAGAAGCATGCGAACAAGCTGGGGGTTGTCAGACCGTATCCAATTGAATGGGATGCGGTCTCCTACCCGGCAAAGTTCGAGCCGCTGGACCTCCTGCAGTTCAATGGAAAGGGTTCTCCTACCCAGCACATCTACTACTTCCAGGCGCAAACTGGACACATAGTGGGAAACGATCCCATTATGACTCAACTGTTCATTAGTACCCTCAAGGGGGTCGCTTTTGAATGGTTTCGCAGATTGGAGCCTGGGTCCATCACCTGCTGGAAGGACATGGAAAGGCTATTCGTGGCCAGATTCTTCGACGATGACACAAAAGTATCTATGGCCACCCTGCTAACCGTGAAGCAGAGGAAGACAGAGTCTGTAAGCAACTTTGTCAAGAGATTCAGAAACCGATCGCTGCATTCCCGCGATCGAGTTTCCGACGCCATGCTCATTGAGATGTGCCGGAACAATCTCTCCATCAGCGTTCTGTCCAATATGGGCGCTGTTGAAGCTCGTTCATGAAAAGACTTACTCCGCCAAGGAGAACAAGTCGAGATCATGCTCAAGCATATGGGTGACGAAGACCCGCATGAGTTTCGAGGAGATGATGACCAATATGCCTTGGTAGTGGAGACCATTTCCTCATATCCTATGATTTCCCCCGTTGATCCTCTTCAATAGGACGGCGGGCCCACAAAACTATCAAGTTAACTGTTACCTCTGATAGTCATTTCTCCATCAGTCTCATTTAACTTGACGATGGATCTTTTAAAACTACCAAGTTAACTATTACCTCTGATAGTCTCCTCCAAATTTCCCCCGTCGATCCTCTTCAATAGGATGGCGGGCCCATAAAGCTATCACGTTAACAATCACCTCTGATAGCCCTCATACACTCCGACAAGTACACGAGTATAAACTGCTTCTTCTGATCCTCCAACTGGTATAAGAGGTTAAACTATTCCCTACACTTCCACTTCTTGAGCCAGGTTCCCAGTACGGGCGAACCGCTCAAATCAGGCGAGCCTAACAGTTTAGGCGAGCTCCACTTCTTGAGCCAGGTTCCCCAGGTTCCCAGTTTCGGCGAACCGCTCAAATCAGGCGAGCTTAACAGTTTAGGCGAGCCCATCTCTTTGAGCCAGGTTCCCAGTTTCGGCGAACCGCTCAAATCAGGCGAGCTTAACAGCTTAGGCGAGCCCCATCTCTTTGAGCCAGGTTCCCAGTTTCGGCGAACCGCTCAAATCAGGCGAGCTTAACAGTTTAGGCGAGCCCATCTCTTTGAGCCAGGTTCCCAGTTTCGGCGAACCGCTCAAATCAGGCGAGCCTAACAGTTAGTCGAGCCCCACTTCTTGAGCCAGGTTCCCGGTTATGGCGAACCGCTCAAAACAGGCGAGACTAGCAGTTCAGGTGGGCTGCATCAAACTCCCACTTGGTCAAACCTTCAGATAGTTAGGACCAAAGCCACAATCCCCCGCTAATCCTCTTCAATAGGATGGCGGGACCCCCACTGTCATGTTAACGGTCACCTCTGATGAATCAACTTACCAGTCCTCTTCAATAGGATGGTAGGTCCATAGAGTTGCTCAAATCACAATAAACTCCCACTGTCATGTTAACACTACACCTCTGACAAAATCAACTTACCAATCCTCTTCAAAAGGATGGTAGGTCCTCAAAGTCGCTCCGATCGCGGCAATTCCTATCATGTTAACGATTACCTCTGATAGCCGACACCGTCATTCCCGCAAATGAAGTTGTCCGATCAATCGTCATACTCATACGTCCCTGAACGATTTGATTCTCCCAGCACTGTCTTTCCCATAAAAGGCGTTGTTGTTTGATAGTGGCCTACTATGCGATGTGCTGCTATTTCAGGGTTCGTCTTTGCCCCAAGAGAAGACAAATTAGGGTTCGTCTTTATCTTTGCCCTAAGAGAAGACAAGCTTCCCCCCTCTACTCCAACTGGTGCATGAGTCTAAACTGCCCCCTTCACTCCAACTGGTGCATGAGTCTAAACTGCCCCCTTATACTTCCACTGGTACAAGAGTATAAACTGCTCCTTTCCTCCGACCGGTGCACGAGGCTAAACTGCTCCTTTACTCCAACTGGTGCATGAGTCTAAACTGTCCCCTTCACTCTAACTGGTGCATGAGTCTAAACTGCCCCCTTATACTCCAACTGGTGCAAGAGTATAAACTGCTCCTTTCCTCCGACCGGTGCATGAGGCTAAACTGCTCCTTTACTCCAACTGGTGCATGAGTCTAAACTGCCCCCATCACTCCAACTGGTGCATGAGTCTAAACTGCCCCCTTATACTCCCACTGGTGCAAGAGTATAAACTGCTCCTTTCCTTCGACCGGTGCACGAGGCTAAACTACTCCTTTACTCCAACTGGTGCATGAGTCTAAACAGCCCCCTTCACTCCAACTGGTGCATGAGTCTAAACTGCCCCCTTATACTCCCACTGGTGCAAGAGTATAAACTGCTCCTTTCCTCCGACCGGTGCACGAGGCTAAACTGCTCCTTTACTCCAACTGGTGCATGAGTCTAAGTGCTAGACCCCGTCTTCTCAATCTAATACGCTAAGCGTCTGGAAATAAAAACAATACGAAGTCACAGGTCCCCGATCACAATCAGCAAGAATATAATAGACAAACTCAGAATAAAAATATCATATCACAAATGGATAACATCCGAGACATAAAATACGGGTCAAACATGCCCTTATACAAATCTGAACAAATGAATACTAAAGAGATACAAAATACACTGATCAAATAGAAATGGAATGTAGTACAAAAGAAAACTGAGGACCAATAACTAAACTTTGGCTTCTTCTTCTGCTCCATCCGCTAGGCACTCCTACTGAGAATCCTCTGGCTCCTGATGAACCTGTTATTCTCCTAAGTCTGACGTACACCAGAGAAAACAGGTGTACGTCAGGTGCATGGTGCACGGCAAGACCCGACCCCACAAAGAAAATAGAACGAACGGAAATCCAATGCAAAAACGATACGATAACAGAAACAACGAAAGAACGTACAACTGAAATCCACAAATCAACATGAAAACACTACTAAACATGATAATCATAAAGCATCCAAAATCGATCAGGTAACGAGATCATGCAGCTAGCGATCAGTCTAATCATCCAAGCAACAAGGTTATACAATAGATGGAATTAATACTTAAAAATCTACAACAAGAGACGTAGTACGTCGAGCGAAATAATCCAAACAAGGAAACCCTCATGTATATACCATATGTCTCGAATTGTAGATAATTAAATATTAATCCCGATCTATGTATGAAAAGAACAACACTGGTCCGCATCTCACATGTATCCATAATCAATCCTAACGCAAAGTGATGACACCCGTTCACCTTGAACCCAACAATCAACCCCAACAGTGGCCGACATCCGATCCGCACGATAACCAAGTCATGGTAACTAGTCATACCTACAAGCACAGGTCACGGTTCATATTCTCACCACAGAGTCAAAACGCCTCATATTATCGAATACTGACTTTCACATATCCCTACGTGCATCTCATCAAATAAATTCAGGAATCAAAGTACGCGGACAAGCCCGATACTAACCTTTTACCCAACCACATCGCCCCCACGTGGCGAACAAACTCGATCCACTGTGACTCAACAATCATAAATCCCAGTGGCGAACTACCGATCACTGGTAGAAACCGAAAGATATTCACAGTCTTATCCGATGATATAAACATACGACTTTTCCCACCCCAACTCATCTTGCTTTCTAAGCTCCAACAATACAACCAGTGTATCTACGCTTGTACACGAACGCTAGCGACACTAAGGACATGAACTAACTAACGGTTCTCATATACAATCAGGAACAATAAAAGCAGACCATGTCAAAATACAGTAATATAATCATAACCAGTGAAGTGTACATGCGTGAATCAGCAACTACGTACTACAGAAAATAATTCGTTCCCAACAATAATTTCTTTTAAAAATTCATTTCTCATTATATATATCCGAAATGCAAAAATATCACTTTCCTAAGAATATATTCTTTAAATAACTTATTTCTCATCTAATTATTACATTCTAAAATAATTCCTTTTCTCGAAAAAATTCCTTTTTAAATATTGATAAATATCTCCACAAATGATTCTGTATATCCAAAATAAATTCTTATCAACCTCTTACATCATTATCTTCGAAAATACTATTATCACATAACTCATGATTTAAATCAATATTATTCATCATCAAACCCGCACACAGATAATAACAAATTATAAAAATTAATATAACCCAGATAAGTATCATCACACACAAAATTCACCTCCACAAGCCCCACAGCAGATAATTAACCAATTCATAATCTAATCTATGCAAGCTTTACGAATACCTATAAATTAAAATGAACGAGTCAAGAAGGAGGCGGGATCTTAGCCTGCGATCGATCGGCATCCGCACCGTGAGAAGCCGGGTTCGGCGACTCGGAATAACAGGCGGCGACGTCGATCGGCTGAACGGCGACGGGGGCCGGCGCGGGATAGCTGGCCCGTCCCGCAAGGTCAGAGCCGGAGTGCAGATATACAAGCCGGCGACAGCGGCTAGCGCACGGAGGAGGCCTGGAGGCGAGGAGGGACTCGGCCAGGCGGCCAGAATCTGGCTGGTGTGGCCTCTTGAGGTGCTGGCAGGAGGCGCGAAGCGGCGAGGATGGAGCGCGAACAGCCGGGTCGAGGGCTGGGCGCTGACAGTGAGGCGGTCGGTCTGGACGCGCTGGCCGGCGTCAGGCCTTCGGGAGGCGGTGTGGGAGCAGCTCGCCGGGCGGGCAAGAGGCGGAGAGCGGTCGACGGCGGGTCGAGTTCGTACAGAATGCAGGGAGTGAGGGGACGCCGGGCGCGAGCAGGCTCAGGCGGAGTGGGGTCGGGCGGCGCGAGTTTCGTCGGGGTGGGTTCCGTCGCGACTTTACCCACCCCCAACTCATCTTGCTTTCGTAAGTCCATCACAATACACCAGTGTATCTACGCTTGTACACGGAACGCTAGCGCACTAAGAACATGAACTAACTAACGGTTCTCATATACAATCAGGAACAATACAAGCCAGACATGTCAAATACAGTAATACTAATCATAACCAGTGCAAGTGTAATGCGTGAATCAGCAACTACGTACTACAGAAAATAATTCGGTTCCCAAATAATTTCTTTTAAAATTATTTCTCATTATATATTCCGAATGCCAAAAATATTCACTTTCCTAAGAATATAATTCTTTAAATAACTTCAATTTCTCATCTAATTATTCATTCTGACAAAGTAATTCTTTTCTCAGAAATAAATTCCATTTTCAAACTATTGAATATATCTCCACAAATGATTCTGTTATCCAAAATAAATTTCTTAATCAACCCTTACATCATTATTTCGAAAATACTATTTATCACTAAACTATGATGTTAAATCAATATTATTCATCTCAAACCCGCACACAGATAATAACAAATTATAAAAATTAATATAACCCAGATAAGTATCATCACACACAAAATTCACCTCCACAAGCCCCACAGCAGATAATTAACCAATTCATAATCTAATCTATGCAAGCTTTACGAATACCTATAAATTAAAATGAACGAGTCAAGAAGGAGGCGGGATCTTAGCCTGCGATCGATCGGCATCCGCACCGTGAGAAGCCGGGTTCGGCGACTCGGAATAACAGGCGGCGACGTCGATCGGCTGAACGGCGACGGGGGCCGGCGCGGGATAGCTGGCCCGTCCCGCAAGGTCAGAGCCGGAGTGCAGATATACAAGCCGGCGACAGCGGCTAGCGCACGGAGGAGGCCTGGAGGCGAGGAGGGACTCGGCCAGGCGGCCAGAATCTGGCTGGTGTGGCCTCTTGAGGTGCTGGCAGGAGGCGCGAAGCGGCGAGGATGGAGCGCGAACAGCCGGGTCGAGGGCTGGGCGCTGACAGTGAGGCGGTCGGTCTGGACGCGCTGGCCGGCGTCAGGCCTTCGGGAGGCGGTGTGGGAGCAGCTCGCCGGGCGGGCAAGAGGCGGAGAGCGGTCGACGGCGGGTCGAGTTCGTACAGAATGCAGGGAGTGAGGGGACGCCGGGCGCGAGCAGGCTCAGGCGGAGTGGGGTCGGGCGGCGCGAGTTTCGTCGGGGTGGGTTCCGTCGAACGAGAGAGAGAGGGCGGCGGCGGGGTGATGATGAACAGTAGAGGGGGTGAGGTGGTTTATATATATATACGTATAATAGTAATTAGGGTTAGGGTTTAATGATTAAATAATTAAAATAAAATAATTATGGTACCTAAAAATTAAACTAATTGCAGAATAATTATCTACAATTAAAAATGTACACGTTGAGATAATACAACAGTTGATACGAAATAGTCGAAAAATACGCATATTGTACAATTAAATAAGAATAATTATTAATAAAAATATTTAAACTCAAATAATTATGGGATAATTATCTATACAATAAAACGTACTAGTTGTATTAATACAATAGTTAATACGTAACAGAAGAAATAATACTATAAAGTACACAAATAATACGTAAATAAATAATATAATCATAATACACGAAATAATACGTAATGGTACAATAATACAACAAATTATATAGAATAATACATAATAGTACCGATAATATAATAGATTAATTTCCAAAAATTTTTACTGCTCAAAATAAATTTATAAATATCAAAATTATTTAAATAACTATATAATCAAATTTTTAAATAATGGAAAATTATAGAAAATCAAGAAATATACAATTACTCTTTTTAAAAATCATAATTAAATATTTTAAAATGCTAGAAAATTATTTTAATTAATATCAAAATTTCACGGTCATTACATCCTACCCCCCTTAAAACAAATTCCGTCCTCGGAATTAAATCCAAGGACAGGGATAAGGAACGAGAGCGGAGTCAGGAAGTGGCGAGATAAGAAACAGTGGAAAGTTACGAGATGAGAAATAGTGCAAAGATCCGTAGTCAAAGAATGATAAGATAGGGACGAAATGAAATCTATCAAGAAAAATGATAAGGGCTCAAGAATAGTCTCATGGATGAAATATGATATGTATCTAAATTGTCTACTATATTCTTACTAGTGAGGACTCGGGACCGTAACCTGCATGGGCCACCACTAAAACCTGTCACGCCCCGCTTCCCAAAATAGACGGGAACCGGAACGTGAACAAGCCCGCGACGTATTAGACTGAGGAGAGATAAGTGCTAGACCCCGTCTTCTCAATCTAATACGCTAAGCGTCTGGAAATAAAAACAATACGAAGTCACAGGTCCCCGATCACAATCAGCAAGAATATAATAGACAAACTCAGAATAATAATATCATATCACAAATGGATAACATCCGAGACATAAAATACGGGTCAAACATGCCCTTATACAAATCTGAACAAATGAATACTAAAGAGATACAAAATACACTGATCAAATAGAAATGGAATGTAGTACAAAAGAAAACTGAGGACCAATAACTAAACATTGGCTTCTTCTTCTGTTCCATCCGCTAGGCACTCCTGCTGAGAATCCTCTGGCTCCTGATGAACCTGTTCTTCTCCTAAGTCTGACGTACACCAGAGAAAACAGGTGTACGTCAGGTGCATGACGCACGGCAAGACCCGACCCCACAAGGAAAATAGAACAACGAAAACCAAAACGGAAACGATACGATAACAGAAATAAAAATAGAACATGTGATGATAGTAATAACAATAGAGGCGTGCAACTGGAATACTAATAATCATACGAATCCAAAAATCAACCAAGTAACAAGATCATGGTCATGCAGCTAGCGATCAGACTAATCATCCAAGTCACAAAGTCATACACTAGATGAAATTAATACTTAAAAATCTACAACTCGAGACGTAGTACGTCGAGCGAAATAATCCAAACAAGGAAACCCTCATGTATATACCATATGTCTCGAATTGTAGATAATTAAATATTAATCCCGATCTATGTATGAAAAGAACAACACTGGTCCGCATCTCACATGTATCCATAAATCCTAACCAAAGTGATGACACCGATTCACCTTGACCCAACAAATCAACCACAGCGGCGACACCGATCCACTGATAACAAGTCATGTAACTAGTCATCCTACAACAGGTCACGAGTTCATATCTCACACAGAGTCAACGCTCATATTATCGGATAACTGACTGTTCACATATCCCCTACGTGCATCTCATCAAATAAATTCAGGAATCAAAGTAGCGACACCGATCTACTTTGACCCAACCAATCAGCCCCCAGTGGCGACACCGATCCACTGTGACTCAACAAATCAATAAATCCCAGTGGCGACACCGATCCACTGTGACTTACCAAACCAACCAATCCCAGTGGCGACACCGATCCACCTGGTACGACCTTAAGATATATAACAGTCTTTTCCGATTATATAAAACATAAGTTTTCCACCCCAACTCATCTTGCTTTTCTAAGTCACAATACACAGGTATCTACGTCTTGTACACGGACACGCTAGGCAACTAAGGAATGAACTACTACGGTTTCAATACAATCTAGGAACAATAAAACGCCAGGACATGATCAATTACAGTAATATAATCACAAAAATGAATGTAATCGTGAATTCGGCAAAAAAACTTAACGTTTAAAAACAGAAAATAATCCTTTCCAACAATATTTCTTTTAAACATTATTTACTCATTCATAATATCAAATATTCACTTTCCTAGATAACATTACTTCTAAATTATTTCTCATTCATCTATTTCTGAATATAATTCTTTTTCGCTCAAAATAAATTCTTAATATTATAATTTCTCCAAAATGATTCTGTTATCAAAGTAATTCTTTCCACTTATCTCATTATTCCGAAAATACTTATCACATAACTATGATTTAATCAATATTATTCACAAAACCAGATAATAACAATTATATTAATATAACCAGATAAATTCCCATTCTCACAAGCCACGAGATAATAACAATTCATAATCTAATCTATGCCAACTTTACGACATACTATAAAATTTTAGAATAACGAGTCAGAGGGCGGATTGCCTCGATGCAGATCGGTATCCGAGTGAGAGAAAGCGGGGTTCGGCCGACTCGGTAACGGCGGCTACTGCGACGGCTTGACCGAGGGGCGGCGCGGATTCTGGCGGCGGCGGTCAGAGTCGGGGCAGTGCGCGAACAGCGGTGCGGAAGGGCTGGAGGGTGAGGAGGGGCTCGCAGGGCCGAATCTGGCTGGCGGCCCTTGAGGATGCTGGGGAGGCGACGCGGAGGGAGGGCTATTAGGGAACGGCGCGGGTGCGAGGCTGGGCGGCTGGACGTGAGGGGTGGGGTCTGGACGGTGGCGCGTCGGCTGGGGTCTGGTGTGGGACGCGGCTCGCGGCGGCCAGACGGCGGGCGTGACGGCGGGTGGTTCGTCGGAGCGGGGGAGGTGAGGGGGGCGGGCGCGAGGCGGCTCAGGCGGAGACGTCGGCGGCGAGTTCGTCGGGGTGGGTTCGTAACAGAAATAGGAGAGGAGAGAGGAGAAGGAGGAAGGCGGCGTCGGGAATGAACAGTAGAGGGGGTGAGGTGGTTTATATATATATACGTATAATAGTAATTAGGGTTAGGGTTTAATGATTAAATAATTAAAATAAAATAATTACGGTACCTAAAAATTAAACTAATTGCATAATAATTATCTACAATTTAAAACGTACACGTTGAGATAATACAACAGTTGATACGAAATAGTCGAAAAATACGTATACTATACAATTAAAGAAGAATAATTATTAATAAAAATATTTAAACTCAAATAATTATGGGATAATTATCTATACAATAAAACATGCTAGTTGTATTAATACAATAGTTAATACGTAACAGAAGAAATAATACTATAAATTACACAAATAATACGTAAAAAAATAATATAATCATAATACACGAAATAATACGTAATGGTACAATAATACAACGAATTATATAGAATAATACATAATAGTACCGATAACATAATAGATTAATTTCCAAAAATTTTTACTGCTCAAAATAAATTTATAAATATCAAAATTATTTAAATAACTATATAATCAGATTTTTAAATAATGGAAAATTATAGAAAATCAAGAAATATACAATTACTCTTTTTAAAAATCATAATTAAATATTTTAAAATGCTAGAAAATTATTTTAATTAATATCAAAATTTCACGGTCATTACAGACTGAACTAGGCTTTTGTGGTTCATGTCTGACTGAACCAGGCTTTTGTGGTTCAGGTCTAGTTGAACAAGGCTTTTGTGGTTCAGGTCTAGTTGAACCAGGAATTTGTGGTTCAGTTTTTCCAGACTTCATATTGGATTTTGGTCTCCAAATTTGGCATAGTTTTGACTGTTTATTCGGTGTGTCGTGCCTCTGTAACTCCTTAGCCTCCTGTATGAGGCTCTCTGCACATGCAAGCAGTGTGCGATGTTTCTGGATTCGCTCTTCAAGTGTTAAACAAGTCCTTTTGATGCGGGTCCACTTGTTAGCCGTTACTGTAAAGAAGAATCGTTTGTTCGCTACAGCAGGGTTTGATATCATTTAGGCTCTAGGTTTGCTTCATGATGGAATCCATCTATCCATTCTAAGGCCTTTACGAATTGATGTGCGAGGCATTGGCGTTGCCTTTGACGTGCTCTTTTTGAGAGAGTCAGCACATTTTCAGAAGTGAGCTCTTTGATTGAAGAGCTGTAGTTCATGGCCTTGGCCGGGAGGCTATTGCGGGGTGTATCTTAGGCCGCCGCGGGTGAGGATCCTGATTTTGGGCCTTCAAGTCTGAGTACCCCCGAATCTTCCTTGTGGAGTCTCTCCTATGCTTATGAGGAGAGGATGATCTGGAAGATGAGGATAAGTATTCCTCGTACTTTGCTTGGTCAAACTCGTACTCGACTTCTTCGTCAACCGGGATGATAATCTTTGGCTGCGACACTACAGCTTCGACAGAGAAGCTGTTGGCTCCCACTGTAGTCGTTAGTTTGTTTTTGTTAAAAGTTACTTTTTCCATTGCTGTTAAACCTGTTACACCATTAGTTCGTGGACCACCACAGATCAAATCCGGTTGATAATATAACTACGCTCTTGTTTCATGAAGAAAACAATTGCGATAGCAACAATCACGACCAAGTGGGGTTGTGGCTCTTCTCGAGATTAAAACAATGTTTAATTCTTAGGAAGAAGGGGGAGAGAATCTCAAATCTTTCGAAGGGTTTTTCTTTATGAAAAAATTCACCAACATTCACTGATTCTCCTCTAAAATCTATGGTTCACTATTCAATTCAATAGCACCTCACCCTCTGATTTTCAGATCCTCTTGAATAAAGATCCTAGGCTTATATTTATAGGCTTTTGTTGCCACATTTTCTGATAAGATTAGATGATTTAACATTATCTGCAGTAAATAACCGCTCAACCGCACTTAGGGATAACTTCAAAACAGTTGGGGAAGTCCCGGAATGAAAGAATCCTTAAAAAAAATGTCAAAATCCATGTTTTGGAAAGTTTTGGGAGCAGATCACCATCTGGTGGCTCGGAGCTGTGCAAGCCACCAAATGGTGGCTCGGAGCTGTGCAAGCCACCAAATGGTGGCTCACAGCCTTACGAACTAGTTTGTATCACCTTGAGTATTTTAGCTCTAACTCTCTTGTACGATCTCAGAATGAGTTAATTTAAGATGCGTTGGAAAGCTAACGAAAAGACCTATAACTTTTGTCTTTTGAGTTTCTTCAGAATCAAATTGCATTATAGCCAAAATGTCACTACTTTGTGTGAGCCACCAAATAGTGGATCGTAGCCTTGCGAGCCAGTTCGTACCACCTTGGGTATTTTAGATCTAACTCTCTCGTTCGATCTCGGAATGAGGTGATTCAAGATACGTTGGAAAGTTAACGAAAAGACCTATAACTTTTGTCTTTTTGAGCTTTTTTAGAATCAAATCGTATCATAGCTGAAATATCACTTCTTTGTGTAAGCCACCAAATGGTGGCTCGCAGCCTTGCGAGCCAGTTCGTATCACCTCAGGTATTTTGACTCTAACTCTTTGGTCCGATCTCAGAATAAGATAATTCAAGATGAATTGAAAATTTAACAAAAAGACCTACAACTTTTATCTTTTGAGTTTCTCCCGAATCAAATCGAATCATGGCTGAAATATCAGTTCTTTGTGCGAGCCACCAAATGGTGGCTCGCCGCCTTGCGAGACAGTTCGTACCACCTCAGGTATTTTGGCTCTAACTCTCTCGTCCGATCTCGGAATGAGATGATTCAAGATGCATTGGAAAGCTGATGAAAATATCTATAACTTACAATAGGTGAGCCACACATGGTGTGGGCGAGTCACACATGGTGTGTCGCAGCCTTGCGAGACAGTTCGTACCACCTCAGGTATTTTGGCTCTAACTCTCTCGTCCGATCTCGGAATGAGATGATTCAAGATGCATTGGAAAGCTGATGAAAATATCTATAACTTACAATAGGTGAGCCACACATGGTGTGGGCGAGTCACACATGGTGTGTCACCCCTTTTAGGTGAAACACAACTCCTAGCTGAGTTGTTTTGCCATTTCACGTGTCCCGTTAACTTGTACACTTCACCGATTTGCTTTATATATTTTGTTAACTTAGAGGTGGCCGATAAGAGTGTTGGCTACTTGGAGATGGCTGATGAGCAGACGGGCCATTTAGAGGTGGCTGGTGAGTGCGCGGGCCACTTGATTTTCCATTCCGATGCTTGTTGCTACATCATCAACACTTCGCCGACCTACTTCATGCGCTTGTCGATGTCAGATAACCCTCATTGATTTGGATAATGATGTTCATCGTCTTCTCTTCATCTTGAACTACGTGTATGAACTTATAGGTAATTTTTGATGCCTATAGTTATCAAACAAAATACAATTCAATTAAGCAAAACAAGGTGTTTTCGCAAAAATCTTGATTAGACGCTGATTGATACGATCAAACATCTGATTGTCAAGTTTAAAATGAACACAAGAACACTTTTGATTACAAATCAAGCATCTCTTCCTCTTCAAAACTTCTTTCCAAGGGTTCCAAACTTTCCAAATCCTTTCGCAAGTCAAATTTCACCAATTCATAGCCTATTTAAGATGTTTCCAACCCCTCTATTCTATCCAACAAACCTTGAAACTAAAATCCTAATTTCAAACTTCCCCATATCATTTCTTCTTTACACACAATGTCTTCCTGGTTGAAGGTGGAACCTAAGAGGCCTAGGCCTTCTTCTTTGTTAGATGAGTGCTCTACTATAAGGGTTCCTGCTATTGCGATTGATCACTTCATCGACGACAGGGCTTCGAAGCTATACAAGAGATTGACGACCAAAATGCCATTGTCAGGTCGTAGTCTAGACTTTTGAGCCATCAATATATACCATAAACTATATGATGTGTTTGCTCATCAAGGATGGATAGATTTCATGGACTTGAAAGTACAGATATATCCCGAGGCTATGCAAATATTTGTGAGCAACATCCATAGTATAAATGATTCTTGGTTCACGGCTCGTGTATTTCAAAGGGATATCCATGTCTCCATTATGAATATAGGTTGAGCTATGAGGGCTCATAACTAAGGTGTTGATATTTTGGGGGAAACACTTGAAGATTTTGATTTTAATGAATCAAAATACAATCTTAATATCGATAGGGCGAACAAGTTGCTTCTCAAGAAGGATATTGAAGCAAGCTAGTAATCTAAGAAGATGGGTTCCCTCAACCATGAGACTCAGGTCAATGTGAGCATTGTGATGTCTAGTATCTTCTAGAAGGCTTGCGGTTGCGATAATATTTCTCATCACGCTCGTTTTTTGGTTGCTCTACTTCATACCCGTTTCATAGTCAATCTTCTAATGTTGTTGTTCTATAATCTCCTCAGTGCAATCATTCATATTTCTTAGTCAATCTTCTAATGTAGTATCTTCTAGAAGGCTTGCGGTTGCGATAATATTTCTCATCATGCTCATTTTTTGGTTGTGATAATATTTCCTCAGTGCAATCATTCATATTCATATATTTGATCACAACTCTTGTTACAGTAAAGGAGTTTTTTTGATGGCGTCACCATAATTCCTGGTCGTGTTGACTCCATCGATAGGGTTATCAATCTACGGATGTCAGACATAGACATGCTTCTAAGGCAACTAATTGTCCTTTTCCTCTAGTTCAAACCTCCAACGTTTAGCCTCCTTTGTTTGTTATCTTTTTACATCCTCATTAAGTTCTAGGCACCTAACATCTGAGTTGTCATTTTGTTGAAAAGACCTACACATCCTCATTAAGTCCTATGCATCCAACCTTCGGGTTGTCATTTACCGAAAAGACCTAGGCATCCTCATTAAGTCCTAGGCACCCAACCTCTGGGTTGTTATTTTCCAAAAAGACCTAGGCATCCTCATTAAGTCCTAAGCACCCAACCTCTAAGTTGTCATTTACTGAAAAGACCTAGGCTTCCTCATTAAGTCCTAGGCACTCCAACCTTTTGGTCGTCCTCAACAAAAATACCAAGACAAACCATTAAGCCAGTCGACTCACCCTCTCAACACTCGGGTCGTCCTGACACAACCGACTCACGGCAACTAACTGTTCTCTCAATCAAAATAAAGCTACAAGCAAACAAAACTAAAATACGGAACAATTGAAGGCATGCAAGATGGCATGATAAAGTCCAAACTAAAAGCTAAGTCTAAATTTTCAATCCAACTTCAAATTTTATTATATTGTTTGCACTGATATTTACAACAAGAAAAGAAGGAAAAGATACAAGCTCTCAAGTATCTCGGCTAGGGTCGGGAGTGTAGCTTGGAAGATCTACTGGGAAAGCAGAAGCGTGAGCGGTAGAAGAGGAAGCAGGAGGGACTTCTCGGGATCATCTCATAACTCATCATCATCACCCACGTCATCCAAGGTTAGCTCCAGCCCTCCACCACTAGCCTCTATCTCCTTCAAAAGGTCGAGGTAGCAAGAAACTTGAGGAGGACAGAAGTGGTCTAGTGTGGGCCAAGAGGCGGGAGGAAGAAATGAGGCTAGGTAGTTGACACTAGCCTTGCAAGCCAACGTCACTTTAGCTTTCCCTATGGGGCCCTAACGCCAATCATCGACTACCTTCGCCTTGTACTACTCCAAGTCCGAGCGAGCGAGCCAATCCTCCAAGTCCTTGATGATTGCGCTGGATGTGTGGTAGGCTGACCACTCCTTCTCAAGTTCAAGCATCAGGCGCTCGACCGAGAGACGATTTGATCGAGCACTCTCTTAAGCCGTCACCTTAAGATGCCTCTCAGACTTGACCTCTCCTTCCAATAAGGAAATATGATCGTCGTGCTCGGTGATCACTTGCTAGAGACTATCGACATCCTTCTTGAGCTTGGCCACCTTGCCCTGGAGATTTTTGATAGAGGGCATCTATTTGGCGTTGTGCGACCAATACACTTTGATGAGTTTCTCTCTCGCATCCAGCTCCCGGTGCCACCTAGCTTCATTGCTGTTTAACTCGACCTCCAGAGCCACTATCTTTCTCTCTGGCTCCTCCCTAGCCGACTTCTCCTGGACGAAGGCCATCTTTGACTCAAGGGGAACATATGCATGTGAAAGAGTCGGTTTAACAACTCCTCCTCGAGCAAAGCCCCCCACACCAAGTAACCTTTGAGGGCTAAGTGCAAGTTGAGGTTCGGCATTTTCTATAGGAAACCCTCATCCTTCGGAAGGGCGAATGCTATTACGCCAAGATTTAGGCCATCTCTGACCCCAAAACCGAGCACTATTTATCGAGAGGCGCCCCAGGGATGAACTTGTCACCCTCTGGACCTCACTCCTTAGCAAGCAGTAACAAAGTGACATGCCCATTAGCATGACCTTGGTCTTCTCCTAAACATGAGAGTCAAGCTCCGAGATACAATGACAAATGGGCTAGTAGGGTCTACCCTCCTACGCCTTACTAGCATCGCCTGCCAAGGACTCCTCAGGAGGCTGAGGGGGAGCCACTTGCT
>NC_033797.1:105021008-105066565 GCF_001876935.1 Asparagus officinalis
TCAACATCTTTGTAGCCTCCTTGCCTAGCCTATATGATGGCTCAGGCAAAGGGTACTAACTGATCGCCTCCTCAACCCAGCCTACAGCCTCAATAGCCGAAATCGCTTAGATCTCCCCTAGTGGCCTAGAGGGGGAAACGTCGTCAATAATGATGACCTAAGACTGTTGGGTGGGAGGGATGACTGGATGTTGCACCTCTACCGAGGCGACTTGGGCTGCCTCAGCCGACCCACTAGGACCTTGGCTCTCGTCCAATCTCCTCTTCCTTTCCCTCTTTTTTTGCGATCGGTGGTGAAAGTTTGAGCAGCTATGAGAGACCATTGGGGGTTTTTAAAGGACTTGCAGAAATTCGAGAGACAAACGCCAAAAATCTAGGGCAAGAGTTTGTGAAGAAGATCTCCCTTTGCCACTGATGAGATATATATACCCCCAAGAGAGATGCGTGGAGTAAACAAAACGGTCGGCTCGATTCAAAATAAATGGAGAAGATCCATATTGAAATCCAAATGGTCTACACGAAAGTTGAAGTGCTGCCCTCTTTACTTCATGCATCTTCGCTCAAAAATCAAAGAGACAGCGACTCTTGGCTTTTTATAACGTCATCATGTCATTTCAAATAGTGACCTTTCACCAGCCAAATAAAGGCATTTGAAACTCACCAAATAATGTCTATTCAGCATACAGTCACCTCAACCTATTCGACCGTATGAAATCAGCAATAGGCATGCTCGAATAAACGCTATGTAAATTCTCCACAAAGTAGCCGATCCTTCATGAAGTCGACTCATACCTCTTAGGCACTTACCCAAAGGGGTTCAAGTATCAATTTACAGGACTCGCCGACTCGGCCGACTCTAGACCAAAACATAGGAAACTATTTACCAAGTTCCAAAAACCGAGACGACAACTACTTGAGTTTGAAACACGTCTTCCTAACAAGGGTCGATCCCCATCAACTCAACAGTTGAGTTTACAAGCCCGTAAGAAAGCTGATCCATCCTAGGAAATCCAAAACATGGTTTCACAAGCGCAAGCAAATCAAATTAGGACAAAATTTTATCACTTTATTCATTTATAATGAAGTATTTACAAGTATACACACACGAGTACAGCGCAAAGGCAAAAACAAAAATAAAATCCTAAGAAAGCTAGGAAAGGTCCATCGCCGATCTTGGAGTCAAAGGTAAGGAGCCGCTGACGGCAGTCGGCGGAGGAGTCAAACATTCGTCTTCCTCATCAATCCTCCTATCGGGGACCCTGGAGCTTCATCGTCTCGCTCACCCTCATCCTCGCTAAGATCGAGTCCTCCACTGAGTGCATCCACTTCGACCAACTCATTCAATCACTTCGCCACAATGGGTGGATAGTGGAAGTGGCTTGGTGGATTTCTCATCTCGGCTGGAAGCTACACCATGAGCTACACCATGAAGTAGTCGTACTCGGCCTTACAGTCTATCGCCACCTTTGTCTTTCTGATGATGCGCTGACGGTACTCCTCAATGACTCCCTCATGGTAAGGCTCAGACTCAAGGTAGGCATTGCAGATTTAGGCCATTGCCAAGGACTCCTCTAGGTGGGTGACCACTCCTTGAAGCTTGACAAGTGCTCATGCTCCTCCTCCAGCTGACCCCTTGCATGCAATGCCACTTGCTTCTCAGCTATAGTCTGTACAACTACATGGTCCATTTCCTGAAGCACCTCATCTAGCCTCCTGGCCTTCTTATATCTCTCATCGATCCCTCACCATAGCTTTTATACCTCTGATGCTCTTGGAGCCGATGGCCTCATCGCCCATTCCAAGTCGGCCCCTTTGTCAGCCCTCAGAGTAGTTACCTCCCCTATGAGCTTTAGATAAGAAGTTCGAATATGATCTATCTAGCCGAATATCTCTTGCTCTACCAATGCGCCCTAAACCAAGTGTCTCTGAAGGCTTTGGTGGTCACTAGCAATGGGGGCCCTTTTCAAGAATTCCTTATCCCGAGGAAACAGTTTTCGTCTGAGTCAGACGAGATCCAAGGATTGATCCCCTGACATCGAAATGATGAGTAGGCTGGTAGCAGTGCTCTGGGTTAGGCTCCTGACTGAATCGAGGGCCGACCCCTGAGGACCCAATGAGGCATAGCCTCAACCTCTCCTATTCTTCCACCCTAACCTCGATGATATGATGAGGATAAGGGAACTCTAACTCTATGGGAGGAGCTATCTCCTCCGTGACGGGCTCCTTCTCCCGACGACGGGATGACTTAGTGTGGTCGACAAAAGTCCTCTGTTCATCTGCAAAGGCTCCAGCCTTGACTCTAACCTCTTGTCGAGGAACCTCTGTCTCCTCTTCTGGGGCCAACTCATCTACCTAGATGATGTCAATCTTGGCCATCTCAACTGCCACCCAAGGCATTTTCTCCTTGACCCTCTGTGATCTCCTCCTCTGCCTATGGATTAAGGTGGTGGGAGGCTCCACCTCAGTCATCTCGGCCTCTACTTGGGCTAAGTCTTAGCAGAGCCACTTCTCTGGCCTTACCAACGGCTCATCTTAAGGGTCGGTAAGAGGAGTGGTCGGCACCATCTATGCTTCTGCCAGTCTCAAGATTAGAGCCGAAGCCCTTTCTTGGTCCCTAGTGGTGGGAGGCACGATCGAGACGTTAGCCACTTGCAGGATTGAGTTGTCGAACAAATTCTTCACCTTGTGAGACCCAACATATGCCCTAATTTGATCCAGAGCATCCCTCTCAATGTCAGAGAGTTGGCTAGCCATTAACTCCTCCCTTCTTACCTCAGGCCAGTTTGAGCAGCCTAATTCTAATTTATCCCCCACAACCCAGACAAACTTCTCCTTCTAGTCCTTGTTCAAGTCAAGGAGGCCGATGATGTGCTTGTACTTGCCCACCATTTGGAAGTGGATGTGGGGCTCGATCTAGTTCGCCTTGACGCTTACCAGACTGCCCAGAACCGTCAGAGATAGTTTTATCGCCAGCCAATGGTAGATTACCACAAAAACTTGATGCGGCATAAACATGTACCAAAAAGGTTGCAAGTGCACAACCGTGTCAAGTTATAGTATTTAAGATATCGATCCCACGAGGAAGGTGTTTTGTAGGAGAAAATATGAAATCGGTTCTTATGTTGTGTGCGTGACAAATAGGAGTGATAAGTGAATGTGATTGTGAAGAGATTGAGATAGTGAAAATGGTGTGTAAGTAGGTGCAAAGTGTAAATGAGAGTGGATTTGAAAGAGAATGAGTATGATCAATAAGGTGAGAAGGAAAAAAAATGAATAAAATCAAGAAACAAATAAAAAAAATCAAGAGTGAAGAACAAAATTCTAGAATAAAAGAAAATGTAAGAAATTAAAGATAGTGGATTCAATTATAGATATGGGTAATCTACAATTGAACCCACTTCTTAGAAAATGGTGATTCCCTAGAGGGTTCTAGCCTAAAGACGAATCAAATAAAAATAAACAAAAAGAAAAACTAAACCCAAGAGGGTTCTAGCCTCAAGGTGAATAGTGCAAGAAATTAAAATCTAACTACAAAATAAATTGCAAAATCTAAACTACAAATAAAATGTAAGAATTAAATGTAAGAAAATAAATCTATTCTATAAGCATGAAATAAATCTAAGGCAAGAGGGTTCTAGCCTCTTGGCTATTTAATAAGAAAATAAAATCTAACTACAAGCATAGAAATAAATCTAAACTAATAAGCAATAAAAGAGAAAAAGAAAGGAAATGCAAACCTTTCTCCATCTTCATCTTCATCTTCATCATCCAACAAAGAGAAGAAGAGAAAAATTTAAAGTGGTGAAAAAATTATTATTATTAATTGCAACTAAAGTTACAATTTTGGAAGGCCTTCTCAATTAAGAGTAGCCCTCCTCTCCAAAAGGAGTTTACAAAATTTTCACACCTCTAACCCCTCACTCTCTACCCCTATTTATAGTAAACATCAGTGAATGAGAGCCATTGGATCAAACTTGAGCCCAAACTTGAGCCCTAAGAATGCAATTTCGGCCGTTGATAAAATCTGGAGGACTTCGCATCGATACCGGCATCGATGCCTGCATCGATGCTGGCATCGATGCCCTAATAAAAATTCTGACTTCACGGTTGGCTTCGTCTCATCGAGATAGACAATTTTAATATATTATATGTTAAATTCTGCCTTCCGGATTGGGAGATATCGTCATTTCTTTGTGGCCAATCATTTTGAATATGATTTCTTTTCATGTTGGATTTTTAATTTTCTCCGGCTTCTATAGGCTACTCGGCTTGATTCTGGGCTTTTGGATAATTTGGAAATTGATTTTCCAATGGGTTTCTTTGCTTTATTTCTTCATTTAATCAATGGGTTTTTGTTGAGAGATGAGAGTTTGAGATTTATTCTTCATTAACCTGCAATTAAAAGATAAAAATAATTATTAGTGGTATATTTATTCATATAAAATAGATAATGAGGGTATAAAATTATAATAAAATATGATTATCAAATACCCCCACACCTAAACTTTTGCTAGTCCTCTAGCAAAGAAAGAAAAAGAAAATCCTAACTCACTTTCGCAGGAATCGCGGTTGTATTTAGCGCATACAACAAGCCTTTAAACCCCTAGGTTACCCTAGTGGACGAGTTGTAGTCTCGTGAGGGTTTGCAGTGAATATACCCACAAAATTCGGTCAACTTGCCAAATTAAAGAAGTCAGTAAATAACTAAATTCACTTGATAACTTTTAGATAATCTAATTGGAGCCAGTTATCACTCAAGAAAACATTTTTATATATAACTCTAAGGTATATTTTTAAGAAAATCTTCTCATTGTAGCAATACAAAACCAAGCCCAACTTAGAAATTTAATTTAAAAGTTTTGAAAAGAACATGCTAACTCTTTGTTTTAAATAATTTTCAAGTTGCTTGATTTAGAATATTTTCCAAGACCATATATACAACTATAAAACATTTATTAGTTTTTTTTAACTCTTTCTTCCTTGGTGATTTTTTCTACTTTAACGGGCTTTCTAAGTGACCATTTAACGAGTTTTGGGCCAATGGATCCCAACCCAAATGGGCTTAGGTCATTTAGTATGGAAATACTCCTTGGGCTTAATTACTCGGTCAGCTTAGGCTTTATAAGATAGAATCACCTTGAATTAAAGAGTTTTTTTTTTCTTTTTGGTGCCCATTTTTCGCACTCTTCTTTTGCAATTTTTTTTTGTATATGTATATATATTTTGAAAATATGTAAATCAAGACACTTTAAAAAAATTATTTTCAACTCTAAGTTAAGCATGCAAAAATTTCATTATTTTAAATAAAAATCCAAGTTAAGGCTTAAATAAAGTATACTACTTTGAAAATCATTTCTTAAGAAATTTATTTAGAGTTATCATAAAAGGTGATCTTAAGTAAATAACCAACTAGGGATTAGAAATTTTCAAATTTATCAAATAAATCAATTATTACATAACTCCATCAATTTGACAAGTGACGATATTTTTATAATTTTTTTAAGAAAAAGGGGGGGAAATGTAACTAAAAATGTAAAATAAAGAGAAAAAATAACTAATTCCCACCCCTACACCTAAATTTTACATTGTCCTCAATGCAAACTCTATGATGCATAAAGTAAAGCAGATAAGAATTGAAGCACTTACATTTGGTCGGCTGATAAAAATCTGCAATTACCTTTGGTCTGAAGAGGATGAAATCAAAATTTTATTTTTTTTTTCTCTTTTTTTTTCTTTTTTTTTCTTTTCTTTTTTTTTCTTTTTTTTCTTCTTCTTTTTTTTTCTTTTTTTTTCTTTTTTTTTAAACAACTGAATAAGAAACTCTCAAATGAGAGAAGAATAAATTCTTTTTATTATTCTGAAGTAAACAAAATAAACAATGTAGAATAAAATATTCAACATGAAGAGTTTATGTTCTACATTGAATCCTACCTTATTGCTGAAAATTCTCCCACGGATTTTAAATAAATTCAACATGATATAATCAACAATGTGCTGAAATTCTAAGCATTCCGGGGTGTTCAATGATTTTTGTGGCAATGGAAGGTATCCATTATTGGTGTCATGCATATTGGACTTAGATTCTTGATTTGTGAAAGTTTGTTCTCTAACAACCAATTTTTCTTTAACAATTTCCTCAACCCCAAGATTTATGGTTGATTTGTAAAACTTTGGTGGTTGTTTATTTTCCAAAAATCTTAGTTCATTAAGAAAGAGTTTTTCAAAATTCAGTTCAAAACAGCAATTATCCAACACAGTTTCTTTATTTTGACAGACCCGATCTGCTTCTCCTAATATTTTTAGCTCCTCACCGAAAATTTCCTCAAAACTTAGATCTGACTCTTCTTCTTCTTCCATCGGTCTTTCCTGAATTGAATTATCAGGGGAAGAATGAATTAGAACAAGAATTTGGCTTAAAGGTGTTCTTTCCTGATTATCGACCTGTTTTCCTGACTGTAGTGCATTCATTTGAGTGTCCTTAGGATTGACCACGAGTTGACTCGGAATTTCTCCTTCCTCTACTTCACTTATGGCACTAGCTAGTTGATCAATATGGGTTTCTAATCTAGCTAGGGCTTGAGTGTTAGAGTTAAGTATGAGTTCGGTTGATTGCATAAAGGAGTTCATCGTGTAGGATGTTTGAGTTAACATATCCGTGGCTAGTGTGGAGGCCTTAATAATGATTTCAAAACCTTTTTCCAAAAAATTGAGACGTTCATCATGATCTGTATCAAGAGGAGTGTGAGTTACAACTTGATGATGATGAGACTGATTTTGATGTGACAGATTGGGTTGTTGAAATTGTGGATGAGAATTAAAAGGAACTGTGTTTTCCCTAGGAAAATGTTGGGTCAAAGAAGGAGTGAAGTTTTGAGTTTCAGAGTGGTTTCCCTGATTCCATGCAATGTTTGTGTAACTTGCCCAACCTCGGTTGTAGGTTAAAAAAAATGGATCATTCACCGAATACTGAGATGGACTCTCTACAAACTCCCGAGCTTCATTGAAAATTTCAATCCTATTGGGATAACATAAATTTTGAAAAACTTGTGGATTAGCCATTTGTTCAAAATGAATTTGTCCACGTTTTGCATGCACCAAAAACAATTTCTTTTTATATAATTTTTTTTTTGAAAAAAATAAAAAGTTTTTTTTTTAAAGAAGAAAATGGAAAATCCTAACTAAAACAAATCAAAATCAATCACTTTTCAATCACTCTAACTCTAGGGTTAAGCCTAACTCAACTAGACTAGCTCCTAACCAAAAATTCCTTAAGTGAAAGATAAAAGTTTTACCCGGGTAGTTAGCCAGGTAAGGATAGTACTAGAGGGTGATCAAAGATCAATTAAGTACCTCTTTCCTTGCGGAGCGCTTTACGCAACCCCTAAACCTTGCCTTAGACACCAACTAATCTGAGAAAACTTAAACCGGTTCACTTAAGGATTTCTTGTTCCTTATTGAGCTCGAATCCTTAGGGGCCAACGTCTAATGAGTTTTATTAGGCTTGGGTGGTGTAGTGAGGAATTAGTGATTTTTGGGCTAAGGAAAGGGTGATGAAATCCCTCACCTTATCTTGATTATGGGGTTTTGCCCTTAAAAATATTTTTAAGTGTGTGTCAAATCAAGATGCTCAAATCACTTGGTGAATTCCTACTAACTATATGAAATGCAACCCTATGAATTAAAAGCAACTAAAAAGGATGGAAAAGAAAAATCTTTTTTTTAATTAGGGCTAACAATCAAACAAATGAGAAGGGGGATCCGCGATCTTCAAGCTCCAAGCGTTTCCTTCACAAAAAACACACAAGTTAAAGAACCAAAATAATTAAAACCTACTTAAGCACCTTCCCCGGCAACGGCGCCAAAAACTTGATGCGGCATAAACATGTACCAAAAAGGTTGCAAGTGCACAACCGTGTCAAGTTATAGTATTTAAGATATCGATCCCACGAGGAAGGTGTTTTGTAGGAGAAAATATAAAATCGGTTCTTATGTTGTGTGTGTGACAAGTAGGAGTGATAAGTGAATGTGATTGTGAAGAGATTGAGAGAGTGAAAATGGTGTGTAAATAGGTGCAAAGTGTAAGTGAGAGTGGATTTGAAAAAGAATGATGATCAATAAGGTGAGAAGGAAAAAAAATGAATAAAATCAAGAAACAAATAAAAAAAATCAAGAGTGAAGAACAAAATTCTAGAATAAAAGAAAATGTAAGAAATTAAAGATAGTGGATTCAATTATAGATATGGGTAATCTACAATTGAACCCACTTCTTAGAAAATGGTGATTCCCTAGAGGGTTATATCCTAAAGACGAATCAAATAAAAATAAACAAAAAGAAAAACTAAACCCAAGAGGGTTCTAGCCTCAAGGTGAATAGTACAAGAAATTAAAATCTAACTACAAAATAAATTACAAAATCTAAACTACAAAATAAAATTGCAAGAATTAAATGTAAGAAAATAAATCTACTCTATAAGCATGAAATAAATCTAATCTATAAGCATGAAATAAATCTAAGGCAAGAGGGTTCTAGCCTCTTGGCTATTTAACAAGAAAATAAAATCTAACTACAAGCATAGAAATAAATCTAAACTAATAAGCAAATAAAAAGAAATAAAAGAGAAAAAGAAAAGAAATGCAAACCTTCAAATAATTCTCCATCTTCATCTTCATCTTCATCATCCAACAAAGAGAAGAAGAGAAAAATTTAAAGTGGTGAAAAAATTATTATTATTAATTGCAACAAAAAGTTACAATTTTGGAAGGCCTTCTCAATTAAGAGTAGCCCTCCTCTCCAAAAGGAGTTACAAAAATTTTCACACCTCTAACCCCTCACTCTCAACCCCTATTTATAGTAAACACCAGTGAATGAGAGCCATTGGATCAAACTTGAGCCCCAAGAATGCAATTTCGGCCGTTGATAAAATCTGGAGGACTTCGCATCGATACCGGCATCGATGCCTGCATCGATGCTGGTATCGATGCCCTAATAAAAATTTTGTCTTCACGGTTGGCTTCGTCTCGTCGAGATAGGCGATTTTCATATATTATATGTTAAATTCTGCCTTCCAGATTGGGAGATATCGTCATTTCTTTGTGGCCAACCATTTTGAATATGATTTCTTTTCATGTTGGATTTTTAATTTTCTCCGGCTTCTATAGGCTACTCGGCTTGATTCTGGGCTTTTGGATAATTTGGAAATTGATTTTCCAATGGGTTTCTTTGCTTTATTTCTTCATTTAATCAATGAGTTTCTGTTGAGAAATGAGAGTTTGAGATTTATTCTTCATTAACCTGCATTTAAAGATAAAAACAATTATTAGTGGTATATTTATTCATATAAAATAGATAATGAGGGTATAAAATTGTAATAAAAATGTGATTATCACCAGCCAATGGTAGATTACCACAAACCTAACCAGGGTCGCAATGGCGTTCGACTTAATCTGTGTTGGCAACGCCCAAGAGACATGAAGACTTGCTGAAGAAAAGGATGTAAAGACAATCGCAGGCCGAACTCCAGATGCCTCAGATACAACAGAATCCATAGCTACCGAAATCTCAATGGTCATATTGGAATTTAACCAATGGTCAAGATAAACTCTCAGAATCCATAGCAGCATCTCCTGGATTGAGGCACAACCTGCCAACATCAAATAGCCTGCAATCCGGCACGAAAAGTAGTGTTGTAGCAGTCAAAATGAATGCATGGTGACGTCAGCCATGTTAAATCTGAGGAGACCTTTCAGTTCCTCCATTTAATGCACGTCCTCATCCGTCCAAAGCTGTTCTCATTTCACTTCAACCCAATCCAGGTCGACTCCAAGTGAAAGGGGCCATCTGTTATGGTGTTTTCAATCGCCAACTTATAAACTCTTGTCAATAGCAGGCAAGTATCTCCCATTATGCCCAATTCAGTCAACTCGACACTCGGGGTAGGCAGGGTCCTGGTTTAACCGACTCGCCGAGTCAACGTCTTGCTGGGTTGACTCAAAAGGCAACACTTGTTGGTCCTCTTGTCAAATACGACTCGTCACTAGCCTAACTCAACTTGTTATTTGGTCAGCATTTTACGAGAGCCAACTCGAAAGGCGGTACCTCTCGACACCCCTCAATACGAGACAAAAGGTGACTGCGACCTTGAGCCCCCCACTGACAGCGCGTTGACATCACATAAAATTCTTGACAGGTGCCATCATTTCACCATCCCTAACACTATTTATGGCACATCAGACTATGCCAGCTTTACACCCTGCCTGTCTCATCTCATTAATGCCGAAGTGACCATGCCCATTCCATGACCGCTCCCCAATGGACACCTGTAAAGTTAACACTGACTCAGCCGCTAGCCCATACCCAGCGAAAGAGACTAAAATGCCCTTCCTCCATGACCATAAAAGGGAAAACTATTCCCAACATGCGGGTAAGAAATATCCCTGCATTTTTCTACATTCTACTTCACTTAAAAATTATGATAGTTTATCATTTCTTCCCCACTCAAGCACCTTGCTAACTTGATCATCGGAGAAACGAAGGGGGAACCAGATAAAAGTACCCTCGAGGGGGGTGAATAGGGTAATTGCTAATCTAATCCGATTTCAATGCCAAATTAAAAACTTGTTACAATATCCTAGCAATATGATATATACAAGTGATATATACAAGAATATATAATAAACAATAGGCGATATAAACTATAAGACAAAAGGCGATATAAAAATATACACAAGAAAAGTGTGCTAATGCTAAACACAAACAAGCAACATGATCATGGAATTCGATCAACACTCGACCTACGTCTCTGTTCCTTATCTCGAGGAGATTCTCCACTATCTCTCAAAGATACTACACAGTTCGGTTTCCAAAAGTTCATCGAAAACTTTTACAATCACACATTGTCAATCCTACAAGACACTCCTATCAGTGTTGGACTAGCCCGTGTTACCTTCCTCAAGTATTTGGATTTACCACCTCTCTCTAGGCTTTACTACTAACCCTCTCCTCTTGGAATTAATCCCGTCTCTCTCCAACCACTCCTCTAAGTGTCCTTGTGTATTACAACGTGTATCTCACAATGCTAAGTGCAAACAAAGGATTTGTTCTCTAACAAAGATGAGAACAAAGATTTAATCTCTCTCAAAGATACACTCTCACAACCCAAGTATACTATATGTGAAATACTTAAGCTCAAGTGGTTGTGTGTATAAACAATGAGTAAAAATGAAACTAAACTCAATTAAATCTAGCTTGTATATATATAAGAATCAAAATAAAGATTAAGCTAGAGAATGAGTTTAGAAAAACTTCTCTAAACAAAGAGGGATAAAGATTTGAGGTAAAAACTCCTCAATGATGAAAATGAAATCCTCCTCTTTGTGAAACTTTCTTTACATAAATAAACATACCATAACTTAGAAATAAACTGGCATAAACACTTTTGAAATGGAAAAATGGCTAGATTGGTATATTTTTTAGAGCCTTGGTGACATATTGGTATATTTTCTTCTAGTTTTGTCGGATTGGTATAAATTTTTGACTCCGGCGCTATATAGGCCTTAAATTTGGCCATAGTTACTGTTCTGGTCAGGGCTGATGGGATTTTTTATAAAAAAACTCTATCATCAAATACAATTTCCTGTTCCTAACCCCCCTCCCTCTCCCTCCTCCTCCTCATCCTCTTCAACCGGTGATGACGGCAGGGGTTGATGCGGAGGGGGAACGACTGCTTGATTAGCCGAATGGGACATAATTGCATCTGGATGGAGGAGCAACGAATGAGTGTTGCTGGAGCAGTGGATGTCCATGGCTCGGCTGGAGGGGGATCGGCTTAAAGAGACTACAACAACTTCCTTTGCTGTAGCGGCATATGGCCGAACAGATAGTGTACCTGGATGGGGCACTAGCATTTTGGCACATTGGTATTGTTGGGGGAGGGTGTAGTGCTGATCCGAAGAGGGAGAGGGGGAGGTTTGAGGAGGATGATGGGGGTCCTATGCTTTGGCATGCCGCTGATCATACGACGCTGGAGGAGCTAGGGGATGGGGCAAGGCAGCCATGATCACTGGAGGAGGAAGGAGATCGAGGGGATCCTGCTGTGGCGATTCTAAAGCCTATAATTGAGCTGCTGTTGCAGCAACATACGTTGCTAGTGGGGGATTGGCCCATGACTGATGGGGGTTTGCTGAAGCCAAGAGGACTATTTTGGCATATTTGGAGGTGCATCAGCATGTGGGAGAAGGGTGGGAGCTGATTGAACGGCAAGACCCTGAGTAACAACGGAAGAGGTCTCTTTGGCATTTTGTCGAACGGATTGTGAGCGATCCTGCAAGGCAGGATTCAGGCCTAAATCTTGGGGCTGGTGGGTGTCCAAAGAGATTTTGGAGCATTCAACATTTGTGTGACCCTGCATGTGGCAACCTATAAACAATTTGGGCACTCTCTCATAAGCAATCGCTTGTTTAAAACCTTCAAACAAACCAACTCAAATGAACTACGGCCGCTCCTTCCTAAGATCAAGTTCAATACACATTCTCGCTGCACTAGGACATGAGAGGGTCGATGGAGAAGAGACTCACAAAACCTCAGCTAGAGATCTCTTTGTGACTCGCTACGCGTGGATACTGAGGCAAAATAGGTGGTACTATTGAAGAGAGCGGTGCTGCTGGTGGCGGCGTGACGAGGATTGTGGAGCTGGGCAGGAAGAGAGCAGATGAAGGTTGGCCATGGGCGGGGCACTATGACGGCGCCGGCGCCGGCGTCATCACTGTAGAAATAAGAGGGGGACATGAGGAGGAGGAGGGAGATGGGGGGTTAGGAGCAGAAAATTGTATTTGATAAGGGGGTTTTTATAAAAAATCACATCAGCCCTAGCCGGAACAGTAACTCAGGCCAAATTTAAGGCCTATATGGCGCCGGAGTCGAAAATTTATACTAATCTGACAAAACTAAAAATATATATACCAACATGTCACTAAGCCTCTAAAAAATATACCAATCTGGCCATTTTGCCCTTTTGAAACTCTTGTAAAAACTTGTTGAAAACAAAAATGAGTTGAGGGTTATTTATAACCTCTCAAATGAAGCAAATAGAAAACTAGCCATTACAGTCAAATCGGTCGACTGATGATTGCATTGGTCTACTGATAAGGTGAGCGTTGGCTACAGTCATAAAACAATTGGTCGACTAATTCAAATAATCGGTCGATTGATAGCACTGTTTGGTCAATTGATAAAGATCGGTTGTCTAAGAAGAAAAAAATTGAAAACATAGAGCAATTTATCGGTCGACTGTTTGAACAGTCGGTCGACCGAAAAACGTGCACAACTCATAATTAAACTGTAAATTTGATTTTCAAAGTGTGTTTAAAAATAGTAAATAAATTCTAAAAATTATGAAACTTGGAAAATTGTTTATTCTAATGAAAACTCACATGTTAGAAAAGAAAATTTTCAAATATCATTTCCCTTTGTGAAAACTTGTTGTTTTGCAAAAAGTTCAGAATACAAGTTTTGTTGAAAACACAATTTTAATGAAATTTCTTCAAACGAGTTCTGAGATTCTTTTTAATAGATTGATAGACTTTAGAACATATATAAAATAGTATTATTTAGTCTATAATCTAAAAACACAAAATATGAAATGATACATGCGTATGTGAATAATTTAAGCTTTAAGTATAAACACACAAAATATAAACATCTAAACTAATATACCCAAGATAAAAATCTCCGTTTAGCTTGATCTTGGTAGTAAGGATGAAGCGATAATGTCGTTAACTTGAATTGCAACAGCTTCATTCCAATTTCCTTCCAACCTCCTTTGAATGTCATTGTTAAGATCAATTCCAACCAACCTCCAACAGAGGATCTTTGTGTAGGATACCTAACAATCAAATGCAAACACTCGACAAATGATATTAGGAATTTGTTTCTTAATCATCAAAACCAGATTAGATAATAGGCTCATAAATATGGGACCTAACATCATACCCCCGCCCTCTTACGAGTTGCTACACGTGCAGGGAAGAACAGTTCAACTCTAAACCAAATATTCGGAGAAGTTAGCAGCCCCTAATCAACTCAGTTCCTATCAGTTTATCTATGTGATTATACAACATCAACAGTCATACTCTTACGGTAGTTTCCATTCTTAGATTATGAATTTATGGTTAATTTTGATGATCAAGATGTTTAATTTTAACTTTTCAGTTATAATAAACATATTAAAGAACTCTTTTTGTATCACACGAACTATGTTTTTCTCAATAATATCTAGTTTTCTCATATTTGTTTTATATTCCCATGCATATCCGCATGTATATTCATAACCGTATCCGATATTAGTAGATATGTATATGAATTTTTCTTTTCGAGGTATATATGTATCTGTATTTGAGATGGGTAAGTGGATATGGATATGGTAAGCATCATATCCGAGCTGTATCCGGATCGAATGCACCACTACTTATAATAATAAGAAAAACAAAAAGAATTTATTCATCTCTCCTTTGAGAATTCTTATTCTTTTGGAAAAAAAGAGAAAATTTTAAAAAGTGGTAAAAAGAAAAAGTGAAAAAGATAATTTTTGGCTACATCCTCCTTATACCAAAGATAATTACAGATTTTTATTATTTTATTATTATTTAAGGTCAACCGAACAAATGTAAGTGTTTAGTTTCATATCTACTTATTTGTGCATCACATAGTTTGCATTGAGAACAATGTAAAATTTATGTGTGTGGGTGAGACTAATCATCTTTTCTCTTTATATTACTATTACTTCTTCTTTTTATTTCATATTTCCTTTTCTTTCCCTCAAAAATTATCACTTGCCAACTTAATAAAGTCAATCAGTAATTGATTTACTTAATGAATTATTTTTAAACTTTCTAATTCTTAGTTAGTTTTGTATTCAATTTAACCTTTTATGATAACTCTAAATAATATTCTTAAGAAATGACTCTCAAAGTAGTATACATCATTAAAGTCCTAACTTAGACTTTTAATTAAAGTAATTAAATTTTTTAATGTTTAGCTTAGATAAAAAAAATTGGTGTCAACAAGTCAACAAAGGGATCAAATCTGTTAGGAACTAATAGATTAAGCAATTGATTGGTTAACCGATTAGTTTGTAACAGAAATAGTGTATCACTGAGATTTATTTCTGACAGCCCCAAGTCTAATCTAATGGCTCTTGTTTATTGTAGATAAATAAGGGGTATAGGGTAAGAGGCTTGAGTGTGAAATTTTTTTGTAAAAATTCTATTAAGAGAGGATGGTTACTTTTAATTAAGAAGTCCTTCCAAAATTATAAACTTTATTTGTAGTAAATAAAAAAATTTCCTCCTTTTAAATTTTTTCTTCTCCATCTTTGTTGATGAAGATAAAGATTTACCTTCAAGGGGCCAACCCCATGCGATGGAAGTTTTTATTTTCTCCTTCTATTTTCTTATGTTGGAAATGCTTGTTTATAGTTTTATTTTCTTATTTTTATTTTTATCTTGGTTGATTAGATTTATTTCATGCTTTGTAATATAGATTTACTTTCATGCTCTTTTATTTTTATTATTTCGATTTATTTTCATGATTTATAGAATTTCTTTTCTTCTCTTTTAGATGATCTATATTTTTCTTTAATTCTTATTTTGTAGTGTTGATTTACTATTATGCTCATTTTTTCCTTATTTTATAGTTAGATTCTATTTTCTTGCTTGTAGTTTAGATCTAATTCATGCTCTTTTATGCTTTCTAGTACAGATTTTGTTTCTTTCTTTTTATTTTCCAAAATGAGTAACTAATTATTGTAGGAATTTCAGGATTGTATTTTATGATTTATGGATTGTTCTCTTTATGCTTAAATTGATTATGTTAGGATAATCAGCCAGAGAACTAATTGGTAGAAAAAGAATTTGATAATCCATACTTATCTTGAATGGCTTTATAGGTTATGTTTATGAATTCTAGAATTAATATCTAGTTATTTATCCTTTTCTTGAATGAAAGTAATACTTGGATGATAATTTGATAGAATATTTTTTTAGTGGTATGATAATCTATGCTTAGTAAATTTAAAGTAAAATATGATAAAAAGAGAATAGTTCATAAATCCTAAATGAAATTAACTAGTGAATTCAATTCTACATTCATCATTTCTCTACTTGGTTTTCCTCGCGCTTTCTAGATTTGATGTCTTTCGTAATTTCTCTTTTCATGGCTTTATTTTATTCCCATTTCTAATTATTTTCTTGATTCCATTTCTTTTTATTTTTTTTAATTTCCTCTTTTTCCTCTTTTCTTCTTATTTGTTTCCGCTTTATCTCCTTTTCCTCTATTGTTTTCCTTTTTTTTGTTGGGGGACAATTCCCTCTCTACATACTCTTTTTCACTCCTCTTTGTCCATACATTTTTAGGACAAATTTAAAATTTTCTAGCATGCACCTTCCTTATGGGTTCGACATCTAAATTTTATATTGTAACTTGATAGTTGTTCTCGTGCAACTTATGTACATGTTTATGCCCATATCAGAAAGTCTCTAAGATCCTTCATCTTGATTATCTTGGCCATGCTGACCTAATCTATGAAACTCTGCTCTCAAAACCCTAATTTTCATACCTACTACTTACCATTTATCAACAATCTTACTTTGACATTAAATGGGACATGGTGGATATCCCACGTTAATCGATTTAAGGTTTTTTTATTTATCTTAGGCAATCTAATTAAGGTTTTTTTTATTTATCTTAGGCAATCTAAAGTGAAGATCAAAATCAACAATCTAGGATGGCCAATGGCTTTTCAACATCATGTCCAATCTTGCAGACTCAATCTATAAGGTTTTTCCTTGCATCAACAAATCTTAATGAAAATGTCAAAAAGAAGTACACCTGCAATTCCTTTACAATTGTACCATACACAAGTTACTTAACTAGCTAGTAATTATTAGGTCTAAAAAGTCATTAGGAGAGACTAAGAGGGTGTTTGGATTTATTTTTTTAAGCTTATAAGTTATGTTAGCTTTTAGTGTCTTTTGGCTTTTATGATAAAATTATTATAAAATTGTTTGGATAACATAATACTTTGCTTGGTCAAACCTAACTTATTTATGTGAGTTTATAAGTTAACTTTTTAAAAACCGGTGTATACTAGCTTTTTCAAGTGTAACTTATAAGCTACCTTATTTGGTATTTTTACCAACCATATGCAAATAAAAAAGCTAACTTAAAATGACCAAAAAGTAAACCGCCCCAAACACCCTCTAAATCAGCCAAAATTAAAAATCATACGTTTTTTGGTAAAAGAACGACTATGACTCTAATAATAATGAAATTGTGCTTATCCTTGATTGAAGACAAAATGATTGGGAACGACATCAACTCTTACTTTCAATTTAAACCATAATAAATCATAAGCTAACCAGTTGGTATGTCCATTCCAAACTCCACTTACCTATCTCCTTTCATTTTCCTAACATAATTTACATTTTTCTTCTGTACATTCTCCGTCGTCTTCTTCTTTTCATATGCAACTTGTTCATCAAATAATATGGGGAAAAAAAATTTTGAATCAAAAATATGCCTAATCCTATCCCCTCATACACACAAAAGCAAAACAATGACCCCCACAAAATTCCCCATAAAACTTCTTCTCACTGAATCAACGGCATACGATGTTTCCGACTCCAAAAAAGATGTGATGTTGAAGTTGGGATTCGACCCATAAAGAGCCTGCACACCCTCAACGTCATCAACCGTTAGCTCGACTTTTTTAGACCGCGGGCTGAGGCTGGGGAACATAACGGCCTCTTTAACCGCCGAATGTCCGAGCCCAAGAACATGCCCAATCTCGTGCGTGGCCACAGACTCCAAATCCACGGCCACATCGGACTCCTCCACCCCAAAGTCCACGGCCCATCTCTCCGCCGCATCGAGGTGCAGCCTCCCACTCTCCGGCGAGAACGCATGGGCCAAAACCCCCAAAACCCCGTCAAAAGCCTCTCCATCACCGTGATCCCCTCTGTAGAATCCTAGCTTGACGTCGGCAGCGTCATAGTCCTCAGCGGGCCGGAACTTAACAGGGATGACTCTGGCCCATCGGCCGAAGGCGCGACGGACTGCGGCCTCCACTTTGGGCCTAGGGATGTAGTCAATGTTGTTTGTAGGCGAGAGAGCGTATGTTAGCACAACTGGCCTTGCTCTGGTCCATCTCGGCTGGCCCGGGAAGTATGCGTAGTGACTAACAACCGAATCGTTGTTGTTGCCGTTTTTGTTGTTAATGGTGATTTTATCGCTGACACCGCATCGAGGCGTTGACATTTGAGCTAGGGTGGCAGAGTCTAATTTCCCGCTGACAGCCAGACCGTGGTTGGATTGATAGAGGGAGACGGCCGATTTGAACTCTGGGTCGCTGTGATCGGAGAAGTTTGTAACGGGTTTTGGTAAGTAGCCAAATTTATGGAGATATCGTGGCGTTTCCGAGGGGTCGAGGTGGGAACCCTTAGGTAAGGGTCTTGATGAGGTTTGAGAGAGGAGGAGGAGGAGGAGGGGGGAGAAAGAGAGGAGAATGGAACGGAGGAGGGGAGGCATGAGGAGAGGAATGTTTCTCAGGTGAGATTCTTGTGGGCTTTTCTAGTTTGAGATATCTAAGATTCTTGTGGGCTTTTCCAGTTTGAGATTTTATAACTGTCTACGGATTTGATAAGCTTAAGCTCCTTTCCGCGTTGGATGTACTCTCTCTGTGAAATGAGGGAGAGTGAAATGGAGGGTTGCATGAAGAGCTGTTAGTAACTGTTTTTTGTTTGGTTAGCTCTCCTACCGATTTTGCTTGCGAAGGACCAAAAATGATTCGTTGGTTGGTCACCAAACGAGCGATGCTTCTCTCTCTCTCTCTCTCTCTCTCTCTCTCTCTCTCTCTCTCTCTCAGCTCTCCTACCGATTTTGCTTGCGAAGGACCAAAAATGATTCGTTGGTTGGTCACCAAACGAGCGATGCTTCTCTCTCTCTCTCTCTCTCTCTCTCTCTCTCTCTCTCTCTCTCTCTCTCTTTTATCTTTCCCTTCTGTTTTACTTGGTTTCCAATTCTTGACATCTACTGCTGACAGTTTGTTTTTGTTGGTGGCCAAATGATTGACTCATTTATCAGCGTCATCTGTTTCAATGGAAATGCCTTCGAGCAAGTACCAACTTGCTATCTATCACCTTTTATTTCTTTATATATTTAAATACTTAGTATTAGACATATTTTGCTCATCATGATAGCCCATGCTCTTCCTGATGATATATGATCGTGTACATATCCATATTTTGATGTAAAATATGTGCGTATCTGTTGTGCGCGGCGGAAGCTCGAAACCACATGAACAAAAACGAGATAAATCACAACCAATAAGCCAAACACAATATCACAACAAAACAAACGAATTTTACTTGATTGGGCAAGTTGCCTACGTCCACGAGGCAATGAGAGGGGAGTTCTCACTATTAGAAATCAAGAGAATACAAATAGGATTACAAATCTCACCAAATAAACCCTAAAACAAAGCCTCTAGATCTCTCACAACTCTCCTACAATTGGATACAACAATCCCATCTTAAAGACTGCTCAAAACATCCTTGGTTAACCCTAATTAATTAGGATTAAGATTATATATCAACTCAGAACGAAACGGGTTAGAAAACCAAATTCAACTGCAGACCCGACTCGCGGTCGACCGCAGAACCACGCGCGGTCAATCGGATCCAACGACCGAGACTAAAAACCCATACAGGGTTTGGCCGGTCGACCGCAGAACCCATCGCAATTGACCGTAAAAAGTCCAGAGACTTTTCTCAGTCGTGTGCACATTTGCGGTCGACCGCAGCATCATCCGAGGTCGACCGCGAAACTGCCAGAATGTCTCCTGCTGTTTTTCCTGCGGTCTTCGTCGTTGTGCTCGTCATTTCTTCAATTCTCCACCTCGGCAAATGTTTCTACCAACATTGAGCCGACATAAAAACATCCAAATATCTCACTTGTTGTGTCCAGGATGAAGTGAAAACAACTCACTTTAACGGACTCAATCCACAACAAGTCGGGAGCCCAAACGAGAGCTCAAACACTCTCCCCCCATCGAAATCAACAAACCCAACCAGCTTCATCAAACATGATTGCCTACGTATCCTCTTTCCCAAGGAATCAAGCCGAACGTAATTCACCCAAATGGCCTCCAAAGGCCCTCAACACTTAAGAACGCTCAATAGCTTCAAACAATGATCAAATTTCACACCTGAAATAACTTTGGTTAACATTTCCGTAGGGTTGTCCTTTGTGTGGATCTTCTCTAATATGACGTCTCCATCATCCAATACGTCACGAACAAAGTGGAATCTGACATCAATGTGCTTCGTACGTGCATGATAAACCTGATTTTTTGCCAAATAGATAGCCGATATGCAATCACAATATACCTAAAGGGTCTCCTGTGCAATCCCCAAGTCCTCTAACAATCCACGCAACCACAAAGCCTCATTAACAGCTTCAGTTAACGCCATATACTCCGCCTCTGTAGTAGAGAGAGTCATTGTAGACTGAAGTGTACATCTCCAACATTCTGATGCTCCTGCCAATGTAAACATATAACTTGAAGTAGACCGGCGCTTGTCAAGATCTCCTGCATAATCTGAATCCATGTAACCAATACAATCCTGCACATTCTTCTCACTCTTCTAGAAAATCAATCCAACATCCATGGTGCCTTTAACATAATATAGAATCCACTTCACGGCCTCCTAATGACCCTTCCTGGGGTCGTGCATGTACCTCGATACCATGCTCATGGCCTATGAAAAATATGGCCTCGTACACACCATCGCATACATCAAGCTATCCACCGCACTGGCATATGGAACCTTCGATATATAATCTTTGTCCCTCAATAGAAACAAGTGACATATTAGCTAAAAGCTTGAAGTGGGGATTCAATAGAGTGCTAACTGCTTTTGCATTACCATCAAAGCTGAATTTCTTCAACATTTTCTGCAAGTAACTCCTCTGTGTAAGTTTCAATCTCCCCTTCACCATGTCTCTCTCGATCTCTATACTAATATCTTATTTTCTTCTCCAAGATCCTTCATCTCAAACTTGGATGACAACTCTTCTTTCAACTTTCGAATAGCCGAAGAATTCTTGGAAGCAATAAGCATATCATCAACATATAAAAGCAAATATATGTGCTCATCATCCTTTATCTTGTGCACGTAAACACATGGGTCATATGGGCTCCTCATATACCCATGGCCAATCATGAAGCTGTCAAATCTCTTGTACCACTGTCGTGGCAATTGCTTCAAACTATAAAGAGACTTCTTCAGCTTACAAACCAAATCTTTCTTTCATGCAGATTTGAATATCAATGGTTGTGTCATGTAGATCTCCTCATCTAAATCTCCATGTAGAAAGGCTGTCTTAATATCCATCTGGACCAAATCCAAATCCAGTTGTACCACCAATGCTAAAAAAATTCAAATCGATGAATGCTTCACAACAGGTAAAAATACCTTGTTGTAATCAATGCCCTCAAGCTGTGTATATTTCATAGCATCCAATCTGATGTTGTACCTAATGTCTCCAATAGAAGATCCCTCCTTCACATATACCCACTTGTAACCAATAGTTTTCTTACCCTTAGGTAGCTTTGCAAGTTCTCACGTGTCGTTGTCCTGAAGAGACCACATCTCCTCCTCCATAGCTTCCCTCCACTTGATCGAATCGGGGCTAGACTCTGTCTCCCTGAATGTGGATGGAACCATATCATCAACGACCTCCACTGATAATGCATATGCAACCATGATATTATTATACCTAACTGGTCAATGAATCACCCTTCTAGTTCTATTCGCTGCAATAGACTCATGAACATGACCCTACTTCTGAGTCTTACAATCCACTGTATCATCTATCTGTCCAGCTGTCATCTCATCTCCTCCTAGTATCACCTCTGTAGGAGCTTCAATGGATACAATGCTATCTAGAGTGGATGGAGTGACATCATCCTCCACCTGCTGTGATATCTCTCGAATATGGTCTTCCACTTGCCAAGGAACTTGAGGCCTCATCTTGTATGTCTCATCAAATATGACATCCCTGCTAATAACTATCTTCTTATCCTGTGGATCCTATAACTTGAAGCCTTTAACTCCATCTCTAAATCCCACAAAGACTGTCTTCCTCACCCTCGGATTTAATTTACCATCACTAACATGATAATAAGTAGGATACTCAAATATCCGAAGCGACTCATAGTCACTAGCTATCGAACCATACCAATGCTCCAAAGGAGTCTTCCCCTGTATCACAGTGCACGACAACCTATTAATGAGATGGCTCGCATAAACTAACGCCTTGGCCCAAAAGGATCTAGGCAATCTACTCTATGTCATCATACATCGCATCTTCTTCAGTTAGGTACGATTCAATCTCTCAACCACCCCATTCTGTTGCGATGTCTCTCTAACTGTAAAGTGTCGCCTAATGTCGTGACCCCGAAAAAACTACAGAAATGGATCACTCTTATGCTCTCTACCGTTATCTAAACATAGAGTCTTTACCTTTCTACCTGTCTGTAGCTCCATTTTCTTCTTCCACTCCACAAAAATGTTCAGGACCTCATGTTTATGCTTCATAGGGTATACCCAATTCCTCCTGGAATAGTCATTAATGAAAGTGACAAAATAGTTAGCTCCACCAAGTGATGTGTTCTTGGAAAGGCCCCAAATATCTGTATGAACGTAATTTAATATACCTTAGGTATTGTGAATAGCGGACCCGAACTTCACTCTAGTCTTTTTCCCAAGTACACAATGCTCACACAACTCCATCTTGTAGGTCTTAACACCTTTCAAAATCCCATGCTTCGCCAACGATTGTAGGTACTTATCACCTGTATGTCCTAGTCTTATGTGCCATAAAGTGGTAGTGTCCTCCTCTGTAGTGATAGAAGCTGCCAGAACCCTTGTAACTATCTTGCCCTTCAAGTATTATAGGAACTTTTCCCTGACTCCTCGCATCACCATCATAGAACCCTTCGTGACCTTCACAGTAGTATCCTCTAAGGTCACCCAATAACCAACTGCCTCCAAAGTACCAAGAGAAATGATGTTCTTTGTCAACTACGACACGAACCTCACTTCTTTCAACTCCCTAACCACACCATCATGCATCCTGATCCAGACTGAACCAATACCACCAATAGGGCAACATGGTCATTTCCCATAAGCACGATATTCTCTCTTTCTAGCTCCTCAAAGATGGAGAACCAATCCCTCCTAGGGAAAATATGATATGTGTCTCCCGAATCCAACATCCAATCCATAGAGTCGGCATAGCAAACCGACGGTAGTGCACGACACGAATAGTCCAAGGAATCTAAATCTGAATGTTCGCTAACATCTTTTGTAACATTCACTTCTGAAGCTTGTACAGCTTTCCCCTTGTTCTTCCCGGCTTTATCCTTTAACTTTGGGCAGTCGATCTTCCAATATTATTTTTTTATAATACCGATATTGATTTCTACCAACACTCTTATAGGCACCTCTATTCTTTGATTTTGAGTGGTTGACTTGGCGGAGGTTTGGACTATGACCTCGAACTGCTAATGCATCTCCCGATACCTTCTCGAAAGGTTCACCATCACTCTTTGTTCGCGGGAAAAATCGTAGCTTTCTTCATTGTTGATATCATTGCTATCTCAGTTAACAACTTTATGCGTTACAAAGATCCGGTCTTTTTATAAGATCCGGTTACAATGAAAAATCAAAGAAAACAAAGTAAAGATTACAATTTTCCTTATTTGTCGAACTAATCGCGAGCTCCTGTTTTGCGGTCGCTCGCTTTGGTGGGTTCTTTGCCTGCGCCGGGGTTATTTGCCGTGGACCACCGCGTGATCTCGATCCGGTCGGATCTACACGATATGACGGGTAATATTCCACCAAGGGAATAATAGCCGGGAGGGATTGTTTCACCAAGGAAACAACCGCTCGAATCTCGGGATCTAAGAACCAAGCTTAGATCCGGAGTGTGATCGTGTAGATCTCAAATCCAATCCTCTCGAACTCCTGCCTTATTTGGCGTTGGTGATCGCCGAGCACCGGATCTGAAAGTCCAAGTCTCCAAGCCTTCAAAGTTGTGATCTTTTTTTTTAGATCTGAGTCTTCAATCCAGCAGGGCTTCGCCTCTCTCCAAAATTTCCAACCTCTGAAACAAATGAGCACAAGGCCTATTTATAGGCACTCAGAACTGTGCCCGCGCACAGTTCTGAGCCTAGCCACCCATGGGTGGCTCGGCCTTGGCCGAGCCACCTCAGGGTGGCTCGGCCTTGGCCGAGCCACCCTGGGGTGGCTCGGCTTTGGCCGAGCCACCTCAGGGTGGCTCGGCCTTGGCCGAGCCACCCTGGGGTGGCTCGGCCACCGAGCCACCTCAGGGTGGCTCGGCTTGGGCCGAGCCACCCTGGGGTGGTTCGGTTTCGGCCGAGTCCCCGGGTGTTTGTCCGTTTCGTCCTTTGTTTCCGGTTCTGGTTCTCTTGTGTGGTTGATTGACTTGGCAACGACTTGTTGACTTGATTCCAGATATGGCAGTGAGTCGGGTTCCTGATATGGCAGTAAACCAACTTCTGAATTTGAGTCCGGAATTGATGTTGATTTGATCGTGATTCATCCGAGTTCGCTCTTGTTTAGATGACTCGGTGATTCACCTAAACATTGGTTTGATTCCGCGTGCGAGTGGATGCATTCCAATGCTTGGGTGCGATTTGTCGCCTCGTTAACCTGCTCCGTTGCGTATAGCTTGGCTTCAGCGTTGGCGAGCTAACGGTCTTGTTTGGATACGTCGCCCGGTGGTCCGTTTGTTAAATCGGCGTCGAGCTGTGCTAAGGGACCTATAGGCAATTTTATACGCCTACAGATACCCCCTCCAAAGTATTTCAGTCTCATTCTTTTATAGAAGAGTCTGGAATACTTTGGATGTGATTGTCCCAACCTTCAGTCGGTGTAACGGGACTCTGGAATGACTTCTGTTCTGGATTCCTTCAATTCCTTCAGGCTATTCAGTGCTTTGTAGAATGCCTGTAGGGGTTCCGGTGCTGCATTTATTGTCTGACCGTTGTTGGAATTTGAACTTGAAGTCGATTCTTGATTTCTTGACTTTTTGGCTCGAGTTTGCTGCTTCAACACAGAACTTATCATCGATTGACTGCGTTGAATCTTCATCTATAACG
Organism: Asparagus officinalis; assembly: GCF_001876935.1. Taxonomy (NCBI): domain Eukaryota; kingdom Viridiplantae; phylum Streptophyta; class Magnoliopsida; order Asparagales; family Asparagaceae; genus Asparagus; species Asparagus officinalis. Next base: position 105,046,249 of record NC_033797.1, read on the forward strand.
CGTTGTCTGGCGTTTGAGCTTCATTGCGACGCGTTGTCCGGCGTCCAGGCTTCATTATGATGCACTGTTCGGCATTTGACACAGTTTATACTCGTACGTCTGCTGGAGTACACACGGTTTAAGCTCTTAAGGAATTGGAGCATGGATCTTATCCCAAGGTCGTTGGATGCTCGAGTCACGAGACCAACTCATAAAGTTGATGCGTCAATGACTCGCATATTTATAGGATTTTTGGCAAATCCTCAGCCATCAACGGGTTTGATGCGCCTTTACCGACTACCGTTTGAGTCGGGCTAGCATGCGGATTGTTTTAAGTCCGTTCCGCATGTGACGTTATGCTAAAAGAGTTAACTCTTTTAGTGCTACGATATTGAATACGTAGACTTCGTCTTTCTCCTGTGAAAAGACTAAACAGCAACGTGTATCAGACGTTGACTTAGGATTTTTGGCAAATCCTCAGCCCTCAACGGATTTGTCATGCTTTTACCGATTACCGTTTGAATCGGGCTTACATGCGGATTGTCTTAAGTCCGTTCCGCATGTGACGTTGTGCTAAAGGAATGAACTCCCTTAGACTTGATGCTACGACTTCGAATACGTAGACTTCGTCTTTCTCACGGGAATAGACTACCCGGCGACGCGTGTTAGGCGCTGACTTTAGGATTTTTGGCTAACCCCAAGCCTTTAACGGATTTGATTAACCTTTACCGACTACCGTTTGAGTCGGGCTAGCATGCGAATTGTCTAAATCCGTTCCGCATGTAACGTTGTGCTTAGAGACTGAATCCTCTAAGACTTGTTGCTATGACTTTGAATACATAGACTTCGCCGTTGTCATGGGAATAGGCTACCCAGCAACGTGTATTAAACGTTGACTTATCCCTCCTTAGGCTTCGGGATAAAATACCCCAGAATCGAACTCTGGTGTCTTTTTCTACGGGGAAAGACTAAACCGGCGACGCGTGTTAGGCGTCGGCATATCCTTTCTTAGGATTCAGGATGAAATTCCCCATGCGTGTAAGGCATGGATTTTGGTGTTATTAATAACAACCTGTCACAATGTTGAATATGTGAACGGGTGTTCTTTTTAAACGGTTAAGAACTGACCGGCAGCGCGTGTCAGGCGCAGACTTATCCTTGCTTAGGTTTCAGGATAGAATACCCCAGAATCGAACTCTGGTGTCTTTTTGTGCAGAAAAAAGACTAAACCGGCAGCGCGTGTTAGGCGCAGACTTATCCCTGCTTAGGATTCGGGATAAACTTCCTAGGATGAATCCTGAATTCTTCGAAAAGGATTGGTATGGGGAAGGAAGAATTTTATATTCTATTCCCCGAACAAAGAAGGAAAGGAGACTCGAGGTGGGATCTCCACCCCCAGAATCCGGAAAGGTGAAACTAAGAGTGGGATCTCCACTCCGAGAATCAAAAAGATTCGGATAACCCTAACTGTCGGAAGGTTTGATTATCGAACTAAAGATGAATTTCTCGTTTATCGAGAATGAATCGTGGTTTTGGTCCTAACTGTAGGAAGGTTTGACCAAGTGGGAGGTTTGAGGTGACCCTAACTGTAGGAAGGTTTGATCACTCGATTTGAAAGTGGACCTCTCGTTCATTGGAGGAATCGAGAGGGGTTTTTGGTTTTGGTCCTAACTGTAGAAAGGTTTGACCGAATGGAAGGTTTAAGACGATCCTAACTGTAGGAAGGTTTGATCGCTTGATTTGTGGACCTCTCGTTCATTGGGAGAATCGAGAGGGGATTTTGACTGTGGTCCTAACTGTAAGAAGGTTTGACCAATCAGGAACTTTACGTCCAGACTCTAACAGAGAGAGTGTTGAGTGCACAGACACAGTGAGAACTTGAATGGGAGTCCTTATTCATTACATTGCTGTGGTTTTGGGAACTTCCCGTTACATAAATCGTCCACCCCCAGTTTCCTCTGCGGAACTGGTTCGGACATTATTATCAGTTAACTAACCGGGTTATCCTTAAGAATATTAGCTTAATATTCTCCAGGAACTTCCCGTCAAAAGTGGGGAAACAGTTTAGACTCATATACCTATTGGAGTATCAGGGAGTAGTTTAACCTCTTATACCGGTCGGAGGATTGAGAAACAGTTTATACTCGTATACTCTTTGGAGTGTCAGGAAGCAGTTTATACTCTTATACCGGTCGGAGTTTTGCCGTTTTTATTTGGCTTACCTTAGCGTTATAACGCCGGCTTCGACCAAGGTCTGAATGCTATTCCTGAGAGCAAAGCAATCCTTGGTGGGATGAACAACCCTTCTGTGGTATGCACAGTACTTTGGGTCCGTAGTGTTATCAGCTTCCTCCTGATTCGTGATAGGTGGTAGCTTGATCTTGTTGCCTTCGAGGAGCGATTCGAAGATGGTTGGAACGTCTTCGTCCTTGAAGGAATACTCTCTCTGGAGTCTCGGACCCGAAGTCTTCTGCTGCCTTCGGGATTGCTGTTGTGACGCTTGATTAGCACCACCAGCAGCTGCAGGTGCTTTGCCCTTACCACGGGAAGCGAAGTTTGAGTCCAGCAGATTAACCGTCGGTTGGTTCCTTTCGGCCTTCTTCCTTTTAAGGAAGCGTTCGGCTTGTTCACCGCGCACCTTCAGATCCTTCCAAGTGTCAGACGGTGCTGTCCCCATTGCCTCCAATACGTCCAATGCGAGGTTGTTGTGGCAAGTCTGGAGAATGAATTCCTCGGTGATCGGGTCCCGGCAATTCATCGCCTTGTTCCGGAACCTTTTGACGAAGGTGTCGACTAACTCCCCGTCTTTTTGTTTCTCGTCGAGCAACGATCCGATAGAGATCTCGGTGTCGTCGTCGAAGAAATTTGCAAGGAACTTCGTCTCCATGTCATCCCAGCTGTTCACGCTTCCTGGCTTGAGGCGACGATACCAATCGAAGGCAGCTCCGCGAAGAGTGCCGACGAATGACCGCACCATCAGAGGCTCGTTCCCAGAGATAGCACCCAGGTGCGATTTGAAATAAATCAAATGCTGGGTGGGGGAACCCCTTCCATCGAACGGCGTGAAGTTGATTAGACTAAACTTCGCCGGATAGGGGATTGATTCCCATTCCCTCGGGTATGGACAAGGAATGCCCGTTTTCTTTACCTCTTGAGCAGACAGCAACGTATTGATTTTACTCTCGAGGCTTTTGATCTTCAAGTCTTCACTTGTATCCCCGTTGGCATCCTCACTACCACCCCCTGCATTGATGGGAGGGTTATTGGCATTGTGAGCTTCATCCCCATCCGCGTGCTCCTTTTCCTGAGCAACCTGGTTACGGTGGCTTGGTTCACCTTGTTGGTTCCTGAATGCTTGGATTTGCTGTTCATGCATCTCTCTCATCTGCTGCATGGCCGTCTCCATCTCGAATTTAAAACTTTCTTTCTGCTTAGCCAAAGCGTCTTCAAGCATTTTGGCCATTTCTTCCGCGCCTATCATGAATGACTCGCGGGGTTGTCCTTCGCTGGACACTGTATTGTCCGATGCGACAGCAGAGCAGGAATCCGATTCTTCATCTTCCGAAGTCAATCTTATCCGAACCCTACCATAAGTTCCTCGTGCGATGGCTCCGGACTGCAGACGGGTTACACGCCGGGACGCTTCCAGAAACGATTTGAGATCAATCTGTGTCGATGTCTCTTTGCTGGTCATGTTGGCGGTGACCTTCGGAAATTCTCCATCCTTAACCACTGTTCTTCTTTGCCGGAAGCGCCTATGCCTTGGTTTTGGCGTTTCGGTGCCGAGCCTTTCGAACACTGAAATTCTCTCGGGGACTCCCTTGATGCAGTTGCATTGAGACAGTACTACCCGAATGAGCTTGGCACATGGGCACTGAGTTTCGAGCCCTTGAGGGCTTCTTTTTCTTGTTTTGTTCGTACCCCCAGCACGATAGTACAACTCGTCCATTTGATCGGAGTAACCTATCGCGTGTTGGCATGATTTCCCAGGTATAACGTTATCATCCTCGGATGACAACGTTTCCTTCTGAGAGCAAACTGCCTTATTTGGACTTCCGAGAGTCACTCGCCTCGAAACACGCCTTTGTAGACATGAATTCTCAGCGGGCTCCCGAACTTCGATGCGCAAGGTAGTGCGCTTGGGTGCCGTAAACTCTTTGTCATGTTGAGGGTTGTGTCGACCCCCAGCATGTTGATTAGTTCGGAGCCTCTTCATCGGGCCCGAGCGTTCATGGACTTCGTTGCGCTCGTCGGGAATTGGACCGAGGCGCTCCAAGATTGACCTCCTTCCTCGGGATGGTTCGGGAGGTTGAACTCGTTTTGAAGGCTGTAAAGGTCGATCCTCGGCCTGACTCACCACTTTGGACTTTGGCCTCCATATTTTGTGAGTTAGTGGTGATTTCTTGGCTACTCCATTCTGCCACCTTCTACGGGCTTCTTGAACTTGAGCTCGTGCTTGTGCTGAGAGTGCGCGGCGCTTCTGAATGCGATCCTCCAGCGTTGAACGGTTCCGTTTGACACGGATCCATTCGTTCGTTGGTGGCTTGGAGGAGTTGCCATTCATTGGTTGTTGAGGTCGTTCGCCTCTTCTGTTCTTCAGATCCGTGTTGTAACGGATCCCGTCCACAGATTCCATTGCCTTTGCGATTTGTTTCGCAAGGCGCTGACGTTGCCTTTGGCGGTCTCTCTTTGAGAGAGTCACTATGCCCTCGGCAACGGAAGATTCGGCCAGAGCAGATCTGACCTGGTTGGAAGGAGAGATCTCACCCGATGCAGCTTCGGCATCAAACGGGGCGAGATCTTCGTTGGCAGCTTCAACTTCTTCGTACCAACGAAGTTTTCTCTTGGAAGAGAGCTTTGGAGACTTGGACTTGCGAGGGGAGGTGGATTCGGACGAGGATGACAGATACTCCTCGAACTTTTGTTGGTCGAATTCGTACTCGACCTCCTCCTCGACCGGGATCGGGATCCGCGGCTGCGACGCGACAGCTTCGGCAGTAAAGCTGTTGGCTCCCACTGTGGTCGCCAGATTGTTCGCGGGAAAAATCGTAGCTTTCTTCATTGTTGATATCATTGCTATCTCAGTTAACAACTTTATGCGTTACAAAGATCCGGTCTTTTTATAAGATCCGGTTACAATGAAAAATCAAAGAAAACAAAGTAAAGATTACAATTTTCCTTATTTGTCGAACTAATCGCGAGCTCCTGTTTTGCGGTCGCTCGCTTTGGTGGGTTCTTTGCCTGCGCCGGGGTTATTTGCCGTGGACCACCGCGTGATCTCGATCCGGTCGGATCTACACGATATGACGGGTAATATTCCACCAAGGGAATAATAGCCGGGAGGGATTGTTTCACCAAGGAAACAACCGCTCGAATCTCGGGATCTAAGAACCAAGCTTAGATCCGGAGTGTGATCGTGTAGATCTCAAATCCAATCCTCTCGAACTCCTGCCTTATTTGGCGTTGGTGATCGCCGAGCACCGGATCTGAAAGTCCAAGTCTCCAAGCCTTCAAAGTTGTGATCTTTTTTAGATCTGAGTCTTCAATCCAGCAGGGCTTCGCCTCTCTCCAAAATTTCCAACCTCTGAAACAAATGAGCACAAGGCCTATTTATAGGCACTCAGAACTGTGCATTTGCACAGTTCTGAGCCTAGCCACCCATGGGTGGCTCGGCCTTGGCCGAGCCACCTCAGGGTGGCTCGGCCTTGGCCGAGCCACCCTGGGGTGGCTCGGCTTTGGCCGAGCCACCTCAGGGTGGCTCGGCCTTGGCCGAGCCACCCTGGGGTGGCTCGGCCACCGAGCCACCTCAGGGTGGCTCGGCTTGGGCCGAGCCACCCTGGGGTGGTTCGGTTTCGGCCGAGTCCCCGGGTGTTTGTCCGTTTCGTCCTTTGTTTCCGGTTCTGGTTCTCTTGTGTGGTTGATTGACTTGGCAACGACTTGTTGACTTGATTCCAGATATGGCAGTGAGTCGGGTTCCTGATATGGCAGTAAACCAACTTCTGAATTTGAGTCCGGAATTGATGTTGATTTGATCGTGATTCATCCGAGTTCGCTCTTGTTTAGATGACTCGGTGATTCACCTAAACATTGGTTTGATTCCGCGTGCGAGTGGATGCATTCCAATGCTTGGGTGCGATTTGTCGCCTCGTTAACCTGCTCCGTTGCGTATAGCTTGGCTTCAGCGTTGGCGGTCTTGTTTGGATACGTCGCTCGGTGGTCCGTTTGTTAAATCGGCGTCGAGCTGTGCTAAGGGACCTATAGGCAATTTTATACGCCTACACTCTTCCTCAGCTCATAATTCACCAACTCTAAGGTCACCTCATTGTAGCTAACAATAGTTTTTTCATTGATCATAGTGAGAACAAATATATCATAATCATTCTCAGGCAACAAACACAACAATAGCATCACATTGTCTTCATCCTCAACCATGATGTCTACATTGGCCATATCTGAAAGTAGCTTCATAAAATTGTTTACATGCTCCCTAATGGAAACTCCCCTCTTCATCATGAACTGGTAAAACCTCTTCTTCAAGTGAAGCTGATTCTCAATGCTCTTCGTAAGATACTTCTCATTAAGTGTTTCCCATATTCTCTTCGCTGACATCTCGTTCATCACGTCATAAATAAGATCCGGCATCAAGCATGACCGAATAACTCCACAAGCCCTACTATTCATCTTCTTCCTGTAGGTTGTCTAAAAATCACTACAGATAGCTTATCCTCATCAAACACCAATAATAGAAGTTATAATTTAACGGCTTCCAGAAAGCTATAATTTGAAGACTTTCATGTAGATCGATGAAGGTTACAATCTGACGACCTTCATAATAACTGATGAAAGCTCTATTCAACAGCCTTCACAATCAACATCGGGAGTGATAATCTGACAACTCTCATATTTTAAGGAGCCAGGATGAAAGTTAGAAGGTAACGATCTTTGCAATTCTCTAGCAAAAGAGACTACAAATTAACGGTCTCTTCAAATCAAAACGCAAATATCTCTCAAACCAGAGGGAATTTGGCGAAACGGACGACGCAAACCCCTTCAAAGTTTTGGTTGGCTCCGTCTCATCGAGATAGCCGATTTTTATATATAATTCGTTCAATTTTGACTTACGGCTTGAAAGTTATGACATGTTCTTCGTAGTAAGTTATGTTTTAAAGTCCGTCCGCAAGACTGGACTTTGCCGGAACATTGGACTTAGCCTAAAGCTCACTAAGCCCGCCTGAGGCTCGTCTCTGCATCCCAGAGTCAAAACGTAGAGTTCCAGATCCAAACATAGAGCTCACTGCTGTGTTTTCAGCCCAAAACGTAAGGTTCATCGCTGCATTCCAGATCCAAACACAGAGCTCACTGCTGCGTTTTTAGCCCAAAACACAGGGTTCATCGCTGCGTTCCAGATCTAAACGCAGCCTTCATTGCTGTGTATTCAGCCCAAAATGCAGAACCCAACTCTGTGTTCTAGATCCAAACGCAGAGTTCATTCTTGCGTCTCAGACTCTTAAAACGGTGCGGCCACTGCGTTTTGAGCTAACTGTAAATGCCCAACTCTGCGTTTCAGGTCTAAAACGCTGAGTTCAGACCCAGAACGTCAATTTTGATGTTTGACTCGTTCAAGCTCGAGCTGAACGGTTCCAAAAACTATTTTTCCCCATGATTGGAGGGATTTTCGCCCCACTTAGGAGCGGATTAAGGGGGAAGTTATGCCCCTTAATCCTCTTATAAATATGGGTAAACTCAACTGAGTTCGTGTCTCTATTTTTAGGATCGCTGGTTTTTTGGTAGATGGATCTTGGCAGTCATCTTTTGGATCTGGAGATCATCTTTCGGATCTGACTTTTGGGAGATCGGCTCGGCTTCTTCAGATCTTCTTAAAACTTTGGAGATCATCAACTTAAAGAAACTCTTGAATCATCTTGGAAGGTTTTTATTGAATCCTTTGAGATTACTCGGCTTAGCTTGTGAACTCTTTCTAAGAGTTCTTCTTAACTCGATCAAAGTTCAAAACTTTCTTTGCAAGTTCTTCTAAACTCGTCCAGAGTTCTTTAACTCGATCAGAGTTTAAAACTTGCTCTGTAAGTTCTTCTAAAACTCACTCTGAGTTATTAACTCATCAAAAGTTAATTTCAAACTTTCCACGCAAGTTATCCTTGATATCAATCAAGAGGAATCAACCACGTTCCAGTGAAGTGAAACGTCAGATATTCAATGGAAAGCAAACTCGACGCGAGCATTCGAGGGAGGCATTCCATCGCCATCGTGAAGAACCCAGAATTAAACAAAGGGAAGGATCTCTATCAACCTTTCTCTCTTTTATAAATCAGAAAACCTATAAGAAGATTTGTAATTTCTTTTTCTAAGTCTGTTAGAGAGAATTTGTATCGAGAGAATAGTGATTAATTGTTTTTCTGAGTCTGTTAGAGAGAATAAAACAAATTCAATTCTTAATTGTCTTCTTCGAATTTTCCCTCCAAACACTTCCAAAACTTATCCTCCATGTCAGCGGGTTTCTCTTGTAACTCAAGAGTTTCCTCCAAATTTTGTACATCCAATGCATCCATCACCTAGCACCTCCATAAACCGAAATTAATCTTGCCGTTGAACTTCAGAATATCAATCTTCGTATTATTAATGCTCAGACTCTGTATCGTCTTCGTAAGAGACGAACCTTATGTGCTTGCTTCTCCTATGTTATCGATCTAAATCTTTAAATAGCAATCCTTCAGTGAATCCTTTGAACAAGTCTCAAGCCAAACCTCAAGCTCTAATACCACTTGTTATGTACGGCAGAAGCTCGAAACCACATGAACAAGAACGAAATAAATCACAACCAAAAGCCAAACACAATACCACAACAAGACAAACAAATTTTACATGGTTTGGAAAGTTGCCTACGTCCACGTGGAAAGGAGGGGGGAGTTCTTACTATTAAAAATCAAGAGAATACAAATAGAGTTATAAATCTTACCAAATAAATCCTAAAACAAAGCCTCTAGATCTCTCACAACTCTCCTACAATTGGATGCAGTAATCTATTCTCAAAGACTGCTCAAAACATCCTTGCTTAACTCTAATTAATTAGTATTAAGATTATATATCAACTCAGAACAAAACAGGTCAAAAAAACCAAACTCAACTACAGACCTGACTCGCGGTTGACCGTAGAACCACGCGGTCGACCGGATCCAACGATCGAGACTAAAAACCCCTACAGGGTTGGGCCGGTCGACCGCAGAACCCATCGTGGTCGACCATGAAAAGTTCAGAGACTTTTCTCAGTCGTGTGCACGTTTGCGGTCGACCACCGTGTCATCCTAGGTCGACCACAAAACTGCCAGAATGTCTCCTCCTATTTTTCCTACGGTCTTTGTCGTTGTGCTTGCCATTCAATATATAGTTTTGACCCTATAGCTTTAGAAATCTGATAAAAATCAATAGACCAAGTTTTATGTGTGAGTTTATGTTGACAATAAGTGTTGTAATTCATTTTTCATGGTAGGGCAAGTTCCATGATGTTTGGACAAGTTTTACAGAACCCTAGATGGCAAAAAGCATGTTTTTGGGGGGATTCCATGATCAATAATATGTTTTCTAAATATGATAGAATAGAGAAGTTTCCTAAGAATTGTATGAGAAAGGCATTAGAAAAACCTTACGTTAAAATCTGTGAAATCTGCCAAAATTCATATTTTAGACTTACAGATTAGGATGTCAAACGTCTAGGTAAAATTTCAACTATCTCTATAATGTTTTCTAAAATATTCTTTATCGTTTCGAGATCAGATGTTTTATCCAAAATTGCAGACGTCTAGCCCACAAATTAGACTTCTGGTTCAAAAAATGTGATGCATAAAAATGTACACAGTCTGTGTTACTTTGTTTTATATGTCGTTTGACTCCATAACTTTTTCATATGATTTCTATTGATGTTGAAATTTTGTGAACACTTCGTTAGTGTGTTTTGAGTGTGTTCAAAGTTTTATTTGGTATTATTGAGTTATACTTTCTTAATTATCTAGTTCAACCAAAATTTTAAAAAATACGTTTTTTGAACATAGAGTCTTTAGCCAAAGTCTATATGAAGTTGATATCACTATAAAAATGAGTTTTTTTTTTGCAATTATACAAGCAATAACTTAAGACAACTCTTATGAAAATGGTTCAACAGTGGATGGTAATAGTTACACCCTTCAAGATTACACATGCAAACCATGAGGATTAGAAGTTCAAATATCGGATATTTGTCTTAATTAACGTGGTAAGAGATGATGGTGGGCGGAAAAGGTGCAAACTTGTTGCCTAAAGGTTTATAGATATGATATGTTGAGAAGACATAATATCGTTGGATATTTAAAACCTAATTTTTTGAGCGCTTAGAATTTGTTTATTTTACATTAAGTATTGAGTGATAATGTATAGAATGTGAGTGTGGGGATTTGTAACCTCCATTCTTTGCTGTCTGATTTTCTCACTCAATAGTTAGTCATGCAATATAGAAAGCTAAGATTAGACAACATCATGTGTAATCGCCTTAAAGTGAGTTGATATGAAAACATTGGGTTATAAATGAGGAGACTAAATAATAACTTGGCTTTTTAAGGTGAGATTTTTTTATCTATTTAATGAGCTTTTTGGAATTTCATCTTGGAATGTCAAATTGTGATTTTTTTCATCCACCTTAAATTGACCAAAATTATTATTTAATCTCAAATAACATATAATTAACTTCATAATATAATGAATTTGAAATTTGGTTTGCACATGCTTGTATGACATACCATGATGATGTGTTCTGGTATTTCTGCCTTCTGTATATCAGTGTTCTGAGAAATAGATATAATTTGAGTTTAGGCGATGAGTTCCAATATATTTTCCTTTTCGAAATACATCAAGTAGAAATGTTCCAAGACGGATTAGGAGTTCGCTCTTGGTTTCATATTTGCTCAACGATGTTTATCTTTATGTATTCCTTTTTAGTTTTAGCATTATCTCATTTTTTGATCCTTGGTAAATATATCCTATCAAGTTTTCTTTCATTTGACTCTATTTGTATAGTGATTCTTATTTTCACTATTCCATCCTCCGGATCTTATCCTTTGCAAGTACTTACTATTGTTGCGCGCAGCGGAAATTTTGGCAGCACTTCGGCAGCACAACAAGAGAGTCAGATCGCAATAAGAATTCCCGTCTCACCAAGGAAACAAGAATCTGAAGCGAATATCTCAACAAAGTGAGATATCGGCTCTTCCTCTCATCAGTTCTAGGACTGACCTGTCAAGGGATCCTAAAAGCTATTACAAATCACACAAAAGCAGTACAACTAATTTTTATGTGGTTCGGCAAATTGCCTACGTCCACGGGGCAAGGAGGGGGGGAGATCTACTAATAGAGGGAGAGAATACAACTAGGCTTTACAATCACTCACAAACTAAACCCTCAAACAAACTCTCAAATCCCTCACAATATCTCTCTACAAAAGGATGCAAAAACCCAACTTTTCTTCTGTCTTTGCACTCCTACAGCCGCCACAAAATTCCGGTGACGTCCCTACTCAGCACAATCTTCTTATCCACTGGATCCCAAAGCTTGTATCCCTTGACACCACGCTTGAATCCTACAAATATGGCCTTTCTAGCTCGAGGTTCCAATTTATCAGTTTTAACATGATAATATGCAGGGCACCCAAATACCTTAAGCTGGTCATAAGCATGTGCTGGCTTTCCCGACCACATCTCCATAGGGGTTTTCCCCTCAATCGCAGATGAAGGCAGCCTATTAATGAGGTGGCTCGCATATGTAAGTACCTCAGCCCAAAAGATCTTCTCCAAACCACTCTGCGACAATAAGCATCGCATCTTCTCCAGTAAAGACCGATTTAGTCTCTCTGCCACCCCATTCTGCTGTTGTGTATGACTAACCGTGAAGTGCCTCTCTATGCCCTCGTCTCGACATAGCTGCAGAAAGGGGTCAGAAGTATACTCACCACCGTTGTCGGATCGCAACGTCTTGATCTTTCTCCCAGTCTGCAGTTCCAATCTCTTCTTCCACTCCACAAACAAATCTAGGACTTCACTCTTCTTCGTCATGGTGTACACCCAACAACGCCTAGAATAGTCATCTACAAAAGTGACGAACCAATGTCTACCACAAAGTGATGCAGTCTTGGTAGGACCCCAAACGTCTGTGTGCACGTAGTCTAGGATGCCCCTCGTCTGATGAATAGCAGTTGTTTGTTAGAAATTTTGTAATAAAAAAAATATGAATGAAAGAACTGTATTTGATTTTATTCTCTCTAACTGTTTAGAAAAAGAATGATTACAACTCTCTCCACTCTCAATTACAATTGAATTCCCGATTACAAAAGAGAAGAGAATGATCTGGATTCTCTCCTTTGTTTAATTCTGGGTCCTTCTAGGTAGCGATGAGATGCCTCCCTCGAATGCTTGCGTCGAGTTTGCTTCTCGTTGACGATCCGAATATCTATGCTCACTGGAACAACAGTTTGCTTCTCGTTGACGATCCAAATATCTATGCTCACTGGAACAACAATCTTGTCTGGTTGATAACTCTTGATGAGTTTCGTGATTCAGAACAAGCAACAAACTCTAATAATAGAGTTGTTCGAACCGAAAATAATTCGGTTAATAGGCCAAATATCGATGGTCTAGAGCTCTTCCGTTTGTTGATTTCCCAGACTGTGTAAGGAGTTAATCCTCTTTTTCTGATTCTAGGAAATCTAATCGAAAGATCCTCTCCAAGTAATCAAAATCCAATCTCCAAAAATCCGTCCCTCGATCTGATTATCAAAAATCCGATCTAAGCAATCCAAAAAGAGAGATGCTAACTCTGTTGAGTTTGTTGATATTTATAGGGGGATTAGGGGTGTAACTACCCCCATAATCCGCTCCTAAATGGGGGCTTAGTTACCCCATTGATCGGGTGTAACAACCCACGTAAGCCATTCCTCAAATCGTGGGTGAAGAGCAGTTTTCGAAACTGCCTGGATCGTGTTTGAACAGGTCAGAATTTTGACATGCGTTCTGGCCTAAATTCTGTATTTGAACGCAGTATCTGGAGGTGCGTTCTGCAGCGATATTGAGCTGCGCTCTTCGATGTTTGACGGTGCGTTTGGCAGCGATGATAAGCTACGTTGGGCAGCGATGATGAGCTGCGTTGGGTAGCGATGATGAGCTGCGTTGGGCAGCGATGATGAGCTGCGTTGGGCAGCGATGATGAGCTACGTTGGGCAGCGATGAAGCCGCATTCGAGTTGTGATTGGCAATGATTGGAGCTGCGTTTGAGATTCTCTGTCTTTATATATGGATGACACCAATGACCAGTAAAGAAGGTCTTATTCGGGCCATTTGTGACAATTGAGGCATCTCAATAACGCTCTATCAACTGCAGGTCACGATCTCCACTAAGATTTCTTTGCATGGTTTAACCATGTGCTCTTCAGTGTGTCGAATATCATTACACTTCTCATCAGCACCTCTAATAGTTGCTAATATAACATTAATCATGTTGTTGTCGCAACCATCAAGATCAATCATCTCACATAAGAAGCTGCATTTGTGTTTGCCGCGGTAGGTGATTGAATTGGTGTTGTGTCTTGATGATGGTACGCAGGGAGGACTTCCACGTCTTGGTTTGAAGAGATCGTCGATTTGTAATCTCTTTCTGTCAGAGTGTTGCTAAAGATAGCCTTCTGGAAGTCGTCAGATTGTAACTTCCATCATCGGTGTTTGATGGGGAATCAGCTATCTTTTTTAGACAGCCTACAGAACCCCCTCCAAAGTTTTTGAAAGTTCACGGTTGACTGGAATGAATTTTTGAAACACTTTGGAACCCAAAAATTTTGTTGATCAAATGTATCTTATCGCAGATGGAGTGGGGCATCTTCGTTGACTTCTTCATTCTCTTTTGGTTCACCCGTAATGACTTGGGCTTAAGCTTGTTTGACTAGTTTCATCATCTTCAGGGGAGTTGGACATTTCTGGGCTTAAGACAGATCTGTCGTCATAGATGGAGAAAACCACAAGCCTGTATCAGAAGGACTTCATCCCCAGCTTAGTCAGGAGACTGGCTTCAGAGGGATTCACTTTATCTTCTCTCTTGATCATTTTGTCTGGGGTCATTGCTTGGAATATTAACCTCTTTGAAAGGGTTAGTTACATGATAAGCTGAGATTGGCCACCAGAACGCATGTCTAAATTACACGTTCTGCTGTTTGAACGTGAGGGTGCGTTCGGAAATCAAAACCCCCTCTTTTGAAAACGCGAGAATCACGTTTCGGGTGAGATTTGCCTAAAATCCCGCTCTGATTTGACAGCTACAACTGTTTATAAATGGGCCACTGAGGTCAAATCAAAAGGTCATTCGACTTTTCCCCCTTTTACTCAATTTCTAAACAGGGCTACTGTTCATCTTCTCCAGCACTTCAACGGAGGAAAAGATCCGTTCCTAAATACTTCGCCCATCTTCGTCTTCTTCGCCACAGTTGCCATGGGACCTAAGAAGAAAATGGCGTCCAAATCGAAGATCGCCGAAGCTCAGGGTGCTTCTTCAGCTAGAACCTCTGGGGACGATCAAATCCCCGCGCCTTCGTCGCTAGTTTCTTCAACTAACGGTAAGATTGAGCCATTGGAAATTGGTTTGACAGGTCACTCATCTCCAACCCTTGATTGACGATCTGTATTTAAGCTCAAGAGATAATTCTGAGCTGGTAATCAATTTCAAGAAAACGCATGGCTAGCTCCATCGTTCATAAAGTTTTAACGCAGGTTTAGACCCTGCGTTTAAAATTTTGGATGTAGGTTGAGACCCCGCGTTCAAGACTCCGAACGCAGGTTTGAACCTTTCGTTCCAAATTTTAGATGTGGGTTGAGACCCTGTGTTCGAGAATCCGAACGCAGATCTAAACCTTGCGTTCAAAAATTTAGTTGCGGGTTGAGGCTCTGCATTTAATGATCTGGACGCAAGTCTGAACCTTGTATTCTTGAGTTAGACTTCTTCTGATTGATTTTTTCCTTATTTGCAGTGTGCTACTCCAACGATCCTCTTTCGTTCAACTACTACTTTGGTCACGTGGGAGGTGCGGTGAAGAATACAATCTTCAGTTTTGCCTTCGAGTATCCAATATTCCAGGACACCCACAAATAGCGGGCGAAACTCATCACTCAGGCTTTTCCTGAGACTCTCAGGTCTTTGGTTACGTATGCCAAATTTGAAACCGCAGAGCGTGAGATTTTAAAGAAGCCATCTTTCCTATTCGGAGATTCTGTAAAGATGGACCCCAAGCGGGTGTCGGGAGGGAACTACAAATGGCTGAGGACTGTCAATAATCGTCGCCTTTTCCTTCCAAATTTGGAGCGGATGTGGCCGCTTTCTTATTATCAGTGCGCTTCTATCCCGAGGTCGATGAATTGGGAACTTGTTCAAGACCAAGGCGGTGTTGCTACGGGGTACATCACTCATCGGGGTACTCATCCCGCTGGTTTTAATAATTTTATGGCTTTGAAGCCAGGTTTATTCCAAAAAGAGCACCCTGTCGGAGAGTCTGCTAAGTTAGCGGAGGTGTTTATCAGAACATTTATTTCTGTCAAAGGAGAGTTCCCTGCTCGGGATTTCAGGGCCCCTACTTGGGTTCACTCCAGTGATGCGGACTGGTGGGCCCGGATGATAAATTTCGTCTTGGAGGAACTAGAAGAACCTTTGAGAATTTCGGATTTGAGAGTTCCTATAACAGCCACTCGATACGGTATTCCTCCGAATTACAGCGGACTCTTCGCTATGCTGGTGACTCGCTTAGCCGCCAGTACTCTTGAGGAGATCGCGGAACGCATCAATGATGCAACTTCTCACTACACTTGTGAGGTAGAAGAGGATGTTTTCCCAGCGTTCACCACATTTGAGAGCTTCCATTATCAGGCAGAAGTCCCAATCTCCGACATGGCTTTGTTTGCTGGTTTTCTGACTCTCTGGTTGAAGCGTTGTGTGGTACCCATAAGACCGGTGGATGCTATTACCGTAGAGGTCTTATACCCCGCTGTTCTATTGGCTTATGAACGACCCTTGAATCTTCTTTCAGCCATGGTGTGCTGCTTACAAAGTGGCTTGCGGGAACTATCTTCTGAGTTTATTGCTGTCAAGAAAGTGGATTCCGACGGGAAGACTATCATTCAGACCCCAACCCCTCGAGTACCGATGCCATACATTTATTTGGTATCTTGGTTCGTGTTGCACTGTCCTCCGATAATGACGACTCCTGAATCAAGTGGCACTTCCACTCCTCTTGTTCAGCAATTAGAAACCTCTGAATGGGCAGGTTGGTATCAGGTTAAATTCCGTGAAATATTAAGACGGGATTATAATTACGAGATTGCTTGCAAGTTTCCCGCTTTCGAGGGCGGCGCGTATGGAGAACTTCATCAAGACACTCCGGGACCGAATTCTTTCACCATGCTTAGCAGGGGTGCCTTTTGGTGGCTCATAAACATTCGTCCGGGCTATCTTATTTTTCGACAAGGGAGAAAATGCTTTATTGAACCATATCAGCCTTATCGTTTTTCTCGGCAATTTGGCTATGATCAGCTCTATGTTGGGAACCCAAACCCTACTCTTGCGTACACAGGTAATGTGTATGAAGGAGCAAGAGCTTGGTATTACTCAGTAGCTGGTTGTACCGGAGCAAAATTCTGGCTGCCACATAAGACGCCCAATGCTCGTACTTCTTTGAGTTTTTGAACGTGGTACCAAGCTGCCTCTCAAATTTCAGCTTACAACATGAATACCTCTTGCTTGAAAGCCATCCGCAAATGGTACGCCTCAAAGAAGAGTGCCAAAAGGTTCCGCGCCCGTGGTGCTAGCGAATATTTATCGTATGAGAAGTCGATTCCAGAGGACGAACGGCAACAATCACCAGAGCCAATTCAGGAAGAGGTCAGGATGCCAGATACTCGTGAGGTAGAACCTTCAGGAGTTCAGACTCAGAGTAAGAGTGCCACTGGAAAGAGGACGCTGGGGCCGGTTGAAGAAGCCAAGTATGACAAAAGAGCTCGTCGGAAGTTAACGCTCGAACCCCCTGCTTCCAAACTTATGTCGGATGCTCAGCAAGCATGGCGTACCGAAGAGGAAGAACAAGAATCGACTGCTATGGAACTCTCGCCTCAGCCTGGTCTCCCCTCAGTTGGTCCTGCTTTAGGAGGCCATGATTCTTCTGCTCATTCATTGTATGAAGAAGAGCGTGGAGATGAATCTTTTGCAGGGGGTACAGAGTTTGTCCCTGAAGACACGCTTCATGATACCGCCTCCACTGCCTCTCATGTTGCAGAAGACATAGCTCCTGCCCAAGCTGCCCCGCAAGGCTTAACAACAGATAAGTCTCCTTCTGCTTCTGTGTTATTACCAATCGTAGGCGACTCGCAGCCTAGTCCTACTACTGGAATCATAGCAAAGCCTACTGTCGCCGGAGATGCGCCAGCATTTCCCTCTGTAGGCGAAGAGGAACCTATGGATCACAGCGAAGGTGCAGATGCCACGGATGATGAAGGCGACCAGCGTGGGAATGAAGGGAGCAATGACGACCTGGGTGATGACAGTGATGATCCCGACGACTGGGATATTCCACCACCCTCTTTTTCCGACAAAGCGTCAGCCTATATTCCTCTACCTCTCACTGGTAAGTGCCGTTTATTTCGGCTTGCGACTAATCTTTAATCTGTATTTAAACAATTTTCTCGTGCAGATCCTATGATACATGAGGCAAGTACTGTCACCCCTCCTTTGACGCGACAGCTTATGCCAGCGCCGGCTCAAGTGTCAGAGCCACCTCGCTTGGAGACCTCGACGACGGTCCTCCCACCAACGACTTTATTGACGATTTCTTTAGCCTCTACGGAAGTTGTAGACGTGCCAAGGTCATCTCAAATGGGGGAACTAATGGCTTTGCAATCGAGTCCGTCTCAACTGGATATTGGCACTCCTTCCCAAGCTACTACACCGAAATCACCTGCTGGTCTTTTACTTGGCTTCGCGTGTTCAGAAGTTTCTGTATCGTCGCCTATTGCTGTTTCGAGCCCCGCAGACGTACCAGATTTTGTCAAGATTTCCCTTGACTACTTGGGAGGGGTTGAGGTTGAACAACGGCAACAGCTACATGCTCAAAAACAAGCTGAGCTGACACTTTCGAATACTTCTCTAGAGAATTTGCGAGAGAAGATCGCTGCCGCTGAAGTGGAGTTGACTAGGATGAAGGCTCAATTCAAACGAGAAGAATCTATTGTCACTGAGCTCAATGTCAAAAGTGCTACTTCCCTGGTGAATTACCGTGCCAAAGCTGGTGCTCTGGAAGAAGCTAAGAAGGAGGTAGCTGCCATGCTGTCTAGTGAGGACGAGCTTCGGAAACGGGCCGAGGTGCTGGTTCGGGCCGACCATGAAGAAAAAATTTCTGACATTAAGTCTCAGCTAGCTTCATTTAATCTGATGCATTGATGAGCCTGTTTTTGTATCGTTCTTTTGGTAGGAACAACACTTATCTTAGGTCACCTTGTTTTCCTTTAAATAAAGGTAGTGCTGCCGTTTGGCTTTTTTATTGTTTCTTTTTCATATCATGTTTTGACATGGAACAATGAAAGACTAGTTTGATATTGCGACCACAACTATTTATTCCTCTTGTATTATACTTTTGTCTTAAATACTAGAAGAATCCTGTAATATTACCGTGGCATACTTCGTGGTCATGTCGCTCTACTTATTAAGAGTCGACAAGTGGAAGGTGTTGTGATTGGTGCAAATTTGAGGACTTATCGCTCTATTGACGACTTATCGCTCTATTGACGAGAGTCGATAAGGTAGAAGTGTTGCGTTCGGAGCAACTTTGAGGACCTATCACTCTATTGACGAGAGTCGATAAGGTAGAAGTGTTGCGTTTGGAGCAACTTTAGGGACTTATCGCTCTATTGACGAGAGTCGATAAGGTAGAAGTGTTGCGTTCGGAGCAACTTTGAGGACCTATCGCTCTATTGACGAGAGTCGATAAGGTAGAAGTGTTGCGATCGGAGCAACTTTGAGGACTTATCGCTCTATTGACGAGAGTCGATAAGGTAGAAGTGTTGCGTTCAGGGCAACTTTGAGGACTTATCGCTCTATTGACGAGAGTCGATAAGGTAGAAGTGTTGCGTTCAGGGCAACTTTGAGGACTTATCGCTCTATTGACGAGAGTCGATAAGGCAGAAGTGTTGTGTTCAGAGCAACTTTGAGGACCTATCGCTCTATTGATGAGAGTCGATAAGGTAGAAGTGTTGCGTTCGGAGCAACTTTGGGGACTTATCGCTCTATTGACGAGAGTCGATAAGGTAGAAGTGTTGCGTTCGGAGCAACTTTAAGGACCTATCGCTCTATTGACGAGAGTCGATAAGGTAGAAGTGTTGCGATCGGAGCAACTTTGGGGACTTATCGCTCTATTGACGAGAGTCGATAAGACAGAAATGTTGCGTTTGGAGCAACATTGAGGACTTATCGCTCTATTGACGAGAGTCGATAAGGTAGAAGTGTTGCGTTCGGAGCAACTTTGGGGACTTATCGCTCTATTGACGAGAGTCGATAAGGTAGAAGTGTTGCGTTCGGAGCAACTTTGAGGACCTATCGCTCTATTGACGAGAGTCGATAAGGTAGAAGTGTTGCGATCGGAGCAACTTTGAGGACGATAGAGTTCAAATTCTGTAGAAATAATACCCATAATGGGTTTAATGTTGGGATTGGAAAGACTTTGTCCACTATTTTGTTTAAATTCTGCAGAAATTTTAAACTCAAGCAGCATATTTTCCAAAAAGTCGGATTCTAGAAACAGGGGTACCCCCTGTGCTCATGCTCCTGAGTGGAGTTGCGTATTTTTGGGAAGAACGCATCTCCAGATTGTTGCGTTTGGTCTGGCTTTACGGACGCAGGGCTTTGTCCCACATCTAATCAGAAGCCCAAGCGGTAATAATGATGACGAAGAGGCCTTTCTCAGCGGGAGTCTTGGAACTCTACATCCATATTAATTATTTATAAATAGAGCTGATTAGTCATGTCAAGAGGCTTTAACGTTTAAGCTTCTTTCTTGAACTCCCAAACGAGTTTCTTCTCGTTAATTCTTCCACTATTTCGTCTCGTCCTCTGGCTATGGCTTCCGAGAAATCTCGCTTGAGTGGAGACGAACAGATGGCGCACCTTCCACCGCCGTCGAAGGATGCTTATGGGTCAACCCCCGGACCGTCGTCGATGCCTCCGACGCCTGGACATCGAAGTAAGTCTCGCTGTCTTAAGCATTTTTCTTTGATTGATTTTCTTG
>NC_033797.1:105067565-105068794 GCF_001876935.1 Asparagus officinalis
CAATCTCTTCATTTGCCCTTCTGTTCAAGTTTTAACTGTACCCAACCTGTAAAGCAAATTAACCTTGTTCGGAGGCGGAGTTGGTCGGCGGCGGTGCTTGGGGTCACGAGCGAGAGAGAGAGGGAGAGGGAGTTGGTCGGCGACGGGGCTTGGCCAGCGTCATGAGCGAAGAGGGAGAGGGAGGGAGTTGGGGTCGGCGGAGGAGTAGGTCGGCGGTGGTGCTTGGGGTCACGAGCGAGAGAGGGAGAGGGAGGGAGTTGATCGGTGACGGGGCTTGGCCGGCATCACGAGCGAGAGTGGGAGAGGGAGGGAGTTAGGATCAGGGGAGAGAGGTTTCTGGATTGGGGTGAAGGGAGTTGGGGTCACGACTACAAGAGAGAGAAAGAGGTGTTGGGTCAAATCGCTGGATTTTTGTAAAAAAACCCCTTGCACCTCACTTGAAAACACACGGAGACGAAATGCGTACGCATCTGTATATATATGTATATATATATACAGTTCGTTTCTCATGCGGACCAGTGCGTACGCATTCAGCCTGTTTCAGTGATTTTAGGGTTTTTTTGAGAAAATCCTCCGACAATGGTAAGCGAGCTCGTGATCGTACAGCGGGGACTTTTTTGAAAAAAATCACCAAAATCAAATCCCCATCCTCGTGACTCTCTCTCTCTCTCTCTTCTCATTCCAAAACCCTTATCCCCAAAATCAAATCCCCATCACCCTTCTCCTCCTCCATCAAGCCACCGACCTACACCAACTCCGGCGACCGCGACATCCCTATCACCGCCGACGAAGACGCCGACGCCCAAACACACGACACTGACGCCGACGCCCCCAAACACCCTTCTCCTCCGCCTCGTCGTCGACTCCTCCTCCGCCGCTGCTCCGCCCCGTCGCCAACTTGTCTGCGAGGTTCACTGTAGCAACTCATCTCAGGTTCTTTCTCTTCTCTTTCCTCAAATTTTTTTTGAAATATACTTTAAAATTGATGCTTAAGATATATGCTGAATCTAGTTAAAGATGAATTTGTTTCGGATTTGAGCTGGAATTTGGTGTTTGTGGGTCTTATGCTGTTCAATTTGGTCAATTATTAGTAAAAAATCACATCTTGTTAAGTAAATCGGAAGATCAAATTTGGTTTATTGTTGGTTGAATCATGAAAACCCTTATCTTGATCTAAATGGGTTAAGAGAGAGAGAGATTGAAGCAGCAAAATGATAAGTTTTTTTTTT
>NC_033797.1:105069080-105170956 GCF_001876935.1 Asparagus officinalis
TTTGTAAGTGAGGAAAATACTTTGATGGCCTATGTACTTTGATGTGCTGGAATGAAACAAGAAATTATGTTATGTATTTTGTGATCTTAGTTCGTATCAAGAATATGGCCTCATTTATTGCTCTTGTGTTTATTTTCATTTGGGCCTATGGACATGTAAAGGCATTGTATGTTCTTCCACTAAAACAATATAAGACAGTTAGATATGCATTTTATTGCTTTGTGTGTTTGGATTATAATTCTATAAGTTCAGTTACGTATGCATTTTCATGTAAGGGCAGTGGACATGGTCACCAGTGGACATGGTTATCTTAGTTTGGATTAAAATTTGGACTCAGTCACAGCTTTTCAACCAGTAACATATAATTTGGACTCAGTCCTAGCTTTTCAACCAGGAACTGTTTCAGAACTTGTTTCTTTACACCAATGACTTGCAGTATAATTTGGACTCAGTCCCAGCTCTTCTACAGTGTACACCAATGACTTGCAGAACACCAAAATCTAACATATGCTATAATACAGATACACCAATGACTTGTTTCTTTACAAGCTGTTACAGTTAAATAAAGATACACCAAAATCAAACAAAGTAATAATACACATACACCAAAATCAAACATATGCTATCGATCACGCTAGCTAAATTCAGGCGGAAGCTTTCTGAAGCAGATGATATTATGAAATCCATTAATCTGTTAAATTGAAATCCATCAATCTGTCAAACATATGCCACTTCATGCAGTTGCTCCTGCTGCCGCCTTCTCCTAACAAGAAGTCCAACAAAGCCAAAAGCTCAGCATCATCTTCCATGTCTCAAAACACTGACGCATATCACCATCTCGATATGTTCAACAAAGCAACAATCTGTTCACACAAATCTGAACTGACACTGATGATTACATTTGAAACAATCAACAATCTACAACTCCACAATCAACAACAATCATTACAACAGGTTCCACAATCCAAACCTATTCACTAAACTTTTTGAAAGGCATCGCCACTTTTTGAAGGTTCCACAATCCAAATCTATCCAAAAGCAACCCAAAAGATGAAAAGCTGTGATATACTACAATCTCACAACATAGAAAATTATTTCATTCATTCTAGAATGAACAAAAATCATACTACAATCAATAGTCATTACAGAAACGTGTTTCTGAAAATGTTGCCCTGTATAATTTGGATGCACTCTGTAGATATACAAAGTATTAATTCATTTTGCCAGCCCCGATACAATGAGTAAAGATTAGAAAGTAAATATGGCGTGTCCATTTCTTACGCAAACATGTAAACTTGTCTAATTATTATTTTCTTCAGTTACGTCAAATATTGTCGAATTAAAAATATGTAACACGGAGCTTCATCAAATTCTCCAAAATTGAACCAACTTCGTTCATTGGGGGAATCGAGAGGGGATTTTGACTGTGGTCCTAACTGTAAGAAGGTTTGACCAAGTGGGTGTTTTGAGACAATCCTAACTGTAGGAAGGTTTGATCGCTCAATTTGTGGACCTCTCGTTCATTGGGGGAATCGAGAGGGGATTTTGACTGTGGTCCTAACTGTAAGAAGGTTTGACCAAGTGGGTGTTTTGAGACAATCCTAACTGTAGGAAGGTTTGATCGCTCAATTTGTGGACCTCTCGTTCATTGGGGGAATCGAGAGGGGATTTTGACTGTGGTCCTAACTGTAAGAAGGTTTGACCAAGTGGGTGTTTTGAGACAATCCTAACTGTAGGAAGGTTTGATCGCTCAATTTGTGGACCTCTCGTTCATTGGGGGAATCGAGAGGGGATTTTGACTGTGGTCCTAACTGTAAGAAGGTTTGACCAAGTGGGTGTTTTGAGACAATCCTAACTGTAGGAAGGTTTGATCGCTCAATTTGTGGACCTCTCGTTCATTGGGGGAATCGAGAGGGGATTTTGACTGTGGTCCTAACTGTAAGAAGGTTTGACCAAGTGGGTGTTTTGAGACAATCCTAACTGTAGGAAGGTTTGATCGCTCAATTTGTGGACCTCTCGTTCATTGGGGGAATCGAGAGGGGATTTTGACTGTGGTCCTAACTGTAAGAAGGTTTGACCAAGTGGGTGTTTTGAGACAATCCTAACTGTAGGAAGGTTTGATCGCTCAATTTGTGGACCTCTCGTTCATTGGGGGAATCGAGAGGGGATTTTGACTGTGGTCCTAACTGTAAGAAGGTTTGACCAAGTGGGTGTTTTGAGACAATCCTAACTGTAGGAAGGTTTGATCGCTCAATTTGTGGACCTCTCGTTCATTGGGGGAATCGAGAGGGGATTTTGACTGTGGTCCTAACTGTAAGAAGGTTTGACCAAGTGGGTGTTTTGAGACAATCCTAACTGTAGGAAGGTTTGATCGCTCAATTTGTGGACCTCTCGTTCATTGGGGGAATCGAGAGGGGATTTTGACTGTGGTCCTAACTGTAAGAAGGTTTGACCAAGTGGGTGTTTTGAGACAATCCTAACTGTAGGAAGGTTTGATCGCTCAATTTGTGGACCTCTCGTTCATTGGGGGAATCGAGAGGGGATTTTGACTGTGGTCCTAACTGTAAGAAGGTTTGACCAAGTGGGTGTTTTGAGACAATCCTAACTGTAGGAAGGTTTGATCGCTCAATTTGTGGACCTCTCGTTCATTGGGGGAATCGAGAGGGGATTTTGACTGTGGTCCTAACTGTAAGAAGGTTTGACCAAGTGGGTGTTTTGAGACAATCCTAACTGTAGGAAGGTTTGATCGCTCAATTTGTGGACCTCTCGTTCATTGGGGGAATCGAGAGGGGATTTTGACTGTGGTCCTAACTGTAAGAAGGTTTGACCAAGTGGGTGTTTTGAGACAATCCTAACTGTAGGAAGGTTTGATCGCTCAATTTGTGGACCTCTCGTTCATTGGGGGAATCGAGAGGGGATTTTGACTGTGGTCCTAACTGTAAGAAGGTTTGACCAAGTGGGTGTTTTGAGACAATCCTAACTGTAGGAAGGTTTGATCGCTCAATTTGTGGACCTCTCGTTCATTGGGGGAATCGAGAGGGGATTTTGACTGTGGTCCTAACTGTAAGAAGGTTTGACCAAGTGGGTGTTTTGAGACAATCCTAACTGTAGGAAGGTTTGATCGCTCAATTTGTGGACCTCTCGTTCATTGGGGGAATCGAGAGGGGATTTTGACTGTGGTCCTAACTGTAAGAAGGTTTGACCAAGTGGGTGTTTTGAGACAATCCTAACTGTAGGAAGGTTTGATCGCTCAATTTGTGGACCTCTCGTTCATTGGGGGAATCGAGAGGGGATTTTGACTGTGGTCCTAACTGTAAGAAGGTTTGACCAAGTGGGTGTTTTGAGACAATCCTAACTGTAGGAAGGTTTGATCGCTCAATTTGTGGACCTCTCGTTCATTGGGGGAATCGAGAGGGGATTTTGACTGTGGTCCTAACTGTAAGAAGGTTTGACCAAGTGGGTGTTTTGAGACAATCCTAACTGTAGGAAGGTTTGATCGCTCAATTTGTGGACCTCTCGTTCATTGGGGGAATCGAGAGGGGATTTTGACTGTGGTCCTAACTGTAAGAAGGTTTGACCAAGTGGGTGTTTTGAGACAATCCTAACTGTAGGAAGGTTTGATCGCTCAATTTGTGGACCTCTCGTTCATTGGGGGAATCGAGAGGGGATTTTGACTGTGGTCCTAACTGTAAGAAGGTTTGACCAAGTGGGTGTTTTGAGACAATCCTAACTGTAGGAAGGTTTGATCGCTCAATTTGTGGACCTCTCGTTCATTGGGGGAATCGAGAGGGGATTTTGACTGTGGTCCTAACTGTAAGAAGGTTTGACCAAGTGGGTGTTTTGAGACAATCCTAACTGTAGGAAGGTTTGATCGCTCAATTTGTGGACCTCTCGTTCATTGGGGGAATCGAGAGGGGATTTTGACTGTGGTCCTAACTGTAAGAAGGTTTGACCAAGTGGGTGTTTTGAGACAATCCTAACTGTAGGAAGGTTTGATCGCTCAATTTGTGGACCTCTCGTTCATTGGGGGAATCGAGAGGGGATTTTGACTGTGGTCCTAACTGTAAGAAGGTTTGACCAAGTGGGTGTTTTGAGACAATCCTAACTGTAGGAAGGTTTGATCGCTCAATTTGTGGACCTCTCGTTCATTGGGGGAATCGAGAGGGGATTTTGACTGTGGTCCTAACTGTAAGAAGGTTTGACCAAGTGGGTGTTTTGAGACAATCCTAACTGTAGGAAGGTTTGATCGCTCAATTTGTGGACCTCTCGTTCATTGGGGGAATCGAGAGGGGATTTTGACTGTGGTCCTAACTGTAAGAAGGTTTGACCAAGTGGGTGTTTTGAGACAATCCTAACTGTAGGAAGGTTTGATCGCTCAATTTGTGGACCTCTCGTTCATTGGGGGAATCGAGAGGGGATTTTGACTGTGGTCCTAACTGTAAGAAGGTTTGACCAAGTGGGTGTTTTGAGACAATCCTAACTGTAGGAAGGTTTGATCGCTCAATTTGTGGACCTCTCGTTCATTGGGGGAATCGAGAGGGGATTTTGACTGTGGTCCTAACTGTAAGAAGGTTTGACCAAGTGGGTGTTTTGAGACAATCCTAACTGTAGGAAGGTTTGATCGCTCAATTTGTGGACCTCTCGTTCATTGGGGGAATCGAGAGGGGATTTTGACTGTGGTCCTAACTGTAAGAAGGTTTGACCAAGTGGGTGTTTTGAGACAATCCTAACTGTAGGAAGGTTTGATCGCTCAATTTGTGGACCTCTCGTTCATTGGGGGAATCGAGAGGGGATTTTGACTGTGGTCCTAACTGTAAGAAGGTTTGACCAAGTGGGTGTTTTGAGACAATCCTAACTGTAGGAAGGTTTGATCGCTCAATTTGTGGACCTCTCGTTCATTGGGGGAATCGAGAGGGGATTTTGACTGTGGTCCTAACTGTAAGAAGGTTTGACCAAGTGGGTGTTTTGAGACAATCCTAACTGTAGGAAGGTTTGATCGCTCAATTTGTGGACCTCTCGTTCATTGGGGGAATCGAGAGGGGATTTTGACTGTGGTCCTAACTGTAAGAAGGTTTGACCAAGTGGGTGTTTTGAGACAATCCTAACTGTAGGAAGGTTTGATCGCTCAATTTGTGGACCTCTCGTTCATTGGGGGAATCGAGAGGGGATTTTGACTGTGGTCCTAACTGTAAGAAGGTTTGACCAAGTGGGTGTTTTGAGACAATCCTAACTGTAGGAAGGTTTGATCGCTCAATTTGTGGACCTCTCGTTCATTGGGGGAATCGAGAGGGGATTTTGACTGTGGTCCTAACTGTAAGAAGGTTTGACCAAGTGGGTGTTTTGAGACAATCCTAACTGTAGGAAGGTTTGATCGCTCAATTTGTGGACCTCTCGTTCATTGGGGGAATCGAGAGGGGATTTTGACTGTGGTCCTAACTGTAAGAAGGTTTGACCAAGTGGGTGTTTTGAGACAATCCTAACTGTAGGAAGGTTTGATCGCTCAATTTGTGGACCTCTCGTTCATTGGGGGAATCGAGAGGGGATTTTGACTGTGGTCCTAACTGTAAGAAGGTTTGACCAAGTGGGTGTTTTGAGACAATCCTAACTGTAGGAAGGTTTGATCGCTCAATTTGTGGACCTCTCGTTCATTGGGGGAATCGAGAGGGGATTTTGACTGTGGTCCTAACTGTAAGAAGGTTTGACCAAGTGGGTGTTTTGAGACAATCCTAACTGTAGGAAGGTTTGATCGCTCAATTTGTGGACCTCTCGTTCATTGGGGGAATCGAGAGGGGATTTTGACTGTGGTCCTAACTGTAAGAAGGTTTGACCAAGTGGGTGTTTTGAGACAATCCTAACTGTAGGAAGGTTTGATCGCTCAATTTGTGGACCTCTCGTTCATTGGGGGAATCGAGAGGGGATTTTGACTGTGGTCCTAACTGTAAGAAGGTTTGACCAAGTGGGTGTTTTGAGACAATCCTAACTGTAGGAAGGTTTGATCGCTCAATTTGTGGACCTCTCGTTCATTGGGGGAATCGAGAGGGGATTTTGACTGTGGTCCTAACTGTAAGAAGGTTTGACCAAGTGGGTGTTTTGAGACAATCCTAACTGTAGGAAGGTTTGATCGCTCAATTTGTGGACCTCTCGTTCATTGGGGGAATCGAGAGGGGATTTTGACTGTGGTCCTAACTGTAAGAAGGTTTGACCAAGTGGGTGTTTTGAGACAATCCTAACTGTAGGAAGGTTTGATCGCTCAATTTGTGGACCTCTCGTTCATTGGGGGAATCGAGAGGGGATTTTGACTGTGGTCCTAACTGTAAGAAGGTTTGACCAAGTGGGTGTTTTGAGACAATCCTAACTGTAGGAAGGTTTGATCGCTCAATTTGTGGACCTCTCGTTCATTGGGGGAATCGAGAGGGGATTTTGACTGTGGTCCTAACTGTAAGAAGGTTTGACCAAGTGGGTGTTTTGAGACAATCCTAACTGTAGGAAGGTTTGATCGCTCAATTTGTGGACCTCTCGTTCATTGGGGGAATCGAGAGGGGATTTTGACTGTGGTCCTAACTGTAAGAAGGTTTGACCAAGTGGGTGTTTTGAGACAATCCTAACTGTAGGAAGGTTTGATCGCTCAATTTGTGGACCTCTCGTTCATTGGGGGAATCGAGAGGGGATTTTGACTGTGGTCCTAACTGTAAGAAGGTTTGACCAAGTGGGTGTTTTGAGACAATCCTAACTGTAGGAAGGTTTGATCGCTCAATTTGTGGACCTCTCGTTCATTGGGGGAATCGAGAGGGGATTTTGACTGTGGTCCTAACTGTAAGAAGGTTTGACCAAGTGGGTGTTTTGAGACAATCCTAACTGTAGGAAGGTTTGATCGCTCAATTTGTGGACCTCTCGTTCATTGGGGGAATCGAGAGGGGATTTTGACTGTGGTCCTAACTGTAAGAAGGTTTGACCAAGTGGGTGTTTTGAGACAATCCTAACTGTAGGAAGGTTTGATCGCTCAATTTGTGGACCTCTCGTTCATTGGGGGAATCGAGAGGGGATTTTGACTGTGGTCCTAACTGTAAGAAGGTTTGACCAAGTGGGTGTTTTGAGACAATCCTAACTGTAGGAAGGTTTGATCGCTCAATTTGTGGACCTCTCGTTCATTGGGGGAATCGAGAGGGGATTTTGACTGTGGTCCTAACTGTAAGAAGGTTTGACCAAGTGGGTGTTTTGAGACAATCCTAACTGTAGGAAGGTTTGATCGCTCAATTTGTGGACCTCTCGTTCATTGGGGGAATCGAGAGGGGATTTTGACTGTGGTCCTAACTGTAAGAAGGTTTGACCAAGTGGGTGTTTTGAGACAATCCTAACTGTAGGAAGGTTTGATCGCTCAATTTGTGGACCTCTCGTTCATTGGGGGAATCGAGAGGGGATTTTGACTGTGGTCCTAACTGTAAGAAGGTTTGACCAAGTGGGTGTTTTGAGACAATCCTAACTGTAGGAAGGTTTGATCGCTCAATTTGTGGACCTCTCGTTCATTGGGGGAATCGAGAGGGGATTTTGACTGTGGTCCTAACTGTAAGAAGGTTTGACCAAGTGGGTGTTTTGAGACAATCCTAACTGTAGGAAGGTTTGATCGCTCAATTTGTGGACCTCTCGTTCATTGGGGGAATCGAGAGGGGATTTTGACTGTGGTCCTAACTGTAAGAAGGTTTGACCAAGTGGGTGTTTTGAGACAATCCTAACTGTAGGAAGGTTTGATCGCTCAATTTGTGGACCTCTCGTTCATTGGGGGAATCGAGAGGGGATTTTGACTGTGGTCCTAACTGTAAGAAGGTTTGACCAAGTGGGTGTTTTGAGACAATCCTAACTGTAGGAAGGTTTGATCGCTCAATTTGTGGACCTCTCGTTCATTGGGGGAATCGAGAGGGGATTTTGACTGTGGTCCTAACTGTAAGAAGGTTTGACCAAGTGGGTGTTTTGAGACAATCCTAACTGTAGGAAGGTTTGATCGCTCAATTTGTGGACCTCTCGTTCATTGGGGGAATCGAGAGGGGATTTTGACTGTGGTCCTAACTGTAAGAAGGTTTGACCAAGTGGGTGTTTTGAGACAATCCTAACTGTAGGAAGGTTTGATCGCTCAATTTGTGGACCTCTCGTTCATTGGGGGAATCGAGAGGGGATTTTGACTGTGGTCCTAACTGTAAGAAGGTTTGACCAAGTGGGTGTTTTGAGACAATCCTAACTGTAGGAAGGTTTGATCGCTCAATTTGTGGACCTCTCGTTCATTGGGGGAATCGAGAGGGGATTTTGACTGTGGTCCTAACTGTAAGAAGGTTTGACCAAGTGGGTGTTTTGAGACAATCCTAACTGTAGGAAGGTTTGATCGCTCAATTTGTGGACCTCTCGTTCATTGGGGGAATCGAGAGGGGATTTTGACTGTGGTCCTAACTGTAAGAAGGTTTGACCAAGTGGGTGTTTTGAGACAATCCTAACTGTAGGAAGGTTTGATCGCTCAATTTGTGGACCTCTCGTTCATTGGGGGAATCGAGAGGGGATTTTGACTGTGGTCCTAACTGTAAGAAGGTTTGACCAAGTGGGTGTTTTGAGACAATCCTAACTGTAGGAAGGTTTGATCGCTCAATTTGTGGACCTCTCGTTCATTGGGGGAATCGAGAGGGGATTTTGACTGTGGTCCTAACTGTAAGAAGGTTTGACCAAGTGGGTGTTTTGAGACAATCCTAACTGTAGGAAGGTTTGATCGCTCAATTTGTGGACCTCTCGTTCATTGGGGGAATCGAGAGGGGATTTTGACTGTGGTCCTAACTGTAAGAAGGTTTGACCAAGTGGGTGTTTTGAGACAATCCTAACTGTAGGAAGGTTTGATCGCTCAATTTGTGGACCTCTCGTTCATTGGGGGAATCGAGAGGGGATTTTGACTGTGGTCCTAACTGTAAGAAGGTTTGACCAAGTGGGTGTTTTGAGACAATCCTAACTGTAGGAAGGTTTGATCGCTCAATTTGTGGACCTCTCGTTCATTGGGGGAATCGAGAGGGGATTTTGACTGTGGTCCTAACTGTAAGAAGGTTTGACCAAGTGGGTGTTTTGAGACAATCCTAACTGTAGGAAGGTTTGATCGCTCAATTTGTGGACCTCTCGTTCATTGGGGGAATCGAGAGGGGATTTTGACTGTGGTCCTAACTGTAAGAAGGTTTGACCAAGTGGGTGTTTTGAGACAATCCTAACTGTAGGAAGGTTTGATCGCTCAATTTGTGGACCTCTCGTTCATTGGGGGAATCGAGAGGGGATTTTGACTGTGGTCCTAACTGTAAGAAGGTTTGACCAAGTGGGTGTTTTGAGACAATCCTAACTGTAGGAAGGTTTGATCGCTCAATTTGTGGACCTCTCGTTCATTGGGGGAATCGAGAGGGGATTTTGACTGTGGTCCTAACTGTAAGAAGGTTTGACCAAGTGGGTGTTTTGAGACAATCCTAACTGTAGGAAGGTTTGATCGCTCAATTTGTGGACCTCTCGTTCATTGGGGGAATCGAGAGGGGATTTTGACTGTGGTCCTAACTGTAAGAAGGTTTGACCAAGTGGGTGTTTTGAGACAATCCTAACTGTAGGAAGGTTTGATCGCTCAATTTGTGGACCTCTCGTTCATTGGGGGAATCGAGAGGGGATTTTGACTGTGGTCCTAACTGTAAGAAGGTTTGACCAAGTGGGTGTTTTGAGACAATCCTAACTGTAGGAAGGTTTGATCGCTCAATTTGTGGACCTCTCGTTCATTGGGGGAATCGAGAGGGGATTTTGACTGTGGTCCTAACTGTAAGAAGGTTTGACCAAGTGGGTGTTTTGAGACAATCCTAACTGTAGGAAGGTTTGATCGCTCAATTTGTGGACCTCTCGTTCATTGGGGGAATCGAGAGGGGATTTTGACTGTGGTCCTAACTGTAAGAAGGTTTGACCAAGTGGGTGTTTTGAGACAATCCTAACTGTAGGAAGGTTTGATCGCTCAATTTGTGGACCTCTCGTTCATTGGGGGAATCGAGAGGGGATTTTGACTGTGGTCCTAACTGTAAGAAGGTTTGACCAAGTGGGTGTTTTGAGACAATCCTAACTGTAGGAAGGTTTGATCGCTCAATTTGTGGACCTCTCGTTCATTGGGGGAATCGAGAGGGGATTTTGACTGTGGTCCTAACTGTAAGAAGGTTTGACCAAGTGGGTGTTTTGAGACAATCCTAACTGTAGGAAGGTTTGATCGCTCAATTTGTGGACCTCTCGTTCATTGGGGGAATCGAGAGGGGATTTTGACTGTGGTCCTAACTGTAAGAAGGTTTGACCAAGTGGGTGTTTTGAGACAATCCTAACTGTAGGAAGGTTTGATCGCTCAATTTGTGGACCTCTCGTTCATTGGGGGAATCGAGAGGGGATTTTGACTGTGGTCCTAACTGTAAGAAGGTTTGACCAAGTGGGTGTTTTGAGACAATCCTAACTGTAGGAAGGTTTGATCGCTCAATTTGTGGACCTCTCGTTCATTGGGGGAATCGAGAGGGGATTTTGACTGTGGTCCTAACTGTAAGAAGGTTTGACCAAGTGGGTGTTTTGAGACAATCCTAACTGTAGGAAGGTTTGATCGCTCAATTTGTGGACCTCTCGTTCATTGGGGGAATCGAGAGGGGATTTTGACTGTGGTCCTAACTGTAAGAAGGTTTGACCAAGTGGGTGTTTTGAGACAATCCTAACTGTAGGAAGGTTTGATCGCTCAATTTGTGGACCTCTCGTTCATTGGGGGAATCGAGAGGGGATTTTGACTGTGGTCCTAACTGTAAGAAGGTTTGACCAAGTGGGTGTTTTGAGACAATCCTAACTGTAGGAAGGTTTGATCGCTCAATTTGTGGACCTCTCGTTCATTGGGGGAATCGAGAGGGGATTTTGACTGTGGTCCTAACTGTAAGAAGGTTTGACCAAGTGGGTGTTTTGAGACAATCCTAACTGTAGGAAGGTTTGATCGCTCAATTTGTGGACCTCTCGTTCATTGGGGGAATCGAGAGGGGATTTTGACTGTGGTCCTAACTGTAAGAAGGTTTGACCAAGTGGGTGTTTTGAGACAATCCTAACTGTAGGAAGGTTTGATCGCTCAATTTGTGGACCTCTCGTTCATTGGGGGAATCGAGAGGGGATTTTGACTGTGGTCCTAACTGTAAGAAGGTTTGACCAAGTGGGTGTTTTGAGACAATCCTAACTGTAGGAAGGTTTGATCGCTCAATTTGTGGACCTCTCGTTCATTGGGGGAATCGAGAGGGGATTTTGACTGTGGTCCTAACTGTAAGAAGGTTTGACCAAGTGGGTGTTTTGAGACAATCCTAACTGTAGGAAGGTTTGATCGCTCAATTTGTGGACCTCTCGTTCATTGGGGGAATCGAGAGGGGATTTTGACTGTGGTCCTAACTGTAAGAAGGTTTGACCAAGTGGGTGTTTTGAGACAATCCTAACTGTAGGAAGGTTTGATCGCTCAATTTGTGGACCTCTCGTTCATTGGGGGAATCGAGAGGGGATTTTGACTGTGGTCCTAACTGTAAGAAGGTTTGACCAAGTGGGTGTTTTGAGACAATCCTAACTGTAGGAAGGTTTGATCGCTCAATTTGTGGACCTCTCGTTCATTGGGGGAATCGAGAGGGGATTTTGACTGTGGTCCTAACTGTAAGAAGGTTTGACCAAGTGGGTGTTTTGAGACAATCCTAACTGTAGGAAGGTTTGATCGCTCAATTTGTGGACCTCTCGTTCATTGGGGGAATCGAGAGGGGATTTTGACTGTGGTCCTAACTGTAAGAAGGTTTGACCAAGTGGGTGTTTTGAGACAATCCTAACTGTAGGAAGGTTTGATCGCTCAATTTGTGGACCTCTCGTTCATTGGGGGAATCGAGAGGGGATTTTGACTGTGGTCCTAACTGTAAGAAGGTTTGACCAAGTGGGTGTTTTGAGACAATCCTAACTGTAGGAAGGTTTGATCGCTCAATTTGTGGACCTCTCGTTCATTGGGGGAATCGAGAGGGGATTTTGACTGTGGTCCTAACTGTAAGAAGGTTTGACCAAGTGGGTGTTTTGAGACAATCCTAACTGTAGGAAGGTTTGATCGCTCAATTTGTGGACCTCTCGTTCATTGGGGGAATCGAGAGGGGATTTTGACTGTGGTCCTAACTGTAAGAAGGTTTGACCAAGTGGGTGTTTTGAGACAATCCTAACTGTAGGAAGGTTTGATCGCTCAATTTGTGGACCTCTCGTTCATTGGGGGAATCGAGAGGGGATTTTGACTGTGGTCCTAACTGTAAGAAGGTTTGACCAAGTGGGTGTTTTGAGACAATCCTAACTGTAGGAAGGTTTGATCGCTCAATTTGTGGACCTCTCGTTCATTGGGGGAATCGAGAGGGGATTTTGACTGTGGTCCTAACTGTAAGAAGGTTTGACCAAGTGGGTGTTTTGAGACAATCCTAACTGTAGGAAGGTTTGATCGCTCAATTTGTGGACCTCTCGTTCATTGGGGGAATCGAGAGGGGATTTTGACTGTGGTCCTAACTGTAAGAAGGTTTGACCAAGTGGGTGTTTTGAGACAATCCTAACTGTAGGAAGGTTTGATCGCTCAATTTGTGGACCTCTCGTTCATTGGGGGAATCGAGAGGGGATTTTGACTGTGGTCCTAACTGTAAGAAGGTTTGACCAAGTGGGTGTTTTGAGACAATCCTAACTGTAGGAAGGTTTGATCGCTCAATTTGTGGACCTCTCGTTCATTGGGGGAATCGAGAGGGGATTTTGACTGTGGTCCTAACTGTAAGAAGGTTTGACCAAGTGGGTGTTTTGAGACAATCCTAACTGTAGGAAGGTTTGATCGCTCAATTTGTGGACCTCTCGTTCATTGGGGGAATCGAGAGGGGATTTTGACTGTGGTCCTAACTGTAAGAAGGTTTGACCAAGTGGGTGTTTTGAGACAATCCTAACTGTAGGAAGGTTTGATCGCTCAATTTGTGGACCTCTCGTTCATTGGGGGAATCGAGAGGGGATTTTGACTGTGGTCCTAACTGTAAGAAGGTTTGACCAAGTGGGTGTTTTGAGACAATCCTAACTGTAGGAAGGTTTGATCGCTCAATTTGTGGACCTCTCGTTCATTGGGGGAATCGAGAGGGGATTTTGACTGTGGTCCTAACTGTAAGAAGGTTTGACCAAGTGGGTGTTTTGAGACAATCCTAACTGTAGGAAGGTTTGATCGCTCAATTTGTGGACCTCTCGTTCATTGGGGGAATCGAGAGGGGATTTTGACTGTGGTCCTAACTGTAAGAAGGTTTGACCAAGTGGGTGTTTTGAGACAATCCTAACTGTAGGAAGGTTTGATCGCTCAATTTGTGGACCTCTCGTTCATTGGGGGAATCGAGAGGGGATTTTGACTGTGGTCCTAACTGTAAGAAGGTTTGACCAAGTGGGTGTTTTGAGACAATCCTAACTGTAGGAAGGTTTGATCGCTCAATTTGTGGACCTCTCGTTCATTGGGGGAATCGAGAGGGGATTTTGACTGTGGTCCTAACTGTAAGAAGGTTTGACCAAGTGGGTGTTTTGAGACAATCCTAACTGTAGGAAGGTTTGATCGCTCAATTTGTGGACCTCTCGTTCATTGGGGGAATCGAGAGGGGATTTTGACTGTGGTCCTAACTGTAAGAAGGTTTGACCAAGTGGGTGTTTTGAGACAATCCTAACTGTAGGAAGGTTTGATCGCTCAATTTGTGGACCTCTCGTTCATTGGGGGAATCGAGAGGGGATTTTGACTGTGGTCCTAACTGTAAGAAGGTTTGACCAAGTGGGTGTTTTGAGACAATCCTAACTGTAGGAAGGTTTGATCGCTCAATTTGTGGACCTCTCGTTCATTGGGGGAATCGAGAGGGGATTTTGACTGTGGTCCTAACTGTAAGAAGGTTTGACCAAGTGGGTGTTTTGAGACAATCCTAACTGTAGGAAGGTTTGATCGCTCAATTTGTGGACCTCTCGTTCATTGGGGGAATCGAGAGGGGATTTTGACTGTGGTCCTAACTGTAAGAAGGTTTGACCAAGTGGGTGTTTTGAGACAATCCTAACTGTAGGAAGGTTTGATCGCTCAATTTGTGGACCTCTCGTTCATTGGGGGAATCGAGAGGGGATTTTGACTGTGGTCCTAACTGTAAGAAGGTTTGACCAAGTGGGTGTTTTGAGACAATCCTAACTGTAGGAAGGTTTGATCGCTCAATTTGTGGACCTCTCGTTCATTGGGGGAATCGAGAGGGGATTTTGACTGTGGTCCTAACTGTAAGAAGGTTTGACCAAGTGGGTG
This sequence comes from Asparagus officinalis, assembly GCF_001876935.1. NCBI lineage: Eukaryota > Viridiplantae > Streptophyta > Magnoliopsida > Asparagales > Asparagaceae > Asparagus > Asparagus officinalis. The sequence continues at coordinate 105,083,419 of NC_033797.1, forward strand.
TTTTGAGACAATCCTAACTGTAGGAAGGTTTGATCGCTCAATTTGTGGACCTCTCGTTCATTGGGGGAATCGAGAGGGGATTTTGACTGTGGTCCTAACTGTAAGAAGGTTTGACCAAGTGGGTGTTTTGAGACAATCCTAACTGTAGGAAGGTTTGATCGCTCAATTTGTGGACCTCTCGTTCATTGGGGGAATCGAGAGGGGATTTTGACTGTGGTCCTAACTGTAAGAAGGTTTGACCAAGTGGGTGTTTTGAGACAATCCTAACTGTAGGAAGGTTTGATCGCTCAATTTGTGGACCTCTCGTTCATTGGGGGAATCGAGAGGGGATTTTGACTGTGGTCCTAACTGTAAGAAGGTTTGACCAAGTGGGTGTTTTGAGACAATCCTAACTGTAGGAAGGTTTGATCGCTCAATTTGTGGACCTCTCGTTCATTGGGGGAATCGAGAGGGGATTTTGACTGTGGTCCTAACTGTAAGAAGGTTTGACCAAGTGGGTGTTTTGAGACAATCCTAACTGTAGGAAGGTTTGATCGCTCAATTTGTGGACCTCTCGTTCATTGGGGGAATCGAGAGGGGATTTTGACTGTGGTCCTAACTGTAAGAAGGTTTGACCAAGTGGGTGTTTTGAGACAATCCTAACTGTAGGAAGGTTTGATCGCTCAATTTGTGGACCTCTCGTTCATTGGGGGAATCGAGAGGGGATTTTGACTGTGGTCCTAACTGTAAGAAGGTTTGACCAAGTGGGTGTTTTGAGACAATCCTAACTGTAGGAAGGTTTGATCGCTCAATTTGTGGACCTCTCGTTCATTGGGGGAATCGAGAGGGGATTTTGACTGTGGTCCTAACTGTAAGAAGGTTTGACCAAGTGGGTGTTTTGAGACAATCCTAACTGTAGGAAGGTTTGATCGCTCAATTTGTGGACCTCTCGTTCATTGGGGGAATCGAGAGGGGATTTTGACTGTGGTCCTAACTGTAAGAAGGTTTGACCAAGTGGGTGTTTTGAGACAATCCTAACTGTAGGAAGGTTTGATCGCTCAATTTGTGGACCTCTCGTTCATTGGGGGAATCGAGAGGGGATTTTGACTGTGGTCCTAACTGTAAGAAGGTTTGACCAAGTGGGTGTTTTGAGACAATCCTAACTGTAGGAAGGTTTGATCGCTCAATTTGTGGACCTCTCGTTCATTGGGGGAATCGAGAGGGGATTTTGACTGTGGTCCTAACTGTAAGAAGGTTTGACCAAGTGGGTGTTTTGAGACAATCCTAACTGTAGGAAGGTTTGATCGCTCAATTTGTGGACCTCTCGTTCATTGGGGGAATCGAGAGGGGATTTTGACTGTGGTCCTAACTGTAAGAAGGTTTGACCAAGTGGGTGTTTTGAGACAATCCTAACTGTAGGAAGGTTTGATCGCTCAATTTGTGGACCTCTCGTTCATTGGGGGAATCGAGAGGGGATTTTGACTGTGGTCCTAACTGTAAGAAGGTTTGACCAAGTGGGTGTTTTGAGACAATCCTAACTGTAGGAAGGTTTGATCGCTCAATTTGTGGACCTCTCGTTCATTGGGGGAATCGAGAGGGGATTTTGACTGTGGTCCTAACTGTAAGAAGGTTTGACCAAGTGGGTGTTTTGAGACAATCCTAACTGTAGGAAGGTTTGATCGCTCAATTTGTGGACCTCTCGTTCATTGGGGGAATCGAGAGGGGATTTTGACTGTGGTCCTAACTGTAAGAAGGTTTGACCAAGTGGGTGTTTTGAGACAATCCTAACTGTAGGAAGGTTTGATCGCTCAATTTGTGGACCTCTCGTTCATTGGGGGAATCGAGAGGGGATTTTGACTGTGGTCCTAACTGTAAGAAGGTTTGACCAAGTGGGTGTTTTGAGACAATCCTAACTGTAGGAAGGTTTGATCGCTCAATTTGTGGACCTCTCGTTCATTGGGGGAATCGAGAGGGGATTTTGACTGTGGTCCTAACTGTAAGAAGGTTTGACCAAGTGGGTGTTTTGAGACAATCCTAACTGTAGGAAGGTTTGATCGCTCAATTTGTGGACCTCTCGTTCATTGGGGGAATCGAGAGGGGATTTTGACTGTGGTCCTAACTGTAAGAAGGTTTGACCAAGTGGGTGTTTTGAGACAATCCTAACTGTAGGAAGGTTTGATCGCTCAATTTGTGGACCTCTCGTTCATTGGGGGAATCGAGAGGGGATTTTGACTGTGGTCCTAACTGTAAGAAGGTTTGACCAAGTGGGTGTTTTGAGACAATCCTAACTGTAGGAAGGTTTGATCGCTCAATTTGTGGACCTCTCGTTCATTGGGGGAATCGAGAGGGGATTTTGACTGTGGTCCTAACTGTAAGAAGGTTTGACCAAGTGGGTGTTTTGAGACAATCCTAACTGTAGGAAGGTTTGATCGCTCAATTTGTGGACCTCTCGTTCATTGGGGGAATCGAGAGGGGATTTTGACTGTGGTCCTAACTGTAAGAAGGTTTGACCAAGTGGGTGTTTTGAGACAATCCTAACTGTAGGAAGGTTTGATCGCTCAATTTGTGGACCTCTCGTTCATTGGGGGAATCGAGAGGGGATTTTGACTGTGGTCCTAACTGTAAGAAGGTTTGACCAAGTGGGTGTTTTGAGACAATCCTAACTGTAGGAAGGTTTGATCGCTCAATTTGTGGACCTCTCGTTCATTGGGGGAATCGAGAGGGGATTTTGACTGTGGTCCTAACTGTAAGAAGGTTTGACCAAGTGGGTGTTTTGAGACAATCCTAACTGTAGGAAGGTTTGATCGCTCAATTTGTGGACCTCTCGTTCATTGGGGGAATCGAGAGGGGATTTTGACTGTGGTCCTAACTGTAAGAAGGTTTGACCAAGTGGGTACTTTACGTCCAGACTCTAACAGAGAGAGTGTTGAGTGCATAGACATGGTGAGAATGGGAGTTCTTATTCATTACATTGCTGTGGTTTTGGGAACTTCCCGTTACATAAATCGTCCACCCCCAGTTTCCTCTGCGGAACTGGTTCGGACATTATTATCAGTTAACTAACCGGGTTATCCTTAAGAATATTAGCTTAATATTCTCCAGGAACTTCCCGTCAAAAGTGGGAAACAGTTTAGACTCATATACCTATTGGAGTATCAGGGAACAGTTTAACCTCTTGTACCGGTCGGAGGATTGAGAAACAGTTTATACTCGTATACTCTTTGGAGTTTTAGGAAGCAGTTTATACTCTTATACCGGTCGGAGTTGTGCCATTCTCAATTGGCTTACCTCAGCGTTATGACGCCGGCTTCAACCAAGGTCTGAATGCTATTCTTGAGAGCAAAGCAATCCTTGGTGGGATGAACGACCCTCCTGTGGTATGCACAGTACTTTGGGTCCGTAGTGTTGTCAGCTTCCTCCTGATTTGTGATAGGTGGTAGCTTGATCTTGTTACCTTCAAGGAGGGATTCGAAGATGGCTGGAACGTCTTCGTCCTTGAAGGAATACTCTCTTTGGAGTCTCGGACCCGAAGTCTTTTGCTGCCTTCGGGATTGCTGTTGTGACGCTTGATTAGCACCACCAGTAGCTGCAGGTGTTTTGCCCTTACCACGAGAGGCGAAGTTTGAGTCCAGAGGATTAGCCGTCGGTAGGTTCCTCTCGGCCTTCTTCCTTCGGAGGAAACGTTCGGCTTGTTCACCGCGCACCTTCAGATCCTTCCAAGTGTCAGACGGTGCTGTTCCCATTGCTTCCAACACGTCCAACGCAAGGTTGTTGTGGCAAGTTTGGAGGATGAATTCCTCTGTGATCGGGTCCCGGCAATTCATCGCCTTGTTCCGGAACCTTTTGACGAAGGTGTCGACTAACTCCCCGTCCTTCTGCTTCTCATCGAGCAATGATCCGATAGATATCTCGGTGTCGTCGTCGAAGAAGTTGGCGAGGAACTTCGTCTCCATGTCGTCCCAGCTGTTTATGCTTCCTGGCTTGAGGCGACGGTACCAATCGAAGGCGGCTCCGCGAAGAGTGCCGACGAATGACCGCACCATCAGAGGCTCATTGCCGGAAATAATACCCAGGTGCGATTTGAAATAAATCAAATGCTGAGTGGGGGAACCCTTCCCATCGAACGGCGTGAAGTTGATTAAACTGAACTTCGCCGGATAGGGGATCGATTCCCACTCTCTTGGGTATGGACAGGGAATGCCTGTTTTCTTCGTCTCTTGAGCGGAGATCAATGTGTTGATTTTGCTCTCGAGATCTTTGATCTTCAAGTCTTCACTTGTATCCTCGTTGGCATCCTCGTTACCACCCCCTGCATTGACGGGAGGGTTATTGGCATTGTGAGCTCCATCCCTATCCGTGTGCTCTTCTTCCTGAACAACCTGATTACGGTGACTTGGTTCACCTTGTTGGTTCCTGAACGCCTGGATTTGTTGCTCATGCATCTCTCTCATAGTCTGCATGGCCATCTGCATCTCAAACTTGAAACTTTCTTTCTGTTTAGCCAAAGCGTCTTCAAGCATCTTGGCCATTTCTTCCGCGCTTATCATAAATGACTCGCGGGGTTGTCCTTCGCTGGACACTGTATTGTCCGATGCGACAGCAGAGCAGGAATCCGATTCTTCATCTTCCGAAGGCAATCTTGTCCGAACCCTACCATAAGTTCCTCGTGCGATGGCTCCGGACTGCAGACGGGTTACACGCCGGGATGCTTCTAGAAACGACTTGAGATTAACCTGTGTCGATGTCTCTTTGCTGGTCATGTTGGCGGTGACCCTCGGAAATTCTCCGTCTTTAACCACCGTTCTTCTTTGCCGGAAACGCCTACACCTTGGTTTTGGCGTTTCGGTGCCGAGTCTTTCGAACACTGAAATTCTCTCGGGGATTACCTTGATGCAGTTGCATTGAGACAGTACCGCCCGAATGAGCTTTGAACAAGGGCACTGAGTTTCCTGTTCTCGGGGACTCCTCTTTCTGGTTCTGTTCGTACCCCCAGCACGATAGTACAACTCGTCATTTTGACAGTCGGAGTAACCTATCGTGTGTGGGCACGACTTCTCAGGTATAACATTATCACTATCAGATGATAATGTTTCCATCTGAGGGCGAATTGCCTTCCTTGGACTTTCAAGAGTCACGTGCCTTGAGACATGCCTTTTTGGGCGTGAATTCTCAGCGGGCTCTTGGACCTCAACGCGCAAATTAGCGCGCGCAGTTGCCTTGAGCTCCTTGTCATGTTGGAGGTAGCGGTGACCCCCAGCGTGTTGATTCGTTCGGGGTTTTCTTAGTGGGCCCAAACGTTCTTGGATCGGAGCTTTGCTTCGCTCATCGGGAATTGGACCGAGGCGCTCCAAGACTGGCTTTCTTCTTCGGGAGGATTCTGCATGATCTCCCGGAGTAGCTATGGGAATTCTCGGCGACTTAGCTGGGTTCGCCGGAGGTTGAATTTTGGTTGGAGGCTGCAGTTGCTGCTCCTACCTCTTTCTGCAGCTTTCTACGGGCTTCTTCAGCTTGAGCCCGTGCCTGCGCTGATAGTGCGCGGCGTTTGCGGATGCGTTCTTCCAGCGTCGAACGATTCCGTTTGACACGGATCCATTCCATTGTTGGCGGCTTGGAAGAGGTACCGTTCATCTGTTGTTGAGGCTGTTTGCCTCTTTTGTTCTTCAGATCCGTGTCGTAGCGGATCCCGTCAACGGATTCCATGGCCTTTGCGAATCGTTTCGCGAGGCGTTGACGTTGCCTTTGGCGGGCTCTCTTCGAGAGAGTCACCACACCCTCTGTTGCAGAAGAGTTGGCCAGAGCAGATCTGACCTGGTTGGAAACTGGAGGAATCTCACCCGATGCGACTTTGGCATCAAATGGGGCGAGATCTTCGTTGGTAGCTTCGACTTCTTCATACCAACGAACCTTTCTCCTGGAGGAGAACTTGGACTTCTTGGACTTGCGGGGGGAGGAGGTTGATCCGGACGAGGACGACAAGTACTCGAACTTGGTCTGATCGAACTCGTATTCGACCTCCTCCACGACCGGGATTGAGATCCGCGGCTGCGACGCTCCGATCTCGTCGGCGAGATCGGTGGCTCCCACTGTGGTCGCCAGATTGTTCGCCGGAAAATTCGTTGCTTTCTTCATTGATGATTCCATTGTACACTCTTGTAACAGTTTATCGATTACAAAGATCCGGTCTTTTTATAAGATCCGGTTACAACGAAAATCAAATAAAAAGAAATGAAAAATTACAACTTTGTTTCCTTGTTTGTCGAACGAATCACGAGCTCCTGTTTTGCGGTCGCTCGCTTTGTGGGTTCTTTGCCTGCGCCGGGGTTGTTTGCCGTGGACCACCGCGAGATCTAGATCCGGTCGGATCTACGCAGTACGACGGGTATTATTTCACCAAGGAAATAATAGCCGGGGAGGATTGTTTCACCAAGGAAACAATCGTCCAAGTCTCGGGATCTAAGACCAAGCTTAGATCCGGAGTATGCCTGCGTAGATCTGAGATCTGATCCTCTCGAACACCTGCCTTATTTGACGTTGATGATCGCCGAGCACCAGATCTGAAGGAGTGAGTCCCCGAAGTCCCAAAGTTTCAATCTTTTTTAAGTTCCGAGTCTCCAATCCAGCAGGGCTTCGCCTCTCTCCAAAATTTCCAACCCTTCAAAATGAACAACCCCCTCTCCTATTTATAGCCAAGCGTCACTGTGCCCGTGTGCACGTGTGGCCGACCCCCTAGGTGGCCGGGCACCTAGGTGGCTCGGCCGAGCCACCACTTGGTGGCTCGGCCACTGAGCCTCCTTGGTGGCTCGGTGAGCCGACCTCCAGGTGTTTGTCGTTTTGCCTCTTTGTGCCCGTTTTCCGGTTCTGCGGTTGATAGGTTCGGATTCGATTTTGTGGTTGATTTATCCAGACTTGATTCGTTGACCTGATTTGGCAGTAAATCCGGATCCCGATTAGGCAGTAAATCCACTTCTGAATTTGAGTCTGAAACCGATCTTGATTCGATCGTGATTCGTCCGAGTATGCTCTTAGTTGGATGACTCGTTGACTCTTCGAACACTTGGCTTGATCCCGCACGCGAATGGACGTATTCCATTGCTTGCGTGCGATTAGTCAATCTCGTCGCCTCGTTGGTTTGTCGGTTTGTGCCGAGCTGAGCTAAGGGACCTATAAGCAATTTTATATGCCTACAGGTTCGAATTTACCTTTCTTCTTAGAATTAAGGATTATCAGTCGGCGAGCAGCGAGTACCAGATCTCCTTCCTTGAAGCTTTTCTGTCGGACTCTTTTGTTAAAGGCCCTATATATCCTGGCTTTATATAACTCAATTTGTTGTTGAGCCTCCAAGCGCTTTTCATCCAATCTCTCGAGTTCTTCGAGACATTTTTGATGCTGTTCTTCTGTTGTCATCTCAGTTGCGACAGCAATCCAAAGGGATGGGATTTGAATCTCCAATGATAGCATAGCTTCACATCCGTATACCAACGAATACGGGGTGGCCCCTGTTGGTGTGCGTATGGTGGTGCGATAAGCCCAGAGTGCTTCACCGAGTTTATCGTCCCAATCTCGTTTATTGGTCTTCACAAGCTTTGACAAAATCATAATGATGGTCCTGTTGAAAGCCTCAGCTAGTCCGTTTGCGGCGGGATAATAAGCTGTCGACGAAACATCTTCAATTTTGAACTTGTCACAAAACCTGATGAAGGTGTTGCTTATGAACTGTGGACCGTTGTCATGAATGATCCGTCTTGGCATGCCGTGTCGGTATATGACGTGATGCTTAATGAAATTGATGACGTTGTTCGTCTTTACTTCTCTAAGTGGAATCGTTTCAGCCCACTTTGAGAAGTAATCTGTGATTGCGAGGATGAATCGATCGCCTTTGACTGAAGGGGGAAAAATAGGACCAATAATGTCCATACCCTATATCTCGAACGGCCAAGATGTGGTTGACGTGTGCAACTGCTCTGGCGATTGATGCATATAATTTGCATGTATCCCATTCTCCTGATGCGATCATACAGTTTGGGACCGGGCTGATGCGCACCGCATTCTCCTTCGTGTGCTTCCTTAAGAACTTCTTCTGCTTCTTTGTTCGAAAGGCATCGGAGTAATAAACCATCATACCCCCTACGGTATAACGTATGGGTCTCGGCATTATAGAAGAATCTTGGTGCCCTTCGGCGGATTGATTCCCTTTCTTCTATATCCTCTGGCAAAATACCATATTGGACGTAGTCAATGATAGGAAAGCGCCAATCTCGGGACTCAGACCCAATTTGAGTTGAATTCACCTCCTTGGCGTTAATGTCTCCGTCATCTTCCTCTTCAATATCCATATCGTATATGGGTACGCAGAGTTGATGCGTCCTTACTGTGACTAACAGCTCAGTTTCGGGAGGCTGCGCAAGTGAAACCGCTAGTGCTGCCAGTGCATCCGCATAAGCGTTCTGGAGACGAGGGATGTATTCAATAAAGAATTCTTTAAAAGATTCTGCCATTTTGATGGCCTCCTGGTGGTACGGGATCAGGTCTTGGTTCCTGACTTCATACTCTCCACGGACTTGGTTGACTATCAATTGAGAATCCCCAAAAGCTTCGAGATATTCGACCCCCAGCTCCTTGGCGAAACTGAGTCCAATGAGAAGCGCGTTGTACTCGGCTATGTTATTGGAGCATGGATTAGTCAACGAATAAGCTCGAGGTATCACATGCTTCCCCGGGGAGATTAAGACAACTCCAACCCCAGAGGAAACTGTAGAACCTCCTGGGGTTATTACCCTATTAACTGCTCTCGAAGCACCATCAAAATATAATTGCCATACTTGCTAGTGCGATGTAGTGTTAACCTCGTGGGTTTCATCCGGCAAGTCATCATATACTTCTGCCGTATCTGTGGTCGGGTTTGCCGCCAAAAGATCGCAAATCGCTTGTCCTTTGATCGACTTCTGTTGCTTGAAGTACAAATCGTATTGGGACAAGAGAAGAGCCCATTTTGCTAACCGCCAATTCATAGAGGCCGGTTGCCGTACTGGATTAATGTTAGAAATGACGTAAATCGTCTGTCCAACCAAGTAATGCCGCATCCTTTGCATCGCGAATACCAATGCGAGGCACTCTTTCTCGATCATCGGATATCGAGACTCGGCGCCTATCAAGGTCCGACTTAGGTAATAAACTGCCTGTTCGTGACCGTTATCGTCATCTTGTGCTAGTAAAGCACTTATCGAGTGGTTCATCGCCTTGATGTAAATCAAGAACGGTTTACCCGATTTCGGTGCAACGAGAACAGGAGGATTCGTCAGATACGTTTTGATATCTTCGAATGCTTTTTGGCAGGCGTCGTCCCAGATGAATGACACCCCTTTCTTGTTTAACTTAGAGAATGGCTGGCATTTCCCAGAAAGATTTGAAATGAACCGCCGGATGTAGGCTAGCCGCCCTTGCAATCCTCTGAGCTCTCTCAAATTTCTAGGAGGTTGCAGTTCCTGTATCGCCTTCACCTTGTCAGGATCGATATGTATACCTTTAGTGGTGACGACGAATCCAAGGAATTTTCCGCTAGACATTCCAAGGAAGGATTTAGTAGGGTTCATCTTCAATTGATGACTTCGCATGAGATCGAACATCGTCTTCAAGTCCTTGATGTGATCTTCTTTGTTGCGGCTTTTTACAACCAAATCATCAACGTAGCACTCGACTGTTTTCCTGAGATGTTCTTGGAAAATCTTAGTCATCGTGGCGCCTGCATTCATTTAGACCGAAGGGCATCACCGGTGTGCTAACAAAAGACACCAAGCAGCGTGTTCTGCAAAAAACGGCCCCTTGTATGCCTTCTAGTCATTCTGGCTGGTTGCATCATTGATTTAGGGTTATATCCTGAAAAAACATCCATGCAAAGACATTCTCTCAAAATCCGCATGTATTGTCGCATAATCGACATCCGTGATTGGCCGAGAGGAAAGTCATCTTTTGGACATGCCGTATTTAGGGTTCTTCTTCATGACTGGAACAATATTAGCTAGCCAGTCTGGATGTTGCTCCTCTCGGATAAATCCTGATTCGATCAATTTCTTAACCTCTGCCTTGATGGCTTCCATTATCTGCGGACGAAACCGTCTTTGCTGTTGTTTGACAGGTTTGGCATCCGGCTTGATATCGAGGCGGTGCATTGCCACATTGGGGTCGAGTCCTGGCATGTCTTTATAGTTCCAAGCGAAGACGTCAATATACTCCCTGATGAGAGCAATTAACTCCTCCTTCTCATTTGGGGGAAGATTATCGCTGATGAATATCGGCTTTGGGTTGGCCTCGTCGCCCATGTTAACTTGGACTATTTTATCTTCAGTGGGGGGTTCTCTCTGTTCGAATCTATCACCATACTGCATGTTCAGGTGATGAACCCATGGGTCTTCCCATGTTGGCATTTGATCATCGTTCTCCATTGTGGACGGATTAGCTGTAGCCATGTTCGCCATTAGGGCTTTGAAAGCTTCCCCCAAACTGGTATCGGATTCCCATTCTGAGGAATCTGGCGAATTTCTATTTTTGTATTGCTTAGATGATTGGTCATTAATTAACCAGCAGCATTCGTCTTCTGAAGAAGATTCATACCCTAACCCTCGTCCGTATTTATAATAATCATCGGGTCTCCCTTTTGGTACATATGCTGCTTTGGCTGGAACACGAGGACCTCGATCGAATTATAGACCTTCTCCGAGTGTGAAATCATATCCCTATTTTTCCATGAGCTTGTGCGCTTCGGGGCTATACTTAGATAAATGCCGACCAGGTTTGTCATCATCTTCATCTTCGCTTAAGAAATAGTCTGGTAATGGGGAGCTTTTTCCTTTACCGTAAATCACTTCTTTTGCGCCTTTTATTTTGTTCGGGACGACCATGGTTGTTCCGAAAGAATGCTGGAGGCGCTCCTTTGTTACGTAGGACGATCGAAGCGGCATATACAAATCAGGATTATCGTACAATTCTTTTATCACATCATCAAGAGACAGGGAGTACTCTAAATCGTTATTTATTTCATTATTGGCAAGTTGCCAGTTACAACTGCCCTCTGATGTTTGTTCATCGTCAAGGTTGATTACAAAGGGTACAATGTCGTTTAAAACATAACCTCCATTGTAATCAAATCCGGCTTCGGTATCAGCTTCTCCTCCGTTGTCCGTGCCTTGGGCCGATGATTCAGTATCGGATTCGTTACCATAAAGGAGAGAATCAGTGAAATAATTCTCATACCCTTTAAATGGTTGCTTATCCGCGACCACCGTTCTAACCCTATTATCAGCGTCGACATATTTCAAACACTGATGAAGAGTTGAGGGGATTATAACGTTACTATGGATCCAAGGTCGACCCAATAGTAGGTTATACGAAGTCTCGGCATCAATCACATAACATGTGACTTCTGACTTCTGTCTTCAAATCTCTCATTTGACACTTTATCCGGATTTTACCTAAGGGTCTTGACCCACTAGTGTTGAATCCATAGATAACAGTGCCTGTGGACGCCAACTTGCTAACCGGAATACCGAGGAAATGCATCAAGCGAAGTGGCATAATACTCACAGCAGAACCCGGATCCACTTGGATTTGGTTGACTTTGCTGGAGCCGATGTACCCGATGAAGTATAGCGGTCGATCGTGGTTCGAATTCTTCGTCTTCATGTCCTCTTTGGTGAAAGTAATGCAGGGAAGGTTTTTAGTCGCTATGTTGCACTGTTGACTCAGCGGTTTCGGTTGTTCAGGTACCGGCTTGACTTGAGTCAGGAACACCTCTGAATTGGCCAACGCTTCTTGCAAGGCCTCCCTGGTTTCCTTGGACAGCCGCAGCAATTCATACAGCGTTATCCGTGCTGGAATGTTGGCTAGTTGAGCCATTATATCGAAGACTTGCGGAGTCTTTGAGCTTTCCGGTTTGTCTTTTCTAATCGGGCAACTGAAATGAGACTGCTTCGGATTCTGAACTTCCTGGGGATTCTTCTCTTTCGGTTTATTTACCGGCTATCGTCGAGCTTCTTCGCCCGGTGTAGGACTTGTAATCACCCCCATCTCCGTGAGAGTTTTGGCTGGTCCCCGTTTATTCACCCCCTGCTCACTAGGTGATGGATAGTTGTAGTGATACTCATTTCTGCTTCGGGTCGCAAAAACTTCTTGTTCTTCTTCAGAGAGCGGGAAAGCTATGATTCTTTCGTCATCTTCTCCTGGGATAGCAGAGACTCCGCAGCAAGACTTTCCTTTCCCTTTGGACTTCTTCTTGGATGACGATCCGGCCCATTGTTCATCTTCAATCAGGTCGGGGTGAACCTAGAGGATTTCGCCGTTTAGGGCTGTATGTGGCACAAGTCCTTTTTGGCGCTGTCTATGCGGGTCGTCGTTTACTGTCTTCATTCCCACTTTGGTGATGCGTTTTGGTTCAAACCACGCCGTGGGCACTGATCCAAAGCTGATTGAAACCACGTTTGCTCCAACATTCTTGGACGGCTTCGGGGTTATGACGCCTACATCAATTAGCGCCTGGATCTTGTCCTTGAGGTGGTAGCATGACTTCGTAGGGTGATGGACCGCTCTATGGTATGCACAATACCTCGGATCCGTCACTTTGCTAGCCCCTTCTTCTAGCCCCTTCTTGATCCACAATCGCCGACAGCTGAATTTTGTTGTTCTCCAACAGATACTTAAAGATGCCGGGGACTTCGTCATCTTTGAAGGAGTACACTTTGGGAAATCTTGGCTCTGAAGACTTCTGCTTCTGAGGCCGTTGTTGCCATTGTGACTGCGATTGTTGTGGCGCTCGTTGCTGCTGCCGCTGTTGTTGTTGCTGAGGTTGCAATTGAAAGGTTTGGTTAGCATCAATTGCATTAGCATGTGCCTTACCTTTCCCCCGTTGGACAAAATTCTGTTGTGGAGAATTATTCGCCTGTTGGCCTCTCTCCGCCTTCTTTCTTCTGAGGAATCGCTCGGCTTGCTCTCCTCGGACCTTTAAATCCTTCCATGTTTTGGATGGAGCCGTCCCCATTGCTTCCAGCACGTCCAATGCGAGGTTGTTATGGCAAGTCTGGAGAATGAATTCCATAGTGATCGGGTCCTGACAGTTCATCGCTTTGTTCCGGAACCTTTTAACGAAGGTGTCAACCAACTCCCCGTCTTTTTGTTTCTTGTCAAGCAGCGACCCGATGGATACCTCGGTGTCGTCGTCGAAGAAGTTGGCGAGGAATTTGGTCTCCATATCGTCCCAGCTATTCACGCTACCTGGCTTGAGGTGGCGATACCAATCGAAGGTGGCTCCGCGAAGAGTGTCGACGAATGACCGCACCATCAGAGGCTCATTGCCGGAGATTACCCCCAAGTGTGATTTGAAGTAAATCAAATGTTGAGTGGGCGAACCCATCCTATTAAACAGCGTGAAGTTAATTAGGTTGAACTTCGTCGGATATGGGATTGATTCCCACTCTCTTGGGTATGGACAAGGAATGCCTGTTTTCTTCATCTCTTGAGCGAAAATCAACGTGTTAATTTTTCTCTCGAGATTTTTAATCTTCAAGTTTTCACCTGTGTTTTCGCTAGCATTCTTGTTACCACCTCCTGCATTGACGGGAGGATTATTAGTATTACGAGCTTCATTCGTATCCTCGTCCTCCTGATGAACTTGGTTGCGACGACTTGGTTCGCCTTGCTGGTTCGTCAATGCTTGGATTTGTTGGTCATGCATTTCTCTCATGTTTTGCATGGCCATCTGCATTTCGAACCTGAAGGTTTCCTGTTGCTTAGCTAAGGCGTCTTCAAGCATTTTGGCCACTTGCTCCGCACTTATCATAAGTGCCTCGCGGGGTTGTCCCTCGCTGGATACCGTATTATCTGATGCAACCGCGGAGCCAGCATCAGATTCTTCATCTTCTGAAGGGAGTCTTGTCCGAACCCTACCATAGGTTGCTCGCTTGATGGTTCCGGACTGCAGACGGGTTCTAGGCCGGGATGCTTTCAGAATTGACTCGAGATTATCTCGTGCCGATGTCCCTCTGCTGGTCATGTTGGTGGTGACCCTCGGAAATTCTCCCTCTTCAACCACCGTTCTTCTTCGTCGGAAGCGCTTAGGCCTTGCTTTTGGCATTTCGGTACTGAGCCTTTCGAAAACCGAAACTCGTTCAGGGACCGCCTTGATGCAGCTGCATTCAGACAATACTGCCCGAATGAGTTTGGAACAGGGGCATTGAGTTTCCTGTTCTCGGGGACTCCTCTTCCTGGTTTTACTCGTACCCCCAGCACGATAGTACAATTCGTCTGCTTGACCTATCGTGTGTTGGCACGACTTCTAAGGTATAACATTATCGTCATCAGACGGTAATGTTTCCTTCTGAGGGTAAATTGCCTTCTTTGGGCTTTCGAAAGTCACGCGCCTCGTAACATGCCTTTTTTGGCGTGAGTTCTCGGCGGGCTCCTGGACTTCAATGCGCAAGTTGGTGCGCGTAGCTGCCCTGGTCTCTTTGTCATGTTGAGGGTAACGGCGACCGTCAGCATGTTGCGTCGTTCGGGGCTTCTTTATCGGGCCCAAACGCTCTTGAACTGGAGCCTTGACTCGCTCATCGGGAAGTGGACCGAGACGCTCCAAAACTAGCTTCTTCTTTCGGGATGATTCTGCGTGATCTCCCGGAGTAGTTGCTGGAATTATCGGCGATATGGGTTGTTTCGCCGGGGGTTGAACTTTGGTTGGAGGCTGCTTCGGCCTCCACACTTGGCGGGTTGATGGCGGCTTTTTGGCCACTCTTTCTTTCTTCAATTCCTCAGCCTTCTGCACAAGGATTTTTGCTTGTGCGAGCAATACGCGGCGTTTGTGAATCCGCTCTTCAAGTGTCGAATGGTTCCGTTTGACCCGGATCCATTCGTTCGTCGGCGGCTTGGAGGAACCGCCATTCTTCAGTTGTTGAGGCTGTTTGCCTCTCCTATTCTTCAGATCCACGATGTAGCGGACTCCATCTGTAGACTCCATCGCCTTAGCGAGTTGCCGCGCAAGGCGTTAACGTCGCCTCTGGCGGGCTCTCTTTGAGAGAGTCATAACGCCCTGAATAGTAGAGGCGTCGGCAAGAATAGGTTTGACCTTGTTGGAGGTCGGTGGAACTTCACCCGACGCAACTTTGGCGTCAGCTGGGGTGAGAGCTTCGTTGGCGTTCTGAACTTCTTCAAACCAACGAGCTTTTCTCCTGGAGGAGAGCTTCTTGGACTTGCGGGGGGAGGTAGATTCGGACGAGGATGAGAGATACTCCTTGAACTTGGCCTGGTCAAATTCATACTCGACCTCCTCCTCGACCGGGATTGAGATCCGCGGCTGCGACGTGACGATCTCGGCAGCGAGATCGGCGGCTCCCACTGTGGTCGCCAGATTGTTCGCGGTGAAAATTACCTTCATTGAATTCATTGTTATCTCAAGTAATTGCTTTTTGGTTACAAAAGTTCCGGTCTTTTTTTAGATTCGGTTACAACGAAATCAAAGAAAAAGAAAAAGATTACAACTTTCCTTCCGAACAAATCGCGAGCTCCTGTTTTGCGGTCGCTCGCTTGTGTGGGTTCTTTGCCAACGCCGGGGTTAATCCGTGGACCACCGCGCGATCTAGATCCGGTCGGATCTACACGATTCGACGGGTATTATTTCGCGAAGGAAATAATACCGGGGGGGGATTAATTCACCAAGGAAATAATCGCCCTTAGTTCTCGGGATCAAAGGCCAAGCTTTGATCCGGAGTGTGATCTCGTGTAGATCTCAGATCTGATCTTTCTCTCTCTCGAACTCCTGCCTTTTGTGACGTTAATGCTCGCCGAGAACCAGATCTGAATGCTCAAGTCTTCATGTCTTCAAAACTCCAAGCTCAATCATCAATTCGGCAGAGTTTCGGCTCTCAAAGTTTCAACCTCTGAAAAATGAACCAATGGGGCCTATTTATAGGCTCTCTGAACTGTGCCCGCGCACAGATCTGGGTCGGCCACCTATGGGTGGCCGGCACTGGGCCGAGCCGGCACGGATCTGGCCGGCCACCGAGCCACCTATGGGTGGCTCGGCCTTGGCTGAGCCCCCTTAGGCATTGGGTTTCGTCGTTTTGCGTTGTATCCGTTTTTCGGTTCTGTCCGTGATTCGGTTGACTTAGACTCTGATTTGTTTATCTGATTTGGCAGTAAATCTGATTCCTGATTTGGCAGTAAATCCACTTCTGAGTTCGAGTCCGAAACTGATCTTGATTCGATCGTGATTCGTCCGAGTCTGCCCTTGGTTGGATGACTCGTTGACTCTTCGAACACTTGGCTTGATTCCACACGCAAATGGATGTATTCCGTTGCTTGCGTGCGATTCGTCAACCTCGTCGCCTCGTTGGTTCGTCGGTTTGTGCCGAGCTGAGCTAAGGGACCTATAAGTAATTTTATATGCCTACAGTTAAGGCTAAAATTGCTTCCTTCAGTTTGTTAGATCTGATATGAGACGTCTTCTTGTATCTCCACTTGGTCTGATTTTATTAATGAAATAAAGTCTTTTCTTTAGCGCACTCCTCTCTTTATCATTATGTTTCTCTGTTGATTGTGAACCCAACGGTCATAATACTTACAGGATTTTTGGCAAATCCTCAGCCATCAACGGGTTTGATAAACCTTTACCGACTACCGTTTGAGTCGGGCTAGCATGCAGATTGTCTAAATCCGTTCCGCATGTAACGTTGTGCTAAGAGAGTGAATTCTCTGAGACTTTGTGCTATGATGTTGAATACATAGACTTCGCCATTGTTATGGGAATAGGCTACCCAGCGACACGTGTTAGGTATTGACTTTAGGATTTTTGGCTAACCCCCAGCCTTCAACGGATTTGATTAGCCTTTACCGACTACCGTTTGAGTCGGGCTAGCATGCGGATTGTCTAAATCCGTTCTGCATGTAACGTTGTGCTAAGAGAGTGAATTCTCTTAGACTCGGTGCTACGACTTCGAATACGTAGACTTCGCCATTGTTACGGGAATTGGCTACCCGGCAACGTGTATTAGACGCTGACTTATCCCTACTTAGGCTTCAGAATAAAATACCCCAGAATCGAACTCTGGTGTCTTTTTCTATGGAGAAAGACTAAACCGGCGACGCGTGTTAGGCGTCAGCATATCCTTTCTTAGGATTCAGAATGAAATTCCCCATGCGTGTAAGGCATGGATTTTGGTGTTATTAATAACAACCTGCCACAATGTTGAATATGTGAACGGGTGTTCTTTTTAACGGTTAAGAACTAACCGGCAGCGCAGGTTAAGCGCAGACTTATCCTTGCTTAGGTTTCAGGATTGAATACCCCAGAATCGAACTCTGGTGTCTTTTTCTACGGAAAAAGACTAAACCGGCAGCGCGTGTTAGGCGCAGACTTATCCCTGCTTAGGATTCGGGATAAACTTCCTAGGATGAATCCTAGATTGATAAGTTTTGGAAAAGGTCGGTGTGGGAAAGGAAGAATTTTATATTCTATTTTCCAGTCTTCTTTTAGGGTGAAGGCGAACCCGAATACAAGGAAGGAAGAATTTTATATTCTATTTCTTGATTCTGGAAAGGAAGAATTTTATATTCTATTTTCAGTGCAAAAGAAACTAGGAGTGGGATCTGAGGGCCAGAAAAACATTTTTTGGTGGACTCATTGTCAATTGAAATTGATCAGTGAGGGATTTTGGTGGTGACAATGATTTTGGGTTATCCTCTAGAATATTAAGTGTAATATTCTTCAAGGAACTTCCCGGTAAATGAGTTATCCTGAATGTACTAGGGATAGTACTTTTTCAGAAACTTCCCATTTTATTGGTATTAATTGCTTGGCGCCCTCTTGAGTGATCAGGCGATATGCGCCGTTTGAGTAGACTGTGTCTATCACAAACGGTCCTTCCCATTTGGGTTCAAATTTACCTTTCTTCTTGGAGTTGAGGATTATCGGTCGGCGAGCAGCGAGGACCAGATCTCCTTCCTTGAAGCTTCTCGGTCGGACTCTTTTGTTGAAGGCCCTAGATATTCGGGCTTGATAAAACTCAATTTGTTGTTGAGCTTCCAGGACTCTTTTGTTGAAGGCCCTAGATATTCGGGCTTGATAAAACTCAATTTGTTGTTGAGCTTCCAAGCATTTTTCATCCAACCTCTCGAGTTCTTCAAGACGTTTTTGATGTTGTTCTTCTGTCGTCATCTCGGTTGCGAGAGCGATCCGAAGGGATGGGTTTTGGATCTCCAATGGTAGCACAGCTTCACATCTGTATACCAGTGAATATGGGGTAGCTCCCGTAGGTGTGCGTATGATGGTGCGATAAGCCCAGAGTGCTTCACCAAGTTTATCGTCCCAGTCTCGTTTATTGGTCTTCACGAGCTTTGACAGGATTTTAATGATCGTCTTGTTAAACGCCTCAGCTAATCCATTCGTAGCGGGATAGTAAGCTGTTGATGAAATATCTTCAATTTTGAACTTGTCACAAAACCTGACGAAGGCGTTGCTTATGAACTGTGGACCGTTGTCATGAATGATCCGTCTTGGCATGCCGTGTCGGTATATGACATGATGTTTGATAAAACTGATGACGTTGTTCGTCTTCACTTCTCTAAGTGGAATTGCTTCAGCCTACTTTGAAAAGTAATCCGTGATTGCGAGAATGAATTGATCACCTTTGACTGAAGGGGGAAATATAGGACCGACAATGTCCATACCCCATGTCTCGAACGGCCAAGATGTGGTTGACGTGTGCAACTGCTCTGGTGGTTGATGCATATAATTTGCATGTATTTGACACGCATGCGAACCATTGTTGGCCAAAAATATCCCATTCTTCTGATGCGATCATACAGTTTGGGACCAGGCTGATGCGCACCACATTCTCCTTCGTGTGCTTTCTTAAGAACTTCTTCTGCTTCTTTGTTCGAAAGGCATCGGAGTAACAAACCATCGTACCCTCTACGGTATAACGTATGGGTCTCGGTATTATAGAAGAATCTAGTGCTCTTCGACGGATTGATTCCCTTTCTTTTACATCCTCTGGAAAAATACCATATTGGACATAGTCAATGATAGGAAAACGCCAATCTCGGGACTCAGACCCAATTTGAGTTGAATTCACCTCCTTGGCGTCTATGTTTCTATCATCTTCCTCTTCAATATCCATATCGTATATGGGTATGCAGAGTTGATGCGTCCTCACTGTGACTAACAGCTCAGTTTCGGGAGGCTGCGCAAGTGATACCGCTAGCGCTGCCAATGCATCTGCATAAGCGTTCTGGAGAAAAGAATCTGCCATTTTGATGGCCTCCTGGTGGTACGGGATCAGGTCTTGGTTCCTGACTTCATACTCTCCACGGACTTGGTTGACTATCAATTGAGAATCCCCAAAAGCTTCGAGATATTCGACCCCCAGCTCCTTGGCAAAACTGAGTCCAATGAGAAGCGCGTTGTACTCAGCTACGTTATTGGAACACGGACTAGTCAGTGAATAAGCCCGAGGCATCACATGCTTCCTCGGGGAAATTAAGACAACTCCAACTCCGGAGGAAACTGTAGAACCTCCCGGGGTTATTGCCCTATTAACTAACCTCGAAGCACCATCGAAGTTTAATTGCCATACTTGTTGGTGCGACGTAGTGTTAACCTCGTGGGTTTCATCCGGCAAGTCATCATATACTTCTGTCGTATCCGTTGTCGGGTTTGCTGCCAAAAGATCACAAATCACTTGTCCTTTGATCGACTGTCATCATATACTTCTGCCGTATCTGTTGTCGGGTTTGCCGCCAAAAGATCACAAATCGCTTGTTCTTTGATCGACTTCTGTTGCTTGAAGTGCAAATCATACTGGGACAAGAGAAGGGCCCATTTCGCTAACCGCCAATTCATAGAGGCCGGTTGCGTCATAAATACCCGTACTGGATTAACGTTAGAAATGACGTAAATCATCTGTCAAACCAAGTATTGCCGCATCTTTTGCATTGCGAATACTAATGCGAGGCATTCTTTCTCAATCATCGGGTATCGAGACTCGGCGCCTATCAAGGTCCGACTTAGGTAATAGACTGCCTGTTCGTGACCATTATCATCGTCTTGTGCTAGTAAGGCACTTATCGAGTGGTTCATCGCCTTGAGATAAATCAAGAACGGTTTACCTGATTTTGGTGCAACGAGAACAGGAGGATTCGTCAGATATGTTTTAATATCTTTGAATACTTTTTGGCAGGCGTTGTCCCAGATAAAAGACACCCCTTTCTTGTTTAGTTTAGAGAATGGTTGGCACTTCCCAGAAAGATTTGAGATGAACCGCCGGATGTAAGCTAAACGGCCTTGCAATCCTCTGAGCTCTCTTAGATTTCTAGGAGGTTGCAATTCATGTATCGCCTTCACCTTATTAGGATCGATATGTATACCTTTAGTGGTGATGACGAACCCAAGGAATTTTCCGCTGGACATTCCAAGGAAGGATTTAGTGGGGTTCATCTTCAATTGATGACTCCGTATGAGATCGAACATCGTCTTCAAGTCCTTGATGTGATCTTCTTTGTTGCGGCTTTTTACAACCAAATCATCAATGTAGCATTCGAGTATTTTCCTGAGATGTTCTTGGAAAATCTTGGTCATTGCTCGCTTGTATGTGGCGCCTGCGTTCTTTAGACCGAAAGGCATCACTGTGTAGCAAAAGACACCGAGGGGCGTTCTGAACGCTGTATGCTTCTTGTCATCTGGGTGCATCTTGATTTAGTTATATCCTGAAAAACCATCCATAAAAGACATTATCTCAAATCCTCATGTATTATCGATAATGACATCCGTGATTGGGAGAGGAAAATCGTCTTTTGGACATGCCGCATTCAGGTCCCTGAAGTCGATGCAAATCCTGATTTTACTGTTCTTCTTCATGACTGGAACGATATTGGCTAGCCAATCTGGATGTTGCTCCTCTCGGATAAATCCTGAATCGATCAATTTTTTAACCTTTGCCTCAATGGCTTCCATAATCTGCGGACGAAACCGTCTTTACTGTTGCTTGACAGGTTTGGCATCTGGCTTGATATCGAGGCGGTGCATTGCCACATTGGGGTCGAGCCCTGGCATATCTTCATAGTTCCAAGCGAAGACGTTAATGTATTCCCTGATGAGAGCAATTAATTCCTCCTTCTCATTTGAGGGAAGACTATCGCTGATGAATATAGGCTTTGGGTTGGCCTCGTCACCCATGTTAACTTGGATTATTTTATCTTCAGTGGAGGGTTCCCTCTGTTCGAACCTATCACAATACTACATGTCCAGGTGATGAACCCACGGGTCTTCCCATGTTGGCATTTGATCGTCGTCTTCCATTGTGGACGGATCAGCTGTAGCCATGTTCGCCATTAGGGCTTTGAAAGCTTCCCCCAGACTTGTATCGGAGTCCCATTCCGAGGCATCTGACGAATTTCCATCTTTGTATTACTTAGATGATTGGTCATTAATTAACCAGCAGCATTCGTCTTCTGAAGAAGATTCATACCCTAACCCTTGTCCGTATTTATAATAATCATCGGGTTTCCCTTTTGGTACATATGCTGCTTTGGCTGGAATATGAGGACCTCGATCGAAGTATAAACCTTCTCTGAGTGTGAAATCATATCCCTGCTTTTCCATGGCTTGCGTTCTTCCGGACTATACTTAGATAAATGCCGACCAGGTTTGTCATCATCCTCATCTTCCCTTAAGAAATGATCTGGTAATGGAGAGATTTTTCCTTTACCGTAAATCACTTCTTTTGCGCCTCTTATTTTGTTCGGGATGACCATGGTTGTTCCGAAAGAATGCTGGAGGCGTTCCTTCGTTATATAGGACGATCGAAGCGGCATATACAAATCAGAATTATCGTACAATTCTTTTATCACATCATCAAGAGACAGGGAGTACTCTAAATCATTATTTATTTCATTATTGGCAAGTTGCCAGTTACAACTGCCCTCTGACGTTTGTTCATCGTCAAGGTTGATTACAAAGGGTACAATGTCGTTTAAAACATAACCTCCATTGTAATCAAATCCGGCTTCGGTATCAGCTTCTTCTCCGCTGTCCGTGCCATGGGCCGATGATTCAGTATCGGATTCGTTACCATAAAGGAGAGAATCAGTGAAATAATTCTCATACCCTTTGAATGGTTGCTTATCCGCGACCACCGTCCTAACTCTATTATCAGTGTCGACATATTTCAAACACTGATGGAGAGTTGAGGGGATTATAACGTTACTATGGATCCAAGGTCGACCCAGTAGTAAGTTATATGATGTCTCGGCATCAATCACGTAACACGTGACCTCCGTCTTCAGATCTCCCATTTGACACTTTATCCGGATTTTGCCTAAAGGTCTTGACCTGCTGGTGTTGAATCCGTAAATGACCGTGCCTGTGGACGCCAACTTGCTGACTGGAATACTGAGGAAATGCATCAAGCGAAATGGCATAATACTCACAGCAGAACCCGGATCCACTTGGATTCGGTTGACTTTGCTGGAGCCAATGTACCCGATGAAGTATAGCAGTCGATCGTGGTTCGAATTCTTCGTCTGCATATCCTCTTTAGTGAAAGTAATGCAGAGAAGGTTCTTAGTCGCTATGTTGCATTGTTGACTCAGCGGTTCTGGCTGTTCAGGTACCGGCTTGATTTGAGTCAGAAATACCTCTGAATTGGCCAAAGCTTCTTGCAAGGCTTCCCTGGTTTCCTTGGACAACCGCAGCAACTCATACAGTGTTATCCGTGCTGGAATGTTAGCTAGTTGAGCCATTATATCGAAGACTTGTGGAGTCTTCGAGCTTTCCGCTTTGTCTCTTCCAATCGGGCAACTGAAACGAGACTGCTTCGGATTCTGAACCTCCTGAGGATTCTTCTCTTTCGGTTTATTCACCGGCTGTCGTCGAGCCTCTTTGCCCGATGTAGGACTCGTAATCACCCCTATCTCCGTGAGAGTTTTGGCTGGTCCCCGTTTATTCACCCCCTGCTCACTAGGTGGTGGATAATTGTAATAATACTCATTTTCGCTTCTAGTGGCGAAGACTTCTTGTTCTTCTTCGGAGAGCGGGAAAGTAGGAGCTTCATCGCCATCCTCCTCGAAGATTGCGGATGTAGCATTGCAGGACTTGCCTTTACCCTTTCTTCTCGAGGAAGTCGCCCACTGTTCGTCTTCAATGAGATCGGGATGAACCCAGAGGATTTTGCCGTTTGGGGCTGTGTGTGGCACAAGTCCTTTTTGGCGCTGTCCATATGGGTCATCGTTCATTGTCTTCATTCCTACTTTGGTGATGCGCTCTGGTTTGAACCATGTTATGGGTACCGATCCAAAGCTGATTGAAACCGCATTTGCTCCAACATTCTTGGACGGCTTCGGGGTTATGACGCCTACATCAATTAGTGCCTGGATCTTGTCCTTGAGGTAGTAGCACGACTTGGTAGGGTGATGGATCTCTCTATGGTACACGCAATACTTCGGATCCGTCACTTTGCTAGCCCTTTCTTGATCCACGATCGCTGGCAGCTGGATTTTGTTATTCTCCAATAGGTACTTAAAGATGCCAGGAACTTCGCCATCCTCCTCGAAGATTTCGGATGTAGCATTGCAGGACTTGCCTTTACCCTTTCTTCTCGAGGAAGTCGTCCACTATTCGTCTTCAATGAGATCGGGATGAACCCAGAGGATTTCGCCGTTTGGGGCTGTGTGTGGCACAAGTCCTTTTTGGCGTTGTCCATATGGATCATCGTTCACTGTCTTCATTTCTACTTTGGTGATGCGCTCTGGTTTGAACCATGTTGTGGGCACCGATCCAAAGCTGATTGACACTGCGTTCGCTCCGACATTCTTGGACGGCTTCGGGGTTATGACGCCTACATCAATTAACGCCTGGATTTTATCCTTGAGATGGTAGCACGACTTGGTAGGGTGATGGACCGCTCTATGGTATGCGTAATACGTCGGATCCGTCACTTTGCTAGCCCCTTCTTGATCCACTATCGCTGGCAGCTGGATTTTGTTATTCTCCAACAGGTACTTAAAGATGCCGGGAACTTCGTCATCTTTAAAGGAATACACCTTAGGAAATCTTGGCTCCGAAGATTTCTGCTTCTGAGGCCGTTGTTGCAATTGCCCCCGAGATTGTTGAGGTGCTTGTTGCTGCGGCTGTTGCTGAGGTTGCAATTGGAAAGTTTGATTAGCATCAACTACATTAGCATGTGCTTTACCTTTCCCTCATGGGACGAAATTCTGTTGCGGAGCATTATTCGCCTGTTGGCCTCTTTCCGCCTTCTTCCTTCCGAGGAACCGCTCAGCTTGTTCTCCTCAGACCTTCAAATCCTTCCAGGTTTTGGACGGTGCTGTCCCCATTGCTTCCAACACGTCCAGTGCGAGGTTGTTATGGCAAGTCTGGAGAATAAACTCCTCAGTGATCGGGTCCTGGCAGTTCATCGCCTTGTTTCGGAACCTCTTGACGAAGGTGTCAACCAATTCCCCGTCTTTTTGTTTCTCGTCGAGCAACGTTCCGATGGATATCTCGGTGTTGTCGTCGAAGAAATTAGCGAGGAACTTAGTCTCCATGTCGTCCTAGCTATTCACGCTTCCTGGCTTGAGGCGGCGATACCAATCGAAAGCGGCTCCACGAAGAGTGCCAACGAAGGACCGTACCATCAGAGGCTCATTACCAGAGATAACCCCCAGGTGCGATTTGAAGTAAATCAAATGCTGAGTAGGTGAACCCATCCTACTAAACGGCGTGAAGTTAATTAGATTGAACTTCGCCGGATATGGGATCGATTTTCATTCTCTTGGGTATGGATAAGGAATGCCTGTTTTCTTCATCTCTTGAGCGGAAATCAATGTATTGATTTTGCTCTCGAGATTTTTAATCTTCAAGTTTTCACTTGTGTTTTCGCTAGCATTCTCGTTACCACCCCTAGCATTGACGGGAGGATTATTGGTATTATGAGTCTCATTCGCATTTGTATCCTCATCTTCCAGATTAACCGGGTTACGACGACTTGGCTCGCCTTGCTGGTTCGTCAATGCTTGGGTTTGTTGGTTATGCATTTCTCTCATGTTCTGCATGGTCATCTGCATTTCGAACCTGAAGGTCTCCTGTTGTTTAGCCAGGGCCTCCTCAAGCATCTTGGCCACTTGTTCCGCACTTATCATAAGTGCCTCACGGGGTTGTCCCTCGCTGGATACCGTATTATCTAATGCGACCGCGGAGCCGGCATCAGATTCTTCATCTTCTGAAGGGAGTCTTATCCGAACCCTACCATAGGTTACTCGCTTGATGGTTCCGGACTACAGACGGGTTATAGGCCGGGATGCTTTCAGAATCAACTCGAGATTATCCCGTGCCAATGTCCTCTTGCTGGTCATATTGGTGGTGACCCTCGGAAATTCTCCATCTTCAACCACCGTTCTTCTTTGTCGGAAACGCCTAGGCCTTGGTTTTGGCGTTTCGGTGCTGAGCCTTTCGAAAACCAAAATTCTTTCGGGGACCGTCTTGATGCAGTTGCACTCAGACAATACTGCCCGAATGAGTTTGGAACAAGGGCATTGAGTTTCTAGTCCTCGAGGACTCCTCTTCCTGGGTTTTTTCGTACTCCCATCACGATAGTACAACTCGTCAGTTTGACAGTCGGAGTAACCTATCGTGTGTGGGCACGACTTCTCAGGTATAACGTTATCGTCATCAGACGATAATGTTTCCTTCTGAGGGCGGACTGCCTTCTTCGGGCTTTTAAAAGTCACGCGCCTCGAGACATGCCCTTTTGGGCATGAGTTCTCAGCGGGCTCCTGGACTTCGATGTGCAAATTACGTGCACAGCTGCCTTGAACTCCTTGTCGTGCTGAAGGTGGTGGCGACCCCCAGCATGTTGAGTCGTTCGGGGCTTCTTCATCGGGCCCAAACGTTCTTGAACTGGAGCTTTGCCTCTCTCATCGTGAATTATACCAAGGCGCTCCAAAATTGGCTTCTTTCTTCGGGATGATTCTGCATGATCTCCCGGAGTAGCTATAGGAATTCTCGGCGACTTAGCTTGGTTCGCCGGAGGTTGAACTTTGGTTGGAGGCTGTAAAGGTTTCTCCTTAGCCTGAATCGCCACTTCAAACTTCGGCCTCCAGACTTGGCGGGTTGGTGGCGGCTTCTTCGTCACCTCCTTCTGTAATCTCCCGCGGGCTTCCTGGACTTGAGCCCGTGTTTACGCTGACAGTGCGCGACGCTTGCGAATGCGCTCATCAAGCGTCGACCGACATTCATTGGTGGTTGAGGCTGTTTGCCTCTCCTGCTCCTCAGATCCGCGTGATCGCGGACTCCATCGGTGGACTCCATCGCCTTTGCGAGTTGCCACGCTAGGCGTTGACGTCGCCTTTGGCGGGCTCTTTTCGAGAGAGTCACAATGCCCTCAACGGTGGAGACGTCGGTGAGAACAGGGTTGACCTAGTTGGAGGTCAGCGAAACTTCACCTGACGCAACTTTGGCATCTGTTGGGGTGAGAGCTTCGTTGGCGTTCTGTACTTCTTCGTACCAACAAACTTTTCTCCTGGAGGAGAACTTCTTGGACTTGCGGGGGAAGGTGGATCCGGACGAGGATGAAAGATATTCCTCGAACTTGGCCTGGTCGAATTCATACTCGACCTCCTCCTCGACCAGGATTGAGATACGCGGCTGCGACGCGACGATCTCGGCAGCGAGATCGTTGGCTCCCACTGTGGTCGCCAGATTGTTCGCGGGAAAAATCGTAGCTTTCATTGCTTTCATTGATTCCATTGCACACTCTTGTAATAGTTTATCGACTAAAAGATCCGGTCTTTTTTATAAGATCCGGTTACAACGAGATCAAAAGAAAAAAGAAAATTACAACTCTTTCCTTATTTGTCGAACAAATCACGAGCTCCTGTTTTGCGGTCACTCGCTTCTGTGGGTTCTTCGCCTGTGCCGGGGTTTATTCGTGGACCACCGCGTGATCTAGATCCGGTTAGATCTAAACGGTATAATGGGTATTATCTCGCAAAAGAAATAATAGCCGGGGGGATTAATTCACCAAGGAAATAATCGACCTCTCGGGATCAAAGGCCAAGCTTTGATCCGGAGTAATACCGTATGGATCTCAGATCCGATCCCTCTCGAACTCCTGCCTTTTCTGACATGGACGATCGCCGAGCACCGGATCTGAAAGAGCAAGTCTTCAAAGTTCCAAAGCTTCAAGGCTCAGATCTCAATTCAGCAGAGCTTCGCCGTCCAAATTTCCAACCCTTCACAAATGAGCCATGCCCCTCTATTTATAGGCACTCAGAACTGTGCCCGGGCACAGATCTGGCCGGCCACCTAAAGGTGGCTCGGCCACCTAGCCACCTCTAGGTGGCTCGGTTTTGGCCGAGTCCTCCAGGTGTTGTGCTGTTTTACCATTTTCCGGTTTCGCTGTTGATTTGGACTCTGATTTGTTGATCTGAATCCTGATTTGGCAGTAAATCCGCCATGGCGTTCGAGTTCGAATCCGTTCTACGGTCGGATGACTCGTTGACTTCCTGAACCGTTGGCTTGATTCCGCACGCGAATGGATGCATTCCGTTGCTTGCGTGCGATTCGTTAACCTCTTCGCCTCGTTAATCCGCTTCATTGCGTGTCACTTGGCTTCGGTGTTGTGGACTGACGCTCGTGTTTAAATACGTCACCCGATGGTTCGTCGGTTTGTGTCGAGCTGTATTCAGGGACCTATAGGCAGTTTTATACGCCTACAGTGTATTGATGTAGATCCAGAGAGTTGTAGCTTATGTTTCGAGGCAGTTGAGGACTCATGAGCAGAACTACCCCACGCATGACTTGGAGCTAGCAACGGTGGTATTTGCACTGAAGGCGTGGAGACATTACTTGTACGGAGTACAGTTTGAGCTATTCACGGATCACCAGAGTTTAAAATACCTCTTTTCTCATAAAGAACTTAATTAGAGACAGCGTCGATGGATAGAATTTATTAAGGATTATGAATTTGCTATTCAGTACCATCCAGGAAAGGCGAATATGGTAGCAGATGCATTAAGCAGGAAGCGTCGTCGTGGACTAGCAGCTTTGAGGTGTTCACTTCATTAGGATCTTAATATCCTCAGTCAATTTGATTTCAGACCAGAGATTGGCGGGAGCCGTGTGTTTTTAGGAGCTTTATCAATATAGCCATCTTGGAGAGATAGAGTGGTCGAAGCTCAGATAGAGGATTCTTGGATTCAAACCCGTAAGGGGGAGATTTCCAAAGAGTCCAAGGATGATTGGACTATAGGGATAGATGAAGGCCTTCGGATAAAGGGCAGAATTATTATGCCGAACAATTTACAACTAAAGAAGGAACTTTTTGATGAGGCACATCGTAGCAGATATACAGTGCATCTAGACACGAAAAAAATGTACAAGGATCTGAAGAGGCATTTCTGGTGGAGTAGTATGCGCAGAGAAATTTTAGAGTATGTGGCTAAGTGTTTTACATGTCAGCAGATTAAGGTAGAACATCAGAGACCTACAGGAACCCTATAGCCTTTACCATTCCCGAGTGGAAGTGGGCAGATATTTCTATGGATTTCATAGTGGGGTTGCCTAAGTCAAAGAAATGAAATGATTCTATTTGGGTTATAGTGGACAGATTGACTAAGTCTGCATATTTCTTACCAGTGAGGACGACTTATACGACTGATACGTATGCGAGGATCTTCATTCAGGAGATTGTTAGATTACATGGAGTTTCGGAGATGATTATATCAGATCGGGCATCAGTCTTCACATCTCATTTTTGGAGGAGTTTTCAGGATGCTTTTGGTAGTCAGTTATCATTTAGCAGTATTTTTACCCCCAGACTGATGGTCAGACCGAGAGGGCGAATCAAATCTTAGAGTACATACTGAGAGTGTGCATTATGGATTTTCAGGGTAGCTGGGAGGATCACATCCCACTGATTGAATTTGCATATAATAACAGTTATCAAGCTACCATCAGTATGGCACCATATGAAGCTTTGTACAGGAGACCTTGCAGATCACCCATATATTGGGCAGAGCTAGAGAATAGTTTATTGATTGGTCCGGAGTTAGTTAGACAGACCACGGAAAAGGTAGCCTGATTTGAGAGCGCATTCTTGCAGCCCAGAGTCGGCAAAAGAGCTATGCAGATCAGCGGAGACGACCTTTAGAGTTTCAGGTCAGAGACTTAGTTATGTTGAAAGTATCACCGATGAAGGGCGCTCAGCGTTTTGGTAGATGGGCGAAGCTTTCTCCGAGATATGTTGGTCCTTTCAGGATCATCGAGAGCATTGGAGCTGTTTCTTACAGGTTAGACCTGCCAGCATCGATGTCGAGTGTACACGATGTTTTTCATATTTTGATGCTTAAGAAGCATTTGTGAGATGATGAGTAGCAGAGAGTGATTGACTCACCAGAGATTGAGATTTAGGATGACTTGACTACCATAGATATTCCGGTATACATACTTGCTAGAGAGAATAAAAAGCTTAGGAATAAAGTCATTCCATTAGTGAAAGTTCAGTAGATCCGGCAAGGAGCCGAAGAGATTTCTTAGGAGCGCGAGGAGGATGTTCGTCGCGACTACCTGCACCTGTTTGGACAGGTATAACGTTGATAATTTATCGTGCCTATATGCTTTGATAGTTGTCATTATCTATGTTGTTTAGTCATATTTATATTTATCTTTAACACTTTAATGGGGATATTATCACCTGATCCTTAATCATTTGAAACATATGGTATATACATGAGGGTTTTCTTGTTTGGATTATTTCGCTCGTCGTACCAATTTCGTTTAGTTAGGGATTTAGGTGAGTATGTTTGCATTCTAGGTTGTTAACTTGAAATATCATTGTGCTAATACTATGAGATATGTCCAGAAGGGTTTCTTAATATGAATTACACATTCTTAATGAGTTTTCCCAGTTATTAAGCTTTGTGATGCGACAGCGGAATTTAGAGGATGAAATCCTCGTAGGGAAGGGGGGGGGGGGTTGAATGTAAAACCCCGATAATTTTTGAATGATATATTAATATGAGATTAAATATGATATATGGATATTTAGTATGATAAATATCATTTTATGGTATTTGAGTATAATACCATATGTGTTGAGTATGAACGAGTTCATACATGAGAGAGAAAAGAGTCGAAATATGCACAATGGCTGAATTCATGAAAAACTAGAAATGCCCAGTCCGGTCGACCGCCACGGTCGACCGCAGCCGGTCGATCGCCACGGTCGATCGCGAAAACTGCAGAGAATATTTCTCCTGTTTTGAGTTGGTTTCGAATTTCTAAACCTATATTCATTTTCTATGATATATTTATATGAGTTTTTCACATTTTTCTCAGTTTTTTCTTAGAACCCTAATAGCCACCAAAACCCCCAAACCCTAGTTTGATTTCTTGGAGAAGATTGGAGGCTTTCAAGCGGGATTTTTCTTGGTTTTTGGCTTTTGGAGTGGAGATCTCTTTCAACCTTGCTTCTAAAACGTTTTTCGACAATCTCAGGTGAGTATCATCTCTACTAATCCTCCTTCTAGTTTTCAAAATGTTTTTAAAGAGATTTAAACATGTTTTGTAGAGCCTAAATGACTAGATTATGAATAAAAGACAACTCGTTTGTATTATATGTATAAAGATTAGGTCTTTTCATGCTAAAAAGGTTGAGAACGAATTTTACAGATGTATTTAAGATCTGAAGATGATTTTAAAATGTGGTTAATCTAAAGAAAGAAGTTTGATTCATCGTTTTGAGCTTTTATGCATGTTTTAGGGTTTTGAATATAAATATAATGCATAAAATCATGGTTATTTATGTTGATTTTGATTTCAGATATTTCTATCTGCTGTAACATGTTTGTATGCAAGATTCATGAAGTTTTTACCATGTTTGAATTACAAAAACATGACGTGAACACGACACATGTTAATCTGGAAAAAACTAGATTTTAGGCTCACGGTCGACTGTCACGGTCGACCGCGTGCACGGCAGAGACTTGGGTAGTCTCTGGAGCCCGTCACGGTCGATCACCACGGTTGACCGCCAGTCTGATGTTGGCATGTGTATTATTTTGGTTTGATTTTGGTTTGTCGAGCGTTTCTCTTGACCTTGTGATGATTAACTACAATGTTAAGACTTGTTAAACACTTGGGATGATGGTGAACTTCAAATATAGACACACACACCGAGATATATGCACTTATGCTTAGTTCGTGTTGAATTTACAAACTTTTGTCACAAGTTAAATTTGATAAATACACATGACTAGTGTTTGATCTTTCACGTATCCGAAAATAGGAAGATAAAGCCTATTACCGCAGAATGATTGAGTAAGAGTATTACAATAGTATCGTTATTACATATATCCGGAATAGGGAGATAATAAATCCTATTGCCGTAGAGTGATTGAGTAAGAGCACTACAAGAGTATCGCTATAGCACAAGATGATGCACACATAGATATTTAATCAGTTGTAAGTTTTACTTTCATGATAGTTTACCCGCGAGTAGGGTATTTCTTTTAAGATTTTGGCACACCCGTTATGGACGGCAGTTATATTCATTTTGGTTGGGTTAGCATCTTTTTATATTAGAGCAGGCTACTCGGATGTAATACGAGATGATGTATTTATTCTTTATGTTGGAGATTTGAGTATGTTTCCTTGACTATTTGTTTTTCATAGAGAGCTATATGAATGATTTGATATATGTATGTACTGACTCTATTTTCTATATATTCCTACCCCTTCCCTAGGGAGAGGTAGTGATGATCTCGCTAGCGTTTTGACGTTCGTTGTTTCCCCTTTTTAAGGCAGCGAGTCTGGCGCACGGAGAGTCGCAAGTTGATGGGACTTCTTAGTTATCCAATTAGCTACTTATTATACTTTGTAGTTATTACAAAACTCCACATGTAGTTGATTATTTTCAGACTCTAGATTGGTATTTTAGTTTAGAGTTGAGAGCTTTTGTGAGACTTTGTTTATTTGATTCATTGTATTTGAGATCCAGTTTATACTCAGAGATATTTCTATTTTATTTCAGTTGGGCTCTTTATTGATATTTCTTATGCTTCTTCTGTGTATATTCAGTGTTGCCTCTTGCTATTTTTGTCTCTCTGTACCTTCACCTATTTATTGTTTCCACTAGAGAGATAGTGATTGTGATGGTGAAACATGTCGAAGCATGGTGGTTAGTTCTTGGCAGGTTTAACAATCCGAGTTTTATCTAGGACTGCAGTCTTGTTTGAACCCTGGGGCATCACATTAACATAGTATGTTAAAATAAAAAACATGGAACAAAGAATTCTACTTTTTGTTTTAACTTTAATTCTTTGTAATATTTTTCTTTGAATTTTAACTGTTCTCTTTTAGAGAAAGTTTTAAAAAACCATTTTCTATAGGCTTCATGTTTGAAATTAAAAAATTCTTTATTTAGAATTTTTCTGATTAAGCACCCTTCTTCAAAATCCATTTATTTCATACGAAAACTAGTTTCAGAATTAGAAGGAGAGAATTTCTCTTCGTTATTATATATAGCATGTGGAATCTCATTATCTAAAATATTAATTTTCTTTATTTCACTAGTTCTATAAGAACTTGATCTTGATATATATTTTCTAGACGTACTAGCAACATCAGATAAATGAATAGTTCTTGATGGATTAAAAGTAATTTCAACGTCACCATCTACTGTTTGAGTAATTTGATCAATATCTTGATTTATTACTGGTTGTGGTTGAATTGCATTTGGTTACCCAACTGTCTGAAAATTTTATTTCATCCCACTTAATTTGCTTATTAACTGCGACATTTGATGTCAAAACATTTGTTTCTACCAGAACTGTTTTACCTGGTTTTAATTGGAATTTAGATTTTGGAGCTAACATTGTTAGAATTTTAAAATGAATTCTATATATAATAGCAATAGTCTCAGATCAGGATATGAAGTTATATCCATGTGTTTTAATATTTAGGTTTATTGCCTCTAGAATATTTGGATTTGTCAGAGACAAACTTAAATTGGGATAGACGTTAAAATAGACTGGACTGTTATATAAACTGGTCTTCATAATTCCTATTAATGATTAGGTCCAATTTAGACATTTGGCATCTCTTAAACATGTAAATATTGATGTGTTTAACCCTTGTAATGTCAAAGGTTTAAAAGCTATTTGTAGGTATTTGTATTTGTCCATATATGGCTCTATGTCTACTGGTCCAAGTAATTGAATAGTTTGCTCTTCTCTGTCGACTGCAGTAGTTCATTCCAAAGTTTTAATAGCAATTAAGGATTTATAATCTAAAAATCCTACTTTATAGATATCTCTATTAGGGACATCTGGGATAGTCCATTTATTTAGACTTTCTATTTCGGAATTATATTCACTTAAACTTTGCATTTTTTTTACTTTTTTAACCCTATTAACGGGTTGTTTTAGATGAGCTTTCAACGATGCCTGATATTAACATTCTTAATGGTTTATCTAGTAAACAATAATTAATAATGATATAGATCTAATATTTTTCTTTCTTTTTTGCAAGAGACAACCTAGTTGCTAACAATACACGTTTGTCAACGACTTACACTACCCTAAACTACCATCACCGGCTACAACAGGGCTTTACACTACAAGACTGGGATGACGTTAATCAAACGTCACAACACCAGCTCCGAAGACAGCAGAATAGTTTGGATCCGAGGTTCCAAAAAGAGTACTCATTCAAGGACGAAGACGTTCCAGCCATCTTCGAGACCCTTCTTGAAAACAACAAGATCAAGCTACCGCCCATCACGAATCAGGAGGAAGCTGACAATACTGCAAATCCGAAGTACTGCGCGTACCACAGGAGGATCCTTCATCCCACCAAGGCTTGCTTTACTTTAAAGAATAGCATCCAAACCTTGGTTGAAGCCGGCGTCATAATGCTAGGATAAGCCAAATAAGAACGGCAACACTCCGAAGAGTATACGAGTATAAACTGCTTCTCAATACTCCAAAGAGTATATGAGTATAAACTGCTCCCTGATACTCCAATAGGTATATGAGTCTAAAATGTTTCCTACCGCTGATGGGAAGTTCCTGGAGAATGTTACGCTAATATTCTTAAGGATAACCCAGACATGTAACGGAGTACAAAGTAAGACTCAGTTCCAAGAAAGAAGCTGAGGGTGGATGATTCATGTAATGGGAAGTTCCTAGAAGAACGCTATATGTAATTTTCTTAGGGATAACCCAATAATTACGAACAAAGTGATAAACACTAAACCCCCACTGTGATTTGTACTCCTACTCTCACTGTCTACCTGGTCAAACCTTCCTATAGTTAGGGCCACAACCAAAGTCCCCTCTCGATTCCTTCCAAGAACGAGAGGTAATCAAATCTATAAAAGTTAGGATTGTTCCCAATCTTACTTAGTCAAACCTACAGATAGTTGAGACTAAGACCGAGTCATTCTTTTTCGATAAACGAAAGACTTCCATCTTTTCCTTTTTCAGCCAAACCTATAAAAGTTAGGGTCGAAATCAGAATTTCCCCTCAATAAATGGGGGACTCTTTTTTGATCGAATGACCAATCCTATAAAAGTTAGGGTCGTTTGAATCTTTCCGATTCTCGGAGTGGAGATCCCACTCTTAGTTTCATCATTTCGGATTCTGGGGGTGGAGATCCCACCTTGAGTTTCCTTTCCAACTGGAGATAGAATATAAAATTCTTCCTCATCAATGCCGGGAGATAGAATATAAAATTCTTCCTCTTCCATTTTCCAGTCCGTCTTTACCCTGAGAAAAGACACAATTCCCAACTCCCAATCCGTACACTTTGTGCACGGGGAATTTTATCTCAACTCCTAAATAGAGATAAGACTACGCCTAACACGCGTTGCCGGTTTAGTCTTTCACCGATTGAAAAACACACCAGAATCCAGTCTGGGGAATTTTATCCCGAAGCCTAAGCAGGGATAAGCCAATGCTTAACACGCGTTGCCGGTTTAGTCTTTCACCGATTGAAAAAGACACCAGAGTATAATTCTGGG
This sequence comes from Asparagus officinalis, assembly GCF_001876935.1. NCBI lineage: Eukaryota > Viridiplantae > Streptophyta > Magnoliopsida > Asparagales > Asparagaceae > Asparagus > Asparagus officinalis. The sequence goes on from NC_033797.1 coordinate 105,118,447, forward strand.
GATTTTCATCCCGAATCCTAAGTAGGGATGAGTCAACGCCTAATACGCGTTGCCGGATGCCATATTCCCATAAGAAATGGCGAAGTCTATGTATTCAAAATCATAGCATTAAGTCTAAGAGAAGCAATTCTCTTAGCATAACGTTACATGTGAAACGGGTTTTAATAATTCACATGCTAGCCCGATTCAAACAGTAATCGGTAAAGGCACGTCAAACCCGTTGATGGCTGGGGGTTTGCCAAAAATCCCAAAGTCTATGTCTAACACGCATTGCTGGTTAGTCTTTGACCGTAAAAAAGGACACAATACCACATATTCAACATTGTGGCAGGTTGTTATTAATAACACCATAATCCGTGCCTCACACGCATGGGGAATTTTATCCCGAAGCCTAAGCAGGGATAAGCCAACGCCTAACACGCGTTGCCGGTTTAGTCTTTTACCGATTGAAGAAGACACGAGAATTTGAGTCTGGGGACTTTTATCCTGAATCCTAAGTAAGGATAAGTCAGCGCCTAACACGCGCTGCTGGGTAGTCTATTCCCGTAACAATGGCGAAGTCTACGTATTCAAAGTCGTAGCATAAAGTCTAAGGGAGTTCATTCCTTTAGCACAACGTCACATGCGGAACGGGCTTAAAACAATCCGCATGTAAGCCCGACTCAAACGGTAATCGGTAAGAGCACGTCAAATCCGTTGAGGGCTGAGGATTTGCCAAAAAAATCCTAAGTCAATGTCTGATACACGTCGCTGTTTAGTCTTTTCACAGGAGAAAGACGAAGTCTACGTATTCAATATCGTAGCACTAAAAGGGTTAACTCTTTTAGCTTAACGTCACATGCGGAACGGACTTAAACAATCTGCATGCTAGCCCGAATCAAATGGTAGTCGGTAAAGGCCCATCAAACCCATTGATGGCTGAGGATTTGCCAAAAATTCTATAAATGCAAGTCATTGACGCACCAGCTCCATTAGTTGGTCTCGTGACTTGAGCATCCAACAACTTCAGGATAAGATCTATACATGCAGATGAATCAGCTTTAACAGTTGGTCTTGCAGCTCCGACACTTGGGACCGCCGTGCTCCAATACCTTAAGAGCTTAAACTGTGTATACTCCAGTAAACGTATGAGTATGAACTGTGTTAACGTACGACGTTCGAAACCCGAGGGTCAATGCCGGTCAACGCGTAACCCTAGGTCAACGCCGATCAACGCGTTGCGACCAAAAAGTCAACGTTCGACGTTCGAAACCCTAGGGTTAACGCCGGTCAACGTGTAACCCTAGGTCAACACCAGTCAACGCGTTACGACCAAAAAGTCAACGTTCGACGTTCGAAACCCTAGGATCAATGCCGATCAACGCATAACCCTAGGTCAACGCCAGTCAACGCGTTGCGACCAAAAAGTCAACGTTCGACGTTCGAAACCCTAGGGTTAACGCCGGTCAACGCGTAACCCTAGGTCAACGCCAGTCAAGGCGTTGTGACCAAAAAGTCAACGTTCGAAGTTCGAAACCCTAGGGTTAACGTCGGTCAATGCGTAACCCTAGGTCAACGCCAGTCAACGCGTTGTGACCAAAAAGTCAACCTTCAACGTTCGAAACCCTAGGGTTAACGCCGGTCAACGCGTAACCCTAGGTCAACGACAGTCAACGGGTTGCGACCAAAAAGTCAACGTTCGACGTTCGAAACCCTACGGTTAATGCCGGTCAACGCGTAACCCTAGGTCAATGCCAGTCAACGCGTTGCGACCAAAAAGTCAACATTCGACGTTCGAAACCCTAGGGTTAACGTCGGTCAACGCGTAACCCTAGGTCAATGCCAGTCAACGCGTTGCGACCAAAAAGTTAACGTTCGACGTTCGAAACCCTAGGGTCAACGCCGGTCAACGCGTAACCCTAGGTCAACGCCAGTCAACGCGTTATGACCAAAAGTCAACATACGATAATCTGAAACCTTAAGTCAGCACAATATGACAGAGATAGTCAATTCAAAGTCAACTCAATGACACGAGCCAAACTCAACTCACTAGTGATAGACTCGAGATTCCGACGACGGCCAGGCGATAAACGCAGTACCGGAAGAACTTCAGTTATTCGTCAAAGCATCGAATAGACCAAAAATCGAAGGAGCCAAGAGTTGAAGATAACTATAGGTCCTTTACGCCGACTGAAGGCTGGATCAATCACATCCAAAGTATTCCAGCCTCTTCTATAAAAGAAACGAGTCTGGAACGCTTTGGAAGGGGTATCTGTAGGCATCGAAAATTACCTATGGGTCTCCACGAACAGCTCAGTGTTAAAGAATGACAATGAACATCACTATCTAGTTCACAGGAGTTCAACTGATGTCGGTGAATGCTTGAAGTGAACCGACGAACTACGTGAGCTGATAGGATTTCGGAATAACGAAGACACAGGCTAATCGAGAACCCCGCGATGTTTACAAAAGGAACAACGTCCTTCGTGTCTCATTTATTCTACAGATAATCTAACCATTGGAATTGATAGAATTCTTCGTCAGACTTCCAACGCATTTGGAATCACTCAGATCCGAGTTCAGACAAAGAAGTTACAGCGAAAACAGTCAAACGGGCATTGAAAATGTCTCAAAGCTGAACTGAGGCACCTACGGTGTCTCGGCCAAGCCGAGACGCCCCAAGGGTGTCTCGGCCAAGCCGAGACACCCTTGGGGTGTCTCGGCCAAGCCAAGACACCCCTAGGGTGTCTCAGCGCGGATTTGGGCCCTTTAAGTGGTTTTAACCGCTCCGCAACCCCTCATGCCTATAAATACAAGCCTTAGGCCTCATTTTTTCAGGTCTGGATTTTTGGAGAATTGGCGAAGCCCTGCCGGAGTGAAGAGTGATCGAGCACTTCAACGCAAGAGAGTTTTTTCGTCGGATCTACATCACCCGTACCCGATCCTTAGTATTATCCCGTTGTGGTAATACTAAGAAGAGCAAATATCTCGCTTTTATCGAGATAGGTGCTTCAAGTTTCTAGATCTCCTCGCGGATCGACGAAGCTCTGGATCAGATCTGATTGCCAGGTAGTCCATGGATATCGACGTCCCCGTCACAGGCTAAAGATCCCACGCAAGCAGAAGCCCGATGAACGATCTCTGCGTTTGTTTGATAAAGTTGTAAACTTTTTTTTATTTTCATTGTGTAAGGAGATCTTATAAAAAGATCAACTTTTTATTTCATTCGAGTTTATTGTAACGACTAAAGTTGTAATAGATTCAATAATAATAGAAATAGCAACTTTCTCCGCAAACAGAGTCCACCGACGGAGTCCGCTATCACACGGATCTGAAGAACAGGAGAGGCAAACAGCCTCAACCACCGATGAATGGCACAGGAGAGGCAACCAGCCTCACCCACCGATGAATGGCAGCTCTTCTAAGCCACCAATGAACGAATGGGTCCGTGTCAAATGGAATCGTTCAACGCTTGATGAGCGCATTCACAAGCGCCGCACACTGTCAGTGCAAGCACGGGCTTAAGTCCAGGAAGCCCGCAGGAGATTGCAGAAGGAGGTGACAAAGAAACCGCCACCAACCCGTCAAGTTTGGAGGCCGAAGTTTGAAGCGGCGATTCAGACTAAGGCACAATCAGTGCAGCCTTCGAAGCAAGTTCAACCTCCGGCGAACCAAGCTAAATCGCTGAGAATTCCCATAGCTACTCCGGGAGATCATGCAGAATCATCCCGAAGAAAGAAGCCAATTTTGGAGCGCCTTGGTCCAATTCACGATGAGAGAGGCAAAGCTCCAGTTCAAGAATGTTTGGGCCCGATAAGGGCATGTTTCGAGGCGTGTGACTTTTGAAAGCCCGAAGAAGGCAGTCCGCCCTCAGAAGGAAACATTATCGTCTGATGATGATAACGTTATACCTGAGAAGTCGTGCCCACACACGATAGGTTACTCCGATTGTCAAACTGATGAGTTGTACTATCGTGATGGGAGTACGAGAAAAACCAGGAAGAGGAGTCATCGAGGACTAGAGACCCAATACCCCTGTTCCAAACTCATTCGGGCAGTGTTGTCGGAGTGCAACTGCACCAATACAGTTCCTGAAAGAGTTTCGGTTTTCGAAAGACTTAGTACCGAAACGCCAAAACCAAGGCCTAGGCGTTTCCGACGAAGAAGAACGGTGGTTGAAGATGGAGAATTTCCGAGGGTCACCACCAATATGACCAGCAAGAGGACATCGGCACGCGATAAACTCGAGTCGATTCTGAAAGCATCCCGGCCTATAACCCGTCTGCAGTCCGGAACCATCAAGCGAGCAATCTATGGTAGGGTTCGGACAAGATTCCCTTCAGAAGATGAAGAATCTGATGTCGGCTCCGCGGTCGCATCAGATAATACGATATCCAGCGAGGGACAACCCCGCGAAGCACTTATGATAAGTGCGGAACAAGTGGCCAAGATGCTTGAGGAGGCCCTGGCTAAACAACAGGAGACCTTCAGGTTCGAAATGCAGATGGCCATGCAGAACATGAGAGAAATGCATGACCAACAAATCCAAGCATTGACGAACCAGCAAGGCGAGCCAAGTCGTCGTAACCCGGTTAATCTGGAAGATGAGGATACAAATGCGAATGAGACTCATAATACCAATAATCCTCTCGTCAATGCAGGGGGTGGTAACGAGAATGCTAGCGAAAACACAGGTGAAAACTTAAAGATTAAAAATCTTGAGAGCAAAATTAATACATTGATTTTTGCTCAAGAGACGAAGAAAACAGGCATTCCTTGTCCATACCCAAGAGAATGGGAATCGATCCCATATCCGGCGAAGTTCAATCCAATTAACTTCACGCTGTTTAATGGGATGGGTTCACCTACTCAGCATTTGATTTACTTCAAATCGCACCTAGGGGTTATCTCTGGTAATGAGCCTCTGATGGTACGGTCCTTCGTTGGCACTCTTCGTGGAGCCGCCTTCGATTGCTATCGTCGCCTCAAGCCAGGAAGCGTGAATAGCTGGGACGACATGGAGACTAAATTCCTCGCTAATTTCTTCGACGACGACACAGAGATATCCATCGGGTCGTTGCTTGACCCGGAACAAGGCAATGAACTGTCGGGACCCGATCACTGAGGAGTTTATTCTCCAGACTTGCCACAACAACCTCGCACTGGACGTGTTGGAAGCAATGGGGACAGCACCGTCCAAAACCTGGAAGGATTTGAAGGTCCGGGGAGAGCAAGCCGAGTGGTTCCTCAGAAGGAAGAAGGCGGAAAGCGGCCAATAGGCGAATAATGCTCCGCAACAGAATTTCGTCCCACGAGGGAAAGGTAAGGCACATGCTAATGTAGTTGATGGGTTGCAAGTGCCCATAACAATCTCGGGGGCAATGGCAACAACGGCCTCAGAAGCAGAAATCTTCGGAGCCGAGATTTCCTAAGGTGTATTCCTTCAAAGATGACGAAGTTCCTGGCATCTTTAAGTACCTGTTGGAGAATAACAAAATCCAGCTGCCAGCGATCGTGGATCAAGAAGGGGCTAGCAAAGTGACGGATCCGAAGTATTACGCGTACCATAGAGTGATCCATCACCCTACCAAGTCGTGCTACCACCTCAAGGATAAGATCCAGGTGCTAATTGATATAGGCGTCATAACCCCGAAGCCGTCCAAGAATGTTGGAGCAAATGCGGTTTCAATCAGCTTTGGATCGGTACCCATAACATGGTTCAAACCAGAGCGCATCACCAAAGTAGGAATGAAGACAGTGAACGATGACCCATATGGACAGCGCCAAAAAGGACTTGTGCCACACACAGCCCCAAACGGCGAAACAAGAAGAAAGGGTAAAGTCAAGTCCTGCAATGCTACATCCACAATCTTCGAGGAGGATGGCGATGAAGCTCCTACTTTCCCGCTCTCCGAAGAAGAACAATAAGTCTTCGCCACTAGAAGCGGAAATGAGTATCACTATAATTATTCACCACCTAGTGAGCAGGGGGTGAATAAACGGGGACCAGCCAAAACTCTCACGTAGATAGGGGTGATTACGAGTCCTACACCGGGCGAAGAGGCTCGATGACAGCCGGTGAATAAACCGAAAGAGAAGAATCCCCAGGAGGTTCAGAATCCGAAGCAGTCTCGTTTCAGTCGCCCGATTGGAAGAGACAAACCGGAAAGCTCGAAGACTCCACAAGTCTTCGATATAATGGCTCAACTAGCCAACATTCCGACACGGATAACGCTGTATAAGTTGCTGCGGTTGTCCAAGGAAACCAGGGAGGCCTTGCAAGAGGCTTTGGCCAATTCAGAGGTGTTTCTGACTCAAATCAAGCCGGTGCCTGAACAGACAGAACTGTTAAGTCAACAATGCAACATAGCGACTAAGAACCTTCCCTGCATTACTTTCACCAAAGAGGATATGCAGACGAAGAATTTGAACCACGATCAACCGCTATACTTCATCGAAGTCACATGTTATGTGATCGATGCCGAGACTTCATATAACTTACTATTGGGTCGGCCTTGGATCCATAGTAACGTTATAATCCCTTCCACACTCCATCAGTGTTTAAAGTATGTCGACACTGATAATAAGGTTAGGACGGTGGTCGCGGATAAGCAACCATTCAAAGGGTATGAGAATTATTTCACTGATTCTCTCCTTTATGGTAACGAATCCGATACTGAATCATCGGCCCATGGCACGGACAGCGGAGAAGAAGCTGATACCGAAGCCGGATTTGATTACAATGGAGGTTATGTTTTAAACGACATTGTACCATTTGTAATCAACCTTGACGATGAACAAACATCAGAGGGCAGTTGTAACTGGCAACTTGCCAATAATGAAATAAATAACGATTTAGAGTACTCCCTGTCTCTTGATGATGTGATAAAAGGACTGTATGATAATCCCGATTTGTATATGCCGTTTTAATCATCCTATATAACAAAGGAACGCCTCCAGCATTTTTTCGGAACAACCATGGTCATCCCGAACAAAATAAGAGGCGCAAAAGAAGTGATTTACGGTAAAGGAAAAATCTCTCCATTACCAGATCATTTCTTAAGGGAAGATGAAGATGATGACAAACCTGGTCGGCATTTATCTAAGTATAGTCCGGAAGCGCGCAAGCTCATGGAAAAGCAGGGGTATGATTTCACACTCGGAGAAGGTCTATACTTCGATCGAGGTCCTCGTACCCCAGCCAAAGCGGCATATGTACCAAAAGGGAAACCTGATGATTATTATAAATACGGACGAGGGTTAGGGTATGAATCTTCCTCAGAAGACGAATGCTGCTGGTTAATTAATGACCAATCATCTAAGCAATACAAAGATGGAAATTCGTCAGTGGAAATTCGTCAAATGCCTCGGAATGGGACTCCGATACAAGTCTGGGGGAAGCTTTCAAAGCCCTAATAGTAAACATGGCTACAGCTGATCCGTCCACAATGGAAGACGACGATCAAATGCCAACATGGGAAGACCCGTGGGTTCATCACCTGAACATGCAGTATAGTGATAGGTTCAAATAGAGAGAACCCCCCACTGAAGATAAAATAGTCCAAGTTAACATGGGTGACGAGGCCAACTCAAAACCTATATTCATCAGCGATAGTCTTCCCCCAGATGAGAAAGAGGAATTAATTACTCTCATCAAGGAATATATTGACGTCTTCGCATGGAACTATGAAGATATGCCCGGGCTTGATCCCAATGTGGCAATGCACCGCCTCGATATCAAACCGGATGCCAAACCTGTCAAGCAACAGCAAAGACGGTTTCGTCCGCAGATTGAGGCATAGGTTAAGAAGTTGATCGAATCAGGATTTATCCGAGAGGAGCAACATCCAGATTGGCTAGCCAATATCGTTCCAGTCATGAAGAAGAACGGTAAAATCAGGATTTGCATCGACTTCAGGGACCTGAATACGGCATGTCCAAAAGACGACTTTCCTCTCCCAATCACAGATGTCATTATCGACAATACATGTGGATTTGAGAGAATGTCTTTTATGGATGGTTTTTCAGGATATAACCAAATCAAGATGCACCCAGATGACGAGAAGCATACAGCGTTCAGAACGCCCCTCGGTGTCTTTTGCTACACCGTAATGCCTTTCGGTCTAAAGAATGCAGGCGCCACATACCAGCGAGCAATGACTAAGATTTTCCAAGAACATCTCAGGAAAACAGTCGAATGTTATGTTGATGATTTGGTTGTAAAAAGCCGTTCAGGAAAACAGTCGAATGTTATGTTGATGATTTGGTTGTAAAAAGCCGTAACAAAGAAGATCACATCAATGACTTGAAGATGATGTTCGATCTCATGCGGAGTCATCAGTTGAAGATAAACCCCACCAAATCCTTCCTTGGAATGTCCAGTGGAAAATTCATTGGATTCGTCGTCACCACTAAAGGTATACATATCGATCCTGATAAGGTGAAGGCGATACACGAACTGCAACCTCCTAGAAATCTAAGGGAGCTCAGAGGATTGCACGGGCGTTTAGCTTACATCCGGCGAAGCTAAACAAGAAAGGGGTATCATTTATCTGGGATGATGCCTGCTAAAAAGCATTCGAAGATATCAAAACATATCTGACGAATCCTCCTGTTCTCGTTGCACCAAAATCAGGTAGACCGTTCTTGATTTATCTCAAGGCGATGAACCACTCGATAAGTGCCTTACTAGCACAAGACGATGATAATGGTCATGAACAGGCGGTCTATTACCTAAGTCGGACCTTGATAGGTGCCAAGTCTCGATATCCGATGATTGAGAAAGAATGCCTCGCATTAGTATTCGCAATGCAAAAGATGCGGCATTACTTGGTTGGACAAACGATTTACGTCATTTCTAACATTAATCCAGTACGAGTGTATATGACGCAACCGGCCTCTATGAATTGGCGGTTAGCGAAATGGGCCCTTCTCTTGTCCCAATATGATTTGCACTTCAAACAACAGAAGTTGATCAAAGGACAAGCGATTTGCGATCTTTTGGCGGCAAACCCGACAACGGATACGACAGAAGTATATGATGACTTGCCAGATGAAACCCATGAGGTTAACACTACGTCGTACCAACAAGTATGGCAATTATACTTCGATGGTGCTTCGAGGGCAGTTAATAGGGCAATAACCCCGGGAGGTTCTACAATTTCCTCAAGAGTTGGAGTTGTCTTAATTTCCCCGGGGAAGCATGTGATGCCTCGGACTTATTCACTGACTAGTTCGTGTTCCAATAACATAGCCGAGTACAACGCGCTCCTCATTGGACTCAGTTTCACCAAAGAGCTGGGGGTCGAATATCTCGAAGCTTTTGGGGATTCTCAATTCATAGTCAACCAAGTCCGTGGAGAGTATGAAGTCAGGAACCAAGACCTGATCCCGTATCACCAGGAGGCCATCAAAATGGCAGATTCTTTTGAAGAATTCTTTATTGAATACATCCCTCGTCTCCAGAATGCTTATGCGGATGCACTGGCAGGCCTAGCGGTATCACTGGCACAGCCTCCCGAAACTGAGCTGTTAGTCACAGTAAGGACGCATCAGCTCTGCATACCCATATACAATATGGATATTGAAGAGGAAGATGATAGAAACATAGACGCCAAGGAGGTGAATTCAACTCAAATTGGGTCTGAGTCCCGAGATTGGCGTTTTCCTATCATTGACTATGTCCAATATGGTATTTTACCAGAGGATGTAAAAGAAAAGGAATCAATCCGCCGAAGAGCTCCAAGATTCTTCTATAATACCGAGACCCATACATTATACCGTAGAGGGTACGATGGTTTGTTACTTCGATGCCTTTCGAACAAAGAAGCAGAAGAAGTCCTCAAGGAAGCACACGAAGGGGAATGTGGTGCGCATCAACCCGGTCCCAAATTGTATGATCGCATCAGGAGAATGGGATATTTTTGGCCAACAATGGTTCGTGACGCAATCGAATACGCCCGAGAGTGTCATGCTTGTCAAGTACATGCAAATTATATGCACCAACCACCAGAGCGTTTGCACACGTCAACCACGTCTTGGCCGTTCGAGACATGGGGTATGGACATTGTCGGTCCTATTTTTCCCAATCACGGATTACTTTTCAAAGTGGGCTAAAGCGATTCCACTTAGAGAAGTGAAGACGAACAACGTCATTAATTTCATCAAACATCATGTCATATACCGACACGGCGTGCCAAGACGGATCATTCATGACAACGGTCCACAGTTCATAAGCAACGCCTTCGTCAGGTTTTGTGACAAGTTCAAAATCGAAGATGTTTCGTCAACAGCTTATTACCCCGCCGCGAATGGATTAGCTGAGGCGTTTAACAAGACGATCATCAAGATCCTGTCAAAGCTCGTGAAGACCAATAAACGAGACTGGGATGATAAACTCGGTGAAGCACTCTGGGCTTATCGTACCACCATACGCACACCTACAGGAGCCACCCCGTATTCATTGGTATATGGATGTGAAGCTGTGCTACCATTGGAAATTCAGATCCCATCCCTTCGGATCGCTCTCGCAACCGAGATGATGACAGAAGAACAACATCAAAAATGTCTCGAAGAACTCGAGAGGTTCGATGAAAAATGCTTGGAAGCTCAACAACAAATTGAGTTTTATCAAGCCCGAATATCTAGGGCCTTCAATAAAAGAGTCCGACAAAGAAGCTTCAAGGAAGGAGATCTGGTCCTCGCTGCTCGCCGACCGATAATCCTCAACTCCAAGAAGAAAGGTAAATTCAAACCCAAATGGGAAGGGTCGTTTGTGATAGACACAGTCTACTCAAACGGCGCATATCGCCTGATTACTCAAGAAGGCGCCAGGCAATTAATGCCAATAAATGGGAAGTTCCTGAAAAAGTACTATCCCTAGTTCATTCAGGATAACTCATTTACCGAGAAGTTCCTTGAAGAATATTACACTTAATATTCTAGAGGATAACCCAAAATCATTGTCACCACTAAAATCCCTCATTGATCAATTTCAATTGACAGTGAGTCCATCAAAAGTGTCTTTCTGGCCCTCTTGACTCTTTCCATGAGCAAGAGGTCTACCTTCAGTTCGGAGTCCCCTTTCGATAAACGAAAGATTTCTATTCTTTTTCTCTTTGTTTAAGCCTTCTCATGGTTATAACCAAAGTTGAAATTCCACTTCGATAAACGGAGAACTCATCTTCAGTTTAGATAATCAATCCTATAAAAGGCAAGCTTATCTAGATTTTCCAGATTCTCGGAGTGAAGATCCCACTCCTAGTTTCTTTTGCACTGGAAATAGAATATAAAATTCTTCCTTTCCAGAATCAAGGAATAGAATATAAAATTCTTCCTTCCTTGTATTCGGGTTCGCCTTCACCCTAAAAGAAGACCGGAAAATAGAATATAAAATTCTTCCTTTCTCGCACCGATCTTTTCCAAAATTTATCAATCTAGGATTCATCTATGGAAGTTTATCCCGAATCCTAAGCAGGGATAAGTCTGCGCCTAACACGCGCTGCCGGTTTAGTCTTTTTCCGTAGAAAAAGACACCAGAGTTCGATTCTGGGGTATTCTATCCTGAAACCTAAGCAAGGATAAGTCTGCGCTTAACCCGCGCTGCCGGTTAGTTCTTAACCGTTAAAAAGAACACCCGTTCATATATTCAACATTGTGGCAGGTTGTTATTAATAACACCAAAATCCATGCCTTACACGCATGGGGAATTTCATCCTGAATCCTAAGAAAGGATATGCCGACGCCTAACACGCGTCGCCGGTTTAGTCTTTCTCCGTAGAAAAAGACACCAGAGTTCGATTCTGGGGTATTTTATCCCGAAGCCTAAGTAGGGATAAGTCAGCGTCTAACACACGTTGCTGGGTAGCCTATGCCCGTAACAATAGCGAAGTCTACGTATTCGAAGTCATAGCAGCGAGTCTAAGGGAGTTCATTCCGTTAGCACAACGTCACATGCGGAACGGATTTAGACAATCCGCATGCTAGCCCGATTCAAACAGTAATCAGTAAAGGCTAATCAAATCCGTTGAAGGCTGGGGGTTAGCCAAAAATCCTAAAGTCAATACCTAACACGTGTCGCCGGGTAGCCTATTCCCGTAACAATGACGAAGTCTATGTATTCGATATCATAGCACAAAAGTCTTAGAGAATTCACTCTCTTAGCACAACGTTACATGCGGAACGGATTTAGACAATCCGCATGCTAGCCCGATTCAAACGGTAATCGGTAAAGGCTAATCAAATCCGTTGAAGCCTGAGGATTTGCCAAAAATCCTGTTAGTATTATGACCGTTGGGTTCACAATCAACAGAGAAACATAATGATAAAGAGAGGAGTGCGCTAAAGAAAAGACTTTATTTCATTAATAAAATCAGACCAAGTGGAGATACAAGAAGACGTCTCAAATCAGATCTAACAAACTGAAGGAAGCAATTTTAGCCTTAACAGCGGCAAGTTTCTCTGCGTGTTCCGCTCGAACCTTCTCCTCTTCTTCCTTCTGAAGCTTGGCATAAGCAAGAACGGCGGCAGCGTCGGCAGTTACGTCTTCTCGGCGCAACGCATGAAGAACCTCCAGCTCTCCTCTATAAACATTTTGAACTCTGGTGCTCTCGAGCTCAAAATCTTTTAGAGTCCTCTCCCCTTGGACGGTCCTAATCCCCGTCCTATCAGCAATGTTGTTATAAGCATCTATCTTAGTCCGCAGATGATGTTGTCGTTCGTACAAGTTCGCAACGATGATTTCTTACTCTGATATGCGTCTCGCTCGGGCCTTACGCTCGTACATCCTCTGAATCTGAGCATCGATCATGAGCGGCGTGGCCTCATCATGTGGGTCGGAGTATACTAGCTCTTCCAAACGATACATGAGTTCCTCTAAGCAAGTCAACCTTAACTCACATCGTCCAGCTAGCCGGATGCCACCTACACGCTGAATGTCTTTAAGACTATCTGCTATGAAAGGGAGCAAATCATAAAATCTTCCCCGTCCAAAACTAATGGCGGTGGCCGTTTGTTGCATAACTTTCTCTAATTTTTGGAGGATGCCCTGCACGGATTCGGAGACCGGGAGGACAGATTCTTGGCCAGGCATAATTGCAGCAATGGGATCCTCTTCCCCTTCATCGTCGGATATCAGGATGATTTCGAGTCTCACCATCTTCTTAGACATGGTGACCTGCAAAATAAATCAGAGGATCAGATCCAGAGAAAAAAAAAATTTCCTTATTTATTACAATTAAGCCCCTCAAATCTCCAAATTCTACCCCCTGAAAGAGGAGCTCGAGGCGCCAACCCTCATATGCAATACCACAAATTCATGTACTAAATTAAGCATGAAATATGATAAAATTATGGAGGATTTACCTGAGGGAAAGCTCGAAGATCCGACAAAAATCAAATCTTGAAAGAAGCTCAGACCACGTCCTCGAGGGGCCTGAGAGGAATTTTTATATGAAGATTTCTAAGGGATTTCTCAGTCAAAGATCAAAAAGAATGATGGATCTAAGACAATTATGAAGATTTGAGGGAGAACGGATGCTCGAGGGAAGAGAAAATTCAAAAGGAGGGACAAGGGGGGGCCGGCCCTAGGAGGAGGAAAAGAAAGAAGAAAAGAACCCCTTTTATAATGTGAACCAGCCTTAAACCAGACCGGACCAGGTTGAACCAGACCAGAGCAGTCCAAATCAGTTCAAAAGAGGCTGAACCAGGCCAAACCAGGCTGAACCAGGCCAAACCAGACTGAACCAGACCAGACCAGGATGAACCAGTCTGAACCAGTCTTGACCCAGTCCTAACCAGCCTTGAACCAGGTTGAACCAGTTTGAACCAAATTTGAACCAGAATTCAAATTTAAGCTGAATCGAGCATCGAAACAACTTCAAATCAACCGAGGGTTCAGTCCTTGGTTTATTCTTGCCTCTCCCGCACATTCGGAAGGATCAGAAGATTTTTTTGAACCGAATTACTGCCTTTTTTGGCTCATTATCAGGTCGGTTCAGCTCATTCGGGCACAAAAATTACTCTAATAAGGTATATGAGTATAAACTATTCCCTATTTTTGTTGAGAAGTTTCTGGAGAGTATTTTTCTAAAAATATTCTTAAGGATAACTCAACAACACTCCGACAGACGTATGAGTATAAACTATGTCAAACACCGGACAACGCGTTACAAATGAAGACTCAACGCCAACAATCAATGGTCGTTTCTATGTTGAAACAACAAACACGAGCTAAAGATCAGAAAATCAGGAATTGACTTCAAGTTCAAAATTCCAACAACGGTCAGACAATAAATGCAGCACCGGAACCCTTGCAGACATTCGACAAAGCACCGAATAGCCTGAAGGATGAAAGAAATCAAGAACAGAAGCCATTCCAAGGTCCCGTTACACCGACTGAAGGTTGGGACAATCATATCCAAAGTATTCCAGACTCTTCTATAAAAGAACGAGACTAAAATACTTTGGAGGGGGTATCTGTAGGCGTATAAAACTACTTATAGGTCCCTTAGCATGGCTCAGCACAAACCAACGAACCATCGGGCGACATATCCAAACACGAGCGTCAGTCCACAACACCGAAGCCAAGTGACACGCAACGAAGCGGATTAACAAGGCAACGAGGCTAACGAACCGCACGCAAACAACGGAATACATCCACTCGCGTGCGGAATCAAGCTAACGGATCGGTAGGTCAACAAGTCATCCAACTATGGAATGGATTCGAACTCGAACACCGAGGCGGATTTACTGCCAAATCAGGATCCGGACTGCCAAATCAGAGTTCAGATCAGCGACAAAGCTCAGATAAACCACAGAACCGGACAACGGACACAACGGCGCCACAACCGGGCGACTCGGCCAAAGCCGAACCACCCAGGTGGCTCGGCCAAAGCCGAGCCACCAAGGGGTGGCTCGGCCATGGCCGTCGGCCATGGCCGAGCCACCCATAGGTGGCCGGCCACCTGTGGCCGACCCAGATCTGTGCCAAGGCACAGATCTGAGTGCCTATAAATAGGAGAGGTTGGCTCATTTGTTAAAAGGTTAGAACTTTTGACGGCGAAGCTCTGCTGAATTGAAGGCTCAAAACTTAGAAAGATTGAAGCTTAGGAATTTTGAAGACTTGCTCTTTCAGATCCGGTGCTCGGCGATCGTCCACGTCAAAAAAGGTAGGAGTTCAAGAGGGATCGGATCTGAGATCTACGCGATTATACTCCGGATCAAAGCTTGGCCTTTGATCCCGAGAGGGCGATTATTTCCTTGGTGAATTAATCCCCCCCGGCTATTATTTCCTTCACGAAATAATACCCGTTATATCGTGTAGATTCGACCGGATCTAGATCACGCAGTAGTCTACGGATAAACCCCGGCGCAGGCGAAGAACCCACCAAAGCGAGTGACCGCAAAACAGGAGCTCACGATTTGTTCGAAAAAAGAAAGTTGTAATTTATTATTTCTTTTTTGATCTCGTTGTAACCGGATCTTATAAAAAGACCGGATTTTTGTAATCGATGGAATCAATAAAGAAAGCAATTTTTCTCGCGAACAATACTATTCCCCTTAGTTTGATGAGTTATCAAGAAGTTTCTTTTAGACTTAATGCTAATTTTTTTCCCTACCCCTAGTTAAGGCGTTGGGTTAAGATAAATACAACAGTTAAGTCGTAATTAGGTTACGCTGTACTGTTTGGTGTGACGACTTAGCCCGAGAATTTGAGAGCGAGAATCACGGCATGGTAAGTTTGCCACTCGAGAGGTTCAAACAACAACTCATCACTTGGTAGGTCGTTATTAGGGACTAGGGGGTTGATAAGGAAGCAATCTTATAGTAAGGTTACCGCTGCACTTGTGAATTATCAGCTTCGAAAGAAGGATAATGAGACTTCAATTGAGCCGGTAGCGGGGACATTGGTCTCAAGAACAAAGAATCCAAACCGTGGTAGGAGGTTGTAGTCTAGAGGGGCACATCTTGGAGTTCGTAGGAATCAATGTGCTTTTTGTAAAGAGGATGGACATTGGAAAGCCGAATGCCCAAAGTTGGTTGATCGAGCCTAGAAAAATAAGGGGAAAGCTATTCAAGCTTCAGAGGTGAATGTTGTCAAGGCTAGTGGTAATAATTCAGATTCGGATTCTTCGGACTACTCGTTATTTGCACTACTGTCAGTTTGTGTTGCCGAGTCTACAGAGTGGATGTTGGATTCGGGTGCTTCTTACCATATTTTTTCTAGGAGGGATTGATTCTCCAGCTTTTAGGAGTTGGAAAGAAGGGAGGTCGTGCTCATGGATAATGATCATGAATATCCTATTGTTGGTATCGGTACCGTTCGGATTAGGATGAGTGACGGAGTGATTCGGGAGTTGGTTGGAGTGAGGTTCATTTCTTAGTTGAAGAAGAACATCATTTCACTTAGAGTTTTGGAGGCAATAAGTTATAGGGTGACCTTGGTCGATTCACGTTTGAAGATTACATTAGGGTCCATGATTGTGATGAAGGGCATCAGGAGGAATAATTTATATTATTTGATTGGGAGCATGGTGTTTGATAGAGAGCTGACGACTTCTTTAGATTTTGCTAGACTGTGGCATTTGTTGAGGCTGGGTTATTTGATTGGTTATGCCGTACATGGTTTGTTGAGGAGTGCTTTGACCTGCAGAATGAAGTCCTTTGAGCATATTGGTATGAGCAAGAAGACCGAGGTGGAGTTTGGCACTTCTATCCATCGATCGAGGGATCTTTTAGGTGGTGTTCAGTTAGGCATTTGGGGGCCTTCCAAGGAGGCATCATTGGGAGGTAATCGGTATTTGGTTTTTGCAGTTGGGGATTGTTCTAGGCATTGGTGGGTTGCAACCAAGTCCCGTTGGTGTGAAGTCCAAGAAGTCAACAACAATTAGAAGAAGTGTATTGGCAGAAAGGTAACCCGTCGTTCTAGCTTTGGTAGGGGTTCTTTCTTACATTTGTGCTGAGTTCATGATAGTTTGAGACAGTTCATTGATGTGGAGACATTGGGACGACGAGATGAGATGACATTTTTGATGTGTCGTTCCTTACTGAAGGGGGATTAGTGTTGATTGTCGAGCATTGATTTTTGTTTTTAGAGCTTCGACATATTTGGGTCATCTTGGTCATAGGTTGTTGACTGCTGCGTGTGGAGATTTTAGATTTGGTGGAGCTGTTTTAGATTTTGGGTTGCATCGGATATTTGGTTGCCTAGCATTTGGTCACATTGAGGATGTGAGATTTGATCCGATTGCATGTTTAGGATTCAGAGGTTTGTTTGATTATCAGTTAGGAGCTTCTAATTTTTTTCTGAGCAGGTATATCATATTTGACTCTCAGCCGGTGGAGAGTGTTGATCAGATCATTGGGATATTATAACGGGTGGAGGGTGATGCTACTTTACATTGGGTGGAGATTACTCCACATACTCCAGATCATACTACATCGTTTGGGATTCTAGATGAGGTGACACAGTTTGGAGATCATTTGGATTTGGATGCAGATGATGAGTTGGTTTTGGATTCGAGTGCAGCTGGTGGACATATTTTGGATACAGTCATTGGTTCATCTCATGTGGAGCTGTTTGATTTGTTTCAGTTTGGGGCCATTGAGAACGCTATCAGTTGCAGATCCGTTGGTGATATTGGTGAAGAGTTGCAAACTTTTCTATTTGATTGAGGGCCTTTGGAGGCCGTTTGGGTGAACTATGTGAATGCTTGATTCCTTGGGCAAGAGGATATGTATGCATTTATTTATGATGTAACCAGTTTGGTGAGTTGATACCGACATTTGGAGTTTGTTCGCATTCTCGTTTGGGTTCTCACTTATTGTGATTGAGTCCGTTGTCGTGGATTTGTTCTACTTCGTACTGAACGCAATAAGTGAGACTTTTGGTTGGTATTGGTATCGGCTCAGTTTTGGGAAAACTTCGCCGAGGTAAAGAATTGTTGGATAGCAGGTTCCTAATATGTTTCCTAATTTGTTTTGGTTATTGGGATTCATAATCTGTTTTAGTAACATGATTCCAAATCTGTTTTGGTAACATGATTCCAAATCTGTTTTGGTAACAGGTTATTAGGATTCCTAATCTGTTTTGTTTTTTGTTTTAGAATTCCTAGTATGTTTAATCATGATTTTAGGATTTCTATATATATGGAACAATTGGAAGATAGAATTGAGAAGAAAATCGGGATATTTAGAGTATAGAAAAGAGGTATTTTCTGAGCTATTGGTTAGGGTTTTGTTTGGAGAGAATTAGACATTTGTTGGTGAGATTAATTGATGAGTTTGAGTGATTTGTAATCTCAGTTTGTACTCTTCTTCTCTATTAGTGAAAAACTCTATCCCCTTCTTACCTCGTGGACGTAGGCAACTTGCTGAACCACGTTAAAATTGGTTATTTGTGTTTGTGGCATTGATTTGGTTCGTTTGGCCTTCTTTCGACGTTTGTTTGATTTGGTCTCTCGAAGCACATTGGTTTGGTTGTTTGGCTTCTGCAGCGCACAACAAACTCCACCTCATCTTTTGCATTGATCTAACCAGAGTGTGAGCTTTTTGTATAAATATCCTATTTTGCGGATTATTCGTGTACATGGCTCGCTTACATTCCCTTTTATTTTTTTTATAGGTAAAGAAATAGGGAATCTAATTAAGGCACAAATCTTGAAAACTCCAAGGTATAATAGTGGTAAACCAGACAAGGGTAGGACACTAAAGCTAAGAGTTTCTTCTTTGATTTAATAGCACTCGATGCTAATTTAGGACTGGCATCAAATTATTTATCCAAGGTTGAAAAATTGATCATGAAGAAATGTTTGGAGATATTTGCTAGTCTAAGGTGTAGACCCAAAGTTGAGATGAAAGCTGGAATCAAAACGACAAAGAAAACGAGCTGATAGATCCACGGTCGACCGTGAGAATCTGGCGGTCGACCGCGAACGTGCATAGGAGCTCAGGAGGAGCGACCACGGCAGTCGACCGTGCCAACACTGTAGGATTTTTGGTCTCGAATTTTTAATACGGTCGACCGCGATTGGTGTACGGTTGACCGCGAGACCTGCACGGTCGACCATCACGGTCGACCGCGACGCTGTCAAACAATTTCCTAAACAGTTTTGGATTCTGTTTCTACCAGGACTCTATATATACCTTAAACGTTTTTAGGGTTTGTACAACACGAAAAAGAGAGCTTTTTAACTGCAGAAAGAGAAAGAATCTCAGAGAGATTAAACCCTAGTTTGAGAGCTTGTATTTCTTCTTCAATTAATAAAGAAATTGTATGGTGTGGCTCCCGAGGACGTAAGCACGTTGCCTTTACTATTTTTGCAAGGTTAGATCTTTATTTATGGTATTATTCCTACTTTCCTACTTTCAACACAAGGTTTGGAAGGGCAAGGGTTCGATTGATTGTTTCGAATCCCCAACAACTGGTATCAGAGCTTCGTTCAGCAATTTGTGTAAAAGCCATGACAGAGAAAAACAAATCAAAGATTGAGAAGTTTAACGGTTCAGATTTTGCCTACTGGAAGTCGCAGATGGAAGACTATCTGTACCAGAAGGACTTGTATCGCCCATTGATGGGCAAGGAAAAGGGAGAGAAGAAGGAGGAGTCAGATGGTGATTGGGAGATACTGGATAGGAAGGCTCTAGGGAAAATCTAGTTGTTCCTCGCCAAATTAGTAGCCCACAATATTTTGAAGGATAAGACGAAAGGTGGGGCTTATGGAAGTGCTCGCAAAGATGTACGAGCAATCGTCGGCAGCAAACAAGGTGCATCTCGTCAAAACTCTTTTCAACCTCAAGATGGCAGAAGGACGGTCCTTCACGATGCACCTCAGCGAGTTCAACACGATTGTTGGTCAGCTTATCTCCATAGACATCACGTTTGATGACGAAGTGCAAGCCCTATTGATTCTATCGCAGTTGCCAGATAGTTGGGCAGGTTGTGTGACGGTAATCAGCAATTCGGTAGGGAAGGAGAAGTTAAACCTGAGTGAGGTTGTTAGCATGATTCTATCCGAGGAGGTTAGAAGGAAATCATCCGAATCAGAAGGTTCAGGTTCAGCTCTAAACTTCGAGCAGAGAGGCAGAAGCTAGAAGAAAGGAAACCAGAATAGGAGTCGGTCGAAATCAGTGAAGAAGAGGTCGAACTCGAAGGTTAGGCCTATCAAAGTGAAGTGTTGGAACTGCGGCCAGGAGGGCCATATGTCTTCAGTCTGCAAAAGTCCAAAGAAGGATGCGGGTGATCAGGAGGCTCATATCGTGCAGGATACCTTGATCCTTGCTATGGATAGCGACTCGGATTCTTGGGTCATCGATTCAGGAGCCTCTTTCCACGCCAGTGCTAACAGGAAGCTATTTCAGAATTATGTAGCAGAGGATTTTAGAAAAGTGTATTTGGGGAATAATGAGCCATGTAATATTGTTGGAAAGGGTGAAGTGCAGATTCAGATGAAGGCCTCTAAGTGGACCTTGAAGAACATGAGATACGTGCCGAAGCTAAAGAGGAATCTTATTTCGGTGGGACAACTTAGAGCATAAGGCTATGTTTCGACATTCACAGGGGATTCGTGGAGAATCTCCAACGGTACGATGATAGTTGCTCGAGGCAACAAGCTAGGAACTCTCTACCTTACCTTATATGCGAGAGACACCCTCGCAATTGCAGCTGGCAAAGAGAGTACAGATCTGTAGCACAATAGGCTAGGGCACATGAGCGAAAAGGGGATGAAGATTTTGCATTCACAAGGAAAGCTAACCGGGATCTACGCTGTGGAAGTCGAGATTTGTGAAGACTGCATCTTTAGAAAGCAGAATAGGGTTAGTTTTCAGAAGGGTGGAAGGCCACCTAAGGCTCATAAACTATAGTTGATTCATACAGATGTATGGGGTCTAGCCAGTGTGTCTTCTTTTGGCGGTTCAAGATATTATGTTACATTCATCGACAATCACTCGAGAAAGGTGTGGATCTACTTCATGAAGCACAAGTCAGAGGTATTTGGAATCTTCAAGAAGTGGAAGGCCATGGTGGAGAACGAGACAGATTTGAAGGTGAAGTGTCTAAGATCAGACAATGGTGGAGAATACGAGCTGGAGGAGTTCAAGAGGTTCTATGCTACGAATGGTATTCGCTTAGAGAGGACTACTCCAGGGGCGCCGTAGCAGAACAGCATTGCGAAGAGGACGAACATGACCTTGACAGAGCGTGCCAGGAGCATGTGATTACATGCAGGTCTGCCTAAGACATTTTGGGCGGATGTGATGCATACGACAGCTTACCTTATTAATCACGGACCATCAGTTCCATTAGATTTTAGGATTCCAGAGGAGGTTTGGAGTAGCAAGAAGATAAATCTCTCACACTTGCGGGTATTTGGTTGTGTGGCTTATGTTCATATAAGTGACCATGTTAGGGACAAGCTAGAAGCTATATCATAGAAGTGCACATTTATTGGATACGGCATTGATGAGTTTGGGTATCGTCTTTGGGATGAAAAGAATAAGAAGATCATCAGAAGCAGAGACATGATATTCAATGAGGAGGTAATGTACAAGAACAGGAAAGATGTTAAGGATAGCCAAAGCAGTAGGAGCAGCATTTTAGATACAGATGGATCTGAGTACATGGATATAGATAAACTTCCAGATAGGGGTGATGATGTTTGTTCTGATTAGAGAATGGAGAAGGCTCCAGGTGCAGAAGAAATTACCCAGGGCATAGAGCTTAAGAGGTCATCCAGGGTACCCAAACCAAATCCCAGATATCTTTCATCACTTGACTATTTATTATTGACAGATAGAGCTGAGCCGGAGATCTATTAAGAGGTAATGCAAGTGAGTGAATCTCAACAGTGGGAGCATGCGATGCAAGAGGAGATGGATTTTCTACTCACTAATGAGACATGAGAGTTAGCCCAGCTACATGTACAGAAGAAGGCCTTACATAACAAATGGGTTTACCGGGTCAAGCAAGAGAGTGATGGAAGCAAGAGATTCAAGGTCAGATTAGTAGTGAAGGGGTTTCAATAGAAGAAAGGAGTGGACTACACGGATATATTTTTCCCTGTTATGAAACTCACAACCATCAGAGTAGTGTTAAGTTTGGTGGCTGCAGAAGACCTCTTTCTTGGGCAGTTAGATGTGAAGACTACCTTTTTCCATGGTGACTTGGATGAAGAAATCTACATGAAATAGCCTGTTGGCTTCATTGAAGAAGGAAAGGAAGAGATGGTGTGCAAGCTCAAAAAGAGCTTATATGGTTTGAAACAGACTCCAAGACAGTGGTATAAGAAGTTTGATAACTTCATGCAGAACAATAGCTACAGAAGATGTAATTCGGATCATTGCTAATATTTTAAAAGGTTCGACTCCAGTTTTATTATTTTGTTATTGTATGTTGATGACATGTTGGTAGTAGGACCATGTTTGGAGGAGATAAATAGTTTGAAGAAGCAACTAGCAAAGAAATTTGTAATGAAGGATCTGGATGCAGCGAAGCAGATTCTAGGGATGTGAATCAGTAGGGATGAAGCTGAAGGGACATTGAGATTGAGCCAAGCTGAATACATTGAGAATGTTCTTCAGAGGTTCAACATGCAGAATGCTAAAGTTATTAGCACACCCCTTAGAAGTCAGTTCAAGCTATCTGAGGAGCAATCGCCTAAGACAAATACAGATAGAGAGCATATGAGCAGGGTGCTATATTCTTCGGCCATTGGGAGTCTCATGTACGCGATGGTTTGCACGAGGCCGGACATCGCCCATGCAGTGAAAGTTGTGAGCAGATTTGCAAGCAATCCAGAGAAGCAGCATTGGGAGGCCGTGAAGTGAATAATGCGGTACTTGAGAGGAACAACGAACAAGCCATTATGTTTCAGGAGGAAGGAGTTGGTGCTGCAGGGATACGTGGATGGGGATATGTTTCAGGAGGAAGGAGTTGGTGCTGCAGGGATACGTGGATGCGGACTTCGCCGGTGATCATGATCCGAGGCGAAGCACCACGGGGTATGTTTATACCTTAGCGTCGATAGTAGTGAGCTGGGTCTCACGTCTGTAGAAGATTGTGACTTTGTCTACAACCGAGGCTGAGCATGTCGCGGTGACTGAAGCAAGCAAGGAGATGATCTGGTTGAACGGGTGCTTAGAAGAGTTGGATCTGAAGCAAGGGAAAGGAGTTCTTTATTGTGATAGCCAAAACGCTATACATCTTGCTAAGAATCCAGTATATCATGCTAGAACGAAGCACATCGACGTCAAATACCATTTTATATGCTCGCTAGTTAAAGACGGAAAGTTGCATTTGATAAAGATTTTGGGGAGTCAAAATCCGGCGGACATATTGACGAAGGCAGTCACTATTGAGAAACTAGAGTTGTGCGCAAGTTCAGATGGCCTTCACGAGTAGAAGACAAAGGTGGAGCCACACTACGAAGATCGGCACGATCATCGGGATATTATTGATTGAAGAAAGAATTTTTTTTCCGGGGGGAGAAGATACAGGCAAAGAAGGGGAGAGTTCGGGTGAACTCACTATAGGCACTTTGGTCTTCAAGTGGGAGATTGTTAGTCTAAGGTGTAGACCCAAAGTCAAGACGAAAGCTGGAATCAAAACGAAGAAGAAAACGAGCTGATAGATCCACGGTCGATCGCGAGAAACTGGCGGTCGACCGCGAGAATCTGGCGGTCAACCGCGAGAATCTGGCGGTCGACCGCGAACGTGCACAGGAGCTCAGGAGGAGCTGGATCCGAAGGCGGTCGACCGTGATTATAGGATTTTTGGTCTCGGGTTTTTGATACGGTCGACCGCGATTGGTGTGCGGTCGACCGCGAACAGTTTTCTAAACTGTTTTGGATTCTGTTTCTACCAGGACTCTATATATACCTTAAACGTTTTTAGGGTTTGTACAACACAAAAAAGAGAGCTTTTTGACTGCAGAAAGAGAGAGAATCTCAGAGAGATTAAACCCTAGTTTGAGAGCTTGTATTTCTTTTTCAATTAATAAAGAAATTATGTGGTGTGGCTCTCGAGGACGTAGGCACGTTGCCAAACCTCGTTAAATCTGTGTGTTTGTCTCCTTTACTATTTTTGTAAGGTTAGATCATTATTTGTGGTATTATTTCTACTTTTCTACTTTCAACACAAGGTCCGGAAGGGCAAGGGTTCGATTGATTGTTTCGAATCCCCAACAATATTCACCAGTGAAGACTTCCAAAATTTTGAGACTTTATAGTGGCTGCCAACGCAATTTCCTTAGCTCATGCAAAGATGGGATGTGCTCCACATCAGTGGATCAAGCTTTGCATCAAGCTTGAGAGTTTACTATTAGACATAAAAGAAAGTGAAAAAGACTTGGGAGCATGTGAGCTTATCAACATCAAAGAAGAACTTGTTGTTCTTGATGCCTCTTTGGAGTCATCCCCATGTAGCCTCGAGAAGATTAAAGAGGAATTACATATATCTCAAAGTCATGAAGCCGAGTCAATTGCACAAAAGTGCATTAATGATGAGGACATTCGTTCCTTTCAGATGAGCAAGAACAACACCTTGTCGAAGGGTGAGTCGATCTCTCAATGCTTGCCAAAAAGAGGAAAAATATTCTCAAGGCGGAGAAATTTGCTTCTAGTTTCCATGAAAGGAAGAGAGAGCTCGGAGAGGCCCAAAGCCTCCAAGAACTCCAGAAAAGATTCAAATTTGGGTCCTGCATCCTCAAAGGTATTTCAGTGAAGAAAGTGGAATTTTTAGCATTGGGTCGCTTTATGGAAGTCATATGATCTTTTTCTTTTCCTTTTTTTTAACCATTTATTGAGCAGACTGTAGGTAGCCAAATGCTTGCTGATTTGGATTAGTTGGTTTTTTATCAAGGACCTGGAAGACTTTTCCCAAGCTTGATGTTTATTTTTCTGATGCTACTATGCATGTTTCTCTCAATGCTAAGAGATTTGAATGTCAAGTCTTGAAATTTGGCTTGAGTAGTAATTTGTTGTGAAGGATGTGACGTATATTTTCCATGCTTCCATTTACTTCTCATTTCGGCATTTATCCAATTGTGTTTCCAGGTTGGGGCAATAAGGACTTTATTGATAATAAGGATTAGTTAGTTAATCATGAAGGCGACATTGAAGTCACATTTCATGATCTTTGTTGTGTTGGTCATATAAACTTATTTGCTTTGAGTATCATTTGTTTATTATGTGAGCAGGAACAACTTTAGTGCTTTACTAGAAACTACATGAGTCCACATACATTCATAATGTCAAAAAGGTAGCAATTTCTCAATGTTAACAGAATACAAATGGTTTCATTTTCTTTTAACAATAATATATGAATTTTCTCATTATAAGTGACAATATGGATTTCTTTGCAGAACTCATATGTACTTTCTTGCATGAACTAACATATTTGTCGCACTTTTGAAGACTTCATCTGGATAGGATCTTACTTGTTGCTTGTGTACTTGAGTGATGAGGACTAAATCATGAGGCTGGAGCTTGGTTCTTTAGACTTTCATTTCAACTTATCTTGTCTGTGTGTTTACGAGAGAGCAAAGGTTTTAATTTGAGAAATCTTCAAAGTCTTTCAGTGCTGTTACAACCAAAAATATTTCTTGATGACATCTGTAATAAAGCTGTTCACGGGTGATAAAAAAGGAAATTGATCTGTTTTTTTTTTCTTTGTTGAGTCCTCAGTTGTCAATAGACTAAAACATCCAAAGACAAGATCGGAAATGACTTTCATCACTGGACTAGTGGGGTTTCGGAATTTTCCTAACTAGGTGGCTTCTTGCTGTTCTTTTTTATTTTTTTTTTTTTTTTTTTTTTTTTTTTTTTTTTTTTTTTATGTTTTCATCATAGTTAGCTCCCCTCTGTTTTGCATATAGGTCCTTCCCTATTTTCCTATAGCGAGGGGATTTCTATTTTTGCTTACCGGGTTATACCACAGCCAGAAATTTTTAAAATTTTTACTCCTGGGCTCTTTCAGGTTTTCACCAAGTCCGTCGATGACTCATCATCTACTCGCAGAGAGACCCACATTGGTGCAGCAGAATAGGTGTTTCAAAGAAACAATTGAGAACTCAAATTGACAAAAAACTATTGATAACTTTTAGCAAAAATATTATTCAGGTTGTTCCATTTAGATACAACTCAAAGCCTTAAATAGAGAATACATAATAAAAAGAATAGGAAACGTACTAAGAATAGGAAAGGAAATTAGGAAACTTTAGAATAGGAAATATGAAATTAGGAAACTTAGAAAATAGTTCTAGAAAATAATAAAATAGGAAACTAATAAGAATGGAAAACTTGTTTTTATTAAATGTGTGTTGCATCAATCTCCTCCTCTTGAAGAAAACTCATCCTCTAGTTTCGTTATGTTGTAGAAAAAACTCATATGGTGGAAAGTACTCAAAGATATCCGCAACGTTGAAGGTGCTGGAGATGTTCATTTCAATTGGAAGATCAACTTTGTATGCATTATCACCAATCTTCTAGAGAATATGGAAAGAACCAATTTTCTTGTCCTTGAGTTTATTATAAGTGCCGACTGGAAATCTATGCCTACGTAAATGCACCATTACCAAACCCCTCTTATTAAAAGTCTTCGCAAGCCTATGTTTGTCTGCAGCGGATTTGTACCGAGAATTAGCCTCCTCGAGATTTTTCTTTACTTCATTATGAATCCGTTGAACATGCTCCACAAACTCCTGAGCATCATAATTAACATCGGTAGAGGGAGGAAGACGAATCAAATCAATAGTATGCTTCGGAGTACTAGTGTAGACAACTTCAAAAGGTGTTTTTTGGTAGAACGGTTAGGCACACTATTGAAAACAAACTCAATCTATGGAAGGGTAGCATCCCATTGTTTTGGTTTGTCACCACACAAAGCCCGAATCATGTTGCCAAGAGTACGATTTGCTACTTCCGTTTGCCCATCTGTCTGTGGATGGCTCGTACTAATATACTTCAAGGAAGTGTCAAACAACTTCCATAATGTCCTCCAAAAATAACTTAGGAATTTTACATCCCTATCAGAAGTTATGGAATGAGGAACACCATGCAGACGAACAACTTCGCGAAAAAACAAATGAGTCACGTAAGATGCATCAGAGGCTTTCTTACAGGGAAGAAAGTGAACCATTTTAGAAAATCTATCAACTACGACAAAAACAGAATCAGCTCCACGTTGAGTTCTTGGGAGACCAAGAACAAAGTCCATCATCAAATCTTGCCAAATTGTCTCTGGAATAGGACAAGGAGTATAGAGGCCGGTATTTTGAATTTGACCTTTAGTCTTTTAGCATACAGGACAACGCTGAACAAAACGTTCAACATCTCTCTTCAGTTGAGGCCAATAAAATCGCTCCTCTACCAAGCTAATTGTCTTGTCCTGACCAACATGTCCTCCTAATCCTCCAGCATGCAATTCTCGAATCAAGTATTCACGCAAAGAAGATCGAGAAATGCAGAGTTGTGTACCACTAAATAAGAACTCATCTTGAATGAGGAAGTCAGTAATAAATTTTTTATTACTGCATTTCACCCATATATCGCCAAAATCGTCATCACCAGCATAAGTATCTTTTAAAGAATCAAAACCCACCACTTTTGTACTAATCGTAGCTAGTAAAGAGGCTCGTGGACTTAAAGCATCTGCTACCCTGTTAGATTGACCGATCTATGCTTGATGACATAGTTAAACTTCTGTAAAAAAAACAATCCATCGAGCATGCATTCGATTTGTCGTTTTTTGGGAGTTGATATACTTTAAAGCTTGATGATCCGTAAACTCCTATTGAATCAAATAGTGTTCCCAAATATTTTAAAGCTCGAATAGCGTCATAAAATTCAAGCTCGTAAGTAGTCTACTTTTGTCGAGGTTTTGCAACCTTCTCACTAAAAAAATCCACTGGGTGCCCTTCTTTTGTTAGAACCCCACCAATTCCCAGAACCGATGCATCACATTCAACCTCAAACACCTTCTCGAAAATAGGAAGTGTCAGCACAGGAGCAGAACACAACTTCTCTTTGATTACCTCAAAACTCCTTTCATGTGTCTTCCCCCATTGAAATTACCCCTTTTTCAAGCAATCGATAATGGGTGTCATGATAGTACTAAAACCTCGAATAAAGCGCCTATAAAAAGTAGCTAAACCATGGAAGCTTTGTACTTCACGCACGGTGCGCGGAGTTGGCCATTCTCAAATTGCCTATACTTTGGCCTCATCAACCTAAATTCCATCTCGTCCCACTATAAAGCTAAGAAATAGAAGCCGGTTAGTCATGAAAGTGCACTTTTTAAGATTGATGTATAGTTTATTAGCTCGCAAGGCTAGAAGAACCTCCCTGAGATGTGTCAAATGCTCCTCCTCATCTCAGCTATAAATAAGGATATCATCAAAATAAACGACCATAAATTTCCCAATGAATGGACGAAGAACCCGATTCATCAAACGCATGAAAGTACTCGGTGAGTTAGATAACCCAAACGGCATCACCAACCATTCGTAGAGGCCATCCTTAGTCTTAAAGGCTGTCTTCCACTCATCTCCAGACCGAATACAAATTTGATGGTAGCCACTATGCAAATCAAGTTTAGTGAACATCACAGCTCCCTCCAATCTGTCAAGCATATCATTAAGTCGTGGAATAGGAAATCGGTACTTGACAGTAATTTTATTGATAGCCCGGCTATCAATGCATATCCTCCAACTTCCATCCTTCTTTGTAGTAAGCAGGACAGGGACTGCACAAGGACTCATACTCTCCTAATCAAACCTTTATCAAGCAACTCATTAACTTGCCTTTTCAATTCCTCATATTCATATGGGCTCATGCAATAATGTGGCAAATTAGGTAAGCTAGCTCCAGGTACTAGATCAATATGATGTTGAATGTTTCTCATGGGAGGTAACTTGTTAGGCAATTCCATAGGAGATAAATCAGGAAAATCAGATATCACCTTTTGAGCAAGAGGAGGGATTTCAGCAATAGTCTCAGATTGACCTTTAACCACTCACAAAACTCGGCTCTTTGACTTCAGCAAAGAAGACCGATCCTATTATGTTAGTGAACACCGACTTGTCTTCTTTAATAGTTGAGTTGTTGTCAGATGTGTGAGATTGTGGCATCAAAACAATCTTCTTATCAAACCACTAAAAGACAAAAGTATCATCACGACCATTATAAGTAGCATACACGTCGTAGTATCACGGTCTTCCTAAAAGCATATGACAAGCATCCATATCCACTACATCACATAAAATCTCATCCTTATAGTATTTACCAATCGATAAAGGAACCTTACAAACTTCTAGAACTTGAACTTTATGGTCCTTCTTAATCCATGCAATTTTGTAAGGCGAAGGATGCTTCTCAATTTTCAAATTGAGTGTCTTTACCAAAGCCTTGGAGTATAGGTGTTGTTCCTGCTTCTCAATAATCACGTTGCATACTTTACTTCTAATAGTACATTAGGTTCGGAATATCTTGTGGCGTTGCGAATCATCTTGCATATTTTTGGGGCTAGCAAAAGGCGTTGAACAATACAAGCTACCTCTTCTCCTTCTTTCTCCCACTTCAATCTCAGCTCCTTCATAAATATCTTCTTCAAGCACATGCTCCTCATCACCACCATCCTGTTCCATAATTGACCATTCGTCTGTTCAGGTAATTATTTGAAAGATGACCGGGTTGGTTGCATCGAAAACATTTTCCAAGAGTAGGACGCGCATAAGGGTTATTAGTCGTTCGTTGTGGCTGCTGATTTCAACCTTGAGTATTAGGTCTAGTAGGAATCGAAGTTTTTCCATGATTTTGCATCGAGTCTTGAGTAGGTATCTTTATTGTTGCTTTCATTGCTTCCTGAAGATGTAGACCCTCTTGGAGTAGAAAAAGCTTCTTGAGTTGGTCGCCAAAAATTACTCGGAGTGCGCACGGTGGACCTGTTGATTTGATTTTCCACTTTCATCGCCAAATTAACTTCGTCAGTCATAGTCCATATTCCTTGAAGAGCCAAACGGTCTTGAATAGTCAACTTTAAACCTCCAATATAACGAGCGATTAATTGATCTTCCGTCTCTAACAAATGACTCGAGCATTAAAATGATAAAATTCCTCTGTGTACTCATTCACCCTGCGATTGGTCTGACGATAATTTTGATATTGTTGGTATAGGAATTGTTCATAATCAGGGGGAAGAAAATGTTGTTGAGCAACCTCTTCATCTTAGACCAAGTATGAGCATGTTGTTTTCCTTGTCGTTGACGGTTATATTGAAGCTATTCCCACCAAGACAAAGCTCCACTTTTCAACTTGTAGGCCACAAGTTTCACTTGTCGGTCTTCCAAAATCTCTAAATAATCAAAAACATTCTCGATGTTATGAATCCAATCGAGAAAATCTTCAATGTGTAAGCGTTCATCAAAGCACGGTAAGTCCATCTTTATCTTAAATTGTTGGCTATTTTGACCCTAATTCATAGCCCGATGGTCAAATTGGAAACCATCTTCTTCCCCGAACGAATAATCCAACTCCTGTTACTGCCGACGAGGAGAATTCCTCCGCTACGTCTGGTAGAAATCAACCCCACCTTAAAAAGGAGAAAAATCTTATCTTGCTCACCAAAACGCCTCTCAGCCACTCTCCGGAATCTATCGTTGCCTCCCAGATCAACTCTAATTTGGGGTTGCCGAGGGTCAATCGTACCCCCAAGAGCCAACGTGGGTTACCCGAGCCTGGGTTGTTGAGATTCTGGACCCTAGGACACCATGCATCCATATTTGCTCGCTCGGGGTTCTCTCGGCCATCATGTTGCCATCGCCACTGGGGTTGTTACTCCCCGGCCGTTCCCCTACTCGATCTGGTAGCCTCTCCCTTCTTTCATGCCTTTCTTCGGTAGTCAACGCAGCCATCTGTAGGCGTATAAAACTGCTTATAGGTCCCTTAACACAGTTCGGCACGGTGATTCGACAAACCAACGAACCATCGGGCAATATATCCAAGCATGATCATTAGACCACAACACCCAAGCCAAGTGACACGCGACGAAGCGGATTAACAAGGCGACGAGGTTAACGAACCGTACGCAAACAACGGAATACATCCAATCGCGTGCCTAATCAAGCTAACAGGTCGATGAATCAACGAGTCATCCAACCGTAGAGTCCACCACGTCAAAAAAGATCGGGAGCGGACTCGAACTCGAACGTCAAAGCGGATTTACTGCTAAATCAGGATCCGGACTGCCAAATCAGAGTCAATAAAGTTCAGATAAATCGCGAAACTGGAAAACGGGCGAAGAAACAAACACCTGGAGAGCTCGGCCAAAACCGAGCCACTCCTAGGTGGCTCGACCAAAGCCGAGCCACCTAGGTGGCTCACCGAGCCACCTCTTGGTGGCTCAGTGGCCCGAGCCACCCCTTGGGTGGCTCGGTGGCCGAGCCACCTAGGTGGCCGAGCCACCCAGATCTGGGCCGAGATCTGAGCCCAGATCTGGATTGAGATGCCTATAAATAGAGAAGGGGGGCTTATTTTTGAGGGGTTGGATTTTTGGTGGAACTTTGGAGGGGAAACTCTGCTGGATTAAGAACTAAACTTCGGAGTTTTGGAGCTTTGAAGACTCGGAGTTTTTAGATCTGGTTCTTGGCGATCATCCACGTCAAATAAGGCAGGAGTTCGAGAGAGATCAGATCTGAGATCCACACGGTCATCCTCCGGATCAAAACTTGGTTTTTGATCCCGAGAAGAGTATCGATTTCGCTTGGTCGATTTCGATTACTTAGGGCTATTATTTCCTTGGTGAAATAATCCCCTCGGCTGTTATTTCCTTCGCGAAATAACACCCATCATATCGTGTAGATCCTACCGGATCAAGATCTCGCGGTGGTCCACGGATTAACCCCGACGCAGGCAAAGAACCCACACAAGCAAGAGACCGCAAAACAGGATCTTGTGATTTGTTCCAGAAAAGGAAAGTTGTAATCTTTTAAGATTTTTCTTTTTCTTTGATTTTGTTGTAACCAGATCTTATAAAAAGATCAGATCTTTTGTAACCGATAAACTGTTGCTCAAGAAAACAATGACATCAATGAAAATAATTTTTCCCGCGAACAATCTGGCGACCACAGTGGGAGCCACCGATCTCGCTGCCGAGATCGTTGCGTCGAAGTCGCGGATCTTGATCCCGGTCGAGGAGGAGGTCGAGTATGAATTCGACCAACAAAAGTTCGAGGAGTATCTGTCATCCTCGTCCGGATCCACCTCCCCCCTCAAGTCCAAGAAGTTCTCCTCCAGGAGAAAGGTCCGTTGGTATGAAGAAGTGCAGAATACCAACGAAGAACTCACCCCAATTGATGCCAAAGTTGCATCGGGTGAAGCTCCACCGACCTCTAACCAGGTCAAGTCTGTTCTTGCCAATTCCTCCGTCACTGAGGGAGTAGTGACTCTTTCAAAGAGAGCCCGCCAGAGGCGACGTTAACGCTTGGCATGACAATTTGCGAAGGCAATGGAATCCACTGATGGGATCTGCTATAACGCGAATCTAAAGAGCAGGGGAGGCAAACAGCCTCAATAACTGATGAATGGCAGCTCATCCAAGCCGCCAATGAACGAATGGATCCGTGTCAAACGGAATCGTTCGACACTTGAAGAGCGCATTCGCAAGCGCCACGCACTATTAGCGCAGGCACGAGCTCAAGTCCAAGAAGCCCACAGAAGACTGCAGAAGGAAATGGCCAAGAATCCACCACCAATCTGCCAAGTATGGAGGCCGAAGTCTGAAGCGGCGATTCAGGCTAAGGAACAATCATTGTAGTCTTCAATGCAAGTTCAACCTCTGGCGAACCAACCTAAATCACCGGTAATTCCAGTAGCTACTCCGGGAGATCCCGCAGAATCATCCTGAAGAAGGAAGTCAGTTTTAGAGCGCCTTGGTCCACTTCCCGATGAGGGATGCAAAGCTCCAGTTCAAGAATGTTTGGGCCCGATAAAGAAGCCTCGAACGACTCAACATGCTGGGAGTCGCCGCCACCTTCAACATGACAAGGAGTTCATGGCAGCTACACGCACCAATTTGCGCATTGAAGTCCAGGATGCTTGAAGAAGCCATGGCTAAACAGCAGGAGAGCTTCAAGCACAAAATGCAGATGGCCATGCAGAGTATGAGAGAAATGCATGACCAGCAAATCCAAGCGCTGACAAACCAGTAAGGCGAGCCAAATCGTCGTAACCAGATTGATATGGAAGATGAGGAAGCTCACAATGCCAATAATCCTCCCGTCAATGCAGGGGGTGGTAACGAGAATGCTAACGAAGACTCAGGTGAAAGCTTGAAGATTAAAAACCTCGAGAGCAAAATCAATACATTGATTTCCGCTCAAGAGATGAAGAAGAAGAGCATTCCTTGTCCATACCCAAGAGAATGGGAATCAATCCCCTACCCGGCGAAGTTCAGCCTAATTAACTTCGTTTGATGGGAAAGGTTCACCCACTCAGCATTTGATTTACTTCAAATCGCACCTAGGGGTCATCTCTGGTAACGAACCTCTGATGGTATGGTCCTTCGTTAGCACTCTTCGTGGAGCCGCCTTCGATTGGTATCGCCGCCTCAAGCCAGGAAGCGTGAGTAGTTGGGACGACATGGAAACTAAGTTCCTCGCTAATTTCTTCAACGACGATACCGAGATATCCATCGGAATGTTGCTCGACGAGAAACAAAAGGACGGGGAATTGGTTGACACCTTCGTAAAAAGGTTCCGGAACAAGGCGATTAACTGTCGAGACCCGATCACTGAGGAGTTTATTCTCCAAACTTGCCACAACAACCTCACATTGGACGTGTTGGAAGCAATGGGAACAGCACCGTCTAACACTTGGAAAGACTTGAAGGTGCACGGTGTGTTGGAAGCAATGGGAACAGCACCGTCTAACACTTGGAAAGACTTGAAGGTGCACGGTGAACAAGCTGAATGCTTCCTCCGAAGGAAGAAGGCCGAGAGGAACCTACCGACGGCTAATCCTCTGAACTCAAACTTCGCCTCTCGTGGTAAGCGCAAAGCACCTGCAGCTACTGGTGGTGCTAATCAAACGTCGCAACAGCAATCCCGAAGGAAGCAAAAGACTTCGGACCCGAGACTCCAAAAAGAGTATTCCTTCAAGGACGAAGACGTTCTAGCCATCTACGAATCCCTCCTTGAAAACAACAAGATCAAGCTGCCACCGATCACGAATCAGGAGGAAGCTGACAATACTGCGGATCCGAAGTACTGCGCGTACCACAGGAGGATCCTTCATCCCACCAAGGCATGCTTTACTTTAAAGAACAGCATCCAAACCTTGGTTGAAGCCGGCGTTATAACGCTAAGGTAATCCAATTGAGAACGGCAAGACTCCGACGAGTATAAGAGTATAAACTGCTTCTCAATCCTCCGACCGGTATAAGAGGTTAAACTGCTCCCTGATACTCCAACATGTATATGAGTCTAAACTACGGGAAGTTCTTGGAGAATTTTTATATGTAATATTCTTAAGGATAACCCGGTCATGTAACTGAGTACAATGTCGGACCCAGTTCCACAAGGGAAGCTGGGGGTGGATTATTCATGTATCGGGAAGTTCCCGAAAGAATACCACGGGTGATATTCTTAGGAATAACCCAATCACTATAAAAGTGATAAGTAAAACATCCACATTTAAACTCTAAATGTCGGAATGTTTTCCATTATCAAATTCACTAATTCTCATGAGTTATCTTGTTGAGACGAGATTCGATCCTTTTGACAGATTAATCTTTCCTCACAAGAATCCCCCACTGATCAAGTCAATTGACGGTGGGTCCACTAAATTTTCTGTTCGCCAATTCATGGCAATTTCCAAAGCTTGACGTATTAAGTCCTGATTACTTGACGTCAAAACCCTTCATCGAGTGGCCAGTACAAACCAGTATTTCTATTGCTACTTGTATTTCACTCCCTGTCCGTTCGGTCAAACCTTCCTACAGTTAGGACCACAATCAAAATCCCCTCTCGATTCCTCCAATAAACGAGAGGTCCACTTTCAAATCGAGTGATCAAACATTCCTAGATCAAACCTTCCTACAGTTAGGGTCACCTCAAACTCCTGTTTGGCCAAACCTTCCTACAGTTAGGGTCAAAACCATAATTCACTCTCGATAAACGAGAAATTCATCTTTAGTTCGATAATCAAACCTTCCGACAGTTAGGGTTATCCGAATCTTTTTGATTCTCGGAGTGGAGATCCCACTCTTAGTTTCACCTTTCCGGATTCTGGGGGTGGAGATCCCACCTCGAGTCTCCTTTCCAGTTGAAGATAGAATATAAAATTCTTCTTCTTCATTGTCGGGAGATAGAATATAAAATTCTTCCTCTCCCGCATCGGGTTTGTCTTTGCCCCAAGAGAAGACTCCGTTTTTTCAAACTCCTAGAATCCGTGCTTCACACGTATAGGAAGTTTATCCCGAATCCTAAGCAGGGATAAGTCTGCGCCTAACACGCGCTGTCGGTTTAGTCTTTCTCCGTAGAAAAAGATACCAGAGTTCGATTCTGGGGTATCCTATCCTTAAACCTAAGCAAGGATAAGTCTGCGCTTAACCCGCGCTGCCGATTAGTTCTTAACCGTTAAAAAGAACATCCGTCCGCATATTCAACATTGTGGCAGGTTGTTATTAATAACACCAAAATCCATGCCTTACACGCATGGGGAATTTCATCCTGAATCCTAAGAAAGGATATGCCGACGCCTAACACGCGTCGCCGGTTTAGTCTTTCTCCGTAGAAAAAGACACCAGAGTTCGATTCTGGGGTATCCTATCCTTAAACCTAAGCAAGGATAAGTCTGCGCTTAACCCACGCTGCCGGTTAGTTCTTAACCGTTAAAAAGAACACCCGTTCACATATTCAACATTGTGACAGGTTGTTATTAATAACACCAAAATCCATGCCTTACACGCATGGGGAATTTCATCCTGAATCCTAAGAAAGGATATGCCGACGCCTAACACGCGTCGCCGGTTTAGTCTTTCCCCGTAGAAAAAGACACCAGAGTTCGATTCTGGGGTATTCTATCCTGAAACCTAAGCAAGGATAAGTCTGCGCTTAACCCGCGCTGCCGGTTAGTTCTTAACCGTTGAAAAGAATATCCGTCCACATATTCAACATTGTGGCAGGTTGTTATTAATAACACCAAAATCCATGCCTTACACGCATGGGGAATTTCATCCTGAATCCTAAGAAAGGATATGCCGACGCCTAACACGCGTCGCCGGTTTAGTCTTTCGCCGTAGAAAAAGACACCAGAATACCAGTCTGGGGTATTTTTATCCCGAAGCCTAAGTAGGGATAAGTCAGCATCTAATACACGTTGCTGGGTAGCCTATTCCCATGACAACGGCGAAGTCTACGTATTCGAAGTCGTAGCATCAAGTCTAAGGGAGTTCATTCCTTTAGCACAACGTCACATGCGGAACGGACTTAAGACAATCCGCATGTAAGCCCGATTCAAACGGTAATCGGTAAAAGCATGACAAATCCGTTGAGGGCTGAGGATTTGCCAAAAATCCTAAGTCAACGTCTGATACACGTTGCTGTTTAGTCTTTTCACAGGAGAAAGACGAAGTCTACGTATTCAATATCGTAGCACTAAAAGAGTTAACTCTTTTAGCATAACGTCACATGCGGAACGGACTTAAAACAATCCGCATGCTAGCCCGACTCAAACGGTAGTCGGTAAAGGCGCATCAAACCCGTTGATGGCTGGGGATTTGCCAAAAATCCTATAAATACGAGAGTCACTGACGCATCAGCTTCATTAGTTGGTCTCGTGACTTGCGCATCCAACGACGTTCAAAACCCTAAGGTCAACGCCGGACAACGCGTAACCCTAGGTCAACGCCAGTCAACGCGTTGCGATCAAAAAGTCAACGTACGACGTTCAAAACCCTAAGGTCAACGCCGGTCAAATACGTAACCCTAGGTCAACGCCAGTCAACACGTTGTGATCAAAAAGTCAACGTACGACGTTCAAAACCCTAAGGTCAACACGTAACCCTAGGTCAACGCCTATCAATGCGTTGCAATGAAAGAATCAATACTCCGAAAAGTATACGAGTATAAACTGCTTCTTAATACTCCAATAAGGTATACGAGTATAAACTATTCCCTATTTCTGTTGAGAAGTTTCTGGAGAGTATTTTTCTAAAAAATATTCTTAAGGATAACTTAACAATACTCCGAAAAGTATACGAGTATAAACTGCTTCTTAATACTCTAATAAGGTATACGAGTATAAACTATTTTCTATTTTTGGTTGAGAAGTTTCTGGAGAATATTTTTCTATAAATATTCTTAAGGATAACTCAACAACACTACGCCGGACAACGCGTCGCAAAATAAAGACTCAACGCCAACAATCGATGGTCAGTTCTATGTTGAACCAGCAAACACGAGCTAAAGATCGGAAAAATCAGGAATCGACTTCAAGTCCAAAATTCCGACAACGGTCAGACGATAAATGCAGTACCGGAACCCTTACAGACATTCGACAAAGCACCGAATAGCCTGAAGGATTGAAGGAATCAAGAACAGAAGTCATTCCAAGGTCCCGTTACACCGACTGAAGGTTGGGACAATCATATCCAAAGTATTCCAGACTCTTCTATAAAAGAACGAGACTAAAATACTTTGGAGGGGGTATCTGTAGGCGTATAAAACTGCCTATGGGTCCCTTAGCACAGCTCGGCACGGTGATTCGACAAACCAACGGACACGCAACGAAGCGGATTAACGAGGCGACGAGGTTAACGAATCGCACGCAAGCAACGGAATGCATCCATTCGTGTGCGGAATCAAGCTAACGGTTCGGTGAGTCAACGAGTCATCCGACCGAAGAACGGATTCGAACTCAAACGACGAGGCGGATTTACTGCCAAATCAGGATCCGAACTCAAACTCGAACACCGAAGCGGATTTACTGCCAAATCAGGATCCGGACTGCCAAATCAGAGTTCAGATCAACAAATCAGAGTTCGGATAAACCGGAAAACAAAAAACCAACATTTGGAGGACTCGGCCAAAACCGAGCCACCCCTTGGTGGCTAGGTGCCTCGGCCACTCAGATCAACAAATTAGAGTTCGGATAAACCGGAAAACAAAAAAAACCAACTTTTGGTGACTAGGTGCCTCGGCCACCTTTTGGTGGCTAGGTGCCTTGGCCACCTTTTGGTGGCTCGATGCCTCGGCTACCTGTGCCAAGGCACAGTTCTGAATGCCTATTAATAGGCTAGGGGGTTCATTTTTAAAGGGTTGGAATTTTTGGAGGCGAAGCTCTGCTGGATTAAAGACTCAAAACTTAAAAAGATTGAAGCTTTGGAACTTTGAAGACTTGGACATATCAGATCTGGTTCTTGGCGATCATCCACGCCAAATAAGGCAGGAGTTCGAGAGAGATTAGATCTGAGATCTACACGGTTATCCTCCTGATCAAAACTTGGTTTTTGATCCCGAGAAGAGTCTTGATTTTGCTTGGTCGATTTCGATTACTAGGGCTATTATTTCCTTGGTGAAATAGTACACTCGGCTGTTATTTCCTTCGTGAGATAACACCCGTTATACCGTGTAGATCCAACCGGATCTAGATCGCGCGGTGGTCCACGGATTAACCCCGGCGCAGGCGAAGAATCCACAAAAGCGAGTGACCGCAAAACAGGAGCTCGCGATTCGTTCAAGGAAAGTTATAATTTTTATTTCTTTTTTGATCTCGTTGTAACCGGATCTTATAAAAAGACCGGACCCTTTTGTAACCGATAAACGATTACTTGAGAAGAATAATGAATTCAATGAAGAAAGCTATAATTTTTCCCGCGAACACTTCTCACGGTCGACCGTCACGGTTGACCGTCAAAGTTACCGTTGCAAACTAATGGTAACTTACTGAATTTTGTCTTTTAGTGTTTTTTGAGGGTTTTTGGGGTTGTTTTCTTCTATCCTATATATACCCCATTGTATTTATCATTTGACACACCATGAGAATGTTTTAAAAGATTTTAGCAAGGGTTTAAGTTTATTTTGTTTTTGTTTAAAAGAGTGTTTAAGAAGCTTTTAATCATTTGAGAGTTTGAGTTTGTGAAATCTATTTCACAAGAGCTTGAGGAGATCGTCTATTGGTGTTTGAGCATCCAACTATACTCCTTCGATCTCTTGATCTATTGAGAAGTTTTCTAAACTCTATTTCTAGCTCTTTTGTATATATTTGATTATCATTGTTATTAAGCTAGATTTATATTGAGTTTAGTTTTGAAATAATTATTCTTTGCTTACACACACACAACCATTGAGTTTATTGTATTTACATTCATAGTATAATTGGGTTGTGGGATTGTGTAACCTAGAGAGTGAGCTTATATTTCATTCTCATTTATTGTAGAGAACAATCTCTTTGTATCGTGCCTAATTGTGAGATTCACTTTGTATTACACTAATACACCGAGAAGAGTGTGTAATGAGAGACGGGGTTGCTTCCAAGAGGAGTGGCATCGGTTGACGAACCTAGAGAGAGGTTGTATCCGAGGACTTGAAGAATAACACGGAGTGACCAACACTTAAAGGGTGTGGAGTGTAGTTACATTATGTTATTGTGTGGTGTAAACATTATTCAGGTGATCGTAGAAAACCCGGTTGTGTTAGTGGATTTCTCCTTGGGAGTGGGAAGCGGAGACGTAGGACGGAATATCCGAATTCCATGATCATTTCGTGTATTTGAGTTTGCTTTGGTGCACTTACTCTTATGTTTATATTTCTTGTCGCCATTGTCCATTGCTCATTATTTATATCATCCACTATCTAGTTTAAGATTGTTTACCTTTGTGTTCATTGTATATCCTCGCATATATCTCATAGTATATATCATTGTTAGGATATTGCTCTTTGTTCATATTGATTATTCTGGCTTGTAACATTTTGTATATCTCTCATGCAAGAATAATTTGTTAATTAGTTTTAATTGGCATAAAATCGGCTTAGATTAGCATAAGATCCTAATCACCTCCTAGGATCTAACAATTGGTATCAGAGCGTGGTGCTCTTTGATTTAAGGTCTAACAATTGGTATAAGAGTGTGGTTCTCTTTGATTTAGGGTTTAATCACCTTGAGTTAAAGATCCAAGTTATCTTTTTTGTGCTAATCTAGTTTTGTGATTTTATTGTTATCTTGTTTACACATATATACATTATGGATATGCACGGTGCACCTAGTTTAGGTTATGCCATCAATATTTCTCCTAGATTAGATATTTTTCCCTGTACCCAATGTTATATTAGATTAAACTTTTTGTTCAATCTAGACACTTTGATTTATGGGAAATTATAGATGATGCTTATATTGTGCCCACTTCGGAAAAATCCAAATGGAATAAAAAATGGTCATCAAATGTATACAATGAACAAGCTCTTGTTAGAATTTTTACATAATGCGTTCGATTCATCTTTTTCTGACAAGCTTGATTCTTTTGATAGTTCTTACACATTGTGGAAACTTATATAAGCACATCAAGGGAATTTGGAGGCAATCCGACAAGCTTTGGAGGATTCTGCTTCTAGTTTATGTGGAGCTTCATTTTTATGCACACGACCACCAAGGGATAGCCCTAGTGAGGTTTACGAGTTCGAATCCATCGATGATTTATCTAATGATGAACTTACTTGTGCTAGTAAAAAATTATTGTATGCCTATAACAAATAACACAAAGATTTTATTGAATTACAAAGCAAGCATGTTGCATTAAAATCCGATCATGAGTTATTAGCTTCTAAGTTTGAAACTATTCATGATTCTTTAATCTCAAATGTTGCTAGTATAACTCACGAAAAAGATAATGTCATATTAGAAGTAGAGAACATGAAAAATAAAGTTACTTCTTTTACAAATAACTATTTATATTCTACTTCTAATAAAAATGCATATGTGCCTAATGATGATTTGAATCTTGTGAATAAATACATTTCATCTTTAGATTCAACTTTGAAAACATGCATCAATAATCATAAGAAGCTTATGAATATGTGTGCCAAGACTAAGTCAAAATCATCCACTCATTATGCACACATGTATAGCAAAACTTATAAATGTTCAATTTGCGACCGTCAAGATCATTTAGCTAAGTTTTGTTATGATGCACACAAACATATGAATTCTAATGCTCCTTGTGCATCTCATGTAGCTTCTTCATCTTGTACACTTACACATTCACATGCTTATTCTCACAAAGTTCATCATAAGCATGCTAGTGTGTTCAAGTGTGATCATTATGGTCGTTTTGGTCATTTGGCCGAATATTGTTTTGATTTAAAAAAGAAATCTCATTTGTCAAATATTTCTAGTAGACCACATGTTTTTAAATATGATATTTGTGGTAGATTTGGCCATTTGGCGAATTTTTGTTATGATTTGAATTCAAACTTGTCAAATCTCTCAAGTAAACCACCTTTGTTTAATGATGTTTCACATTTGCAAAGTAATTTTAAAAGACAATCTTTTCTTGCAAATGATTCCCGTTCACGCCCACTTGGTCAACACAAGTCATTTACCACTTTTTATTGCACTTATTGCAACCGAAAGGATCATTTATACAACTTATGTTTTGACCGTGTTAGTGCACTACATGCGCCCAAACGGGTTCATAACCCTAGGGCTTTGAGCTTGAATGATAGGGATCATGTCCCTGACCAATCCGGCACTAAGAATGTTTGGGTGCGAAAATAATTTTTTTTAAACCAAGAATTTTAGTGTTCTTATTTTTCCTTTTCTTGGTTTTGAAAATTACGTCTTAAAATTTTTTTTGAACCGAAAACAATTTTCTTTGATAAATTCTTTTGTTTTCATGATTTCTAGCTTTGATTTTTGATGAGAGGTTTGTATTTATATAACCCACCGGGTTTATTGGGTGTTTATTCCCAAATCTTATTTACCAGGTACTAAATATCCTTACATGGGTTGGAAGAAGCTTAAGATCTTGATATATTGTTGCCTCTCTTGCATTTTGTAAAAAATTTTATTTTAATTTATTGCTTTGAATTTATTATATAAGCACAAATAGATGATTCATATTTCAAATATGCTTTATAATATATTCTTTATGTGGTTTGATCAAGTTTTACAAAGAAAAATCCCTTTATTGATCAAACGTCATTTTTGGGCTTAAATTTTGATTTATGATTTCATTTGGTTAATTTGTTTTCATTTGAAAACTTTTTACATGATTCTCATGTTGCTCTTCTTTTGATTTCATAAATCTATTTTTTACACTATGTTTTTATAATTGTGTAATGAGACACTTCTTTCATAAATGATATATCTATATGTGTCCTCATTATTCTCTTGTATGTGAGTAATATTTAGCATATTTTCATCTATGCTTGCTCACATGTTTTGCCTTGGTCTTTACTTCATATATTCCATATGGCATTTTGATAGGGGGAGCAATCCCTATATATATTTTTTGTTATACTCACCCATGCTTGTATGTAAGGGGAGCTTTCGCTCTCTTTATTCTTTATGGTTTTCCCCATTTTGATGTTGTCAAAGGGGGAGAAATATTATGAGTATAGCCTTTCTTGTTTATATGCATGATAATTATAATATTGTATATTCATTTCCTTTCATACATATATCCTTTTTGTAAATTATTTGTCATCATCAAAAAGGGGGAGATTATTGGTCTCTTTGTTTTGATGATGTTTAACAAACAATTTACCACTAATTTTTTTTTGTCTGGTATTTATGTTTATTTATTTATTATAGACAAACAACAAGTTGGAGGATGGATGGAATTGCGCATTCACGATCATATCCAAAGGAGGTTGGCGGAATTGTGAAATGAAGTCTATGCAATTCAAATTGAAGATATAAGTTCTAGCTTCATTCACAAGTGTACCAAGTTGAGCTATATCGAAGATCAATCAAGATTGGATATATTTAGTTTTGGTTTTATGTTATGTGTGTTAGTACTTTAAGCTCAATCATATATACACACACATATTTGGTTTTTATATATATAGTTATATATATACACAAGTTTTGGTTTATGGATTTAATAATCATTGTATATATATTTCATTAAGTCTATAAAATCATTTCATAGGGTTTCAAAACATTGTTTATGTCAAAACATCAAATTTCATGTATATCACATTTTCATGTTTTGGACACACTTGCAAAATACATGAGTTTTCACAAATGGGAAATTTAATTTGAGAAATTCTTTTTCTAACATGTTCAATTTCATGTTTATAAATGTTTTCCAAAGCTTTATTAATTTTGTAATTAATTTGTTATGATTATTTGAATTTACAAAATTAAGTTTTTAATAAGCTCGTGTTCGTGCATATGTTCGTGCATGTTTTTGCAAAACAGATACGTTTTTACAATTGGGAAATAGGATTTTAAAAATTTCTTTGTTTACATGTTTATCATCATATATACAAATATTTTCTCAAGTTTTACTAATTTTGGAGTTGTTTTGTTATTTTCAATTGAATTTACAAAACCGAGTTTTCTGCAGGTTTTTTTTCAAAAACTATATATCTGTGTTAAAATATTTATTTCTCTCAATTTATAAGTGATATTTCAGAAATAATTTCTCTAACATACTTATCTACATGTCTAGAACCTCCTCTCAAAATTTTATGATTTTTGGAGTTGATTTACTATTTTTAATTGATTTTACAAAGTCAGATACACAAAATTCCAAAATCTGTCAAGATCAAAAACTGTCCGTGAACAGTCGGTCGATCGCTACAGTCGACCGTGCTACAGTGTGGTCGACCGCCACCGTCGACCGTCTATAGTCCAGAGAGTAGTTTTATAGTTTTATTTCTCTCGGTCGACCGCCACGGTCGACCATCGAAGTTACCGTTGTACAGTAACGGTAACTTGCTGAATTTTGTCTTTTAGTGGTTTTTGGGGGTTTTTGGGGGTTTTTGGGGTTGTTTTCTTCTATCCTATATATACTGCATTGCATTTATCATTTGACACACCATGAGAATGTTTTAAAAGATTTTAGCAAGGGTTTAAGCTTATTTTGTTTTTGTTTAAAAGAGTGTTTAAGAAGCTTTTAAGCATTTGAGAGTTTGAGTTTGTGAAATCTATTTCACTAGAGCTTGAGGAGATCATCTATTGGTGTTTGAGCATCCAACTATACTGTGACGCCCCTGGGTTCACACAAGGCTGCAGTCCAAGGTGAAACCAAGAATATCAAACCTGCCATGCACCACACCGTGCAATAACATATTTCACCATCACAATTAACATCTGTCTAGTAGAATCAACACTGGGGTAGGTGCAAAACAGGCAAAAGAGAATACAAGATATACTGATGAAATGATAGTAATCACGTAAATATCTCATCATCCAACATACAGAAATATATAGTCATGATCTGAGTAGATAAACAGGAATACTCAATAAGTCTCAAATACAAATGTCTGACAAGAGGAAATAAGGCACACCGCCTTTACAACTTCTATAACCAGACTCTCAAATACCTAAACAAAAGTCTACTGTGGAACTCCAAAAGAAAATATATCTAAGTAAACAGCTAAAGCTAAAATGCCTCGCCATCAACCTGCGACTCTCCGGGCTCCTGGCTCGTTACCTGAAAGGGGAGGGACAACGAGCGTCAAAGCGCTAGCGAGTAACATCACAACCAACCCCAAGGGAACATGGCTCGTTGTATAAGAAAAATATAGTTAATATATAATAGATCAAAAATCATTAATCTTACTAAAGAGGGTTTTAGTATTTAGAAATTTACAATACGAGCATAGGTACGTCGAGCGAAATAATCCAAACAAGGAAACCCTCATGTATATACCTTGTATCTCAAATTGCAAATCTCTAAACACCAAACCCAAGATTCTAGCACAGTATCAATAATAAAAGAAATACGACAAAACAC
The DNA here is from genome assembly GCF_001876935.1 of Asparagus officinalis. NCBI lineage: Eukaryota > Viridiplantae > Streptophyta > Magnoliopsida > Asparagales > Asparagaceae > Asparagus > Asparagus officinalis. The sequence continues at coordinate 105,163,382 of NC_033797.1, forward strand.
AGAGCATAAATACAGTGTTGTGACATAGCCAACATGAGTATCATGTTATTACTTACATGAATATCATATCAAAATCTACATAAGTGTCATGTCAAACTCACATGAGTGACATGTCAGAAAACGATTAAGTGTCCAAAACATAGACTATATAAATTAAACGTCCAACCCATAGACTGCGTGAAGTAAACGTCCAACTCATGAACTGAATATAACCGTTGTCCAACGCATGGACCGGATGTGACCGTTGTCCAACGCATGGACCGGATGGTAATGCATATCCAGCACGAGGATTAAATAGCAATGCATGTCCAACACGAGGACTAAGTGGGAAGGGTGTCCAACACGAGGACTAAAAGGTAATGCTTGTCCAACACGAGGACTGAGAAATGGTGAAAATATCACTGAGATACATAGTGAAATCTACCTATATCAATTCACAATCAAATCAGCATGTATATCCATATTTGATACCCTCAGATCATCTATCATGCATGGATACATAATAAGACTAAAAACCAGAGTCAGACGATCCAGGCAAAATCTCAAATATGAGAAAAATACACAGAACAGGAAAATTGCAACAGACAGTGCGTCGGTCGACCGACTCGGTCGACCGTACACTGATATGAGCCTGGCGGTCGACAGCTAGGCATTTCGGTCGACCGATAGAACATCGCGGCCGACCGGTGTGGTCGACCGCAGACAAATTCTGCCCCTACAGCGAGCTCAGCGGTCGACTGCTCCGGTCGACGGCCAAGCGGACAGAAACCCAATCTGGGTTTTCTGTCAGCTGTTAAACCTGTAAACACGAAAATTTTTATTTGATATTAAATTACTAATGTTTCTAATAATCATATAACCATATATGAAGAAAACATTGGTGAACTTTATTACCCAAAACATTGGTGGACTTTTTATAAACTGAAACACAAGATTTTCGCATCATATGCTATAAAGAACATATTTTTATACTCATATATACGTTTTAGGCTCAACAAATCTCATTAAAACTGATTAGAAAACTTTTAAGAACATAGGAGAGGACTGGGCGAGATGTTACTCGCCTGAGGGGGTATTGTAGAACTCCTGAACACGCGTGAGCATGCTCCTCCTTCGATAGAATCGCTCCAAATCCCGCTGAAACTCTTCGAGACTCCTCAAAAATCACCAAGAACGGATCTAGGGTTTGGGAGAGAAGAGGGGGGCTGCTAGGGTTTGTAAAACAAAAGAAAAGAGGTGATTTTCGTGATATAACATGTATATATATAGCAGCAAACCCGAAACCCGAAACCCGAAACTGGAAATTCAGTCTGACTAGGAACATTCGCTTCGGTATTTCGGCTATAACTTTCTCATACAACCTCGGAATAAGGTGATATAAGATTTGTTGGAAAGATCTTGAAGAGTCCTACAACTTTGGTATTATATACTTTTCCAGATTCTTAAATAATCAGTGAGAAAAACATAGAAACTCTCAACTGGTCAAAATTCCCAGATTCTCACTCTTGGCCTTTGTGCATGATTTGTGTATTTGTACTCACATATATACATATATACATTGAATTGATCTCAAATCAGTTCCTAGCATACTCAAACATCATAATATATTATTTATAAATGCATAACATATTTATTATTATTTATCATAAAATATTCAAATTTTCGGGGTTTTACATTCTTCCCCCCTTAAAAGAATTTCGTCCTCGAAATTCAGAAATCATACTTAAGCAAATAATAATACTATAAAAGCACGTAGATGGTCAAATTCAACCTGCAAACATAAACATCTCAGAATATTTACTCTTGATAAGCATATATGGATATTTATATTTAACAGTCCAGGATAACTATATTCCCACTCAACCCTTAATCGAATGGAACTAGTACGTCGGGTGAATAATCCAAACAAGGAGCCCCCCATTTATATACCATGTGTTCCAAAAGATTAAGAATTAAGCGAAAATATCCTCATTCTAGCGTTAAATCAAAATATAACTACACAAATAATCGCACATATAAATCAATACACTTCCTCAATAGGTACCGGAAGTCGCGCGGCATAACATCTTCGCGCTCCCGAAAATCATCTTCGATGTCTACACTTAACCATCAAAAATGTAAATACCCCCACTTAACCCCTAATTAAACGGAACAAGTACATCGAGCGAAAAATCCAAACAAGGAACCCCTCATATATATACCATATGTTCCAAGTACTTAGGAGATAAGTGTTAATACCCTCATTTTAGTGTTAAGTATAAACATCACCATACAGGTAACCATAAGCCATAAACAAGTCATACAAAAATTTAATTTACTTGATCAAACAATTGTGGGTAGTTGCGACGTATATCCTCCTCGCGCTCCCGAGAAACCTCCTCAACTCCTTTCCGATTCCACTGAATATTCACCAAGGGAAAAATATCTTGTTTCTAAATTTCTTGTCTTCTCTAGCAAGTATACAAACTGGGATTTCGATCGTAGTCAAATCAATCTGAAGCTAAATCTCCGATGCGTTCAACACTCATTGCTGCTCTTATCATGAAGTTGCTTCTTGAACATTAAATTATGAAATACTTTATGTACACTAGACATCGGTGCGGGAAAGTCTAGTCCATATGAAATAGCTCTAATAAGCTCCAAAATCCGAAACGGTCCAATATATCTCAGCTCAAGCTTTCTCCGCCTTCCGAAACGCTGAACGTCTTTCATAAACGATACTTTCAGCATAACTAACTCTTCAAATCTAAAACTCTAAATGTCCTCATCTCTTATCTGCATAGCTTAACTCTTCAAATCTAAAACTCTAAATGTCCTCATCTCTTATCTGCATAGCTCTTTTGCTGACTCTGGGCTGCTAGAATATGTTCTCTGCTCAATGTTACTTTCTCAGTAATTTGTCTCATAAGCTCTGGCCTAAGCATTAAACTATCCTCCGGCTCTACCCAACACATAGGCGATCTGCAATGCCTCCCGTACGATGCTTCATACGGGTCCACACCAATTATCGCTTGATAACTGTTGTTATAAGTGAACTCTATCAGTAGAATATGATTCCTTCCATCTACCTTGAAAGTCAATGACATAAGCCCGCGACATGTCCTCCAACATCTGATTTACTCTTTCCGTCTGACCATCCGTCTGTGGGTAAAATACACTACTGCAAGATAAATCTACTGCCAAGTGAATCTTGGAAACTCTTCCAAAAGTACGGAGTGAATACTGAACCTCGATTCGATACAATCATGTCTAAAACTCCATGAAGTTAACTATCTCCCCAACAAATATCCTCGCATATGCCTCGGCGGTATAAGTAGTCCTCACTGGAATGAAATGTGCTGACTTTATTAGTCTATCCATTATCACCCAAACAGAATTATTTTCTTTCTTCGACTTCGGCAACCCTACAATAAAGTTCATAAAAATGTTCGCCCACTTCTATTCCGAAATGGGTAAAGACCGAAGTGTTCCTACCGGTCTCTGATGTTCCACCTTCACTTGCTGACAGGTACGACACTTAGCTATATACTCTGGAATCTTCCTACGCCTATCACTCCACCAAAAGTGTCTCTTTAAGTCCTTATACATCTTAGTTGTTCCTGGATGTACTGAATCGCGAATTCATAGTCCTCAATAAACTCAATCCACCATTGCTATCTCTGGTTGAGTTCCTTCTGGAAGAAAAGATACTTCAAACTCTGGTGGTCGATGAACAACTCTCTCTGGTTGAGTTCCTTCTGGAAGAAAAGATACTTCAAACTCTGGTGGTCGATGAACAACTCAAATTGGTCTCTATACAAGTAATGTCTCGTGACTTCAATGCAAATACTACTGCTGTTAACTCCAAATCATGAGTGGTGTAGTTCTGCTCATGCACTCTAAATATATGCTTCTACCCTTTGAGTCTGCATCAAGACGCCTCCTAAATCTGCCAATTATGTCTCGGTGTAAACATCGTATGTTCTATCGTTGCTTGGAATAGTTAAATCGGCGCTGCAGTCAACTTAGCCTTCAAGGTATCAAGGCTTTCTGGCATACCGTGCTCCAAATGAACTGTACACCCTTCTTCGTAAGGCGTGTTAGAGGTGTAGAAATCTTCGAGAAGTCCTGGATGTACACCTCATACTGACCGGTTACACCCAAGAAGTTTCGAATCTCTATCACCGTCTTTAGCGGTTCCAAATCAAGAATTGCTGTAAACTTAGCCGGATTCACTGCTATGCCCTCTTTGCTGTGGACGTGGCTAACAAATCTGACTTCTGAAAACCAAAACCCGCATTTACTGAACTTGGCATATAACTGCTGCTCCTGAAGAGTCTGCAATGCTACTCGTGTGCTGCCTCCGTTCTCGAAAATGTAAGAATATCAAACTGGCCCATGAAGGGACGGAAAAACTCGGTTCATCACATTTATGAATGCCACGGTGCATTAGTCAACCCAAATGACCTGACTAGAAACTCTAAAGATTCACATAAAATTAGGAATACGGCTTTGGGAAAATCCATCTCCCAAATCCGCAACTACGATAACCAGAACGAAGATCAAACTTCGAGAAATACTACATTCTCTGCAACTGGTTGAACAAGTCATCAATCCTAGGTAATGAGTACCTATTCCGGATAGTGACCTTGTTCAGCTCTCTATGATCAATACACAATCTCATATTACCGTCCTTTTTCTTCACGAAGAGGACCGGTGCGCCCCACGGAGAAATAACTCCTACAAATAAAACCCTAACCTAACAACTCGTCCAATTGGGTCTGAAGCTCTCTCATCTCATCTGGTGCCATACGGTAGGGTGCGTGGGATATCGGGGCTGTGCCCGACTGTAACTCAATACAAAACTCCACATCTCTCGCCGGAGGTGATTCAGGTATGTCCTAAAAGACATCCTGATACTCTGAGACAACTCTAGTCTCTAATAACTCAGCACCCTGATCCCGTCGCATAACCTCCTCGATGTACGCCAGAAATAACTCCGCAAGTTGGTTGCCCTGAGAGGCGGCTACAATCATCTCGGACCCGTCGGACACTCGCAACTTGACTGTCTTTGCAAAGCAGTCAATGCTAACATGGTAGGAAGACAACCAATCCATACCAAGGATGACATCGAACTCGGACATACGCAACACTATCAAATCAACTATGAACTCCGACTCATCTAAACTGACGGTACACCTCCTACAAACGCTCTCCAGAAGCGATCCCTCTCCTAAAGGGGTGGAAACAGATAAAGAGGTGTCTAGTGGCTGAGCTACAAGCTGAAGTCTAGCCATAAATGCATGCGATATGAAGGAATGCGAAACTCCCGAATCGAAAAGAATACGGGCGGGAAAAGAATTCACAAAGAACGTACCCTCCACTACGGCTCCGCCAGCTCCATGATCGCGTGGAATAACCGCATAAACCCTGCCCGTGGCTGAAGACTGCTCTGTTGCTGGAGATGGAGAAAATGGGACAATCCGCCCCTGAGGAAACTTTTGAACTTCTCGAACTTTCCCCTCAGTCTTCTGCTGCTGCTGAGTTGGACCATTTCCCTTCTGAGCTCTTGTTGGTGCACTGTGGCACTCTAATGCCTTGTGTCCGACCTTGTGACAGTTAAAACAAGTTCCTCGGAACTTGTGCTGCTGACGTGCTTTCTGATCCTGTTGAGATCCCTTCTTATGAGGGCCCTGCTGTTGCTGTTGAGGTCCAGTCAAGGGTCTCTTGTTCTTACCCTTGTCTCCGACGTGCACTCTCTTAGTACTCCCTTCCTTGTCCCTTTGAAACTTAGCTGTCCTATTTTTTTGAGAAATAGCGGTTTCAGCTACTGGTGGTGGTGGTGTAATGTGATTCGCCACAAGCTCCTCGATTGCTGCTATCCTAGCGACTAGGGTGATGTGGCTCGGGTGGAGTTTGTTGTGGTTCAGCCTGTCCAGATCTCTGAGTACGTGACATATCATATTCTGACATCTCTGTTCAAAAGAAAATAAGAGTTTAGGAGTCAAAATAGACCTCTATATATAGTGTATCACAATACAATTTTCACCTATATAGTATTTGTATAAATACTTTAAATTTATACAAAATAGTCGTCATAAATAATAAAAAAAATCTCAAATTTTGAGATATATGCATATATCGCCCTCACTCATACTAGGAAATCCTTACGGGCTCTATACATGAATCCTAAGAAACTCTATCCTAGTTCCACGACTCGACAAAGGATGATCCTAAGGATATTGGAACTAGAGCTCTGATACCAACTGTGACGCCCCTGGGTTCACACAAGGCTGCAGTCCAAGGTAAAACCAAGAATGTCAAACCTGCCATGCACCACACCGTGCAATAACATGTTTCACCATCACAATTAACATCTGTCTAGTAGAATCAACATCTGGGGTAGGTGCAAAACAGGCAAAAGATAATACAAGATATACTGATGAAATGATAGTAATCACGTAAATATCTCATCATCCAACGTACAGAAATATATAGTCATGATCTGAGTAGATAAACAGGAATACTCAATAAGTCTCAAATACAAATGTCTGACAAGAGGAAATAAGGCACACCGCCTTTAAAACTTCTATAACCAGACTCTCAAATACCTAAACAAAAGTCTACTGTGGAACTCCAAAAGAAAATATATCTAAGTAAACAGTTGAAGCTAAAATGCCTCGTCATCAACCTGCGACTCTCCGGGCTCCTGGCTCGTTACCTGAAAGGGGGAGGGACAACGAGCGTCAAAGCGCTAGCGAGTAACATCACAACCAACCCCAAGGGAACAGGGCTCGTTGTATAAGAAAAATACAGTTAATATATAATAGATAAAAAAATCATTAATCTTACTAAAGAGGGTTTTAGTATTTAGAAATTTATAATACGAGCATAGGTACGTCGAGCGAAATAATCCAAACAAGGAAACCCTCATGTATATACCTTGTATCTCAAATTGCAAATCTCTAAACACCAAACCCGAGATTCTAGCACAGTAACAATAATAAAAGAAATACGACAAAACACAGAGCATAAATACAGTGCTGTGACATAGCCAACATGAGTCTCATGTTATTACTTACATGAATATCATATCAAAATCTACATAAGTGTCATGTCAAACTCACATGAGTGACATGTCAAAAAACGATTAAGTGTCCAAAACATAGACTATATAAATTAAACGTCCAACTCATGGACTGATTATAACCGTTGTCCAACGCATGGACCGGATGTGACCGTTGTCCAACGCATGGACCGGATGGTAATGCATATCCAGCACGAGGATTAAATAGAAATGCATGTCCAACACGAGGACTAAGCAAAGTGAATGTCCAACACGAGGACTAAAAGGTAATGCTTGTCCAACACGAGGACTGAGAAATGGTGAAAATATCATTGAGATACATAGTGAAATCTACCTATATCAATTCACAATCAAATCAGTGTGTATATCCACATTTGGTACCCTCAGGTCATCTATCATGCATGGATACATAATAAGACTAAAACCAATGTCAGATAATCCAGGCGAACTCTCGCACATGAGTGAAATACCCCAGAATACACAAAACAGGGGTTATACAACAGACAGAG
>NC_033797.1:105170971-105197777 GCF_001876935.1 Asparagus officinalis
CGACCGGTGCGGTCGACCGCAGACAAATTCTGCCCCTACAGCGAGCTCAGCGGTCGACTGCACCGGTCGACCGCCAAGCGGACAGAAACCCAATCTGGGTTTTCTGTCAGCTGTTAAACCTGTAAACATGAAAATTTTTATTTGATATTAAATTACTAATGTTTCTAATAATCATATAACCATATACGAAGAAAACATTGGTGAACTTTATTACCCAAAACATTGGTGGACTTTTTATAAACTGAAACACAAGATTTTCGCATCATATGCTATAAAGAACATATTTTTATACTCACATATACGTTTTAGGCTAAACAAATCCCATTAAAACTGATTAGAAAACTTTTAAGAACATAGGAGAGGACTGGGCGAGATGTTACTCGCCTGAGGGGGTATTGTAGAACTCCTGAACACGCGTGAGCATGCTCCTCCTTCGATAGAATCGCTCCAAATCCCGCTGAAACTCTTCGAGACTCCTCACAAATCGCCTAGAACGGATCTAGGGTTTGGGAGAGAAGAGGGGGGCTGCTAGGGTTTGTAAAACAGAAGAAAAGAGGTGATTTTCGTGATATAACATGTATATAGCAGCAAACCCGAAACCCGAAACCCGAAACTGGAAATTCAGTCTGACTAGGAACATTCTCTTTGGTATTTCGACTATAACTTTCTCATACGACCTCAAAATAAGGTGATCTAAGACTTGTTGGAAAGCTCTTGAAGATTCCTACAACTTTGATATTATACACTTTTCCAGATTCTTAAAGAATCAGTGCTAAAAACATAGAAACTCTCAACTGGTCAAAATTCCCAGATTCTCACTCTTGGCCTTTGTGCATGATTTTTGTATTTGTACTCACATATATACATATATACATTGAATTGATCTCAAATCAGTTCCTAGCATACTCAAACATCATAATATATTATTTATAAATGCATAACATATTTATTATTATATTGAGTTTAGTTTTGATTTATTTCTCTTTGCTTACACACACACAACCATTGAGCTTATTGTATTTACATTCATAGTATAATTGGGTTGTGAGATTGTGTAACCTAGAGAGTGAGCTTATATTTCATTCCCATTCATTGTAGAGAACAATCTCTTTGTATCGTGCCTAATTATAAGATTCACTTTGTATTACACTAGTACACCGAGAGGAGTGTGTAATAAGAGACGGGGTTGCTTCCAAGAGGAGTGGCATCGGTTGACGAACCTAGGGAGAGGTTGTATCCAAGCACTTGAGGAATGACACGGAGTGACCAACACTTAGAGGGTGTGGAGTGTAGTTACATTATATTATTGTGTGGTGTAAACGTTACTCGGGTGATCGTAGAAAACCCGGTTGTGTTAGTAGATTTCTCCCCGGGAGTGAGAAGCGGAGACGTAGGATGGAAGGTCCGAACTCCGTGATCATTTCGTGTATTTGAGTTTGCTTTGGTGAACTTACTCTTATGTTTATATTTCTTGTCGCCATTATCCATTGCTCATTATTTATATCATCCACTATCTAGTTTAGATTGTTTATCTTTGTGTTCATTATATATCCTCGCATATATCTCATAGTATATATCATTGCTAGGATATCTCTCTTTGTTCATATTGATTATTCTTACTTGTAACATTTTGTATATCTCTCTTGCAAGAATAATTTGTTAATTAGTTTTAATTGGCATAAAATCGGATTAGATTAGCATAAGATCCTAATCACCCCCTAGGGTCTAACAATTAGTATCAGAGAGTGGTGCTCTTTGATTTAAGGTCTAACAATTGGTATAAGAGCGTGATTCTCTTTGATTTAAGGTTTAATCACCTTGAGTTAAAGATCCAAGTTATTTTTTTTATGCTAATCTAGTTTTGTGATTTTATTGTTATCTTGCTTGCACATACATACATTATGAATTTGCACGGTGCACCTAGTTTAGGTTATGTCATCAATATTACTCCTAGATTAGATATTTTTTCCTGTACCCAATGGTATATTAGATTAAACTGTTTGTTCAATCTAGACACTTTGATTTATGGAAAATTATAGATGATGCATATATTGTGCCTACTTCGGAGAAATCCAAATGGAATAAAAATGGTCATCAAATGTTTACAACGAACAAGCTCTTGTTAGAATTTTTACATAATGCGTTCGATTCATCTTTTTCTGACAAGCTTGATTCTTTTGATAGTGCTTACACAATGTGAACACTTATAAAAGCACATCAAGCGAATTTGGAGTCAATCCGACATACTTTGGAGGATTCTGCTTCTAGTTCATTTGGAGCTTCATTTTTATGCACACGGTCACTAAGCGATAGCCCTAGTGAGGTTTACGAGTTCGAATCCATAAATGGTTTATCTAATGATGAACTTACTTGTGCTAGTGAAAAATTATTGTATGCCTATAACAAATTACATAAAGATTTTATTGAATTACAAAGCAAGCATGTTGCATTAAAATCCGATCATGAGTTATTAGCTTCTAAGTTTGAAACTATTCATGATTCTTTAATCTCAAATGTTGCTAGTATAACTCATAAAAAAGATAATGTCATATTAGAAGTAGAGAACATGAAAAATAAAGTTACTTCTTTTACAAATAACTATTTATATTCTACTTCTAATAAAAATGCATATGTGCCTAATGATGATTTGAATCTTCTGAATAAACACATTTCATGTTTAGATTCAACTTTGAAAACATGCATCAATAATCATAAGAAACTTATGAATATGTGTGCCAAGACTAAGTCAAAATCATCCACTCATTATGCACACATGTATAACAAAACTTATGAGTGTTCAATTTGCGGCTGTCAAGGTCATTGAGCTAAGTTTTGTTATGATGCACACAAACATAAGAATTCTAATGCTCCTTGTGCATCTCATGTAGCTTCTTCATCTTGTACACTTACACATTCACATACTCATTCTCACAAAGTTCATCATAAGCATGCTAGTGTGTTCAAGTGTGATCATTATGGTCGTTTTGGTCATTTGGACGAATATTGTTTTGATTTAAAAAAGAAATCTCATTTGTCAAATATTTCTAGTAGACCACATGTTTTTAAATATGATATTTGTGGTAGATTTGGCCATTTGGCGAATTTTTGTTATGATTTGAATTCAAACTTGTCAAATCTCTCAAGTAAACCACCTTTGTTTAATAATATTTCTCATTTGCAAAATAATTTTAAAAGACAATCTTTTCTTGCAAAGATTCCCGTGCACGCCCACTTGGTCAACAAAAGTCATTTACCACTTTTTATTGCACTTATTGCAACCAAAAGGGTCATTTATAGAACTTTTGTTTTGACCGTGTTAGTACACCACATGCGCACAAACGAGTTCATAACCCTAGGTATTTGAGCTTGAATGATAGGGATCATGTTCCTAACCAATCCGGCACCAAGAATGTTTGGGTGCTAAAATAATTTTTTTTAAACCAAGAATTTTAGTGTTCTTATTTTGACTTTTCTTGGTTTTGAAAATTACGCCTTCAATTTTTTTTTGATATGAAAACAATTTTCTTTGATAAATTCTTTTGTTTTCATGATTACTAGCTTTGATTTTTAATGAGAGGTTTGTATTTATATAACCCACCGGGTTTATTGGGTGTTTATTCTCAAATCTTATTTACCGGGTACTAAATGTCCTTACATAGGTTGGAACAAGCTCAAGAGCTTGATATATTTTTGTCTCTCTTGCATTTTGTCAAATATTTTGTTTTAATTTATTGCTTTGAATTCATTATATAAGCACAAATAGATGATTCATATTTCAAATATGTATTTTGTTTTAATTTATTGCTTTGAATTCATTATATAAGCACAAATAGATGATTCATATTTCAAATATGCTTTATAATATATTCTTTATGTGGTTTGAATTATATAAGCACAAATAGATGATTCATATTTCAAATATGCTTTATAATATATTCTTTATGTGGTTTGATTAAGTTTTACAAAGAAAAATTTCTTTATTGATCAAACGTCATATTTGGGCTTAAATTTTGATTTATGATTTCATTTGGTTAATTTATTTTCATTTGAAAACTTTTTGCATGATTCTCATGTTGCTCTTCTTTTGATTTCGAAAATCTATTTTTTACATTATGTTTTTATAATTGTATAATGAGACACTTCTTTTATAAATGATAAATCTATATGTGTCCTCATTATTCTCTTGTATATGAGTAATATTTAACATATTTTTTATCTATGCTTGCTCACATGTTTTGCCTTGGTCTTTACTTCATATATTCCATATGACATTTTGATAGGGGGAGCAATCTCTATATCTATTTTTTGTTATACTCAACCATGCTTATATGTAGGGGGAGCTTTCGCTCTCTTTATTCTTTATGGTTTTACCCTTTTTGATGTTGTCAAATTGGGAGAAATATTATGAGTATAGCATTGCTTGTTTATATGCATGATAATTATAATATTGTATATTTATTTCCTTTCATGCATATTTCCTTTTTGTAAATTATTTGTCATCATCAAAAAGGGGGAGATTGTTGGTCTCTTTGTTTTGATGATGTTTAACAAATAATTTACTACTAATATTGTTTGTCTAGTATTTGTATTTATTTATTTATTGTAGACAAACAACAAGTTGGAAGATGGATGGAATTACGCATTCACGATTATATCCAATGGAGGTTGGCGGAATTGTGAAGTGAAGCCTATACAATTCAAATTAAAGATCTAAGTTCTAGCTTCATCCACAAGTATACCAAGTTGAGCTACATTGAAGATCAATCAAGCTTGGGTATATTTAGTTTAGGTTTTATATTATGTGTGTTAGTACTTTAAGCTCAATCATATATACACACACATATTTGGTTTTTATATATATAGTTATATATATACACAAGTTTTGGTTTATGGATTTAACAATCATTGTATACATATTTCATTAAGTCTATAAAATCATTTCATCGGGTTTCAAAATATTGTTTATGTCAAAAAAATCATTTCATCGGGTTTCAAAATATTGTTTATGTCAAGATCAAAAACTGTTCGTGAACAGTGCGATCGATCGCTACAGTCGATCGTGCTACAGTGCGGTCGACCACCACGGTCGACCGTCTGTAGTCCAGAGAGTAGTTTTGTAGTTTTATTTCTCGCGGTCGACCGCCACGGTCGACCGTCAAAGTTATCTTTGCACAGTAACGGTAACTTGCTGAATTTTGTATTTTAGTGGTTTTTGGGGGTTTTTGGGGGTGTTTTCTTCTATCCTATATATACCCCATTGCATTTATCATTTGACACACCATGAGAATGTTTTAAAAGATTTTAACAAGGGTTTAAGCTTATTTTGTTTTTGTTTAAAAGAGTGTTTAAGAAGCTTTTAAGCATTTAAAAGTTTGAGTTTGTGAAATCTATTTCACTAGAGCTTGAGGAGATCGTCTATTGATGTTTGAGCATCCAACTATACTTCCTCGATCTCTTGATCTATTGAGAAGTTTTCTAAACTTTATTTCTAGCCCTTTTATATATATTTGATTATCATTGTTATTAAGCTAGAATTATATTGAGTTTAGTTTTGATTTATTTCTCTTTGCTTACACACACACAACCATTGAGCTTATTGTATTTACATTCATAGTATAATTGGGTTGTGAGATTGTGTAACCTAGAGAGTGAAACCATTGAGCTTATTGTATTTACATTCATAGTATAATTGGGTTGTGAGATTGTGTAACCTAGAGAGTGATCTTATATTTCATTCTCATTTATTGTAGAGAACAATCTCTTTGTATCGTGCGTAATTGTGAGATTCACTTTGTATTACACTAATACACCGAGAAGAGTGTGTAATGAGAGACGGGGTTGCTTCCAAGAGAAGTGGCATCGGTTGACGAACCTAGGGAGAGGTTGTATCCGAGCACTTGAGGAATGACACGGAGTGACCAACACTTAGAGGATGTGGAGTGTAGTTACATTATATTATTGTTTGGTGTAAACGTTATTCGGGTGATCGTAAAAAACCCGGTTGTGTTAGTGGATTTCTCCCCGGGAGTGGGGAGCGGAGACATAGAACGGAAGGTCCGAACTCCGTGATCATTTCATGTGTTTGAGTTTGCTTTGGTGCACTTACTCTTTTGTTTATATTTCTTGTCGACATTGTCCATTGCTCATTATTTATATCATCCACTATCTAATTTAGATTGTTTACCTTTGTGTTCATTGTATATCCTCGCATATATCTCATAGTATATATCATTGCTAGGATATTGCTCTTTGTTCATATTGATTATTCTTGCTTGTAACATTTTGTATATCTCTCTTGCAAGAATAATTTATTAATATAAAATCGGCTTAGATTAGCATAAGATCCTAATCACCTCCTAGGATCTAACAATTGGTATCAGAGCGTGGTGCTCTTTGATTTAAGGTCTAACAATTGGTATCAGAGCGTGGTTCTCTTTGATTTAAGGTTTAATCACCTTGAGTTAAAGATCTAAGTTATCTTTTTTGTGGTAATCTAGTTTTGTGATTTTATTGTTATCTTGCTTGCACATATATACATTATGGATATGCACAGTGCACCTAGTTTTGGTTATGCCATCAATATTGCTCCTAGATTAGATATTTTCCCTGTAGATATTTTCCCTGTACCCAATGGTATATTAGATTAAACTTTTTGTTCAATCTAGACACTTTGATTTATGGGAAATTATAGATGATGCTTATATTGTGCCCACTTCGGAGAAATCCAAATGGAATAAAAATGGTCATCAAATGTTTACAATGAACAAGCTCTTGTTAGAATTTTTACATAATGCGTTTGATTCATCTTTTCTGACAAGCTTGATTCTTTTGATAGTGCTTACACATTGTGGAAACTTATAGAAGCACATCAAGGGAATTTAGAGGCAATCCGACAAGCTTTGGAGGATTCTGCTTCTAGTTCATGTGGAGCTTCATTTTCATGCACACGGCCACTAAGCGATAGCCCTAGTGAGGTTTACGAGTTCGAATCCATCAATGATTTATCTAATGATGAACTTACTTATGCTAGTGAAAAATTATTGTATGCCTATAACAAATTACACAAAGATTTTATTGAATTACAAAGCAAGCATGTTGCATTAAAATCCGATCATGAGTTATTAGCTTCTAAGTTTGAAACTATTCATGATTCTTTAATCTCAAATGTTGCTAGTATAACTCATAAAAAAGATAATGTCATATTAGAAGTAGAGAACATGAAAAATAAAGTTACTTCTTTTACAAATAACTATTTATATTCTACTTCTAATAAAAATGCATATGTGCCTAATGATGATTTGAATCTTGTGAATAAACGTATTTCATGTTTAGATTCAACTTTGAAAACATGCATCAATAATCATAAGAAGCTTATGAATATGTGTGCCAAGACTAAGTCAAAATCATCCACTCATTATGCACACATGTATAACAAAACTTATGAGTGTTCAATTTACGGCCGTCAAGGTCATTTAGCTAAGTTTTGTTATGATGTACACAAATATAAGAATTCTAATGCTCCTTGTGCATCTCATGTAGCTTCTTCATCTTGTACACTTACACATTCACATGCTCATTCTCACAAAGTTCATCATAAGCATGCTAGTGTGTTCAAGTGTGATCATTATGGTCGTTTTGGCCATTTGGCCGAATATTGTTTTGATTTAAAAAAAAATCTCATTTGTCAAATATTTCTAGTAGACCACATGCTTTTAAATATGATATTTGTGGTAGATTTGGCCATTTGGCGAATTTTTTTATGATTTGAATTCAAACTTGTCAAATCTCTCAAGTAAACCACATTTGTTTAATGATGTTTCTCATTTGCAAAATAATTTTAAAAGACAATCTTTTCTTGCAAATGATTCCCGTGCATGCCCACTTGGTCAACACAAGTCATTTACCACTTTTTATTGCACTTATTGCAACCGAAAGGGTCATCTATACAACTTTTGTTTTGACCGTGTTAGTGCACCACATGCGTCCAAACGGGTTCATAACCCTAGGGCTTTGAGCTTGAATGATAGGGATCATGTCCCTAACCAATCCGACACCAAGAATGTTTGGGTGCCAAAATATTTTTTTTTAAAACCAAGAATTTTAGTGTTCTTATTTTTCCTTTTCTTGGTTTTGAAAATTACGTCTTAAAATTTTTTTTGATATGAAAACAATTTTCTTTGATAAATTCTTTTGTTTTCATGATTACTAGCTTTGATTTTTGATGAGAGGTTTGTATTTATATAACCCACCGGGTTTATTGGGTGTTTATTCCCAAATCTTATTTACCGGGTACTAAATGTCCTTACATGGGTTGGAACAAGCTCAAGAGCTTGATATATTGTTGCCTCTCTTGTATTTTGTCAAAAATTTTGTTTTAATTTATTGCTTTGAATTCATTATATAAGCACAAATAGATGATTCATATTTCAAATATGAATTTTGTTTTAATTTATTGCTTTGAATTCATTATATAAGCACAAATAGATGATTCATATTTCAAATATGCTTTATAATATATTCTTTATGTGGTTTGATGATTCATATTTCAAATATGCTTTATAATATATTCTTTATGTGGTTTGATCAAGTTTTACAAAGAAAAATTCCTTTATTGATCAAACGTCATTTTTGGGCTTAAAATTTGATTTATGATTTTTTTGGTTAATTTGTTTTCATTTGAAAACTTTTTGTATGATTCTCATGTTGTTCTTCTTTTGATTTCATAAATCTATCTTTTACACTATGTTTTTATAATTATGTAATGAGACACTTCTTTCATAAATGATATATCTATATGTGTCCTCATTATTCTCTTGTATGTGTGTAATATTTAGCATATTTTTCATCTATGCTTGCTCACATGTTTTGCCTTGGTCTTTACTTCATATACTCCATATGACATTTTGATAGGGGGAGCAATACCTATATATATTTTTTTGTTATACTCACACATGCTTATATGTTGGGGGAGCTTCCGCTCTCTTTATTCTTTATGGTTTTTCCCTTTTTGATGTTGTCAAAGAGGGAGAAATATTATGAGTATAACCTTTCTTGTTTATATGCATGATAATTATAATATTGTATATTCATTTCCTTTCATGCATATATTCTTTTTGTAAATTGTTTGTCATCATCAAAAAGGGGACGATTGTTGGTCTCTTTGTTTTAATGATGTTTAACAAACAATTTATTACTAATATTATTCATCTAGTATTTGTGTTTATTTATTTATTATAGACAAACAACAAGTTGGAGGATGGATGCTATTGCGCATCCACGATCATATCCAATGGAGGTTGGCGGAATTGTGGAGTGAAGCCTATGCAATTCAAATTAAAGATCTAAGTTCTAGTTTCATCCACAAGTGTACCAAGTTGAGCTACATCGAAGATCAATCAAGCTTGGGTATATTTAGTTTAGGTTTTATATTATGTGTGTTAGTACTTTAAGCTCAATCATATATACACACACATATTTGGTTTTTATATATATGTAGTTATATATATACACAAGTTTTGGTTTATGGATTTAACAATCATTGTATACATATTTCATTAAGTCTATAAAATCATTTCATAGGGTTTCAAAATATTTTTTATGTCAAAACATCAAATTTTATGTATATCACATTTTCATGTTTTGGACATACTTGCAAAATACATGAGTTTTCACAAATGGGAAACTCAATTTGAGAAATTCTTTTTCTAATATGTTCAATTTCATGTTTATAAATGTTTCCCAAAGTTTTATTAATTTTGGAATTAATTTGTTATGATTATTTGAATTTACAAAATTAAGTTTTTAATAAGCTCGTGTTCGTGCACATGTTCGTGCATGTTTTTGCAAAACAGATACGTTTTTACAATTGGGAAATAGGATTTGAAAATTTTCTTTGTTTACATGTTTATCATCATATATACAAATATTTCCCCAAGTTTTACTAATTTTGGAGTTGTTTTGTTATTTTCAATTAAATTTACAAAACCGAGTTTTTCTATAGTTTTTTGTGTTCAAACATGTATTTCTCTCAACTTAGAAGGTTTATTTCAGAAATTCTTTCTCTAACATGTTTATCTACATGTCTAAAACCTTCTGTCAAAATTTAATGATTTTTGGAGTTGATTTTCTATTTTTAATTGATTTTACAAAGTTAGATACATAAAATTCCAGAATCTGTCAAGATCAGAAACTGTCCGTGAACAGTGCGGTCGATCGTTACAGTACACTGTGCTACAGTGCGGTCGACCGTCACGGTTGACCGTCTGTAGTCCAGATAGAAGTTTTGCTGTTTTATTTCTCACGGTCGACCGTCGAAGTTACCATTGCACAGTAACGGTAACTTGCTGAATTTTGTCTTTTAGTGGTTTTTGAGGGTTTTTGGGGTTGTTTTCTTCTATCCTATATATACCCCATTGTATTTATCATTTGACACACCATGAGAATGTTTTAAAAGATTTTATCTAGGGTTTAAGCTTATTTTGTTTTTATTTAAAAGAGTGTTTAAGAAGCTTTTAAGCATTTGAGAGTTTGAGTTTGTGAAATCTATTTCACAAGAGCTTGAGGAGATCATCTATTGGTATTTGAGCATCCAACTATACTCCCTCGATCTCTTGATCTATTGAGAAGTTTTCTAAACTCTATTTCTAGCTCTTTTATATATATTTGATTATCATTGTTATTAAGCTAGAAGTATATTGAGTTTAGTCTTGATCTATTGTATTTCCATTCATAGTATAATTAGGTTATGGGATTATGTAACCTAGAGAGTGAGCTTATATTTCATTCTCATTCATTATAGAGAAAAATCTCTTTGTATCGTGTCTAATTGTGAGATTCACTTTGTATTACACTAGTACACCGAGAGGAGTGTGTAATGAGAGACGGGGTTGCTTCCAAGAGGAGTGGCATCGGTTGACGAACCTAGAGAGAGATTGTATCCGAGCACTTGAGGAATGACACGGAGTGACCAACACTTAGAGGGTGTGGAGTGTAGTTACATTATGTTATTGTGTGGTGTAAACGTTTTTCGGGTGATCGTAAAAAACTCGGTTGTGTTAGTGGATTTCTCCCTGGGAGTTGGGAGCGGAGACGTAGGACGGAAGGTCCGAACTCCGTGATCATTTCGTGTGTTTGAGTTTGCTTTGGTGCACTTACTCTTATATTTATATTTCTTGTCGCTATTGTCCATTGCTCATTATTTATATCATCCACTATCTAGTTTAGATTGTTTACCTTTGTGTTCATTGTATATCCTGGCATATATCTCATAGTATATATCATTACTAGGATATTGCTCTTTGTTCATATTGATTATTTTTGCTTGTAACATTTTGTATATCTCTCTTGCAATAATATTTTGTTAATTAGTTTTAATTAGCATAAAATCGGATTAGATTAGCATAAGATCCTAATCACCCCCCCCCATCGAAAATTGCCTATAGGTCTCCACGAACGGTTCAGTGTTAAAGAACGACGATGAACGTCACTATCCGATCCACATGAGCCTAATCGACGTCGACGAACGACTGAAGTGAGTCGGCGAGCTACGTGAGCGGATAGGGTTTCGGAACAACCAAGACCCGGACCAATCGGGAACCCGGCACTGTTCACGAATAGGACAACGCCCTTCATGTCTCGGCCACTCTACAGATAATCCAATCACCAGAGCGGATCGAACTCTTCGTCAAGCATCCAACGCATCCGAAATCAATCAAATCCGAGTTCGGACGAAGAATCTACAGGGAAACCAACGAAATACACCTAAACGGAGTCCCGGCATGTCGAAATACCCCGGGGGTGTCTAGGAAAAGCCTAGACACCCAAGGGGTGTCTGCACCCCCTAGTGGTCCCCTAGACCCCCTTACCTACTCCTAAACACTATAAATAGACCCCTTGGGTCCTCATTCAAAGGGCTGGAATTCTTTTGTCTTGGAGCAAGGCTAGAGAGAGAGGGGGAGGATTTTTTGGAGAGCTTGGCGAAGCCCTGCTGCAGTGAAGAGTGCCTGCGTGCTTCAACAAGAGGAGGAGAGGTCTTGATCAGAGCCTTCATTACCCGTTCGAGCCTTAGTATTAGCCTTTAGCGTTAATACTAAGAAGAGCTATTACCTCGCTTTAACCGAGGTATACGCTTATAGCTTCTAGATCTCACGCGGATCGACGAAGTTCTGCTTCTATATCCCTCCGCGGATAGACGAAGCTCTGCCAGAATTTTCTTCGGAAACAGGAATTGATTACCCCGGTGGTCCACAGGAATATACAACGTTCCCCAGTCAACCAGGGCCAGGCCCAAAAGACCAACGCAAGCAGAGATGACAAATAAGCTTCTTGCGTTTGGTTTTGAAAAAGGAGTATGCATTTTAATTTTATTTTCAAATTGTGTTATCGCGGTCTTATAAAAAGACTAATCTTTTTTAATTTCATTTGTAAGCAGATCAAAGTTGTAATGAATGCAGCAAATGAATACAGCGACTTTTTTTTTCCGAAAACCAAAGGACTTGGCCGACCACAGTGGGAAAGCACAAACGGCAATCGTCCGACTGCCGTCCGTGAACCAGCCGACATTTTCAAGAATCCGGGTGGAATGAAAAGAAACAACCCGAGCTCGATCAAACAATCAAGTTCAAAGAGGCCTATCTCTTCCTCCTCCATCCCAGATCCGCCTACGATTCCAAAACGGCGTAGCAGAAAGGTAAACCCATCTTCTCATAAAAATTGTTTTGCAGGTCCTTTTCAGCTCGATAAATCCAAGACCCCTACCGTTGCGCACGCCGTGCATTGCACCACGTGACGTCCGTGATCTAGCGCTCGACCAACATGTCGAAGATCGCAGATTCCGGAACTCCTCTTCCGCCGAGGAGAATGGCTTTCTGAAGTGCTCCAGCAAATTTTAATCAAAGAGAGCAAACGACAAAAAGACGTAGGGTTGATCAACGCGTCCTTGCTCGATCAGCTGTTGGTCCGAGAGCCTTTGGAGGCGCAATGGATGGGATTCCGCTATAATGTGGATCTAAAAATCACAGGCAACGCCGGGAGCAACAACGGCAACAACACAGACACCCCTCCTCCCCGAAGCAGAAACGAAACAAATGGGTTCAATGTCAAAAAGACCCGATTTCTTTAAAACTCCTCGAGGAGGCGAATCCAGAAGCGCCGCGACCTTTTGCCGTGCGCATTGCCCCGAGCATCCTAGATCCAAAAAGAAAAGAGAATGCTAAAGGAGAGGAAGTTAAGAGATCGCCGAGATCCGAACCGGAGTTTTTTTTGGATTGCCGATAGGCAAAAATCAACGCCTAAGGTAAAAAGCAGGTAAATTTGCTCTTCCAACCTTCATCAATCAATTTTCAAGAATCCGAACCGCTCTTGGAAAGCCCAAACCGCAAACAACGGGAATTTCCCTAAGTTCAAAGAATCCTCCGAAGAGATCCGTATCGGTGCTCTAGACCCGAGGATCGAGCGAAAAAGCGCTGTGATAGGAGAGGCTTTCGGATCAATCAAACGAGCACGCAAAAGCCAATACGCATCGGAACCTAGGGGTCGATAACGCGACCTACTAACAAACGGATATCCTACAACGGCCAGCATCCGGGCCGGTTGGTGTGGCAAAAGAACGGCGCAAGAGCCCGTTAAGGTTTTTCACCCCCCACAAAAAGGAGTGAATTCCCATAACGTGACGACTCTTGCAAAAGGCCAACAGGGCACATGTCCTACTCAGAGAAGACGTGCTCGGACAAGAACGAATGCAATTTATAACCTGAGAACCCAATGTGAGCAAGCCGAATAGGTTACTCCGAACGGCAGATGTCCAGTGAGATTTGTAACTAAATCAGGACTGGGGGTGCGAAATGATCTCAAAAGAAGAAACACCGGGAGAGCGAATTCTCACTGTCCCGTGTTAACAAACTTTATTCAGGGCAGTATTATCACGTGTAAGCTGCCCCCAAGAACCGCTCCAACAGAGGGTACTCGATATCGAGGGAATTTTTCCGACAGGAAATGACGGAGCCCAAATCAAAGAGCATTTCTCACCAAAGAGGAATCGTTGATGAGAATGAATGAAACTTACTAGAAAGGTTACCATTTCAACCGATGGTCACCAAGGGGAAAAATCCCACAATCATATTTAAGGGTGGTTCCGAACAACCCTAATTTCCTCTCCCAGGAAACAAGGGTCGATTCGGAAATAGCTCTTCAGCTTATCGGCTAGAAGCCGTCGGATATAACAACGAACCAATAGGCGGTCGCATAGAAGGAGTGCCATTTCCGAATGATGAGTATTCTCAGAGATTCTTCATTCCCGCGCATCAGGCGCGTTCCAGACGATACCACGACGTCTAGTATATGGGCAAGCTCGAGGAGGTGTATTCATGGCCAAACACCCAGAGCAAGATAGCCAAAATATTGAAGAAGACCCTGGCTTAAGACAGATAGGAAATCTCAAGTTTGAAATGGAAATGGCTTAATGCAAGAGATGAAGGAACAAATGCCAACGATCAAACGAATTCCGAGCTTTGTCAAACCAAGCTAGTTTTTGAGTCCAAATCGTCGCACGCCAGAACGCTGCAGTCGACAGCAGATCCCGGAGCGTGGTCCGAAATCAGTCATGGCCGACGTTAAACCGCCGCAAGAAATAACATGGGGGTGGCCCCACTAAAAATAATAAACAGCTGGGGGGTGGACCACCTCAGTGGACGACAAACACTGGGGTGGCCAGTATCATATCCTCATCGACAATTGTCCAAAAACAGATAGAGATCAGGCCGAAAGAATGAAGGGATTCTCGAAAGAAAATCGAGCCCCTGATTGTCTTTAACTCGAGAGGTGAAGAGGACGCGGCATTCACCCCGTGTCTTACCCCCCCGGAAAAGTTGGGATTCGAATCCCGTATACGGCAGAAGTTCAACCTATGATCAACTTCACTGGCCGTTTCGGCGGGAAGGAGCTCGCCCCTACAGCATCTAATCTACTTCAAAATCCCACTTGGGGGTGATTTGGGCAACAGAAAGCCTATTTTGATGGTAACGGTATGTTCGTTGGCACACCAGCTTCGCGGCACCACCATTTCGATATGGGTACCTCACGCCGTCTCAAGCACCGGAAAGCAATCAAACAGCTGGGAAGGACCTTGGAAGAGCCATGTTCCTCCGCCCATAATTACTTAACGATGAATGACACCGAGGGGGGGTGATCGATCAGGACAACTTACTATTAACGACGAGCATAAACAGGAAAGGCGGGAGAGTCAGTGGATCCTTCAATCAGAAACGCTTACGCGCAAATCAGGCAATGAACTGCAGGGATCACGCCGTACACGGAGGAATTACACATCTTAGCAGACTATGGTCCCCAAAACAACTTAGTTCCATTAAACATCTTTAGACGTGAAATGGGAAATAGAGCGCATCGATTACCTGGAAAAGAGTTTGAAAAGGCTGTCCGAGGAGAAACAGGCTGAACGCTTCATCAGAAGCGCGGAAGATCGAGAGAAACCAACAGCAAGATTGAGTTAAATCCTCTTGAAATATCCGGAATCTCGTACCTCAAAATAGAGTGGAAAGGGGAAACGGATGCCATACAACAGTTATTGACGATAATCAAACGTACATACCCAACAGATCCTGAGGAACAACAGGAGAAATTCAAAGACGAGGAGACTCCAAAACGAGTTACTTTCGTTCAAAGACCGAGACACGTTTCCAAGCTAATCTATTACGAGACCCCTTCTCGAAAACAACAATAATCAAACTCCCGCATCACGAATCAGGAGAGAAGATGACGATTCTGCGAGATACAAACGTATCTAGCGAGTAAACCACAGGAGATCTCCCCATCCCCAGCCAAGGATTGCTTTGCTCTCAAGAATAGCAATCCAAGAACTTGATTAGAATCAACTTGACTTGCATTTACATTAGGATTCTCCTCTTGAGAAGCCTGCATATTATTTCAACAATTCAACTAAATTAGGGTTTTTACCTTTTTAGCACACTAATATGCATAATCATATCAAAAAAATATCAAAACCAATAAAATCAAAACCAAAGTCTTTCTTAACTGGACTAACTTTTGATCATAGAGATACACAGTTCACCTTACATTCTTTTCCAACAAACAGATGCATAATCATATCAAAAAATATAAAAAAATGCACATCATAAGAAAAACAAAAGATTTCATTAAAGAGTCAGAACATGTTCTCAGATTTCAAATTACAAAAACAAACCAAAATGCGAACATTAGAAGAAAATGTCATAGGTTCCAATCAGGCAATCACAGCAGAACAAAATCAAAAATGGAGAAGGAAAATACGTGTTTCAATAAAGTCGAATATTTAAATTTTATGAAAACTATTCTATAAAACCTTAGCTGACATAGTTCTCAAAAATATAAAAATTCTAGCTGACATATCATTTGCATACAACATCCTTGTGTCTATAAAGAAAATTATTGATTGAGATGAGATTTTTCAAACAATATAAACACAACGTTGAGAAATGACTGCATTACTTGCACCATATATTAAAATATTATGTGCGAACTAAGAAGAATTATATGATAACATTTGTATTTCTGTCATATATACGATGCCGAACAATGGCAGTAAAATGTACCAATAACCCGATAACGTAAATCTATAAGAAAAAATATCTACAAGTTAATTAAACTCCAAATTATCTCTCTGTAAATGGAATGTATGACATAATTTCACATACTGCGTTGTTTTTCTCCTTTCATTATGTCCCTTAAACTGTTCCTCAATACTCCAAAGAGTACAAGAGTATAAACTGTTCCTCAATACTCCAAAGAGTACAAGAGTATAAACTGTTCCTCAATACTCCAAAGAGTACAAGAGTATAAACTGTTCCTCAATACTCCAAAGAGTACAAGAGTATAAACTGTTCCTCAATACTCCAAAGAGTACAAGAGTATAAACTGTTCCTCAATACTCCAAAGAGTACAAGAGTATAAACTGTTCCTCAATACTCCAAAGAGTACAAGAGTATAAACTGTTCCTCAATACTCCAAAGAGTACAAGAGTATAAACTGTTCCTCAATACTCCAAAGAGTACAAGAGTATAAACTGTTCCTCAATACTCCAAAGAGTACAAGAGTATAAACTGTTCCTCAATACTCCAAAGAGTACAAGAGTATAAACTGTTCCTCAATACTCCAAAGAGTACAAGAGTATAAACTGTTCCTCAATACTCCAAAGAGTACAAGAGTATAAACTGTTCCTCAATACTCCAAAGAGTACAAGAGTATAAACTGTTCCTCAATACTCCAAAGAGTACAAGAGTATAAACTGTTCCTCAATACTCCAAAGAGTACAAGAGTATAAACTGTTCCTCAATACTCCAAAGAGTACAAGAGTATAAACTGTTCCTCAATACTCCAAAGAGTACAAGAGTATAAACTGTTCCTCAATACTCCAAAGAGTACAAGAGTATAAACTGTTCCTCAATACTCCAAAGAGTACAAGAGTATAAACTGTTCCTCAATACTCCAAAGAGTACAAGAGTATAAACTGTTCCTCAATACTCCAAAGAGTACAAGAGTATAAACTGTTCCTCAATACTCCAAAGAGTACAAGAGTATAAACTGTTCCTCAATACTCCAAAGAGTACAAGAGTATAAACTGTTCCTCAATACTCCAAAGAGTACAAGAGTATAAACTGTTCCTCAATACTCCAAAGAGTACAAGAGTATAAACTGTTCCTCAATACTCCAAAGAGTACAAGAGTATAAACTGTTCCTCAATACTCCAAAGAGTACAAGAGTATAAACTGTTCCTCAATACTCCAAAGAGTACAAGAGTATAAACTGTTCCTCAATACTCCAAAGAGTACAAGAGTATAAACTGTTCCTCAATACTCCAAAGAGTACAAGAGTATAAACTGTTCCTCAATACTCCAAAGAGTACAAGAGTATAAACTGTTCCTCAATACTCCAAAGAGTACAAGAGTATAAACTGTTCCTCAATACTCCAAAGAGTACAAGAGTATAAACTGTTCCTCAATACTCCAAAGAGTACAAGAGTATAAACTGTTCCTCAATACTCCAAAGAGTACAAGAGTATAAACTGTTCCTCAATACTCCAAAGAGTACAAGAGTATAAACTGTTCCTCAATACTCCAAAGAGTACAAGAGTATAAACTGTTCCTCAATACTCCAAAGAGTACAAGAGTATAAACTGTTCCTCAATACTCCAAAGAGTACAAGAGTATAAACTGTTCCTCAATACTCCAAAGAGTACAAGAGTATAAACTGTTCCTCAATACTCCAAAGAGTACAAGAGTATAAACTGTTCCTCAATACTCCAAAGAGTACAAGAGTATAAACTGTTCCTCAACACTCCGATGAGTATACGAGTATAAACTGCTTCTCAACACTCCGATAAGTATAAGAGTATAAACTGCTTCTTACGACTCCAAAGAGTATACGAGTATAAACTGTTTCTCATTCCTCCTACCGGTATAAGAGGTTAAACTGCTCCCTGATACTCCAATAGGTATATGAGTCTAAACTATTTCCTACCATTGACGGGAAGTTCCTGGAGGATATTACGCTAATATTCTTAAGGATAACCCGGTCGGACAACCAAGTCAAACCCAGTTCCAAGAGAGAAACTGGGGGTGGATTATCCAATGCATCGGGAAGTTCCCGAAAGAATACCACATGGGTATTCTTAGGGATAACCCAATCATTGTGGAATTGGTGAATAAGAAATTCACGTTCGAACTCTGAAGGTCAGAATGTCTCTTCTTATTCTCTAACTCTTATGAGTTATTTTTGTGAGAAGAGATCCAATCTTCTGGTAGGTTAATCTTTCCTCGCCAAACCATCCGCTGATCAAATCAAATGACAGTGGACCCACCAATATTCCCATCTGCCAGTCATTGGCGTTTCTCAGACTCAACGTGCTAGGTCCTAAACGCCTAACATTAAAGTCTCCCTTTGAGTGGTAATATGGGTTGGCACTTTCTTTGCTACCCGTATTCCACTCTCTTTGCGTTCTGGTCAAACCTATAAAAGTTAGGGCCAAAGCCAAAATCTCCTCTCGATTCCCCCAATGAACGAGAGGTCCACTTCCAAATCGGGTAATCAAACCTTCCGACAGTTAGGGTTATCCGAATTGTTACGATTCTCGGAGTGGAGATCCCACTCTTAGTTTCATCCTTCCGGATTCTGGGGGTGGAGATCCCACCTCGAGTTTCCTTTCCAGCTGTAGATAGAATATAAAATTCTTCCTCTTCAGCACCGGGAGATAGAATATAAAATTCTTCCTCTCCTCGGACCTTTCCGATGCTCGGAGTGGAGAACCCACTCCCAGTTCATCATTCCGGATTCTGGGGGTGGGGGATCCCACCTCAAGTTCCCTTTCCAGCTGTAGATAGAATATAAAATTCTTCCTCTTCAGCACCGGGAGATAGAATATAAAATTCTTCCTCTCCTCGGACCTTTCCGATGCTCGGAGTGGAGAACCCACTCCCAGTTCATCATTCCGGATTCTGGGGGTGGGGGATCCCACCTCAAGTTCCCTTTCCAGCTGTAGATAGAATATAAAATTCTTCCTCTTCAGCACCGGGAGATAGAATATAAAATTCTTCCTCTCCCGTTTCTCAATCTGTCTTTGCTTTTAGAAAAGACACGATTGTCAAATCCGGGCACTCGATGCACGGGGAATTTTATCCCGAAGCCTGAGTAGGGATAAGTCAACGCCTAACACGCGTTGCCGGGTAGTCTATTCCCGTGAGAATGGCGAAGTCTACGTATTCAATATCGTAGCACTAAAAGGGTTAACTCTTTTAGCTTAAACGTCACATGGGAGCGGACTTAAACAATCCGTATACTAGCCCGACTCAAACGGTAGTCGGTAAAGGCTAATCACCAGAGTTCGATTCTGGGGAATTTTATCCCGAAGCCTAAGTAGGGATAAGTCAACGTCTAATACACGTTGCCGGGTAGCCTATTCCTGTAACAATGGCGAAGCCTATGTATTCAACATCATAGCACAAAGTCTAAGAGAATTCTCTCTCTTAGCACAACGTTACATGCGGAACGGATTTAGACAATCCGCATGCTAGCCCGACTCAAACGGTAGTCGGTAAAGGCTAATCAAATCCGTTGAAGGCTGGGGATTAGCCCAAAATCCTAAAGTCAACGCCTAACACGCGTCGCCGGGTAGTCTATTCCCGTGAGAAAGACGAAGTCTACGTATTCAATATCGTAGCACTAAGAGCGTTAACTCTCTTAGCACAACGTCACATGCGGAACGGACTTAAACAATCCGCATGCTAGCCCGACTCAAACGGTAGTCGGTAAAGGCTTGTCAAACCCGTTGATGGCTGAGGATTTGCCAAAAATTCTATAACTGCGAGTCATTGACGCATCAACTCCACTAGTTGGTCTCGTGACTTGAGCACCCAACAAATTCAGGACAAAATCTACACATACAGATGAATCAACTTTAACAGTTGGTCCTGCAACCCCAACATTCGAGACCGTGATGCTCCAATACCTTAAGAGTTTAAACTGTGTATACTCCAGCAAACGTACGAGTATAAACTGTGTTAACGTTGCGACACAAGTCAACGTTCGAGGATGCAAGATCCACACCATTCAACGTTCGACGATTCAAAACCCGAAGGTCAACGCCGGTCAACGTGTAACCCTAGGTCAACGCCGGTCAACGCGTTGTGACAAAAAGTCAACGCCCGGCGATCCGAAACCCTAAGCCAGCATAATGTGGCGAAGGTAGTTCAAAGTCAACTCAATGACATGAGCCAAATTCAATTCATCAGCTGCAAACTCAAGACTCCGACGACGGCCAAGCGATAAACGCAGCGCCGGAAGAACTTCGGATATTCGTCAAAGCATCGAATAGACCGAAAATTGAAGGAGCCAAGAGTTGAAGCTAACTACAGGTCCTAACGCCGACTGAAGGCTAGACCAATCACATCCAAAGTATTCCAGCCTCTTCTATAAAAGAAACGAGTCAGGAACACTTTGGAGGGGGTATCTGTAGGCATCAAAAATTGCCTATAGTTCTCCACAACCGGTTCAGTGTTAACGAGCGACGATGAACGTCACCATCCAATCCACATGAGCCTAATCGACGTCGACAAACGACTGAAGTAAATCGACGAGTTACATGAGCGGATAGGACTTTGGCCGAGACACCCTTGGGGTGTCTCGGCTTGGCCGAGACACCCTAGGGTGTCTCGGCCATGGCCGAGACACCCCAAGGGTGTCTCGGCCTGGCCGAGACACCTAGGGGTGTCCTCACCCCCTACCTACCCCCCACACTCCTTTTGGCCTATAAATAGACCCCTTGGGTCCTCATTCAAAGGGCTGGATTTCTTTTGTCTTGGAGCAAGGCTAGAGAGAGAGGGGGAGGATTTTTGGAGAGCTTGGCGAAGCCCTGCTGCAGTGAAGAGTGCCCGTGTGCTTCAACAAGAGGAGGAGAGGTCTTGATCAGAGCCTTCATCACCCGTCCGAGCCTTAGTATTAGCCTTTAGCGTTAATACTAAGAAGAGCTATTACCTCGCTTTAGCCGAGGTATACGCTTATAGCTTCTAGATCTCACGCGGATCGACGAAGTTCTGCTTCTATATCCCTCCGCGGATAGACGAAGCTCTGCCCGATTTTCTCGGAACAGATCTGATTGCCCCGGTGGTCCACGGATATCAACGTCCCCGTCACAGGCCAAAGACCCACGCAAGCAAGAGATGACAAACAGCTCTTGCGTTTGTTTGAAAGGAGTTGCATTTATTTTGTTTTCATTGTGTACCGGTCTTATAAAAAGACTATCTTTTTATTTCATTGTAACGATCAAAAATGTAATGAATGCAGCAATGAATACAGCGACTTTTTCCGCAAACAGTCCAAGGCAGGGGCACTTTTAGAGCAACTTAGGGACCCCATTACAGAACACATGCAGATGCCTACCTTCGCTACTGATCTCCCGGTTCTGACAAAACATCAACGGGGGATGGAGGCTGGTCCTTCTGAGGAGGAGGTGACCAAGAAAGCCCGCCACGATGAAGTGGCGATGACTACAGAAGCGGGGGAAGACAACTCTTCTCGAGCCAAGTTCGGGGGTGGTTACATCTATTGTCTTAACCCCCTCAGCTGCCGAGGCCATCCTACCAGCTTCTGTCGTTGCAATGGAACCCATCCCGTCAACTTCGGAGGCAGTGGTGTCGACCCTTGTTACTGATCAACATGTGTTGGCTCAAAATACTCAACCAATTATTTCGGAAGGTATTCATTCTTTTACTCCTTTTTTTAATCATTAAGTTGAACATGACCGTCTCACATTTGTTCCAACTTAATGCATGAATGACAGAGGCAGCAATCGTCGTCTCCTCTACAGAAGAAGAGGAGGGGGAGGAAGAGGTTGATTACTCTGGCAGTAGAGAGGCCACTATAGATGATGTCTTCAGAGATTGTGATGAGGGCGAATCAGCTTCTCATCATTCTCCTAAAGCCAGGTCTCCCGAACAGGTTTTGGAGGCTACAACTTCCACTCTAGGTATTTTGAATCATTAACCCCTAACTTTACGGAAGTTGTTTTAGTATATAAGCTAATGCTTATTTTGATAAATTTTTTCACAGTCGATGTGACTCCCATGGCTATCGACAAATGGACCAGTCTGTTGGTTTCCTTGCATGCGGGGGCGTCAACCTCGCCTTGACCGCATGCCACTCAACAAGTGGACCCACCTACCGAGGCTCCGACTCAGATTGAAACGGCACCGATTCAAGAAGAGGCACCAATTCAGGAAGAGAAGGCACCGGTTCAAGAAGAGGCACCGCTTCAGAAAGAAGAGGCGCCGGTTTCATTGATGGTTATCATGTCTTCAGCTCCAATCTCAACAACCATTGAACCGGTCGCCGAAGTTGAAATCTCCTCTTCAACTGAGACCTCAATGATAATGGTAGAGCCCTTAGTCTCTGCGGTGTCCACTACAACACTCGCAACCGTGGCCACCAGTGCTCAAGTTCAAGCTTCAACGTCGATCACAGATGAAGCTCTCTTCTCCCTTGCAGCTCGCATGCGGAAAAGGGCCGTGGATCGAATGATCGAGAACTTTCGGTCTTTCCTCCATGACAGCATTAAAATGGCATTGGATGAAGGCTGTTCATTTGAGGAGTGCAAACCGGTCTTGCAAGTATACTTGGGTAGCTTGACCAGGCTGGTTGGCGTTTATACAGGTTCCCCATACCAAATATGTTTGTGGTTGGTGGAGAAAAACGTCCAAGAGTTACTCGCCCTCCGATCCGCTACATCCAACATTCTCAGCTTAGCTTCCGAAAAGGTTCAAACTGCTCTAAAGGAGCAGATACGACTTTTGGAAGAGACTATGGCTGAAGAAATTCATCTGAAAGGAGAGGTAGAGCGGGCTACTGCAGAGGGCGAAAAGATTGATGAGGAGCACTAGAAGGCCAACTCTGACTTCGCTGACTTAATGAAAGGCATAATCAAAGCTAAGCAAGTCATCGTAGAGGCACAAGCACTCCTAGCTACTAAGGAGCAGGCTCGCGAGAGAGTGTTGGTGGAGTTGGAAGAGCTCGAGAACCAACAACAGCTGATCATCGGCGATCTTGAAGAGAAGGAGCGGGCTCTGAAGGCGGTGGAGACAACGCTTGCTAACACTGTCTCGCTCACTGACGAAGATATCCACCAACAAATCGTTGGTGAGCTTAAGAGGGAGCATACAAAGGCTATACAGGTCATTGAAGCTCGATTGAGAAGTTTTTTATTTTATTTTGAATGAAATTTGTAAATAAAACTTCTCATTATGAATAAAATTAGTTTTTATCCAATTCTCGCTTTCAATATCTTGTGCATTTTTGTTTTGTTTGTTCCGTTGACCAATAGTTAGGAGTTTTAGCAAACCCTTAGCTATTAATGGATTTGATTTTGTCTTTATCAATTACTGTTTAAATTGGGCTAGCCATACTATTGCACTCAGTATGATGAGTTGTCAAGAAGTTTCTTTTAGACTTAACGCTAAAATTTCTTCTCTGCCCTTTAACCATTCAAGGCGTTGGGTTTAGGTTAATTACAACAGTTAAGCTGTAATTAGGTTAGGCCATGTCGTTTGATGCAACGACTTAGCCCGAAAACGAGTGGTCACTTATACAAATGACCAGGAGAGTGAGGTGGTGTCGTTAGTGAAATAACGATTAAGAATTTGAATAATGACTCATCGTTTGGTAGGTCACTATTCAGAAATAAAAGGGTCGATAAAACACATCGCTTGGTAGGTCATTATCGATGAACAACGTCATCTGCAGGAAGGACGATGTGAAATAATCCAGTCATTTAGTGACGTATGAGTATAACGACTATGATTAGAATAGTGGCACATCGCATGGTAGGCCACTATCATCGATCATTCTAAGAAGATAGAACGTTCGGAATGGTCCAAATAGTGAATCATCGCACGGTAGATTACTATTCTGATAGAGTGACAAGTAGGGGCTCATTGCACGATAGGCTTCTACTTATCAGACAACGTTATTTGCGGGAATGACGAAGTTGACTACCAGAGGTGATCGTTAACATGATAGTATTTTTGTAGACTCACCATCCTATTGAAGAGGACTGGTGAGAGAAATCTGGAGGAGATAACTATCAGAGATCATCATTAACGTGATAGCTTTGTCTGGGCCCGCCATCCTATTGATGGGGATTGGTAGGAGAAATTTGGAGGTCCATAAGGAGTGTTTGTTACGGGACTTAAAGTCCCGTGAAGTTTTTTACATAACAAAACTTCACTGGACTTGAAGTACCGTGAAGTTTCAGATAATTTTTCATCAAAACCGACCCAGTTTCAGCCAGATGGCTGAAACTGGGTTGGTTTTGACAAATAAGATGCAAATGGGTCGTTTTTTATAAATAAGTTTCAAAAGGGATTTGTTTTCAAAATTTGTCCTACAGGCCAACTTGTACTTAAGGCTTCATCTAAATTATTGTTGACTATATCTTCAAAGATATATGGCTCAAAATTCGAAGAACTACAACTTCTTTGATTCATAAAAATAGAATATATTTCTTCCTTATTAGAAATTTCTAATATTTCTGAGTTTGATTCAGTTAATTCTTTTGTATCATTATCAATGTATCTACATGTTTATATTTTCATTTTTGAGCTTTTATATATATATGAGGAGAAAACTCAATTGTTTAAATTTCTATACATAATGAAGCTACTCTTATATTTGTACAGAAGCTAAAAGGAGAATATTTTTTAAAACAACCATTTTTAAAAAATAATTAGTAAAATCGATTGTTTTATAAAATTATTAGCAAAATCGTCCTCTTTTTTAAGAAGATGTCGACTTTTCTAAAAAGTCAACTTGAAGATACACGGAACTATGTATTTAGTTCTCATTAATTAAGTCCTAATCATTTCAGCACAAAGTACACAAGACTACCATTTCATGTTAACCGTAATTAGCAACCACTAATTACATGGAACTACTAGTCCTATGTATTTTGGGTAGAGATCCTCTACATCCTTGGCTGTAGAGAATACCTACAACTCACTAATTGAATTTTCTCATTCAATGGACCCATGAATGATATGTATTATCTAAAGAATATAAAAATATTTTGTTATTATGGGACCCATTGAGATGAACCAATAATATTAGCCCGCCTAGTCAAATTGTAGGCATTCTTTACAATTAAGGTTGTAGAAAATCCAGACCCATATATTTTAAAGTCAATATTTTACAAAATCGACCTTATTTTGGCCGCTTGACAAAAAAGAAGTCAATTTTGGTAATATTTTCATAAAAGGTTTTGTTTTGCTTATTACTTTTCAAAAATAGTTTTTTTTAATTATCCGAGCTAAAACTAACAATCTGTCCACGCTAACAATGAGGGCTGCAGCCCAGTATACTTGGCTGGTGCACACTACGTAAACTTATTACTATTAATAGTAGTAGTAGTATTATTATTACTACTTCTACTACTATTTGAGAAATAAGTTTCTAAAGATACATGAAAATGTTGATCAATTGATTAGTTACACTGTAACGTTCAATTGGGTATTCAGTTTTATTTACTATAGTATGCAGCAGAGGTTAAGGAGCCATCCTTTTATTTACAATGTTTGTTCCTTTATTGTTGTGTTAAATACAATATTAACTAATTTATCTTGCAAAAATGATGTTTGTGATTAATTACATCCTACAGATTTCCCAAAACACATGCAATACTGATACATCGTTCCTAGACTCCACCAAAATTTGGAGGGGTTAATATCAGAGGATTTATATACCTTCAATTCATTCGAAGCCCCTTCATTGGACAGAGTTTCTCCATTATCTACTGACGTTCTCGTTAGATAACTTAATTATTAAATGCTCCTTTCTTAGAAACAAAAATCAATTAAAAGACGAAGGAAGAAGATAGGGTGATAAGGTGACAAGGGATGTTATTTAGGAATTCAAATTCACAAGGGGTAGAAAGTGAGACGGTGTCCATTGCTATGTAGCACCGGGGATATAATAAATTTCTACCTGAAAACTTGTATTCCTAAAATTTCATTAACATATTATATCAAGCATGATAATTATCTTAAAACTCATTTTATTTTAAGAACAGGAAACAAGTGTCACGAACATATTAAGAGGGACGTGCATCTCTTTCTTGCCCCAGAAATGCTCTAGTTTCTTATTTTCACAACACAATTTTCCAAAACGAAAAGAAAAGAAAACTTTATAATTAAAAAAAAAAAGACTACAACCTCTCACATCACAATATAATATATATAATATTTATATATATATATAT
>NC_033797.1:105197923-105233164 GCF_001876935.1 Asparagus officinalis
GAAGGGGTAAATAAATAAAAGTTTGTATAAGTTATGGTTCATTTTCATTTGCTTTGATTTATATAGACCCAGGCTTAAGAAACGCAAGGCGTTGACTTCTTCATCATATTTATGGTTACTACTTAAGACATAAGTGAGGTGGGTTGCATGCCTTATTGCTAAACCATATTCGTATCCGAGGAAATATCTGTAACCGTATCCGTTAGGATACGGATATGGTTACTCAAATCTAATATCTGTAACCGTATCCGTTAGGATACGGATATGGTTACTCAAATCTATAACCGATAGGATATGGTTATGGATATGGTTTTGTAGTGAAATATTCATATCTGTATCCGAAATATATGAATACATATTAGTCATAGTCTTACGATAGCTTTGATTATTAGATTATGAATTTGTGGTTAATTTTTATGATCAAGATGTCTAATCTTAGCTTTCATTTATAATAAACATATTAACGAACTCTTTTGTATCACACAAACTATATTTTTCTCAATACTATCTAGTTTTCTCATATCCGTTCTGTATCTGCATGCATATCCACTTAAATATCCGCATGTATATTCATAACTGTATCCAATTTTAACGAGTATGGATATAAATTTTTCTTACTGAGGTGTATCCATATCCGTATCCATATCCAAGATGGGTAATCGGATATGGATATGGTAAGCATCATATCCGAGCCGTATCTGAACTGAATGCACCCCTACTTATTTCTCATTTCTTATTTAAGAAGGAAACTAATTTGCACCCTAGCAAAAAAAAAATTGTAGTAACTCTGAAATAAGAACTGCAGCCAGTGATGTATCTTAGACTTGGGCAAATATTTATTGTTTTTACTTTCTCCCCCCCCCCCCCCCCCCCCCCCCAAAAAAAAAAAAATTAACATTTTGAGATTTGAGAAACTAACTATAGCTAGAACTGTTACTTGTAGAGTATCCTTAGAGCATCTCCAGCAGTCGTTGCCAAGGGGAGTGCTCACATGTTCATGTCAGAGCTCCATGGGTTGCTAACCATTGGAAGAGCAAAGGAGCAAAGTAAAGTTGCAAAAAGTTGGCAACGGCTCCAACCCCCTTTTTCAATTTTTTTTTAAGAAAAATCAAACCAACGGTCCTTTTGACCGTTGGTGCTTTATTAAATTTTTTTTAAAACCAAATTAAATTTATTTTGTTTCTCTATAAATACGACTCAATATCAATCATTTTTTTCACACCATTTCATATATTCTTCTTCAAAATTTCAACATCTCAAAATTTCATACATTCATCGCAATCTTTAGGTGGACTTGGTGGAGCACATATGGTCCAAATTTGGAAATCATGTTGATTAGATTTTTTTATTTAATTATGTTAGATTGATTAAATATTATATTGTAAGTTTATGAGTTATTTTTAAAATTGGTGTAACTTAAATTTCATGTAATATTTATTTATATTAATTTATGAATTTTAAAATTTTAGTGTGATAATATTTATAATTAAAAAATAATATATAAAAAGTAATATGTGGGACCATATAGGCAACTTTTGGAGTTGCCCACTATTGGACCATTTTTTGGTAAAAGTTGCCAAAAGTGATGTGGATGAGAGAGAAAATAAAAAATTAATATTTGTGATGCTTTGGCAAAATTTGGTAACCTCAAATAGTGCCACCATTGGAGATGCTCTTAGGGGGTTATTGGTTGGGACAAGTTTGGGCTAAGTGGAATAATTGTTTCAATGGAACAATTTTATCCCTTTGGGATATTTTGAATGGTATAAAATGAGATAATTTAGGATAATGAGACAATTTGAAGCTTTAATTTGACTATTCATGTGCGATAAATGATAATGTGACACCTTATTAAAATACAATATTTATCTATTAATTAAGTCTAAATTAATTTACCTAATTGGTTTAGCATATTATTTGGTATGTTATTATAATATAATACATTATTTTACTTTATACTAAACCATAATATATTATATTATAATTACTAATTAATTATAATTATATTTAATGTTATTAATTAATATAATATAATATATCATATTATATAATAATTGATATAATATACAAACAATATATTTAATATAATATTTCAATAATATAATATTTAATTAAATATTATAATATTTTATTTAATTCAATATAATATTATTTAAAATATTAAATTAATTATTATATTTTTATTCTAACTAATAAAATATATACTAAATAAAATAAAGTAATATTATAATAATGTAATATTAATATTATAATGTATGAAATATTTTTAACCGATATGTAATACTGATATATAATAATGTTATATTATATACTATTATATAATATTTTATTATCTTATGTTATAATAGAATTTTATAATATAATATAATTAAGATAATATATTATAATACAATTAATATATATTAGATATTTAGTAAATTAGTGCTTCAAAATTATCATACTTTCCTCATGATTGTCCTAAAGTTAAGAATGAGGTAATTTTTGGAGGTTAGGACAAAAGGTATAGAAGTGGGATGATTTTAGGAAAAGTGTGGGTAATTGTCCCAATCTCATTGTCCCAATGAATAACAACTTAAAGTGAAAACCCAATCTTATTGTCCTAATGAATAACACCATAAAGTAAAGTCCCAAAAGGTATCCCACTTACCCCAAAATTACACCAACCAATAACCCCCTTCAGTGACAAAGCATATCCTTTGTGTGAGAACATATGATACCCTCCGGTAATTGTTTTTCACTGAAAATTCACTAGAGGCTTACTTATCGATCTTCCACTATAGATTAAGGAATAGTGATTCCTCTGTTATTCAAAGAGAAATTCCTTCATATATAGCTGATTATTATGGCAGAAAAACTATGCATTTTTCATCCGTTGAGAAAACACCACATATGACAGTACTACAGTCAGATATTAAGTTTGAGAGATCTAGACCTTCCAAGTACGTTATCATAAATAACTGTACTGAAACCATGGTCAAGCGAAGAAGTTATTTCTAGAGAAGAAATTCCAATCAAAGCTCATTAAATAATATGTAATGTTTACTTTTACATTCTGATATTCCAAAAAAAAAGATTTAAATTCAAATTATTATATTTAGCAGATAGAATAAATACGCCTCTCTCATCAGACTTAATTAGCCACCTTAATAGAGTAGGACTTGCATGTCCTTCTCTAAGAATGCCAAAGTTCTTGTTTGATTGTCTGCTACATTTAACCCTATCAATCCCTTTCCCTTCTATAATATCTTGCCATTTTCAAATTATACCCCATCTTTATTCTTGGTTTATTCTAGTGGAAGGTTGATAGTGGACACCTTTCTTACTCTGACTTCATCTCTAGAAGGAGACGTGCATCACTTTGATTGTCTAAGCTACCTAATCCTTTTAATATCAAAAGAGGTTCACATTTAATAATACTACCACATTATCTACAAATATATAATCCCTCTTATCTTCATGATTCTCTCCACCGCAGTGATAGAATCCTCCAAAAAAAGTCTTCGTAACTACCTACTCTAATTTAGAAGTATGCTGCCCACAACAATTTCTGCACCATTTCTCTAACAAATTTTGCAGGAACAAGCTTTTGACCCGTCCCATGAATAAGCGTTTCTCCTTTGGAAGGAGAATGGTCTTTGTCACAATGCCAGCAGTGAGTAAAAGAAATTTGGTGCTCATCGCATTGATTTTTAAGCTGATTGGCTTCGTATACTGCTTTGATTTCTCTTCTTTTTAGTCTCTTTTAGTCTAAAAGAAATTTTAGAGGTTAGTTCTTGGTTGAACTGGGTTAAAAGTGTACTGGAAAATTAACTGCCCTTTTGCCAATGAGGTTAAGCACATTTTATGACAAACCCATCTCTTGTGTTTGATTTTATCTTTAGTAAAGGTTTATATTATAAGATCAATAAAAGCAAAAAAAAGTCGCGAGAATGAAACGCAAAGAAGGGAAACAAAGATTCATGGTTCAACACAAAAGGCCAACAACCATGGGCTTGAAGAAACATGTTTGGCAACGTACTTATTATCTTTTTATTTATTATAAGGTGCTAAGATCATGTTTCATGGTATTAGTTTAGTTAATATTTATTTTTAACTTCTAAGTAGGAGAAAAATAAGCGGATTCTCCAACTTATTTTTGGCCACTTAGATGTAAATTTACTTATTGATATTAAAATACTATATTGCCCTCTAACAAAATAAGTAAAAATAAGTAATAAGTAACTTATAAAGAATCTAAAATAAGTTGTAGCCAAGCAAGCCCATAGCAGAGGTTAAATCCATTTTTAAAATTGTTGAGGAGCACAAAAGGTGACTCTCATACTCAATCTTCAAAAGTATCCTCATCAATTTTTGATACAAAATATCACTAAAAGAATCTAAAATTCTAACCAAAATTATATTATGATTTGAAAAAGAGAGCTTGTATAACTTTAGCCTGCATGTGGCACTTGCCTATGAAACCAAGCACAGATAAAAAAAATGAAGAAAAAGAAAAAGAGAACTTGTTTTTCTTAATGAACTTGTTACTGGCTTATAGATATATAAACCCTCTAAATATGAAAACTTTAATTAACTTGTTTTTCTTATTTATAGATTATAAATCCTCTAAATATGAAATTTAAATGAACCTGTTTTTCTTAATGAACTTGCTTTTCTTTTTATAGATATATAAACCCTCCAACTATGAAAATTTTAATAAACTTGTTTCTTAATGAACTTGTTATTCTTTTTGTCTGAATAAGAATCTGATTCCAAATAGGCAATCAAACTAAGTAGGTTTTTTAACCCAAATATGTTCTAATGTAAATAAGGTTAGTGTTGGCATTTTGATTATAATATAAAATCAACATCTTGACACATTTACATGCAAGTAAAGTAGCAGCTAGTCTTCTCTCTACCTTTCCCAAAGTCCATAAGGGCATCAAATGTTAAAGCCTAGCAAAAACCATAAAAGGGGATCTAGTACTAAACTGTAAAATTTACTCAGTTTTTTGTCTACCTTCCCAAAAGTCCAAAAGGAAATCAAATGTTTTAGTCTAGCAAAACCATAAAAATGGGATTAGAACCAAACGGTAAAATTGACTCAATACGTTTGAGCTCATGAGCCAAGTATATTAAACTCTCATTCATACAGTTTGTGGATTGTAGCTACTCTTTAACATATTGAGAGGTGGACATATGATCATCAGATGAAGACTAGTTCGTCAAATCCTCTGCAATCTGATATATTATTATTAAAGTTGGTACATTATAATCTAAGGGATATATTTTAACAGCTTCCAGCCGGCAAACTTTTTGTGATAATTCTAAGTGAGGTCAGGTAGGAGAAGAGCAACTCCAACTTGTTTAATGCAATGCAGGCTTACTCATCTCATCATAACCTTTACTACCTACCATAAAGATAAATATAATCTATCAACTTGTATTAATGAATGTTTTAGATAAGATAAGAGGCTGACCACTAGGCTCCAAAGGATCAAGGGAGATCCCTCTCTCTTTTCATGGTTATCACGCTTTTGGAGAATTTGGTGAACCACCATCTCCACTACATTTGAAATATGGAATATTTGGTTCTCATCATATGCAGGACATACAGTTATATGTATTTGTCTTCATGCAAATATTCTGCAACTGCTATCATAATTAACAACTCAATTAACTATTAAAACCCAAGATAAATGAAAAAACATTAACTGCATATTCATCTTTCACTGTTCCAGCTGTTCTATTAATCCTGCAGCCTTTCTAAGTAATCGTCAATAATTATCCGGTAATCTAACTTGAGCAAAAGTAATCACGACGTGAGCCTGTTACCTTTTACTGCAATGTTTTCTTTCTTTCCTAGAAGTTTGTCATCAGGTGCTAGAGATAAGAGATACTACAGGAGATCATTCAACTTCACCTGTTGAAAGAAATAAAAATCTATCAGTGAATTAGTGATGAATATGTTTGGAGTCAAATATATTAATCTCTCATTCATACAGTTTGTGGATTGTAACAACTCTTTAACATATTGAGAGGTGGACATATGATCATCAGATGAAGACTAGTTTGTCAAATTCATGATCATCAGATGAAGACTAGTTTGTCAAATTCTCTGCAATCTGATATTTTATTATTAAACGTGTTACGCTATAAAATAAGGGGATATATTTTAACAGCTTCCAGCTGGCAAACTTTTTCTGATGATATATAGAATGCTCAATTTTACCTTTATAACAAGCATACGACCCATTCCAACACTTAGAACCTAAAGCATGCAGTTATTAGATTCTCTACCGAACTAACTACTGCATGATAAGTTAACTAAACACAAAACTGAGACAAAAGGATAAAAATATTCATCACCGAGTTTTCCAATAAAAGCTGAAGCTTATGATCTGATAATGATTCTGAAAATTAATGCCACCAAAGTCAAGATAATGCAAAATATGACCTACTGTTACATTCAGAACGCCATTGGTCCTTACTGCTGTTAGAAATTTCTGGGTTTCTAATATCAAGATTTCGAAATATGGGAACAACTCAATAATTGATGTAAACAATGGAAAGCAGCATTTTTCAATCAAAGCATGAATATGCTTGGGCCAACAATTAAACACATTTAAACTGAATATACTTGCTCACTGATTCAGAAAAGATCCATTTTATTGGAATTTACATAACATATTGCACAACCAGCCATACCTCCACCAATTGTTTCTAAGACGAAGAAATTTCTTCAGAAATCCAACTGTAAGGAAAGACAAACTTCTTATTTCAGATCAAAATTGATCAGAATACCCTAAGATCTCCAGTCAAACCCCCCACAACAAAACCCATCACACAGACACTAAAAGAGAAACTGAATGTGGACTTAAGATTCCATGCATCGATGCAAATTGATTTGGTGTTAAATGCAGCACTATATATGATTCATATATAGTGCTGCATTTAACACCAAATCAATTTGCAGACAGCAGGCATGTTCTAATAAAAAACAAATGTTTATTTAGTAATCATAGAGCTACCTATGTATTCACTCACATCAGTGCGAATCTCCATAGCCAGAATAAGTCCATTGTTAATATATGATGTCATAATCTCAAACCACAATCTAAGACACAGCTCAATAGGACTAAGAATTTAAATCCAGTGCACCAACATATTTATATGCATCATGACCCAAAGACAGCAAACCTATGGATTCAAACTTTTAACTGACTGCAACTACCCAGAAACCGTCAATTGCCACAATTCAAGGACCATACCAATTTAAGATGTTATCTCCTCCTCTATTCACATGTTACTCTTGTTGCTATCTGATCGTTCCCTTTCATCAAAAAACATTTCCATTCAATGGAAAATATAGAAAAAGTCACTTGGTGTTGTTATTGACTCCATCAATAATTTAACAAACAAACTGGATGATATAAATACTTCGAACAAATTTTTTATCAACACAAAGCATAATTTCAATAATCACAGAAATAACAGCAGATGTGTATTTACATAAAAGAAAGCCACATGGCATTACTCTCAATAGATAACCATGAGCATAACTACTCAAGCCCCACTGTTGATACTAACATACTAAGGTGCAAAAATATCTAACCGTCATTGATAGAAGATGCATATTTTTTAACATCTTCAGTATGCAAATTAAGGGGGATTCTTAGACCAACTGCCTGACCAGCAACAGATAACCACGATGCCAAGTATTTAAAAATCACAAAGTCCTGTTGATTGGGACCCAGAAATAACTTCATCCACTCACTAGTTCCGCAGGGATGTAGCATGTACCATGGGCAATGTAAGAATGGATGTTCCTAGTAGCATCAAAAACTACATCAGTAACATAGTGGGGGGGGGAGGAAGAGTTAAGAAAAGAGAAGAATAATTGCAGTAATATCAAAAAGCCCTTATGGTCTAAAATCAATAAAACAACTTACACCCAGGGGTGCCTTCGGTCCGGATACGGCTCGGATATGATGCTTACCATATCCATACCGAATATACATTGGTAAGGAAAATTCATATCCATAGCCACTAAAATCAGATATTGTTACGAATATAGATGCGGATATGCATGCGGATACAAAATGGATATGAGAAAACTAGATAGAGAAAAAGTTGAAAAACATAGTTCATGTGATACAAAAGAGGTCGTTAATATGTTCATTATAACTAAAAGCTAAGATTAGACATCTTGATCATCAAAATTAACCACTAATCCATAATTTAAGAATCGAAACTATCGTAAGAGTATGACTAATATGTATTCGGATATTGCGGATACAGATACGGATATTTCACTATAAAACCATATCTGTAACCATATCCTATAGGTTATAGATTTGAGTAATCATATTCGTATCCTAACGAATACGGTTACTGATATTTCTTCACATATGGATACGGTTTAGCACCCCTACTCACACCCCATATTTCTGGAGTCCTGCATTTCAGAAAAATCTACATCAAAAGCTCCTCAGAATTTTCAAAGTCAACAAACTTCAATTCGCAAGTATTATATACATCGATCCAATAGTTTACAGGCTTCATTTCATTTATCTATTTTATTTCAGCATAATTTTTTCTAACTTTATATATCTGAGGATACAAGGCAATATGATACAATTACAATATAGATTTATAAAGAATATGAAAGACAGATTTACCTCCTGGGTCATGAATGTCCATTTAGGCTCCTCCAAAAGACTTGGAGAATAATCGAGGTCTTCTTTGATACCGCCGTGCATATCTAGAGGTTGACCATCTAACAAGAGTAAAGATCAAATCTTAGAATTGAAGATGAAATATTAAAAATACCAGTGTATGCAAAAAAATAAAAACAAAAGAGATTTACCACATCGGTATCCCCGAAAATATAGTACAGGCACCCTATATGAAAAGCTATACACTATATGAAAGTTGTATACATGTGTATCTTTATGAGAGCATCGTACCTAGAAACAACAAAAAGAACAAGAACAAAATTCTCAAAAATTGGAAATGGAAGTAGAATTGAAAAGAAAATTTTTATAAGAAACAATGATAAGGAACACTACATTCCCCATATGAAAGCTTTAGGTGGCACTGGATGTAGCAATTTTAAGATCTTATCATACAAGTAAAAAGCTCCCACAAAACCAAATACAAGTAGCAACTAAAAGAAAGGAAAGAAAATGAAAAGTAAGATATCTTGGAGAAAGATTTTTAGCAAAGCATT
Source organism: Asparagus officinalis (assembly GCF_001876935.1). Taxonomy (NCBI): domain Eukaryota; kingdom Viridiplantae; phylum Streptophyta; class Magnoliopsida; order Asparagales; family Asparagaceae; genus Asparagus; species Asparagus officinalis. The sequence continues at coordinate 105,207,135 of NC_033797.1, forward strand.
TTTTATAGATATTGGATTTTACTTTACACAGGAGTGCAGAAACAATAATAAGAAATTGGTATTTACATCTCAGAAATATGAAACGAAATGTCTTCTTTGTATAAGCAATAATCTGAAAAAATTAAAGAGCCCTGCTATCAAAACATACCAATGTAGCACAATCAGCTGGCTCTTCTTGCTCTTCTTGCTCTTCTTCTACCGAAAATCCTTGCTCACCTGTAGTATCCTAAAAGGTAAATGTAAAGTATTGCAGTTACTACCAGTTATCGTTTAACAGGTTACGTATGTTATGCAAACGGTGAATTGGTTTCAGACCACATTGGGGTCCAGATGATAAACATTCTCGAGCGACAGATAACCCTCTTCCTGAACGAAATGAGAGAGAGAAAGTTATGATTTATGTGGAGTAGTTAATAAAGATATGATAACCAACACATATTAAAAATATGTTTGTACCCGTTTACTAGGAATCCACGTCCATTGAGGAAGAGAAGAATTGATTTCCTTCCATCTCTCACAAAGGGCTTTTGCAGCAATATAGAAATCATCGGATGAAAGTGTACCATCCCAGGCCTTATGGGATCCCATAGTAAGTTTGTGGTACTGTAGCAATGAAGTGCATGGAAAATAATAGTCATTGCTAAGAACCATACACCAACTGCACAATCCTTGATAAGTTAATCTACATCTTGAACATGGAAATCATAGTTTAACACTTCAGGGATTGAATCAAATTTGATGTGTATGCCGATCAAGTCAAAATGAACAATTTGATAGGATAATTGAACTCATTAGGTGACAAAACACAAAAAGATGGCAAGCAAAAAATGAAAAAATCAATATAGAAAAATTGCAATGACCATATAATTCCGCTACATTTAGTGCCAAAATTAAAACCAACTAGGTCACGTCTCACATAAAGCAACCAATTTTTCAACAATGCTGATATTTTTTTGTAATAAGTTATCGCAAATTTCCAGTTACAACCAACTTCAATCTAAAGAAGTAGAAATATGTGGTCTATTTAGATATTAGATACTGACATAGTTGAAGACAAACATGCCACAACAACAACAAAAATTACACACACACACACACATATCCCTTGTGTAAGAAGTAGAATTAATCTTCAAACTTTGGGACGTCTCCCATAAAACCCTCCTCGAACATTGCCTTTACCACTAAACCCCTAAAACTTTTTCCACAAAACCCCCAAAACTTCAAAATGTCTCAAACAGCCCCCTATACTTTTACTTTTTCCCACAAAACACCTCAAATAGCAAGCATAAGAGAGAAATTAGATCCCAGAAAAAACAAGGAAAGAACAGAAATGGGATAGTAAGGTCCTTCAACTGTAAGAGACACTTTTCAGGGGTTTTGTGAGAAAACTCAAAAGTTTTGGGGGATTATTTTATACTCTGGAATTTTGGAGGATAATTAGGAAAAACATAGTTCAGAGGGGTTTTGTGGGAAACACCCCAAAATTTTGCAAGGTTTTGTGAATTTACCCAACCCTTAAAAAAGCAAGCATCTAGGGGTACCTAGGCCCTGCATATAGGTCTTGAGAGCACCTAAGAGAGCATGGGCCTCTTACGTGGACTCGTGATTTCCTCCCGTGTCACCTCTACGTCCTTTGACCTCCTCGGTCTCCTCCTCTGACTATGAACATATCCTCCAACTCCTCTGACTTTTAGCAAAACTCCTCCACCACCACTTAAGGAAAAAAAAAATCAGCACTGGGGGATGAAGGAAAAGGGCCTATATATCTAGCCTCATATACAAGTTGGTGGATAGATAGTATATGTAATTACTGATTACTTGTGCAATTAACTCATGCAACCAGGAACAAGCTCTTCAACCTTCTCTTGGAGATGTCAGAGAGTGTGGACATTTTCTAATATTTTTCTTGGAAAATTATTGTGGCATTTGCCTTGTTTAATTGAAAACCTTTTTCCAATAGGTATATAGAATAATAATTGCAGTTCAATTAAGAAATCCTTGCTTGAATAGGATTGCTTAGTCATGAATCTCAACTGCAGGTTGGGCATTAGCTATCAACCAATTATTCAATAAACACATAAAGTTCAAAATTTTGTCACTTTAATAAAGTTTTTTTTCGTACAAAAGGATAATTTTTCTATGTAAACAAGGATGGCCTCAAGCACCATATAGACTCTTAAATTAATCTACAAGAGAAAACAAACAATAATCACAGTTCACAGATATGAAGTAGATAACAGATGTAAATTTAAGGTATACATCGCCATTAATACAGAAAATTTATCTTTCCATCCATATCATTAGAAAAACAATTAGAGTTATTTTTTGATGTTTTTTCTGCTACTGCTGAATAATCGTACTGTCTAATTTATCACAAAATATAGATGCTTATTCCTCAAATTTCATACAATAGCAGTACAAAAGTTATGGCACAAAATTCAGAAATCCAGAGACTTTGATTGCAAAGTGTAAGCGGAGTAAAATGGAAGAAGAAGAAAACGGAAGATAAAAGGACACCCGCAGTTGGAATTGCCTCGTCAGAAGTGCTCTCGTTCTGATAAAAACAAGGTTAGGGTTTCTGGAAAAATTATGATTTGTACACCATGGTTTTCTTGTTTTGTTTATCTAGAAAAACACCATGGTGTTTATATTTTTCTTCAAAGCCGTTTTGAAAACACCGTTGAGAGTTTGTGTTGCGAGTTTTTGTTGCTTCCATCCGACACCGCCCTACCATTTGCGGCTGCCTTTGCTACAGAGATTGCCGGCCATCACCATCGCCGGCGACCACCTTCGCCGGCGACTGTTGCCGCTGATTTGGTGAAGAAACAAAAAAAACAAGATATTATAGTTGAAGTCATGTTAATTACTTCAAAGATGAAAAATGAACATTGCTTCCTTCATAACAGGAATTAGAGAAATTTTAGATAAATCAGATAACAATTTAAAAAAAAAATAGGGAAGAGGAAGAGAATAAGGAAGAAAAGAATCATAATTAACAATCACTATCTCATAAAATAACTCATCAAGATTAGGGCAAAAATAGAGAGAAACTAAGCATTAGGGAGGAATAAAATTGACACGAATTGGGGAAGAAATCAATTCCAACTGTAAAAACATACAAATTAGGCACATTATACAATGTTGAAAGGAGAAAGACGAACTTTTGCGGCGATCTGAAAGTGATGGTGGTCGGAGGGAGAGACTGACGCGGTTATGAATTCCAGCGTGGGGGAGATGGCTTGCGGTGGCAGCCGCCGGAGTGAAGGCGGAATTCTTTCTCTTGGTAGTCGCTAGTTCTAGAGGGGAAACGGGAATTCGCTAGTTCTAGAGGGGAAACGGGAACGCTCGACTTAAAAACACCACTTTGGTGTATTCAGGAAAGCCCTTTTGTTGGCCTGGATCACGTTTTAAGCCCAAAATAAACGCTTTGATTCCCAAACAGGAAAGATATTGGGTACAAATATCATATATATCTAATCTAATCTAATTTAATCTAATCTAATAACTTATACTTATACTTATACTTATACTTATACTTATACTTACTATTATAAAAATGGATTGGGATGTTAAAACATTTCTTCCGAAAATACCCTTTGAAACATATACATACATACATAAAATACATGCATCCATACATAAATCATAGCATAATCCCCAATTAAATGCATACTCATAATACATAAAATACATGCATCCATGCATCCATACATAAATCATAGCAAATGCATACTCATAATACATAAAATACATGCATCCATGCATCCATACATAAATCATAGCATAACCCCCAATTAAATGCATACTCATAATACATAAAATACATGCATCCGGGCATCCATACATAAATCATAGCATAACCCCCAATTAAATGCATACTCATAACTCCCAAATAATTTTATTTTTAAAGTCATAAACGTGCAAGTCATAATCCCAATTAAATGCATACTCATAACTCCCAAATTATTTTATTTTAAAAGTCATAAATGTGGTATAAATGGTTTTTATTTTGTGGTAATCACAATATTTAAATAGAACAGATATGATAATAACAAATTAAAACTCGAAACAAATGCACTTTTAATTATGTACTAAATGTTGTTTACACTTCTGTAACATCCCATCATCAAATTCAGTTATGATAATAGCAAAAGGAAGGAAAGAAAGTAAGAAACTAAAAATTAAGTTCGCATGATCATTTCTTATTTCCACCTCACATAATTTGAACATAATAGGATGGATGTTCTAAAATACTAAAGCACAAAGAGCACTGCAATGATCTGTAAATTATTTACTATTCAAGTAAGTCTGAAAACCTTATGTTAGAGGGTTTATATTGGGCGATTCTTCAACGGGATTGTGTTTGATTCCTCAATAAAGGAATTTAAGGTGAAGGCACAATGATTAAAGCACAAAAGACACATTTAATAATTTTCCTTCTCAACTAACGTATGACACTATTAATCTTCTTTAACTCCTCATTCAAATCAAAACCCTCTTCATATCCTCTGTATCATAACTTCTACATTCAACAATATATAACTCCCCCATCTCTGCCTCCTTCTCCACAATCCATTCACCATAACAAAGAATATCGATATCTCTCATGTAAAACATATATAGCTTGCCGAAACAATCTATCATTTTCGCGCCAACAAACCCAGCCATTTTTTAATTTCGCGTATTGACCAACCTTGATGACAACGGTCTTGTGGACTATTGGAGCGACATGATGTAGCTCCAACATCGGTGCTCTAATAAGATCGTATTATTCTCTTGTGGACTATTGGAGCGACATGATGTAGCTCCAACATCGGTGCTCTAATAAGATCGTATTATTCTTCATCAATTATGAATAGCATATGGCCTCGACTGCAGATGATAAGCTAGCTTCATCTCATTTTTATTTTTAGTTTTTGTACACAGTTATCTATGCTTTCTGCAAGATGTCTATGCTATTATACTTTGTATCGTAGTTTAAAAAGAAAAAGTTTCCCTCCATTCGTAATTCACTTTGTTGTGATTGGTAATGCTAAAAGTTACAACAACCAGATTTGAGAAATTGATAAACAGGTGACTGGGCTTAATGTTTCATAAACATCAGTCAAAGTTCATATTATCAAGCCCTTGAATTGTTGCTTTCCTCCTCTGTGCTTACACATGAAAGTGGTGTAAAACCCCATAGAATTTGATTAATGAGTCTTTATTATGAAACATATGTTCATATCATAAATGAGTATAATAACAAGTGTTTGGGGATCAAACAAGTATATTTATGTGAGAGGAATCGAGTGTCAAGACCAGCACACACACAACATGCACAAACAGGGGAAAACCTACGCGATCGACCGGGCCTCTGCATCTTGTGCGGTCGACCGTGGCGGTCGACCGCTGGGAGTTTTGCCAGTTTTCCTATTTCGGTTCAGTTTGGGTTTTTGGGTCGGGTTGGAGGGCTCATATATATATTATTTTATTCATGAGAGCTTTCTCATCATCTCAGAAAACCCTAGCAGCCTCCCCCTACCCTCTTGCAAACCCTGGTTCTTTCTTTGGACGTTTCTTGGCGAGTTTTGGAGAATTTTGGTGAGTTCTAGTGACGTTCAGCGTAGGAGGATCTTTTCTAGCATCGTTTTCAGTTGTTCTTCACCCCTCAGGCAAGTTTCATCTCGCTCAACCCTACACCCCTGCTTTTAGATTTGTTTTCTAATGTTTTCTTGCGATTTGTGAGTATAATATGCTATTTTCTTTATATAAAGATAGATATTATTATTGTATGATGTAGAAGAATAAGTTTTCAGTTAATAAAGATCACACACAAATTTCTTAATATAGATCTAGATCTGGAAAGACTTCTAACAAGAGTTTTGTAAGAAAAATATTTGTTTTCGAATGTTTCGACACGAAATATACATGTTTAAGTTTTGATTTGTTTTATCTATAGTGATTAGACTGTAAATCACATGTTCCGGTTATGCTAAATCATTTATGAAGTTTTAATAGTGCCTATATTTATCGCACGAAAGTTTTGGATCGAACCCACGTAGAACAAAAACCAAACTAGGGTTTCTACTTTTATGCGGTCGATCGTGGCGGTCGACCGCGTGCCGTGCACAGAAGCAGTAAGCTTCTGCTCCAGTCACGGTCGACCGTGGTGGTCAACCGATGGGAATTTTTTGTTGTTTTGTCCTATTGTGTTTAGGTTTGTATGGCTAGCATAATATCTGGGTTATTTGGGTTTGCTATACACTGAGAATTATGTACATGAGTTGAGTACATACATGAGTCTTCGTTTTATTCACCGGGACATAAGGGTAAATAGTTTAGATGTTGTTTCAAACATTATTTATATGAGAATCCTCGTGTTGGACTATAATCATCAGAGTCCTCGTGTTGGACTATAAACTATTGAAGTCCTTATGAGGGACTATGAGTTATGAGAGTCCTCGTGTTGGACTATAATTATCAGAGTCCTCGTGTTGGACTATAAACTATTAAAGTCCTCGTGTTGGACTATAAACTATTGAAGTCCTTATGATGGACTATGAGTTATGAGAGTCCTCGTGTTGGACTATAATCATCAGAGTCCTCGTGTTGGACTATAATCATCAGAGTCCTCGTGTTGGACTATAAACTATTAAAGTCCTCGTGTTGGACTATAAACTATTGAAGTCCTTATGAGGGACTATGAGTTATGAGAGTCCTCGTGTTGGACTATAATCATCAGAGTCCTCGTGTTGGACTATAATCATCAGAGTCCTCGTGTTGGACTATAAACTATTAAAGTCCTCGTGTTGGACTATAAACTATTAAAGTCCTCGTGTTGGACTATAAGCTACTAAAGTCCTTGTGCCGGACTATAAACTATGAAAGTCCTCGTGTTGGACTTTAAGTAATGCAGGTTGACATATTTTTGACATGTGACGGATTATTGATGGTATGGTTGGAGATGGAGTTATTACTCCACGTAGTTGTTGGATTGGGCATTTAGCTATTTACAATATGAGCTTATGAGATTGTTGAGTTACCCACGCACATGTTGTAAATTCCTAAATATTAAACTCCTATTTTATTTCAGAGTTTATGATTGATTATCTATATGTATTAATAGCTATTTTCATATCCCCCGAGCCCTTCCCCTAGGGTTGGTTGAGATGTTACTCACTATAGCGCTTTGACGATCGTTGTTTCCCCCACTTTTAGGTAACGAGCCAGGTGCACGGAGAGCCGTAGCTTGATTGATTTGTTTTAGTCATTATTTATAGACAGTGTTAGTAGTTATGTCAAAACTCCACAGTAGATATATTTTGTTAAATATTTTGAGATATTATTTCTAGTTTTGAAAAAGGCGAATGTGCCTTAGTCATACTTCATTTGATTTCATATTGTGAGACAGTTGTATCAGTTCATATGTTTTCTTCTCAGAGATTTATTCATTTATGTCAATGATGATGACTTTTCTTCAGAGTATCTGTTGTTTCATATTTCTTCTGTATTTTCTCTTTTGCATGTTTTGTACCTATACTAGTTATTGATTCTACTAGATAGATATTTACTGTGATGGTAAAACATGTTATTACACGGTGAGGTGCATGGCAGGTTTGACATTCTTGGTTTTACCTTGGACTGTAGCCTTGTTGAAACCAGGGGTGTCACAGTTGGTATCAGAGCTCATGTTCCAGTATCCTTAGGATAATTCTGTGTCGAGTCATGGAGCTAAGTTAGAGTTTCTTAGGGTTCATGTATAGAGTCCGCTAAGGATTTCCTAGTATGAGTGAGGACGATATATGCGTATATCTCAAAATTTAAGAATTTTTTATGATAACTATTTTATGTAGATTAAAGGTATTTGCGTGAATACTATGTGTTATGAATTCGTATTGTGATACATTATATATATATATATATATATATATATATTATATATATATATATATATATATGATATTATATATATATATTATATATATATATATATATATTATATATATATATATATATATATATATATATATATATATATATATATAGTATATATATATACTGTATATAATATGTGTGTGTGTGTGTGTGCTGTGTGTGTGTGTGTGTTGTGTGTGGTGTGTGTGTGTGTTGTGTGTGTGTGTGTGTGTGTATTTTTTGCCGATCTCATTTTTACTGTGATGATTATGTTCTCCTTTTGATATTATAAATATCGAAATGAGGATGTGGTTGAGGTAAAACTCGTACCTGGAAAGCTGGGCATGCAGAGCCGAGCCGCAGTAGGCTCCACAATATTTGATCGACTTTATGGCACCATTAGCAACAAGATCTTACAACACTCGAGGAGAAAGAAGTGTATCCATTTTTATCAGTAGTACCACTTTCAGGAGTTCCATCACCGGTCGTACCCGTCGTGAAAGTAAAGAAGCAATACTTATGAAGGTATCACCACCATAATCAGCCGTTTATAGAGCCGCAGAGCAGGATGTTTAGCTCTGAAAGAATAAGAAATATATCAGACAATAAGAGCATCAAAGTTTCAAGGCACACCAATCTCATTTGAAACCTATAAGGGAAGGAGTATGTAAAAATTTATTGAACGTCGACTTAATACCAAGCAGAAGTTAGATGTACTCAGCATTGAGGACATCGCTGGAGGATAGCAATGACATTCATATTTTGACGGGACAGAATTTATCACCTATTTAGGAGAATTTTAGTCACTACTTCAATAAGCAGTTAGAGCTAGTCTAAGTGAAGCAAGGAGATATACCCGTAGTGGAGGAAGAAATCAAAACCAGAATAGTTGTTGGACCCTAAGGGGGGGGTGATTAGGGTCTTAAGGCAATAAAAGTGCAATAAAAAAATAAGACAAGTAAACACCACAAAATATAAAGCTAGAAATGAAGAGAGATAAGAAAGAAATTGTTATCCAAATGATGTGCGATGTGTTCACGAGGTTCGGCTCTCTAGCCTACGTCCCCGCTCCCCACTCTCGAGGAGAATCCACTACACAACACGGTTTGGAAGCCGGAACTTCTTCTACACAGCGATCTCCACGAGATCTCACGACACAATTGATCTCCACGAGATCACCACATAATCAATGGTAGCAAATAAAGAATTGCTCTATCTTACAACAGCCCTATGGCAATGAGAGAGATTTCACTTGAAGCTTTGAGATGTAGGATGTGCAAATATAAAACAAGCAATTGGATTTTGAAAGTTAAGGCTTTTGAACTCAAGAATTAAACACAATTGATTTTTCTCTTGCAAAGTTGGTGGGAAAAATAAATGGGGTAGTTGGGTATTTATAGTGAAAAATATCAGCAGCCAAAACCCCAAAGAAACCATCAAAATCCCCTAAAATCCGGATTTCTGAAACTAGCCGTTACTATGCAACGGCTCTCAGATAAGTCGACTTATGAGTTGACTCATGAGTCGACTAATGAGTCGACTTATATGAGTCGACTCAGTAGATAAAAATGGCAATTCCGCTGCACTTCGTAAGTCGACTTATAAGTCGACTTATGAGTCGACTGAACATGCACAGATCAAATTTGCACAGGAAAACTAAACTTTAAACCATGTTTAAAAATATCAAATAAATTCTAGAAAATATGAAACTTTGGAGAAAGTTTATAATCATTTTGAAAAAATTGTTTGAAAAGGAATTTTGCAAAAAGGTCCTCATATTTATGAAAAACATCATTTTTGACAAAAGTACCAAAATATAAGTTTTAAAGGTGTGCAAGTGTGTATGATATCCCGAATAACTTCAAATGAAATCTACAACTACTTGCCTACAATCTAGCACTAGAGAGAAAAGAAAAACTAGCAAATATCCTCACATAGAATAACATCTCTTTGAGTCTTGATATTGCTTTGATTTGATGAAGCTTTCACTTGTATATGTTGTTCTTGATTAACATGTGCTTCATCACATTGCCTCCACCTCCTATATAGATATTGACGTTGTAGCTCATATTCCATGATTAACATGTGCTTCATCACATTGCCTCCACCTCCTATATAGATATTGACGTTGTAGCTCATATTCCATCCAATCCTCCACGAATGGTACTAACAAGCTTGATATACATATTAACTATAATATCACTTAACAAACAATTAGTACCGATAATAGTGGTTGTAAATTATCATCAAAACATAAGGGCTAACAATCTCCCCCTTTTTGATGATGACAACCGACCATTATTTGTGAGCTAAACAAAAATAGCTCATGGATAGGTGCTCCCCCTATCTATGAGCTCCTCCTCACTATGTGCACAAGTGAGGAGACTTCTCTCCCCCCTTTGTCACCATCGAAAAGAGGGGAAATGAAAATAGAAACATGCTCAAATACATAAGATATACCTCAAGTGTTGGTCCTCACATATCGCCTCCCTCAAGTACTCGGAATTACCACCTCTCACTAGGCCACCGACGCCACTTCTCTTGGTATCGATTACGTCCTCACCACACACTCCTCTTGGCAATTTGTATGTGCTTAAGCATGTTATGAAAATGAGGCATATATAATATTTGACCAAGCAAACAAGCAAGCAAAAAGTTTGTTAAATAATGCATAGGCCTAAACCTTCTTATGCGACAAAAATCTTCTTCACTAAGAGGCTTGGTAAAGATATACGCTAATTGAGATTTAGTATCAATATGAATAAGGGAGACATCTTTCCGCTCTACATGATCACGTAAGAAATGGTAGCGTACATCAATATGCTTGGTTCTAGAGTGCAAAACGGAATTTTTGGAAATATTTATAGCACTAGTGTTATCACAAAAAAAATTTGTATTTTGAAAATGCAAGTCATAATTAACCAAACTTTGTTTCATCCATAAAAGTTGGGCACAACATAAGCCGGCGGTAATATATTCCGCTTTTGTAGTGGACAAGGCAACACAATTTTGTTTCTTAGAAGCCCAAGAGACAAGAGAGTTACCTAAAAATTAACATGTACCACTCGTACTCTTGCGATCTACCTTACATCCGGCAAAGTCGGCATCACAAAAACCATAAAGATCAAAAGAGGTGCCTTTAGGATAAAATAAACCAAGATCAATAGTGCCATTTACATATTTAATAATTCTTATAACCGCAAGCAAATGAGATGGTTTAGGAGAAGCTTGAAAACGTGCACATGCACACACACTAAACATGATATCGGGTCTACTAGCGGTAAGGTAAAGAAGAATACCTATCATACCTCGGTATAGTTTTTGGTCTACATCCTCACCACTATCATCCGCATCAAGCTTGATGCTTGTACTCATGGGAGTTTGTGCATGCTTAGAGTTCTCCAATCCAAACTTCTTCACCAATTTTCTAGCATATTTCCTTTGAGAAAGGAAAATTCCATCCTTAGTTTGCTTGACTTGGAGTCCGAGAAAGAATGTGAGCTCTCCCATCATACTCATCTCAAAGTGATCTTGCATAACTTTAGAAAATTCTTGGCATAAAGTTTTATTAGTAGCACCAAAAATAATATCATCAACATATATTTGAACCAAAATGAAATCATTTTTTCTTTTTCTTACAAAAAGTGTATTATTGTAAGACCCCGTAGATTTTTGAGTATGTATATGTACGTCAGTAATGAGGTTGAGTGTGCTAGATTTTAATCATATGCAGCAGAGTCATAGTATGCAGTTTCTAGTCCATGAGTCGACCCATGACTGTCATGAGTCGACTCACGAAATCGAGTCCTGTTGTAATTTAGTCTCTGAGCGAAGGGGATTGTTCATCATCACTTCTAAGGCGAGTAACATCTCGCCCAACCCTTCTCCCATGTTTTTAATAATTTAAAACTGTTTTCCATAAGTTTTATTGAGCCTAAGACTTATTTTTCTAGTATAAATCAATATCCTTGTTAGGGTAAATGCTAGAAATCATGTATTTCGGATTTTGAATCCCCACCAACAAGCTTTTGATGAAAACCCAGATCTGGAATTTTATTTAAAGAAATAAAAGATGAGTTTTACTTTTGATTAAATGCTTTCTCTCATGTTTAGGTGTTAAAAGTTAGGTCTAACATACTAGTGTTCGTTTCTCATGCTACATATGAATTTATCACTGCCCTATAGTCTAGAATTGATAGTTATGGAGGTGAAGATCAGTTTAGTGGGAGTATAGAACGAGATGGACGAGTTGCAGTTGTGAAATATCCAGTTATCAGCCCGTGAGTCGACTCATGACAGTCATGAGTCGACTCATCAGGTTGAGTCGACCCATGACTGTCATGAGTCGACTCATAAAGTCTATCCATGTTATTCATTTGTGTTCTGCTTTGTCGATCCATAAATGAGCATGAGTCGACTCATCACAGTATTTTCCAGTTTCGTTTGTGTTGTTGTTTAATCATCTGCTGTATACCTATAAATGATCATATATACATATGTTCGAGGATATTGTCTCCTATTCTTGAACTTGGGGTGTTACCTTGCTTATTGGATATTTAATTGCAGTGATCTTGACTTTTCCATGTACCTGTAAGATGACAATTGTGGCATAGGCTTAGATCATCTTAGCAAGGCACGTACAGGAATAAGACGTGTATATCCTTCTATGCACAATCCTCGTGTTGGACTATAATCCATTTCAAGTCCTCGTGTTGGACTATAATCCATTAGAGTCCTCGTGTTGGACTATAATCCATTTCAAACATGTTTTTTTTATTTTGCTAAACCTTGAGCACGCTATTCAACCAAGTTGGGTACACGACATATCATATGAGTCTGGGACATGATTGCTTCCTAGGCTGGACATGACATTTTTGTAGTCTTAACATGTTTCAATTGTATCGGTAGAGACGGGTTCTGTTTTCTTTTCCTTTATTGTTTTCTTATGCTAAACCTCGGGTTTAGTGTTTAGGGATTTACAATTTGAAATACAAGGTATATACATGAGGGTTTCCTTGTTTGGATTATTTCGCTCGACGTACCTATGCTCGGATTGTAATTCCCTAAGTACTAAAACCCACTATTGTTAGCATAAGTGATTTTATATTATTATGTTAGCGCTTTGACGCTCGTTGTCCCTCCCCCTTTCAGGTAACGAGCCAGGAGCCCGGAGAGTCGCAGGTTGATGGCGATGTACTTTAGCTTCAGCCGTCTTTTGGTTATATTTTCTTTTGAGCTCCACTGTAGATTTTTGTGTAGACTTGTGAGAGTCTTATTCTAGAAGTTGTAAAGGCAGTGTGCTTTATTTCCTCTTGTCAGACATTTTGTATTTTGAGACTTGTTGAGAAACTCCAGTTCATTTACTTCAGACATTTATTTTGAGACTTGTTGAGAACTCCAGTTCATTTACTTCAGACATTTATTTGTATTCCAGTATATTAGATGACGAGATATTAATTTGATCTCTATTACTTCATCAGTTGATTCTTGTATAACCTTTTACTTGCTTTGTACTACACTTGTTGAGTATTTCAGTTTATCTACTCAGATCTGGATTATGTATTTCTGTATTGTTGGATGATGAGATATTTATGTGACTATTATCATTTCATCAGTATTCCTTGTATTATCTTTTACCTGTTTTTGTACCTACACCAGTTGTTGACTCTACTAGATAGATGTTAATTGTGATGGTGAAACATGTTATTGCACGGTGTGGTGCATAGCAGGTTTGACATTCTTGGTTTCACCTTGGACTGCAGCCTTGTGTGAACCCAGGGGCGTCACAGTTGGTATCAGAGCTCTAGTTCCAGTATCCTTAGGATCATCCTGTGTCGAGTCGTGGAGCTAGGATAGAGTTTCCTAGGATTCCTGTATAGAGTCCGTAAGGATTTCCTAGTATGAGTGAGGACGATAGATGCGTATATCTCAAAATTTGAGAATTTTTTTTTATGACAACTATTTTTGTATAAGTTTAAAGTATTTGTGCAAATACTATATGTTGTGAAGATTGTATTTATGACAGCAGCAACAGCATCAGGGCCCTTATAAAAGGGGACCCCAGCAGGAGCAGAGAGCACATCAGCAGCGCAGGTTCCAGGGATCCTGTTTTAACTGTCACAAGGTCGGACATAAGGCATCAGAGTGCCGCAGCGCACCAGCAGGAGCCCAGCAGGGCAAAGGTCCGAACCAGCAGCAGCAGCAGCGCCAGCAGGCCCGAGCCGCAGCAGGCTCCCCAGTATTTGGTGGATATCATGGCACCTCTCATTGCCCGGATGACAGCTATTGAGGAGTTGGTGACGACCCATATAGCACCACGAATACCAGCCGTCCCAATCAGAGAGAGAGACCCAGAGGTAGCGCCTGCAGCTGTTCCTTTAGCAGTCCCAGATAGAGCCACAGAGCAGGAGTCTTGGCTCCGTATGGTGGAGAGGTATCAGAAGATGAGGGCACCAGAGTTTCAGGGGTCACCAGACCCTCTTACAGCCCATAAGTGGAAGGAGGATGTGGGAAATATTCTGGATATACTCGGTGTAGACTCAGTCCAGAAGCAGAGATTGGCATCCTACAGCCTGAAGGGAGATGCCGGGAGATGGTACCTACTACAGTTTACTCCAGAGCGGAGGATGACCCTCACATGGGAGGACTTCATTTACTTCTTTGATGGGCAGTACATTTCTTCTGCAGCACGGACTGGGAAGGAGCTCGAGCTGTCCCGATTGACTCAGGGGGACATGTCAGTGGCTGATTTTGAGAGCCGGTTCATGGAGTTGCTACATTTCACGGGAATGTGGCAGACAGGAGAGCGTCAGGCTCAGATGTTCTTGGCAGGGCTTCGCCCTAATATCCATCGGTACCTCGTGTCCAGGAGGTTTTATTCAGTCACGGAGGTAGCTGAGGCTGCCACCTCTCAGGAGATTGAGACTACCATGTTTCAGAAGGACAAGGAGGGGAAGGCCAAGACAGGACAGAGTGGGGATAAGAACAAGAACAAGAGACCTTTTTCAGGACAGCAGCAGCAGCATCAGGGCCCTTATAAAAGGGGACCACAGCAGGATCAGAGAGCGCATCAGCAGCGCAAGTTTCAGGGATCCTGTTTTAACTGTCACAAGGTCGGACATAAGGCATCAGAGTGCCGCAGTGCACCAGCAGGAGCCCAGCAGGGCAAAGGTCCGAACCAGTAGCAGCAGCAGCGCCAGCAGGGTAGAGGTCAGGGCCAGCAGAACAGGCTTGAGGCACCGCCAGCAGCTCAGAGGACTGAGGGACAGATTCGGACAGTTCAAGATGTTCCCCAGGGACAGATTATCCCATATTCTCCAGCACCATCAGCAGAGCAGTCTTCAGCCACGGGCAGGGTATATGCAGTGGTTCCTCGTGATCACGGTGCCAGCGGGGCAGTTGTGGAGGGTACGTTCCTTGTGAATTCCGTTTCTGCCCGTATTCTTTTCGATTCGGGAGCTTCGCATTCATTCATCTCGCATGCATTTATGACTAGACTCAGTCTCCACCCCTTTAGGTGAGGTATCGCTTCTGGAGAGCGTTTGTAGGAGGTGTACCATCAGTTTAGACGAGTCGGAGTTCATAGTCGATCTGATAGTTTTGCATATGTCCGAGTTTGATGTCATTCTTGGTATGGATTGGTTATCATCCTACCATATTAGTATTGACTGTTTTGCGAAGATAGTCAGGTTGCGAGCGTCTGATGGGTCCGAGATGATTGTGGCCACTTCTCAGGGCAATCGCTTTTCGGAGTCATTTATGGCGTTCATCGACGAGGTGATGCTGCGGGATCAGAGTTCTGATTTGTTAGAGACTCGAGTTATCTCGGATTATCAGGATGTCTTTCAGGACATACCTGGGTTACCTCCTGTGAGAGAGGTTGAGTTTTGTATTGAGTTGCAGCCGGACACAGCCCCGATATCCCGCGCACCCTATCGCAAGGCGCCAGCTAAGATGAGAGAGCTTCAGACCCAGTTGGACGAGTTATTAGCTCAGGGTTTTATTCGTCGGAGTCATTCTCCGTGGGGCGCGCCAGTCCTCTTCGTGAAGAAGAAGGACGGCAGTATGAGATTATGTATAGATTATCGGGAGTTGAACAAGGTCACTATCCGGAATAGGTACCCACTACCTAGGATTGATGACTTGTTCGACCAGTTGCAGGGAGCGTGATTTTTCTCGAAGATTGATCTTCGTTCTGGCTATCATCAGTTGTGGGTTCGGGAGATGGATATCCCCAGACCGCTTTCCTCACGCGTTATGGATCTTTCGAGTTCTTGGTCATGCCATTTAGGTTGACCAATGCACCCACGGTCTTCATGGACTTGATGAACCAGGTTTTTCGTCCATTCTTAGATCAGTTCGTGATTGTTTTCATCGATGATATTCTCATTTACTCGAGATCGGAGGCGGATCACGAGGAGCATCTACGGATAGCATTGAGGACTCTTCAGGAGCATCAGCTGTATGCCAAGTTCAGCAAATGCGAATTTTGGCTTTCAGAAGTCAGATTCCTTGGCCACAAGTTGACTACAGCGCCGGTTCTGACTATTCCGAGCAGTGACAGGACATTCGTCGTATATACAGATGCATCGTTGGCAGGCTTAGGAGGCGTATTGATGCAGACTCAGAGGGTAGTAGCTTATATCTCATGGCAGTTGAGGGTGCATGAGCAGAACTATCCCACTCATGATTTGGAGTTGGCAGTAGTGGTATTTGCACTGAAGTCTTGGAGGCACTACCTATATGGGGTGCAGTTTGAGTTATTCACAGACCATCAGAGTCTGAAGTACCTCTTTTCCCAGAAGGAACTCAACCAGAGACAGAGGAGATGGATTGAGTTTATTAAGGACTACGAGTTCGCGATCCAGTATCATCCGGGGAAGGCGAACGTCGTAGCAGATGCCTTAAGCAGGAAGCGTCGACATCGGATTTCGGCTTTGAGGTGTTCACTACATCGGGATCTTATCACTCTTAGCTAGTTTGATTTTAGGCCCGAGATTGGAGGGACCAGTGCATTCTTGGGAGCTATCTCAGTGCAGCCATCTTAGAGTGACAGAGTTGTCAGAGCTCAGTTGGGAGACTCTTGGATTCAAATCCGAAAGGAGGAAATTTCCAAAGAGCCTAAGACTGATTGGACCATTGGAGCTGATGGAGGTCTACGGATGAAGGGTAGATTGGTTATGCCAGACAGTGCAGAGCTGAAGAGAGAGTTATTTGATGAGGCACACCATACTCGGTACACAGTACATCCATGGACTACCAAGATGTACAAAGACCTGAAGAGGCGTTTCTGGTGGAGTGGTATGCGGAGAGAGATTGCAGACTATGTGGCTAGATGTTTTACCTATCAGCAGGTGAAGGCAGAACATCAGAGACCGGAAGGGACCCTTCAGCCTTTGCCTATTCCGGAGTGGAAGTGGGCTGATATTTCTATGGATTTTATTGTGGGGTTGCCGAAGTCGAAGAAGGGGAATGATTCAGTTTGGGTGATAGTGGACCGGTTGACGAAGTCAGCCCATTTCATCCCGGTGAGGACCACTTATACAGCCGAGGCTTATGCGAGAATCTTCATTCGGGAGATAGTTCGACTTCACGGAGTACCGGACACGATTGTGTCAGATCGAGGATCGATTTTCACTTCACATTTTTAGAGGAGTTTTCAGGACTCATTTGGCAGCACGCTATCTTATAGCAGTGTATTTCACCCCCAGACGGATGGCCAGACGGAGAGGGTGAATCAGGTGTTGGAGGACATGTTGCGGGCATGTGTCATTGACTTCCAAGGTAGTTGGGAGGATCATATTCCACTGGTAGAGTTCGCTTATAACAATAGTTATCAAGCGACGATCGGTATAGCCCCGTATGAAGCATTGTATGGGAGACCTTGTAGATCACCGATATGTTGGGCCGAGCCGGAGGATAGCTTGATGCTTGGGCCCGAGCTAGTGAGGCAGACCACTGAGAAGGAAGCTTTGATCAGGGAGCGGATTTTAGCAGCTCAGAGTCGGTAAAAAAGCTATGCAGATAAGAGGCGAAGACCCCTAGAGTTTCAGGTTGGAGATTTAGTTATGCTTAAGGTATCGCCTATGAAAGGCGTACAGCGATTCGGTAGGCGAGGGAAGCTTGCACCGAGATATATTGGGCCTTTTCAGATCCTAGAGCGCATTGGAGCTGTGTCATACAGACTAGATCTTCCAGCATCGATGTCTAGTATACACAACGTGTTCCATATTTCTCATGATGAGGAGCGGCAGCGAGTGTTGGATGCACCGGAGATTGAGCTTCGGGATGATTTATCGACTATTGAGATCCCAGTGTCCATACTTGCTAGAGAAGTCAAGAGACTCAGGAACAAGGTGATTCCATTGGTGAAAGTTCAATGGAACAGAAGTGGAGTTGAGGAAGCTTCTTGGGAGCGCGAGGAGGACATGCGACGCGACTACCCACACTTGTTCGAGAAGGTAAAACTAATTAAAGTATTTATTATATGACTTCTTACTTGTATATTTATATCTATATATGTTGATACTTATATTTAACACTAGAATGAGGGTATTTTTACTTAATTCTTAACCTTACGGAACACATGGTATATATATGGGGGGTTCCTTGTTTGGATTTTTCGCCCGACGTACTAGTTCCGTTAGATTTGGGGTTAAGTAAGAATATTATCATTTTATATCGTTAAGTATGAATGTCACTATGTGCTAACTAGCATTCATTATTGCGAAATGTATATGTTTACGGGTTAGATTAGACCCTTGTCATGTTTTCAAGTATCTTTATGAGTTAGATGTGATTTCCTGAATTTCGAGGACGAAATTCTTTTAAGGGGGGAAGAATGTAAGACCCCGTAGATTTTTGAGTATGTATATGTACGTCAGTAATGAGGTTGAGTGTGCTAGATTTCAATCATATGCAGCAGAGTCATAGTATGCAGTTTCTAGTCTATGAGTCGACCCATGACTGTCATGAGTCGACTCACGAAATCGAGTCATGTGGTCATTTAGTATCTGTTGAGTCGACTCATCATATTATGAGTCGACCCATGAGTCATGAGTCGACCCATGACTGTCATGAGTCGACTCATCGGGGTCTTTCTGGTTTTTCTGGGTCGGGTCTGTTGGGTTTCGGGTCGGGTTTTATCCACTCGTATATATTCCCCTCTACCCGAAAACACTTCATTTTCATCAGTTCTCCCCAGAAACCCTAGACTCTCTCTCTCCTCTCTAAAACCCTAGGCGTTCTTGGTGATTTTGGGGTGTTTCAAGGGATTTTTCGGCAGTTTCTTTTGGGTTGCAGCGAAGGGGATTGTTCATCATCACTTCTAATGCGAGTAACATCTCGCCCAACCCTTCTCCCATGTTTTTAATAATTTAAAACTGTTTTCCATAAGTTTTATTGAGCCTAAGACTTATTTTTCTAGTATAAATCAATATCCTTGTTAGAGTAAATGCTAGAAATCATGTATTTCGGATTTTGAATCCCCACCAACAAGCTTTTGATGAAAACCCAGATCTGGAATTTTATTTAAAGAAATAAAAGATGAGTTTTACTTTTGATTAAATGCTTTCTCTCATGTTTAGGTGTTAAAAGTTAGGTCTAACATGCTAGTGTTCGTTTCTCATGCTACATATGAATTTATCACTGCCCTATAGTCTAGAATTGGTAGTTATGGAGATAAAGATCAGTTTAGTGGGAGTATAGAACGAGATGGACGAGTTGCAGTTGTGAAATATCCAGTTATCAGCCCGTGAGTCGACTCATGACAGTCATGAGTCGACTCATCAGGTTGAGTCGACCCATGACTGTCATGAGTCGACTCACAAAGTCCTTTTCTGTTATCAAATGTGTTCTGTTGAGTCGACTCGTATTTGAGCACGAGTCGACCCATCGCAGTGCTTTCTTTCTGTTTCGTTCGTGCTTCCGTTTAAATTCACCCGTTGGGTATTAAATGAGTATACATGCATACTTTCTTATGCGCAGTCCTCGTGTTGGACTATAATCCATTAAAGTCCTCGTGTTGGACTATAATCCATGTCAAACATGTATTAGTCTTTTGCTAAACCTTGAGCACGTTACTTAATCAAGTTGGGTACATGACATGTGGTATTAGGCTGGGGCATGATAGCTACCTAGATCGTACATGGCATCTATTGTAGCCCACCGCTGTCGATTCCCCCACGGGCGGTTCAGCAGACACTAAGCCAGGGCGCAGACCCGTCACGCGCTTACATGAGCTCTCCACTCCATACCCAGCCGTAGAACCCGTAAAGATGCCACAAGTGACCCCGCCCTGAGTGGGGGTCAAATCCCAGTTCATCGTCCGAGGAATCGCGAGGGACCGCAGCTCAACAATCGAAAACCCTCTCGGCATGCTGGGGAGGTAATAATGGGTCCCCTCTACCGTGCGGAACCACCGGCTCTCTTTGAGCAACAGGGCAGAAGGGTCGGTCATGGAGTCGCCGAACAGAAATTGAGGTTTCGGCAGCTCTGCCCTGGCCTCATCTGTCAGCGCCGCATTGGTCGTCAGCTCGCGCGAGCCCTATCCTTTGGGGTTGGTTGCGGTGTTGCTCGCTAGCGCTTTGACGCTCGTTGTCCCTCCCCCTTTCAGGTAACGAGCCAGGAGCCCGGAGAGTCGCAGGTTGATGGCGATGTACTTTAGCTTTAGCCGTCTTTTGGTTATATTTTCTTTTGAGCTCCACTGTAGATTTTTGTGTAGACTTGTGAGAGTCTTATTCTAGAAGTTGTAAAGGCAGTGTGCTTTATTTCCTCTTGTCAGACATTTTGTATTTTGAGACTTGTTGAGAAACTCCAGTTCATTTACTTCAGACATTTATTTGTATTCCAGTATATTAGATGACGAGATATTAATTTGATCTCTATTACTTCATCAGTTGATTCTTGTATAACCTTTTACTTGCTTTGTACTACACCTGTTGTTGATTCCACTAGAGAGATAGAAATTGTGATGGTGAAACATGTTATTGCACGGTGTGGTGCATGGCGGGTTTGACATTTCTGGTTTCACCTCGGACTGCAGTCTTGTGTGAACCCAGGGGCATCACAATTATCAATCTTCCCTTTAGAAAAATTATTTTCAATAAGAAAACTAGAGAGGTGAGCATATCTAGGAGCTTGTTTTAACCCATATAAAGCTTTTTGAACCCGAAAAATATGATTTGAAAAAGAATGATCCACAAAACCGGGAGGTTACTCAACATATACTTCCCCTTCTATAAAACCATTTAAAAAGGTACTTTTAACATCCATTTGAAATAATTTAAAATTCTTAAAACTTGCAAAAGCTAAAAACATTCTAATAGATTCTAACCTTGCAACCGGTGCAAATGTTTTATCATAGTCTATGCCCTCCTCTTGATTGTATCCTTGGGCAACCAAACGAGCTTTATTTCTTGTTACAATGTCATGTTCATCAAGTTTGTTTCTAAAAACCCATTTTGTTCCAATCACACTCACATTGTTAGGTCTAGGAACTAGTTTCCAAACATTATTTCTTTAAAAATTGTTTAGTTCATCATGCATAGCTAAAACTCAAAATTCATCATCATTAATCTTTTTAGGTTCTATTTGAGATAAGAAAGCAATGTTACCACATTCACTCAAGGCCTTTGAGCGGGTTAGAACTCCTTGTGAAGGACTCCCTATAATTTGCTCCTTTGGATGATTTGATGCGAATTTTCATGCTTTGGGAAGTTCTTCTTGATCATGAGTGTTGATGCTTTCCACATCCTTTTGTGCATCTAGTGATGATGTTTCATTTAGTTGCAAGCCTTCCAAACCTCCCTCAATATCATCACCATCATCATCATTCCTAGGCAAACCATCTTGTAAACCAATATTAGTTTCATCAAAAGTAACGTTTATAGGCTCTTCAACAACAAATGTTCTTTTGTTGAAGATCCTATAAACCTTACTTCTAGGTGCATATCCTAAGAAAATACCAACATCAATTTTTGAATTAAATTTATCATGGTGATCTTTTGTATTTAAAATGAAGCATTTACAACCAAAAATACGAAAATACCCAATAAATGGAGTTTTGTTATAAAAGAGTTCATAAGGAGTTTTCTTGAGCTTGGGTCTAATCAAAACATGATTTAAAACATGGCAAACCGTATTAAAGGCTTACGCCCAAAAATATTTAGGCAAATCAAAAGCATTTAACATAGTATGTGCCATCTCTTGTATGGTACGATTTTTTCGTTCAACAACACCATTTTGTTGTGGTGTTCTTGGGGCAAAAAATACATGAGTTATACCATGATGTGCAAAAAAATCATTAAAGAAATTGTTTTGAAATTCACCACCATGATCACTTCTAATTTTAACAACTTTTAAATTTTTTTCATTTTCTATTCTTTTTACTAAAAAGGAAAATTCCTCAAAACATTCATCTTTGTTTTTAAGAAAGATTGTCCATGTAAAACGAGAAAAATCATCATCAACAACAAACACATAGTGTTTTCCTCCTAGAGAGGTAACACGCATAGGACCAAATAGATCAAGATGTAATAATTGCAAAGGTTTAGAAGTTGATACCTCATTGATGGATTTGAAGATAGCTTTTGTTTGTTTACCTTTAGCACAATCCTCGCAAACGGTATCCTTGATGAAGTGTAAGTTTGTTAACCCCTTTACAAGATTTCTTTTGGATAGCTTGGATATCAATTCCATGTTGGCATGACCAAGTCTTTTATGCCAAATCAAAGGATTCTCATCAATTGCCGCAAGACACTTCACATCTTGATTGACTAATTCATTCATCTCAAAAATGTAAACATTAGATTTTCTATTAGCAAGAAAAACAATTTTTCCATTCATGCTAATAATACACTTATCCGGTTTAAAAGAGATATCAAAACATTTATCACTTAATTGGCTAATACTAAGAAAATTATGATTTAAGCCTCTAACCAAATAAATATCTTCTATAACGGGAGAAGGGATCTTACCAATACTACCAATGCTAATGATTTTACCTTTCTCACCGCCACCGAATGAGATATTACCTCCTTCAATCCTTGATAGGGTTGTAAATAGCTCTTTGTTACCCGTCATGTGATGTGAGCAACCACTATCAAGGTACCACATCCCTCTACGTCGTGTTTGTGATGTTCCCTACATAAGATGACGTAGAAACTTTAGGTACCCAATTCTTGGGTCCTTGGGAGTTAGTGTATTTGGTACCTTTGGGTACCCATGCCATATTATAAAAATTCACATTATTCTTAATTCTACAATGGGTGGATATGTGACCATACTTCATGCAATATGTGCATACAAAGTGTTTCTTATGTGTAGAAGCATATGATATATAATGTTCATTTCTTTGAGAATGGTAATGTCTAGAATATGCATGAGTGGGTTTAATTTTACCATTAGCAATTTCTAGTCTTTCAACTTTAGATTTTAATTGTTTGTTTTCAAAATCAAGATCTCCTAGTAATTTATCTTTTTGAGCAAGAGAGGATTGTAATTGCTCAATCATGGAAGCATGCAATTTTTTAAATGAAGAGTATTCTTTAACTACCTTTTTAAATTCAAAATTTAGTTCTTCTAATGCGGTAGCTAGATCACAATATAAAAGGATTCGCTTTCAGAATCGGATATAATTACCTCATCTTCATTGGCCATAAAACAAATGTTATGGTCATGAAGAGCAAACTTAGCTCCCTCCTCATCGCTATCCGAGTCACTTGGCTCGGATTCATCCCATCCGGCATACATCGCTCTCTTCTTCTTGTACTTTAAGTATTTTTCTTTGATCTTTGGGCACTCCTTGGCTTGATGACCCGGTTCATTACACTCAAAAAATTTTCCTGTACGAGGAGAAAAATTGTTATTAGATCGGTTGAAATTTTATTTAATTTTATTAGTTTAGAAATTCTTCTAGAGAGGTGAGCCACTTCTCTAGATACACCGGTTTCACTATCCGAGGAGGAGGAGTCATCAATAGCTCCTTTAAGAGCAATTGTCTTCTTTTGGGATGGCTCCTCGATTACCCGTGGGGGTTCTTGCTCATTCTCCTTCTCTTTGATTTTCTTCTCATGGACCTTGAGCTTGCCAATGAGACCATCAAGAGGAAGTGTGGTGAGATCATGAGCTTCCTCTATAGTCGTAGCTTTGGGTTCCCACACCGGAGACAATGATCGAAGAATCTTGTAGTTCATCTCTTGGGGTGACAACTTCTTATCTAAGCCATGCAATTCATTGATAATATTAGTGAAGCGAGAAAACATAGCATCAATGGATTCATTTGGAAGCATTTTAAACAATTCATAATCATGCATGAGTCCACTAATTTTTGATTCCTTAACTTGGGGGGTTTCCTCATGTGTGATGTAAAGTTTGGTCCAAATCTCATATGCGGTAGCACAAGTAGAAACTCTATTGTATTCATTTGGTGTGAGGCCACAAATTAAGGCATTCATAGTCTTTACATTGAGATTGGCTTGGAGCCTCTCACCATCGGTCATAGAGCTAGTTTTAGGCTTTTCTACATATTTCTTTTTAATGATGTCTAGGATGTCAAGGTCAATGCAACGAAGATAGATTCTCATCCTAGCTTTCCAATATGCAAAATTACTACCGGTGAAAAGTGGGGGTCTAGTGGTGTTCTCATCCTAGCTTTCCAATATGCAAAATTACTACCGGTGAAAAGTGGGGGTCTAGTGGTGGATTGTCCTTCTAACATATGCACATTCATTGAAGTGGTGGATTGTCCTTCTAACATATGCACATTCATTGAAGCCTCCATAAGATCTTTTCTCTAAGGTGATCAGACCAAAAAATAATATAGAGACCAAGCTCTGATACCAATTGTTGGACCCTAGATGGGGGTGATTAGGGTCTTAAGGTAATAAAAGTGCAATAAAAAAATAAGACAAGTAAACACCACAAAATATAAAGCTAGAAATGAAGAGAGATAAAATAGAAATTATTATCCAAATGACGCGCGATGTGTTTACGAGGTTCGGCTCTCTAGCCTACGTCCCCGCTCCCCACTCTCGAGAAGAATCCACTACACAACCCGGTTTGGAAGCCAGAACTTCTTTTACACAGCGATCTCCACGAGATCTCACGACGCGGTTGATCTCCACGAGATCACCACACAATTAATGGTAGAAAATAAAGAATTGCTCTCTCTTACAACCGCCCTATGGCAAGGAGAGAGATTTCACTTGAAGCTTTGAGATGTGGGATGTGTAAATATAAAACAAGCAATTGGATTTTGAAAGTTTAGGCTTTTGAATTCAAGAATTAAACACAATTGATTTTTCTCTTGCAAAGTTGGTGGGAAAAATAAATGGGGTAGTTGGGTATTTATAGTGAAAAATATCAGCAGCCAAAACCCCAAAGAAACCATTAAAATCCCCCAAATTCGGATTTCTGAAACTAGCCGTTACTGTGTATGTAAGGACCATGAATTTTGATACTAGTTAAAATAGTTTTCTGATATTTTAAAATATTTAATTATTATTTTTAAAAGAGTATTTATATTTTTCTCGAAATTTTAAAATTTTCTATGATTTAAAGTTTAAGTTTTATATTTATTTAAATGATTTGAATATTTATAAATTTATTTAATGTAGTAAAATTTTCTAGAAATTATCCGTTGTGTTACAGATACTATTACGTATCATTTTGAATAACACATGATATTATTATTATTACGTATATTTTTGTATAATACGTTGTATTATTAATTACGTATTATTTGTACAATTAGTTGTATTATTTCTACAGTTATACATTATTCATCGTATTAGTATAACGGGTACGTTTTACAATGTATGTAATTGTCCCATAATTATTGGATTTTAAATATAAGTAAATATATTTTATTTATTAATTATTTCCGTTTAATTGTACAATATGGGTATATTTCGACTATTTCGTATCAACTGTTGTATTAGCACAACAGGTACGTTTTTATTTGTAGATAATTATTATGTAATTAGTTTAATTTTTAAATACCCGTAACTATTTTATTTTAATTATTTTTTTGCTATTTAACTCCTAACCCTAGACCGCCTAACAAAAAATTCAATATATATATATATATATATATATATATTAAACCATTTTTTCTCAGCCCTCTACTGTGCCAT
>NC_033797.1:105233452-105257476 GCF_001876935.1 Asparagus officinalis
CCACCGAGCCACCCTGACGTCACCACCTCGTCGCTGTTGTTCTAACCTGTCAACCACCTCCGTCGTAGCAGCCCCTCACCGGAGCTCTTCCCCGACGCCGTGCCCACCGCATCGGATCCGACCCGTGCCGTCGACGTTGAATCATTCGACGAACCCCGAGGCAAGATCCCTCTTGCTCAGATCAGAATTCTATACCTATTATAAATTATTTGCATAATATATTTGTGACGTATTTATCTGCGTGGGTTGTTTGCTGAAGAATATTGATCTAAATACTTGATATGTGATAAATAGTGTTTTTGGAATAATTATAATAAGTTAAAAGAATTTGAGCCATTGCACAGTAATGATTAGTTTCCAGATTTTGTATTTTTTTAATGTTTTTATTGGTTTTTGTTGGTTCTTGGGCAAGTTTCTTCCACCTTATATATACCCCTTTGCCATAACTATTTCCAATAACTAAGAAAGTTTTTAAACAAGTTTAAAGGGTATTTAAAGTTTGTTTAAGTATGTTAACTATTTCCAATAACTAAGAAAGTTTTTAAACAAGTTTAAAGGGTATTTAAAGTTTGTTTAAGTATGTTTTCACAAGTGTTTTGTGAAGAAAGTTTCACAAGAAGAAAAGGAGATTAATTTTATTGTTTGAGCTTCAATTTCATCCATCTCCCTATCTTGTTTTTCAGAGAAGATTCCTCTAAACTCAATTTCTAGCTTCATACATTTATTTATTATTTATTCATTTTATTTAGCTAGAATTTACATTGAGTTTAGTTTTGATATTGTTCATTGTTTATACACACCCACTTGAGCTTAATTATTTTCATACATAGTATATTAGGGTTGTGAGTTTGTAACATTGAGTGTGAGTTTACATTGAGTTCTTATATATTATAGAGAACAAACATTTTTCTAGTGCTTAATTTGTGAGACCACTTTGTAATACACTTGTACACCGAGAGGATGTGTGGTGTGAGATAGGGTCGATTCCAAGAAGAGTGGCGTCAGTAGTAAAGCCTAGGGAGATGTTATAAATCCGAATACTTGAGGAAGGCGATACGGGCTAGGCCAACACTTAGAGGGTGTAGAGTATGATTGTAAGAGTATGAGTTTTGTAAGTTTTCGGTGAGCTAGAAAACGAGATTGTGAGGTGTAAACATTAAAAACCCGTTGTGATAATGGATTCTCCCCAGGAGTGGAGAGCGGAAACGTAGGTCAGAAGGACCGAACTCTATGATCATATTGTGTGTTTGAGTTTGCATTAGCATTACAATTATGCTCATTATTTATTTCATTCTATTTCGCCATTGCTCATATTTATTTCGCCCTTAGTTTAATATCCTTGCATATAATCTTCTTAAATATCATTCTTGCTAGGATAATTAGTTAATGAGTTTTTTAATTGGCATTAATATGGATTAGATTAGCATATTACCCTATTCATCCCCCTCTAGGGTAATTTCATTTGGTATCAGAGCTTGGTGCTCTTGATAAGAGGCTTAATCGCCTAGAGTCTAAGATCCAAGCATTCATATCTTGCTAATCTAGTTTTGTGTTTTTTCATCTTGCTTGCATATACATATTATAGATATATACGGTGCACCTTGCTTAGGTTATGCCATTAACATTACTCCTAGATTAGACAGTTTTCCCTATACTCAATGGTGTGTTAGATTTAAACTTTTTGTTAGATCTAGATATTTTGATTTGTGGGAAATTATTGATGATGCTTATATTATGCCCACTAAGGAGAAATCCAAGTGGAGCAAAGAAGATAAAAAGAGTTTTACAATAAATAAGTTTTTGTTAGAATTTTTATTAAATACTTTTGATTCATTGTTTTCTAACAAGCTTGATTCATTTGATAGTGCTTACACATTATGAAAATTTATAAAGGCACATTAAGAAAACTTAGAGGTGATCCGACGAGCTTTGGCGGCTTCCTCTTTAAGTTTAATTGGAGCATCATATACAGCCACTAGGCGATAGCCCTAGTAAGGTATGCGAGCCTGATAATGATAATAAACTTACTATTGATGAACTCGCTCGGGGATATGAATTATTAATGCATAATTATAAGAAGTTGCAACATAATTATATAGAATTAAAAAACAAGCATGTTGAATTAAAATCCGATCATGAGTTATTAGCATCTAAGTTTGATATCATTGCTAATGAAAATGTGATCCAAAAAGAAAATAATGAAAATGTGATCCAAAAAGAAAATAATGAAAAGTTAAAATTGGATCATGATTCTTTAATTTTAAATATTGCTAGTTTAACTCATGAAAAGAACAATGTCATATTAGAAGAATAAACCACTAGAAATGAATTAAATTCATTTATAAATAAGTATGTTTGCTCTACTTCTAATGTCAATGCTAATATGTCTAATGATGAGTTGAATCAAATAAAAAACTGTATGTCTTCTCTAGATTTAACCCTTAATTCATGTATTGATAAACATAAGAAGCTTGTGATTA
The DNA here is from genome assembly GCF_001876935.1 of Asparagus officinalis. Taxonomy (NCBI): domain Eukaryota; kingdom Viridiplantae; phylum Streptophyta; class Magnoliopsida; order Asparagales; family Asparagaceae; genus Asparagus; species Asparagus officinalis. The sequence continues at coordinate 105,235,933 of NC_033797.1, forward strand.
TGTGTGCTAAGTCTCATGCTACTACTTCTAAGCATCGCATACACCATACACACATATATAGCAAACTTTATAAATAGTCTATTTACGGCTGAAAAAGTCATTTAGCTAAATTTTGCTATGATGCACACAAACATAAAAATATTAATGCTCCTTGTGCATCTCATAAAGTTTCTTCATCATCACACACACATGCTCATGCACCTATTGTTCATCATAAGCATGCCATGTGTATAGGTGTGATTATTGTGGTATATTTGGTCATTTGACCAAATATTATTTTTATTTGAAAAGAGTTTCACATTTGCAACATGAATTTAAAAGACCATCTTTGTTTGCAAATGTTTCTTGTGCACAAGTTATTAGTCAACAAAATCAAATGGACCTCTTTCATTGCACTTATTGCAATCGAAAATGTCATTTGTATAATTTTTCTTTGATCGTGTTTGTGCACAAAATACGTCCAAAATGGATCATAACCTTAGGGCATTGAGCTTAAATGATAGAGGTCATGTCTCTAAACCTTTCGGCACTAATAGTGTTTGGGTGCAAAAATCTTTTTGATTTTAAAGTCAAAACTTTTAGTGTTTTCATTTTTCTTTTCTTGTTTTTAAAAAACATGTTTTCAAAATTTTTGGAATTAAAAGCAATCTTTTAATGTCAATATTATGTTTTTTCATTATACACTACAAATGTTTATTAGTTTTGTTTTTGATGAGAGGTTTGTGTTTGATCAACCCCCAGATTTATTGGTTATTTATTTTCATATCATATTTATCGGGTGTTAAAAGTTTCTATATGGGTTGAAACAAGCACCAAGAGCTTGATATGGTTACCTCTCTTGTTTTTCTTATTTAAACGATATTATTGATATTGGTTTGTTTTATCCAAAGCATACTCTTTTTGAACTTTATGGATAAAATATTTAAATATTTTAACATTGTTATTTGCTTAATCATTGTTCTTCAAAAATGATGATTGGTACATTAAGCACGTTTTTGATGTAATTATGGTTTAGATTTTGATCTATAATTTCATTTGATTGATTTGATTTTCATTTGAAATTTCATGATTGTCATGATTCTCATGGTTCTCATGATTTATTTTCAATTGAAAATATTTTTTTTCATGATTCTCATGTTTTTCCACTCTTTTGATTTCATAAATCTATATATGTTACTTTTATTGAGACATTATTTTTATAATGATATATCTATATGTGTTTTTTTTATCATTTTGAATGTGAGTTGGGATAAAGATGTTTTTATTTATGTTTGCTCACATATGTTTACCTTAGTTTTGTATTGTTCTGATGGGTTTGTGCTTATAGGATCATTGTAAACACTTGGATGATGATATTTATATGTTTGAGTTTATGGATCATCTTATTTGTGTTTTATAATGTATTCCTTTATGTGATTAGTGTTTTATGTTTGCTCACATTATTATATATATATATATATATATATATATTCTTGTGTGGCAAATGTATAAACATATTTTGTTGCTTGCCATAGTCATCATTGCATACTTTTTATATGGCATTTTGATAAGGGTAGATTTTTCCCTATACTTGCTTTTATACTCACTTATGCTAATTTATAGGGGGAGCATACACTCTCTTATCTTTTATCATTTTCCTATTTTGATGTTGACAAATAAGGAGAACAAGTCTATTGTGAGTATATCTTGCTTTGGTTTATGCATGAAGATTATACTTTTACATATTCATAATGGTTCATGCATATTTTATATACTCTTTGTGTAGATTGTTTATCATCATCAAAAAGGGAGAGATTGTTAGGTCTCATGTTCATGAACCCACTCCCTAATCTTGATTTGATGATTACAAATAATTCCTAACATTGTGCGTCGAGTGCTTGTATTTGTTTTGTTAGGTAATCTACACAATTATCCTCAAGTTGGAGGTTGGATGGATTAAACTTAACGATGATATTCAAATGAAGGTTGGCAGAAATAGGATTGAAGCTATGCACAATTCAAATCAAGATTCAAATTCAATCTTCATCCGCAACCAAGTCGAGCATATTGAAGATCTTTCAAGCTTTAACAAATTTATGAAATCATGTTTATTTACAAAATTATGTATTTATAGATTAAAGACTTGTTTACACCATTTTATATCTTTTTCTAAATTCATTAATCCATTCAAAATGAATATACAAGTTTCTTTGGTAAATTTCAAGTGTATTGAGTTTTCATGTTTTGGACTATTTTGTAAAATAATGAGTTTTCACAATTAGGAAGTGCAAATTGAAAAATTCTTTTTGTAACATGTTCATTATCATATTTATAAATATTTTCCAAAATTTTATATTTTTTAAAATTTATTTGATATTTTTAAAGAGGGTTTATAGTTGATGTTTATTGTTCAAAACAGGCTATGTGCATGTTTTGAGTTAACTCGCTACAGTGATGAGTCGACTCATAAAGTGTTGAACAGTTAGTGTTTTCATCTGCTGAGTCGATTGAAAAATCAATGAGTCAACCCATGCAGACAGTAATCGACTCACTACAGTGACAAGTCGACTAATGAAGTGTTAAGCACCTTGTGTTTTTCGTCTGTCGAGTCGACTGATAATTCTATGAGTCGACCATGTAGACATCAGTCGACTCATGCCTGTCATAAGTCGACTGACAATAGAACCATTGCACAGTAACGACTAGTTTCTAGATTTTGTATTTTTTAATGTTTTTATTGGTTTTTGTTGGTTCTTGGGCTGGTTTCTTCCACCCTATATACACCCCTTTGCCACAACTATTTCCAATAACTAAGAAAGTTTTTAAACAAGTTTAAAGGGTATTTAAAGTTTGTTTAAGTATGTTTTCACAAGTGTTTTGTGAAGAAAGTTTCACAAGAAGAAGACGAGATTAATTCTATTGTTTGAGCTTAAATTTCATACATCCCCCTCTATTTTTTTCAGAGAAGATTTCTCTAAACTCAATTTCTAGCTTCATACATTTATTTGTTATTTATTCATTTTATTTAGATAGAATTTACATTGAGTTTAGTTTTGATATTGCTCATTGTTTACACATACCCACTTGAGCTTAAGTATTTTCATACATAGTATATTTGGGTTGTGAGTTTATACCATTGAGTGTGGGCTTGCATTGAGTTCTCATATATTGTAGAGAACAAATATTTTTCTTGTGCTTAATTTGTGAGATCACTTTGTAATATATTTGTGCACCAAGAGGAGTGTGTGGTGAGAGACAGGGTCGATTCCAAGTGGGGTGGCATTGGTAGTAAAGCCTAGGAAGAGGTTGTAAATCCGAGCACTTGAGGAAGGTGACACGAGCTAGGCCAACACTTAGAGGGTGTAGAGTATGATTGCAAGAGTGTGAGTTGTGTAAGTTTTTGGTGAGTTAGAAAATCAAGATTGTGAGGTGTAAAAGTTTTGGGTGAACGTTAAAAGCCCGTTGTGATAATAGATTCTCCCCGGGAGTTGGGAGCGGAGACATAGGTCGCAAGGACCAAACTCCATGATCATATTGTGTGTTTGAGTTTGTCTTGGCATTACATTTGTGCTCATTATTTATTTCATTCTATTTAACCATTGCTCATGTTTATTCACCCTTAGTTTAATATCCTTACATATAATCTTCTTGAATATCATTCTCGCTAGGATACTTAGTTAATAAGTTTTTGATTGGCATTAATATCAGATTAGATTAGCATATTACCCTATTCAACCCCCCCCCCCCCCTAGGGTAATTTCAAGCTGAAATGCAATGTTCCCATGTATTCTAAAAGAAAAATTATAACATATCTAATATATCACTTGGGCAAAAACATGAAGATGTTGATAAAAGTAAAGTTCAAGTCTAAAACAAGTGCCAAAAAAAAGTCATGACTCGAAATTGATGTACGTATCAAGGTGAATGGACAGAGTAGGTATCCGCATGATCGACTCTTCGGTTCTAACAAGTCTATAGGAGTAGGATACTACACCTTCCTTCGCTTCTTTTATAATCACCCTTCCAGCAACTGCCAAGTCCCGGTCAAACCAAGTGTGCTATAAACCACCACCATATGTCTGCACACCAATTTCAAGATAACCTCCTTAACCTAAAGAAACAATGATGATTAGTTTCATCCAAATATCTTCCTTTCAATGTTATTTTCTTAATATGTACATTTAATCAATGCTTTTAAAATCAGGACTTGCAATCGAATGCGCAAATTAGATTAAGCCACATTAAATTATTCAATCCTACTAGTTTTTGTATGTATTGAAGAGAAACACTTAACAAAGATCATCCCTTTATCAAAGCTCATAGAGTATAAAATTCTCATGTAGTTATGAATTTAAAACGGATTAAAAATATACAGCTGTATGAGTCAAAGTTTTGGCCCATAAAAATGGCTCGAACCTATAGAAGATATTGAGTGTAAACTATCCATAAAACCTCCAAACGACTTAGAGTTTTGATGTAGTGGAAGGTACCTTTAACAAAAGTAAGTGATATGAAAGTAAATTGCTTGAACCAAAATTTTGTTTATTTTTTCCCTTGATTTCTTTGCTATTTTTTGTCTAGCACGTATACTTTACTAATCATGTGATGCTGTCCAGATGACTTCATATTACACTCAAATGTCCAACAAATAAAACTTCTAATGTATTGTCAACTTTATAGTCTGCTTTTATCTTAATTTTCCATAATAAAGAAACTGCCCAACTTAGCCATCTTTCTTTCTACCTTATGTTTTATAGCAATTAAATCATAACATTTTCCTTTCAAACATTAAAAATCATACTCTCTTTAAAAGCATGAGTTCGAAAAAATCTTTCTATGGTCAATATTACCCTTCACTAGTTTAAATATTTTATTTATATCTTAATCTATCCTAATCATAATTATATCATATCCTAATCCTACATAAACTATCTATACCTTAGCAATTTAAAAAAATAATATTAATAAAATATATAAAACATCTTTTTATGGTATTAGTTTGTAAAGATAAAGAAATTATATGTAGCTAACATACTATAATACATAAAGTATTACAAAAAACCTAAAAAAATTTAAATTACACAAAATACCTTGAAAATTTTAAAGTTATAAAAACTATCCCGACATCCAAAAACTCAAAATAACAAACATAAAATCAAGAAATTAACAGAAAAGAATTTAAAACTTGCGAATAACATCTCATTATCTCAAAAATTATAGAAACTATAAAACCCAAAAAATTTGAATATTTTATAATAAATAATAATAAATATGTTACATTATGAAAAATAATATTTATTAATGTTTGAGTATGATAGGAATTTATTTGAGATTAATTCAATGTATACATGTGAATATAGAAGTGATATCATGCACACGTGCACGGGCCTGAATTTGGGAAAAATAACTAGTTAAACGTATATGCATTTTACACACCGAATCAGTTGGAATCTAGAAAAACTTAAAAGACCAACGTTGTAGGTATATTCAATATCTTTCGAAAAAATCTTATATCACCTTATTCTGAGGTCGGACATGAACGTTATGGTCAACATACCGAAGGTTGTTTTCCTAGTCAGACTAGGTTTTCTGGTTCGGGTCAAACAGGTTTATTTTGGATTTACCTCTATAAATACCTATGTTTTTCATAAAAAATCCTCTCATTTATCATATCTATGAACTCTAGTAGCCATACTCTCTCCTCAAAAACCCTAGATCTTTTTCTTATGAATTTTGAGAGCTTTGTGAAGCACAATACCGACACGAGGGTAAGATTTTTGACGTGTGACAAGGGAGAACGAGTTGTTTGTACTCATGAATTACTTGCTATTTATTCAGAGGCTTAGAATAATGTTTGAGGCAAGATTATCTTCATCCAAACCCATCTCCATAGTAAAATAAGTGATGATGTGTTTTCATATTTAAATCTTAACTTTTGATGTTAAAATTTAGATTTTTTTATGTTAAAACTTAAACCAATTCTAGATTAGTAATCTTTCTTATTGTTTATGATAGTATCATGATCATGATCATTAGGGTTATTCATAATTTTGTTTATATATGAGAAATTTAAGAGATGTACTAAATATATATTTTCTGCAGAAAACTACAGCACTTGTATAATCTTTAACTGAGATTTTGAGGTAGTAAATAAACTCCAAATTTAACCAAACTAGTTCCAAATGAAATCTATATGTATCTAGTTTCTAAAATAGAAAACCATTCTTAAAAAGAGTTTGTATAGAGAAATATATATTCTTTTTACTAATAATATATCCTGCAGAAAAACTGTTGCACATGTATAATATTTAACTGGAGATATGGGATAACAAATAAACTCCAAACTGAACCAAACTTGTGCCAATTGAAATATGTGTGAATTTAGTTTTCAAAACAGAAAACCATTTATAAAAATAGTTTTCCTAGAGAAAGATATGCTCATTTTACTAACAGAAGTCCTGTTTGTTTTCCTGCTCGTTTTGTGGAGCTGTGTTGCGCCGTTTTGAGATGCGTTCGTGGAGTTTTGAGCCTCTTGATGTTACAGATATAGTTATGAATATGTTGTATTACACATTTGAGAATCCCAAGGGGATTATGATGAGTTTTGATTTGATCATATTTGAATTAGATATCGTTTATACACATGTTAGATATCGTTGATGAGCACAGCTCTGTACTATATAGGATAGTACATCGATATACCAGACATACATAGTTTATATATGAGGTGTATATCATTGATGAGCTCAGTTCAGTACTACATGAGGTAGTGCATCGATATTCTATATGTATAGGCCATTGAGTCGAATTTTAGGAGGCTTGATCTAGTCATCCGTCCCACACTAGGGTGCGATAAGACTCGTGAGCCATATTTCTAGGATGCCTATTTGGTAGTCTGTCCTGCATTAAGACCACGATGAGACTAATAAGCCTTGTACACAGTTCAGGATACCTACATGGTAGTCCGTTGTACTGAGACAATTACTTGATAACCTAAGTTAGCAGATATCGGTTATGAATACGACCTATCACTAAACTATATGATCAAGATACGTTGCTTTTGAAAGTATACAAAGTTATGTGTTGGTATTTTAATCTATCTCCCTAGTGATAGTGGAAGATATTATAAATACAATGTGTTGATGTCTTAATTCTTTTACTGCTTTCTTTACTTCTTAGTTAGGATCAATGATTAGAGATTCAGATGTGTTGATGTCTTAATTCTTTTACTGCTTTCTTTACTTCTTAGTTAGGATCAATGATTAGAGATTCACAACTTGAGACATATGGTATATATATGATTTACTTCTTAGTTAGGATCAATGATTAGAGATTCACAACTTGAGACATATGGTATATATATGAGGGTTTTCTTGTTTAGATTATTTCGCTCGACGTACCAGTCTCGTGTTGTGAATTTCCAATTGTTGGTTTTATTAGATTGTCTTTTCATAATTTGGTATTAATGTTTAGATATCTACAATTTGAGACTTATGGTATATACATGAGGATTTTCTTTTTTGGATTATTTCTTGTTTGGATTATTTCACAACCTTAGACAATTCGACTTTAGGCCAGAGATTGGTGAAAACAGTATACTTTTGGGGGCTATGTCAGTACAGCCATCTTAGAGTGATAGAGCGGTCAAAGCTCAGCTAGAGGACTCTTGGATTCAAACCCGAAAGGAAAAGATTTTTAAAGAACCAAAACCTAATTGGACTGTTGGAGTATATGGAGGCCTTCGAATGAAGGGCCAATTAGTTATACCAACTAGTGCAGAGCTAAAGAAGAAGTTGCTTGATGAGGCACATCGTTCTAGGCACACAGTGCATCCAAGCACAACAAAATTGTACAATGACCTGAAGAGATACTTTTGATGGAGCGGCATGCGTAAAGAGATCGCAGAGTATGTGGCTAAGTGTTTTACCTGCCAGCAAGTAAAGACAGAACATCAAAAACCAGTAGGAACCTTACAGTCTCCACTCGTTCCGTAGTGGAAGTGGACAGATATTTATATGGACTTTATTGTAGGATTACCAAGGTCAAATAAGGGGAATGATTCAATTTGGGTAATAGTAGATCGGTTGACGAAGTCAGCACATTTCATACCAGTAAAGACGACTTACACGGCGGAGACTTATGCGAGGATATTCATCTAGGAGAAAGTGAGATTACATGGAGTTCCAGAGACGATTGTATCATACAGAGGTTTAGTTTTCACTTTGCACTTTTGGAGGAGCTTCGAGAATTCTTCCGGTAGCCAGTTGTCATATTCTTGTGGTTTTCACCCACAGACAGATGGACAAATGGAGAGAGTCAACCAAGGGTTAGAGGATATGTTACGGGCTTGTGTTATAGATTTCCAGGGCAGTTGGGAGGACCACATCCCATTGATTGAATTCGCTTATAACAACAGTTACCAAGTGACAATTGGTATGGCACCATATGAGGCGTATGGGAGGCATTGTAGATCACCTAGTTGCTGGGCAGAACTAGAGGTTAACCTATTGCTTGGACCAGAATTAGTGATACAAACTATAGAAAAAGTAGTAATAATTCGGGAGCGCATTTTGCAGCGCAGAGTCATCAGAAGAGTTATGCAGATCAGAAACGACGACCATTGGAGTTCCAGGCTATGGACTATGTATTGCTAAAAATATCTCCAATGAAGGGATTTCAGCAATTTGGTTGACGGGGGAAGCTTTCCCTGAGGTATATTGGTCCATTCAAGAGAATAGAGCGCTTTGGAGCCATTTCATATCGGCTAGATCTTCTAGCATCGATGTCGAGTATACACGATGTCTTTCATGTTTCGATACTTAAGAAGCATCTATGTGATGAGGAGCAGAAGCGAGTGTTAGACATGCCAGAGTTCGAGATTCTTGATGATATGACTATTATTGCAATTCCTGTGTGTATTCTTGCCAAGGAGGATAAGATACTTAGAAATAAAGTGATATATTTAGTTAAAGTTCAATAGAATCAGAAAGGAGCTGAGGAAGTTTCTTAAGGCGCGATGAGGATATGCATCGCGACAACTTACACCTATTTGAGCAAGTAAATTATTTGGATATGATTTGTCTATGTTTATGATTATCTATATGCTCATATCTATACTTAACGCTAGAATGGTGGTATTAGCACTTAGCTCCTAATTATTCGGAACATATGATATATATATGGGGGGGTTCCTTGTTTGGATTTTTTATCCGACGTACTTGTCCTGTTTAGTTAGGGGTTAAGTAGAAGTATTTACATTCTAGATAGTTAAGTATAAATATCGATGAGGATCCTTGGGAGCGCGAAGATGTTATGCATCGCGACTACCCGTACCTGTTTGAACATGTAAGTTGATTGATTTTAATTGGTGTTCATGATTATCCATATGGTCATATTTATATTTAACGCTAGAATGAGGGTGTTAACACTTAACTTCTAATCATTCAGAACATATGGTATATACATGGGGGGTTCCTTGTTTTGATTTTTCGCCCGACGTACTAGTTCCGTTTAGTTAGGGATTAAGTAGGAATATTCGCATTCTAGATAGTTAAATGTAGATATTATAATATTTTATATCTAAAGATTTATAATAATGTATTATTAATCTCTAAGATACGTTTACGGAATTTTAGAGACGAAATTCTTTTAAGGGGGGAAGAATGTAAAACCTCAAAAATTTGAATATTTTATAATAAATAATAATAAATATGTTATATTATGGAAAAAATGATATTTATTAATGTTTGAGTATGCTAGGAATTGATTTGAGATCAATTCAATATATATATGTGAATATATAAGTGATATCATGCACACGTGCACAGACCTGAATTTGAGAAAAACGACTAGTTAAACGTATATATATTTTACACACCAAATATGTTGGAATCTGGAAACACTTAAAAGACCAAAATTGTAGGTATTTTCAAGATATTTCCAATAAATCTTATATCACCTTATTCTGAGGTCGGATATGAAAGTTATGGTCAAAATACCGAATGTTATTTTCCTAGTCAGACTAAGTTTCCTGGTTCAGGTCAAACAGGTTTGTTTCGAGTTTGCCTCTATAAATATCTATATTTTCATAAAAATTCCTCTCTTTTATCATATTTATAAATCCTAGCAGCCATCCTCTCCCCTCAAAAACCCTAAATCTTTTTCTTATGAATTTTGAGAGCTTTGTGAAGCACAATACCGACACGAGGGCGAGATCTTCAACGTGTGACAAGGGAGAACGGGTTGTTTGTACTCGTGGATTACTTTCTATTTAATTAGAAGCTTAGAATGATGTTTGAGACAAGATTATATTTATCCAAACTCATCCCCATAGTTAAATAACTAGTTTTGATGTTTAATATGTGTTTTCATGTTTAAATCTTAACTTGTAATGTTAAAAATTGGATTTTTTTTTTATGTTAAACCTAAACCAATGCTAGATTAGTAATATTTCTTATTATTTATGATAGTATCATGATCATGATCATTAGGGTTATTCATAATTTCGTTTATATATGAGAAATTTAAGAGATGTACTAAATATATATTTTCTGTAGAAAACTGCAGCACTTGTATAATCTTTAACTGAGATTTTGAGATAGTAAATAAACTCCAAATTTAACCAAACTAGTTCCAAATGAAATCTATATGTATCTAGTTTCTAAAATAGAAAACCATTCTTAAAAAGAGTTTGTATAGAGAAATATATGTTTTTTTTTACTAACAACATATCCTGTAGAAAAACTATTGCACATGTATAATATTTAACTGGAGATATAGGATAACAAATAAACTCCAAACTAAACCAAACTTATGCCAATTGAAATATGTGTGAATTTAGTTTTCAAAATAGAAAACTATTTATAAAAATACTTTTTCTAGAGAAAGATATGCTCATTTTACTAACAGAAGTCCCATTTGTTTTCCTGCTCGTTTTGTGGAGCTATGTTGTGCCGTTTTGAGATGCGTTTACGGAGTTTTGAGCCTCTTGAAGTTACACATATAGTTATGAATATGTTGTGTTACGTATTTGAGAATCCCAAGGGGATTATGATGAGTTTTGATTTGATCATATTTGAATTAGATATCGTTCATACACATGTTGGATGTCGTTGATGAGCACAGCTCACTACTGTATGAGATAGTGCGTCGATATACCAAATATATACAATTTATATATAAGGTGGATAATGTTGATGAGCTCAGTTCAGTACTACATGAGATAGTGCGTCGATATTCCACATGTACAGAACATTAAGTCGGATTTTAGGAGGCTTCATCTACTCATCCGTCCCGCACTAGGGTGCGATGAGGCTCGTGAGCCGTATTTTTAGGATGCCTATTTGGTAGTCCGTCCCGCACTCATGTTATGCACTAAGATCACGATGAGACTAATGAGCCGTGTACACAGTTCAAGATACCTACAGGGTAGTCCGTTGTACCGAGATAATTACTTGATAGCCTAAGTGTGGCAGATGTCGGTTATGAATAGACCTATAAATGAACTATATGACCGAGAATGTTGCTTTTGAAAGTAAACAAAATTATGTGTTGGTATTTTATTCTATCTCCCCAGTGATAGTGGAAGATATTATAAATACGATGTGTTGATGTCTTAATTCTTTTACTACTTTCTTTACTTCTTAGTTGGGATCAATGATTAGAGATTCACAACTTGAGACATATGGTATATATATGAGGATTTTTTTGTTTGGATTATTTCGCTCGACGTACCAGTCTCGTGTTGTGGATTTCCAATTATTGGTTTTATTAGATTGTCTTTTCTTAGTTCGATATTAATATTTAGATATCTACAATTTGATATTTATGGTATATATATACATGAGGGTTTCCTTGTTTAGATTTTTTCTCTCGACGTACTATGTCTCGTGTTATAGGTTTCTAAATGTTAATCCCGTTTAGATACGAGAAAAATAAATCTAGGTAGACTATGCTGTGACGCCCCTGGGTTCACACAAGGCTGCAGTCCAAGGTAAAACTAATAATGTCAAACCTGCCATGCACCACACCGTGCAATAACATATTTCACCATCACAATTAACATCTCTCTAGCCATGCACCACACCGTGCAATAACATATTTCACCATCACAATTAACATCTCTCTAGTAGAGTCAACAACATGTGTAGGTACAAAAGCAAGTAAAAGACAATTAACATCTCTCTAGTAGAGTCAACAACATGTGTAGGTACAAAAGCAAGTAAAAGGTAATACAAGTTATGACTAATGAAATGATAATAACCACATAGATATCTCATCATCCAACATACAAAAATACATAGTCAATGACTGAAGTAGATAAACCGGAATCCTCGACAAGTCCCAAATACAAAATGTCTGAGTAAAGGAAATAAGGCATACAGCCTTTACAACATCTAGAAAATAGTCCTCAAATGTCTAACAACAACTACAATGGAGCTCCAAAATAAAACATAGTTAAAATAGATAGCTGAACACTAAAGTGTGTCGCCATCAACCTGCGACTCTACGGGCTCCTGGCTCATTACTTGAAAGGGGGAGGGATAACGAGCGTCAAAGCGCTAGCGAGCAACATCACAACCAACCCCAGGGGAGAGGGCTCGTTGTATATGAAAAAATACGGTTATCACAAAACATATATATAATCAATGGTCCTAAGAATAATAGGTTTTAGTACTTAGGAAATTTCAACACGAGCATAGGTACGTCGAGCGAAATAATCCAATCAAGGAAACCCTCATGTATATACCTTGAATCTCAAATTGAAAATCCCTAAGTACCAAACCCGGAGTCTAATACATGAACAATAAAGAAAAGACAACAATCCCATCTCTACCAATAATCACAGTTATGTCAAAGGTGCAAAGTTACAATAAGTATTATGCCCAACCTAGGTAGCTATCATGTCCAAACTCTATCAATATGTCATGCTCAAAACTCAAATGTGAAACATGCTCAAGGTTTAGCAAAAATGTCCAACACATGGACTAAAGGTAATGCTTGTCCAACTCATGGACTGAATAAAATGCATGTCCAACACATGGACTGTGATGATAAGTATCCAACACATGGATTAATAATAATGTATGTCCAACACATGGACTATGAACAAAGAGGCAAAATTGTCACTAGTATATGTGGAAAGATATACATATCCCAAATCTTGCACGTGTTTCGATGTGCGGGTCTAAATTTGTGTCAAAAGTCAAACCCCATGTGTAGATAAATCACTAACATCACAAACTAGTGGGAGATAAACGAGGTGATCTCTCGAACACGCGAAAAGGTCAACAAAAAGTCAACAGGCACAAAACTGTGCGGCGGTCGACCGCAGAGACCACTCCGGTCGACCGCTCACAGAGCCGAGATTTACTGAGCTCAAAACTGAGTGGCGGTCGACCGCTGAGGTCATGCCGATCGACCGCTCAAAGAGCAGAAACTTTTCTGCTGGAAACATCTCAGAAGATACCAAATATATATAAACATGGTTTAAATATTGTTTATTCAATAAAAATAGAAATTTACTCTTTTTAAAACCATTTTCAGATCTAGATCTCTTTAATACAGTTCGTTGGTGTGCTTTTAAAATCTAAAACATTTGATTATCATATCATATGTCATAAGGATCTATTGTATCTACAAAAAATACGGTTTTGGCTCAATAAAACTGGATTAAACTCCAAAATAAAACATGAAACATAAAAAGGGAAGAAGTTGGGCAAGATGTTTCTCGCCTCTGATGAGAACAAAGCCCTAGATCTGAAGGAAGATGATCTCTCTCGCTGAATCCATCAAAAATCCGCTGAAAAACCCTTCAAAGCTCCTCCCAAATCACCAAGAAGTGAGAACTAGGGTTTGAGGGGAGAGAGGGGGGGCTAGGGTTTCTGATTTCAGATGAAAAGAGGCTCTCTTGGGTTCATTAGCATATATACTAACCCCACAACCCGACCCGAAACCCGTTTAGACCCGAACCCAGAAAACTCTCTGCCTGTTGGGCGGTCGACCGCCGCGCCCAGTGCGGTCGACCGTACAACAGGAAAAAGATTCTCTGAGTGCAAGACTGATGTGCGGTCGACCGCCGCGTCCACTGAGTTCGACCGCTCAGAAGAAAAAATACCAGCCTAGATTGATTTACCACATGATGCTCAAACCACTCAATTTCTCTCACATATAAACACTTGTTGGGTTCCCAAACACTGATAGTCACATTCATCTAATATATATATGATTATTTATCACAAAGGAATTATTTATTACTAATAATTCACACCTATTCCTTATAAAAATTTTAGGGTTTTACATTCTTCCCCCCTTAAAAGAATTTCGTCCTCGAAATTCGAAAACCATACGCATATTGCAATATGAACTTCTAAATGAACATATAGAAATATTTATACTTACCGATCTAAAATGGTAATACTCCCGTTCGAACCCTAATCTAGTGGAACTAGTACATCGGATGAAAAATCCAAACAAGGAACCCTCCATATATATACCATGTGTTCCAAAAGATTAAGAATTAAGCGGAAGTATTCTCATTCTAGTGTTAAATATAAATATAATATAAAATACATATCATAAAAAAAATTTTACCTATTCAAAAAGGTGTGGGTAGTCACGACGCATGTCCTCATCACGCTCCCATGAAATCTTCTCAATGCCTCCTCGGTTCCACTGAACTTTCACCAAAGGGATTACCTTGTTTCTAAGTCTCTTGTCCTCCCTGACAAGAATACAAACCGGAATCTCGACAGTAGTCAAATCCTCCTGAAGCTCTACCTCTGGTGCATCCAGTACTCTCTGTTGCTCCTCATCATGTAAGTGCTTCTTAAGCATAGAAACATAAAATACATTGTGTCTACTAGACATCGATGCTGGAAGATCTAGTCTGTATGACATAACTCCAACGCGCTCCAGAATCTGAAATGGTCCAATATATCTCGGCGCAAGCTTCCCCCGCCGTTCGAATCGTTGCACGCCTTTCATAGGTGACACCTTCAGCATAACTGAGTCTCCAACCTGAAACTCCAAGGGTCTTCGTCTCTTATCGGCATAGCTCTTTTGCCGACTCTGAGCTGCTAGAATCCTCTCTCTGATCAAGGCTATCTTCTCAGTAGTCTGCCTCACCAGCTCCGGTCCAAGCATCAAGCTGTCCTCCGGCTCGGCCCAACATATCGGTGACCTATAAGGTTTCCCGTACAATGCCTCATACGGGGCCATACCGATCGTCGCTTGATAACTATTGTTATAAGCGAACTCGACCAGTGGAATATGATCCTCCTAACTGCCCTGGAAATCAATGACACAAGCTCGCAACATGTTTTCCAACACCTGATTTATTCTCTCTGTCTGACCATCTGTCTGTGGGTGGAAAACACTGCTGAATGATAGACTGCTGCCAAAGGAGTCCTGAAAACTCCTCCAAAAGTGCGAAGTGAACACCGAACCTCGATCTGATACGATCGTGTCCTCACTGGAATAAAATGTGCCGACTTCGTCAACCGGTCCACAATCACCCAAACTGAATCATTCCCCTTCTTCGACTTCGGCAACCCTACAATGAAGTCCATAGATATGTCTGCCCACTTCCACTATGGAATGGGTAAAGGCTGAAGTGTCCCTGCCGGTCTCTGATGCTCTGCCTTCACCTGCTGACAGGTATAACACTTAGCCACATACTCTGCAATCTCCCTACGCATACCACTCCACCAAAAGTACCTCTTCAGGTCCTTGTACATCTTAGTGGTCCCTGGATGTACTGTGTACCTAGAACGGTGTGCCTCATCAAATAACTCTCTCTTCAGTCCGGCACTGGATGGCATAACTAGTCTACCCTTCATCCGGAGACCTCCATTCGCTCCAATGGTCCAATCAGCCTTAGGCTCTTTGGAAATCTCCTCCTTTCGGATTTGAATTCAAGAGTTACCCAACTGGGCTCTGACAACTATGTCACTCCAAGATGGTTGCACCGACACAGTTCCCAAAAATGCACTGGTTCCTCCAATTTTGGGTCTAAAATCAAACTGGCTAAGAGTGGTAAGATCCCGATATAATGAACACCTCAAAGCCGAAACCTGATGTCGACGCTTCCTACTTAAAGCATCTGCCACAACATTCGCCTTCCCCGGATGATACTGGATCGCGAACTCGTAGTCCTTGATAAACTCAATCCATCTCCTCTGTCTCTGGTTGAGTTCCTTCTGGGAAAAGAGGTACTTCAGACTCTGATGGTCTGTGAACAACTCAAACTACACTCCATATAGGTAGTGCCTCCATGACTTCAGTGCAAATACCACTGCTGCCAACTCCAAGTCATGAGTGGGATAGTTCTGCTCATGCACCATCAACTGCCGTGAGATATAGGCTACTACCCTCTGAGTCTTCATCAATACGTCTCCTAAGCCTGCCAACGATGCATCGGTATACACGACGAAGGTCATATCGCTGCTCGGAATGGTCAAAATCGGCGCCGTGGTCAACTTAGCCTTCAAAATATCAAAGGCCTTCTGGCACTCTATGCTCTAAATGAACTGTACACCCTTCTTCGTAAGGGGTGTAAGCGGCGTCGAAATCTTCGAGAAGTCCTGAATGAACTACCTGTAGTAGCCAGCTAAACCCAAAAAGCTGCGAATCTCGGTCACTGTCTTCGGCGGCTCCCAATCAAGAACTACTGTAACCTTAGCTGGATCAACTGCTATACCCTCTCTACTGATGATGTGGTCAAGAAATCTGACTTCTGAAAGCCAAAATTCACATTTGCTGAACTTAGCATATAATTGATGCTCCTGTAGAGTCCTCAAAGCTATCCGTAGATGCTCCTCGTGTTCTGCCTCCGATCTCGAGTAAATGAGAATATCATCGATAAAAACGATCATAAACTGATCTAAGAAGGGACGGAAAACCCGGTTCATCAAGTCCATGAATACCGCGGGTGCATTGGTCAACCCAAATGACATGACCAAAAACTCGAAAGATCCATATCGAGTAAGAAAAGCGGTCTTGGGAACATCCATCTCCCGAACCCGCATCTGATGATAGCCCGAACGAAGATTAATCTTTGAGAAATACTACGCTCCCTGCAACTGGTCGAACAAGTCATTAATCCTAGGTAATGGGTACCTATTCCGGATAGTGACTTTGTTCAACTCTCTATAATCTATGCACAATCTCATACTACCGTCCTTCTTCTTCACGAAGAGGACCGGTGCGCCCCACGAAGAATGACTCCGATGAATAAAACCCTGAGCTAATAACTCATCCAACTGGGTCTGAAGCTCCCTCATCTTAGCTGGTGCCATACGATAGGGTGCGCGGGATATCGGGGATGTGCATGGCTGCAACTCAATACAGAACTCAACCTCTCTCACAGGAGGTAACCCAGGTATGTCCTGAAAAACATCATGATATTCTGAGACAACTCTAGTCTCCAATAAATCAACACCCTAATCTTGTCGCATCACCTCCTCGATGTACGCCAGAAATGACTCCGTAAAATGGTTGCCCTGAGAAGTGGCTACAATCATCTCGGACCCATCGGACGCTCGCAACTTGACTGTCTTTGCAAAGCAGTCAATAATAATATGGTAGGAACACAACCAATCCATATCAAGGATGACATCGAACTCGGACATATGCAACATTATCAAATCAACTATGAACTCTGACTCATCTAAACTGACGGTACACCTCCTACAAACACTCTCCAGAAGCGATACCTCACCTAAAGGGATGGAAACTGATAAAGGGGTGTCTAGAGGCTGAGATACGAGCTGGAGTCTAGTCATAAATGCATGAGAGATGAAAGAATGCGAAGCTCCCGAATCGAAAAGGATACGGGCGGGGAAAGAATCCTACGGCTCCGCTAGCTCCATGATCACGGGGAACTACTGCATATACTCTGCCTGTGGCTAAAGGCTGCTCTGCTACTGGAGCTGGAGAATATGGGACAATCTACCCCTGAGGAACCTCCTGAACTGCTCGGATCTGTCCCTCAGTCCTCTGAGCTGCTGGTGGTGCCTCAAGCCTGTTCTTCTGGCCCTGACCTCTACCCTACTATCGCTGCTGCTGCTGGTTCGGACCCTTGCCCTGTTGGGCTCCTGTTGGTGCGCTACGGCACTCCGATGCCTTATGCCCGACCTTGCGACAGTTATAACAAGATCCCTGGAACTTGCGCTACTGAAGCGCCCTCTGATCCTGTTGGGGTCCCTTTTTATAAGGGCCCTGATGCTGCTGCTGAGGTTCAGAAAAAGATCTCTTGTTCTTACCCTTGTCCCCGCTCTGCCCTGCCTTGGCCTTCCCTTCCTTATCATTCTGGAACATAGTAGTCTCAATCTCCTGTGAAGTGGCGGCCTCAGCTACCTCCCTAACTAAATAGAACCTCCTCGAGACGAGGTACCGGTGGAGATTAGGGTGAATCCCTGCTAAGAACATCTGAGCCTGATGCTCTCCTGTCTGCCACATACCCGTAAAATGTAGCAACTCCATGAACCTGCTCTCAAAATTTGCAACTGTCATGTCCCCCTGAGTCAACCGGACAACTCAAGCTCCTTCCCAGTCCGTGCTGCAAAAGAAATGTACTGCCCATCAAAGAAGTATATGAAGTCCTCCCATGTGAGGGTCATCCTCTACTCTGGAGTAAACTGAAGTCGGTACCATCTCCCGGCATCTCCCTTCAGGCTGTAGGATGCCAATCTCTGCTTCTGAACTGAATCCACACTGAGTATGTCAAGAATATTGCCAACATCCTCCTTCCACTTATGGGCTGCAAGAGGGTCTGGTGACCCCTGGAACTCTGGTGCCCTCATCTTCTGGTACCTCTCTACCATACGGAGCCAAGCCTCCTGCTCTGTGGCTCTATCTGGGACTGCTAGAGGAACAGCTGCAGGCGTGATCTCTGGGGATCTTTCTCTGACAGGATCGACGGGTATCCCCTGCTGCTGAGCTACCGGTGGTGGTGGTGTCTGTGGTGCTATATGAGTCGTCACCAACTCCTCAATAGCTGTCATCCTGGCAATAAGAGGAGCCATGATATCCACCAAATACTGAGGAGCCTGCTGCAGCTCGGGTGGAGTCTGCTGATGTTCGGATTGAGCTGGTTGTTGCTTAGATGGGGTCTGTTTTGACTCTGCCTGCCCAGCTCTCCGAGTACATGGCCTACCACGTCCTACCATCTCTCTCTCTGATGATAAGAAAATAAGAGTTCATGAGTCAAAATAGACCTTTATAAATAACGTATCCTAATACAATTTTCACAACATATAGTATTCACACAAATACTTTAAATTTACACAAAATAGTTATCATAAAAAAATTCTCAAATTTTGAGATATACGCATATATCGTCCTCACTCGTACTAGGAACTCCTTACGAACTCTATACATGAATCCTAAGAAACTCTATCCTAGCTCCACGATTCGACACAGGATGATCCTAAGGATACTGGAACTAGAGCTCTGATACCAACTGTGACGCCCCTGGGTTCACACAAGGCTGCAGTCCAAGGTGAAACCAAGAATATCAAACCTGCCATGCACCACACCGTGCAATAACATATTTCACCATCACAATTAACATCTCTCTAGTAGAGTCAACAACAGGTGTAGGTACAAAAGCAAGTAAAATGTAATACAAGTGATGACTGATGAAATGATAACAACCACATAGATATCTCATCGTCTAATATACAGAAATACATAGTCAATGACTGAAGTAGATAAACTGGAATCCTCGACAAGTCCCAAATACAAAATGTCTGAGTAAAGCAAATAAGGCATACAGCCTTTACAACATCTAGAAAATAGTCCTCAAATATCTAACAACAACTACAATGGAGCTCCAAAATAAAACATAGTTAAAATAGATAGCTGAACACTAAAGTGTGTCGCTATCAACCTGCGATTCTCCGGGCTCCTGGATCGTTACCTGAAAGGGGGAGGGACAACGAGCATCAAAGCGCTAGCGAGCAACATCACAACCAACCACAGGGAGAGGGCTCGTTGTATATGAAAAAATACGGTTATCACAAAACATATATATAATCAATGGTCCTAAGAATAATGGGTTTTAGTACTTAGGAAATTTCAACACGAGCATAGGTACGTCGAGCGAAATAATCCAAACAAGGAAACTCTCATGTATATACCTTGTATCTCAAATTAAAAATCCCTAAGTACCAAACCCGGAGTCTAATACATGAACAATAAAGAAAAGACAACAATCCCATCTCTACCAATGATCACAGTTATGTCAAAGGTGCAAAGTTACAATAAGTGTTATGCCCAGCCTAGGTAGCTATCATGTCCAAACTCTATCAATATGTCGTGCTCAAAACTCAAATGTGAAACATGCTCAAGGTTTAGCAAAAATGTCCAACACATGGACTAAAGGTAATGCTTGTCCAACTCATGGACTGAATAAAATGCATGTCCAACACATGGACTGAGATGA
Source organism: Asparagus officinalis (assembly GCF_001876935.1). Classification (NCBI taxonomy): domain Eukaryota; kingdom Viridiplantae; phylum Streptophyta; class Magnoliopsida; order Asparagales; family Asparagaceae; genus Asparagus; species Asparagus officinalis. The sequence goes on from NC_033797.1 coordinate 105,256,358, forward strand.
TAAGTATCCATTACATGGATTAATAATAATGTATGCCCAACACATGGACTATGAACAAAGAGGCAAAATTGTCACTAGTATATGTGGAAAGATATACATATCCCAATCTTGCACGTGTTTTGATGTGCGGGTCTAAATTTGTGTCAAAAGTCAAACCCCGTGTGTAGATAAATCACTAACATCACAAACTAGTGGGAGATAAACGAGGTGATCTCTCGAACACGCGAAAAGGTCAACAAAAAGTCAACAGGCACAAAACTGTGCGGCGGTCGACCGCAGAGACCACTCCGATCGACCGCTCACAGAGCCGAGATTTACTAAGCTCAAAACTGAGCGGCTGTCGACCGCTGAGGTCATGCCGATCGACCGCTCAAAGAGCAGAAACTTTTCTGCTGGAAACATCTCAGAGCGGTCGACCGCCGCGTCCACCGCGGTCGACCGCGAAGCAGACAGAAGCCTAGTTAGGATTTCTGTCGGCTTCAAATCACAATCAAACTCGATGATTTCTATATTAATGAAAATCTAACATTTATACAAATTCATAGAACAGAAGACAACGAATTTAGACATTTAAAATCTATCATCAAGATCCCAAACATATATAAACATGGTTTAAAAATTGTTTATTCAATAAAACAGAAATTTACTCTTTTTAAAACCCTTTTCAGATCTAGATCTCTTTAATACAGTTCGTTGGTGTGCTTTTAAAATCTAAAACATTTGATTATCATATCATATGTCATAAGGATCTATTGTATCTACAAAAAATACGGTTTTGGCTCAATAAAACCGGATTAAACACCAAAATAAAACATGAAACATAAAAAGGGAAGAAGTTGGGCGAGATGTTTCTCGCCTCTGATGAGAACAAAGCCCTAGATCTGAAGGAAGATGATCCCTCTCGCTGAATCCACCAAAAATCCGCTGAGAAACCCTTCAAAGCTCCTCCCAAATCACCAAGAAGTGAGAACTAGGGTTTGAGGGGAGAGGGGGGGCTAGGGTTTCTGATTTCAGATGAAAAGAGGCTCTCTTGGGTTCATTAGCATATATACTAACCCCACAACCCGACCCAAAACTCATTTAGACCCGAACCCAGAAAACTCTCTGCATGTTGGGCGG
>NC_033797.1:105257487-105268382 GCF_001876935.1 Asparagus officinalis
AGTCACATTCATCTAATATATATATGATTATTTATCACAAAGGAATTATTTATTACTAATAATTCACACCTATTCCTTATAAAAATTTTGGGGTTTTACATATGCTTAATAGATAGAGCCTTCACTCCATCTAGCAGCCCTTTCCCTAGGGGCGGATGGAGGTAATCTTAATATAGCGCTCTAACGCTCTTGTAATAATTCTTTTTTTTAAAATTACTTTTCAGATAGTTTGGAGTTTCGATGAGCCGTAGGGTGACAGAGTTCTGGCATAGTCGTCGTTGCATATTTTTACTTATAAAGACTCCACTGTATTTTTGAGTTTTATCCAGACATTAGAGTTTTATTTTTATGTTATAAAGGCAATGTGCCTTCGTACGATTTTTAGTTGATTCATGTTAAAATATTTTCATTATTCAGATATCAGATGTATTATAGTTGAGACATGATTCTTTTTATTTATGAGATATCTCTTCTATATCATGTCTATTATATTTACTCCCTTTATTTTGCCTGTTTTGTATCTATATTTCTATTTGGTTCCACTAGAAGATATTGTTGTGATTAGTGAAACGTGTTTATGCACAGTGTGGGTGCATGGCAGGATTGACATCTCTGTTTTTACCTTGGATTGCAGCCTGTATGAACCCAGGGGCATCACAGAAACACCCTCAGAAGTTTAAATTACAAACAAGCACATGAAATTTTAAAATTTTAAGACTTACAAATAACATAGATGAATTCAAAGGATTACCATAATGTACCTGAAAATTTCTAACATTTCAAAACTTAAAACAACAAATAAGAATTTAGAAAATTAATAGCAACCTCCGAAAAATTTAAAATTTTCAATTAACACTCTCAATGTTTAAAAAATTATAGAAACTCCCTCGAAAGTTCAAATTATAAAAAACAACCTAAAATTATAAAAATTTTAAAATTTGCAACAACAAAAGATGAATTTAAGAGATTACCCTCATGCACCTAAAAAATTAAAATTTATCAAAATTAACCTCAAAGTTACAAAAGTTGTAGAAAAAACTCTTTCAAAATTTGAAAATTACAAAATAAGCTCTAATTTTAAAATTTATAACCAGTACACATCAAATTTGAAAACTATTGGTAGACCACTAAAATTTAAATTTTTAAAAAAATTAATCTATAGTTTTAATAATTACAAAAAACAACATCAAAATTTTAGAGTTGTAAGAAATATGGTGGTATTTAAAAATTATCACCAATACATGAAACATAGAAGTAACAACTACCAAACTTTAAAGTAATTTTTTAAAAATACAATTAATTTCTAATTTAGGGTTTACTATATCTTTTCAGCATCTAAAGACAGTCTAAATTGATACTCGTAAACAAAAGCAATAAGAATTGATTAAAAATATTTGGTTAAGAAATAAAATTTAAAAAAATATTATAGCTTAAAAATTATCGTCACCATATAAATTAAAGCAATTGCATAAAATTTTACTAATAAGTTGGAATAGCAAAACACATTACTAACGTTAATTGATAGATGTTTAAATCCATAAATATAATAAAAGACTATAATATAATAACTTAGCATTAATTAATTATAATTTAGAAACATTAATATCTGATGTTAATAATATTTATAGGGTAAAAGAATATAATAAATTACGTATGGAGAAACTATCTGAATGTTCAGAGATATCATTCAAAAGAATCAAACTATTTCCATTGCTAATGAGAATGTGACGGAAATAAATCTAAAATTTAGAAAATGTTCATGAACCATTTGAATTGGCATTAACATAAGGCATGTCTATTAAATAAGTACCAGCTGAGTTACATTGAAGAATAATTTAATAACTTTATCATAATCAAAGAAGAATTCTTCATGGAAGATGTAAGAAAAATTAGTAAGCATTCATAAATTTCATACTTTGTTCTTTAATTACTAAAGAAATTAAATATTAATATTATAACCTAAGGCATATTGGCAATAAAAAATACAGGTATTTAGTTTAGATCTTTGTAAAAAATAATAGGGATAGAGCAAATGTAATATTATTGACATAGCAAAAACTCTTATTAAATACACATCAGAAGAATTCATTGTAGAAAAAAAAGAGGTAGCTCCTAATCTTATTAAAATAATAAATTAGGAACACAAAGAATTTCATATATATGAAATTAATATTTATTATTATTGAAATAAAAAAAATCAAAGTATGTATTTTAAGAAGTTTGTGTTGATCATTGGAAATACATTTAACTTTTTTATAAAGTTAAACAACAAGATAAAAGATTAACGAGCCTAGGAATAATAACAGCACAAAAAGTACAACTCTAGCTTGATGTCACAATTAAGTAGATGATGAAGATACTACTCTAGAATTGTCCAGAAAAAAGATAAAGGGTAGGAAGGATTGATATTAGCTCAGTAAAAAAACACAGAAGAAATAAAAAATAATATTTTCCGCATATTTTATAGAATAGTTTAATTATTTTTAGTGAATTTAGAAATCTTTAGAATAGAGTTTCATATGTTTTTTAGTACTTTTAATTGCTTGTGAAAATGTTTTTATCATATGGAAGTATACTAGAATTAGCATTAATCTTTAATTTATAATTAATTATAAAATCTATCAATGATTAGGAATAAACTTTATATTCTCTTTTGCATTGTTTTAGCATATTTTTAAGCAGTTATTTTACCTTATAGGGTTTTAAATATTCACTTTCCTTGTATAACACTGTTTTAATATTTTATACTTTTGTAACACTGTACTTTCTCAAGTAAAGCTTAGTTTCATGTCAGTCAAAATAATATAAAAATTCAAATTAGCTTCAAATTATATTTATTTTCTATCAATTCAAATATTAACATGAAAATTTAAATTGGGTGTAGTCCATTTAAACTAACATCAAAGAAAATAACTAATCACAATATTAAAGTTTAGAGATAAAAGTGAGCATAAACTATTAAAGTAGAACTGAGGAACAAATTTTAGTTAGGAAATAAGCCAAAAATACTTAATCAAGATATTTAACCACGTGCAATGTACGTGTATAGAACCTAGTAATAGAAAACAAATCAGTTATCACCTTCGACGCTGGCTTCATTTTAAGGCAAGGACTATCAGTATGTGCTCCAACTATATGAAACCCATTCCCCACAACGTACCTAAAACCAAACCAAACCAAAAATTCCACTAAAATCACTTCAAAAGCACCAAAAATCCAATCTTCCACTTAAAAAAAGCTACCTTTTGCCAATTGCAAAGGAAACTATTGCAGAGTGATTACGAGTGAAGAAGTACTTCTTCCCTACCTCCAAGCTCCAGTCCTCTCTCTTTGACACGTGCTCGAATCTTGCAGCCTTCAATCGCTTCTTCGCCTCATCTGATCACAAAACTCGATTAGGGTTTGAATAAACCCTGGAAAATTAATTAAAGATGATATTTGCATCGGTTAAGGAATTACCGACGACATGGAAAGCGGTCGACGATGTGTTGAGGAAGTCCATGAGGTCGGCAGGAACGGAATCAGCAGCCATTTGTGGTGGCGATGTTGATCAGTCGATCGACTTTGTAGAATTTGTGGAGTCCTCGCTAGCTGTTGTGCTTTTATGAAGTCTAGGAAAATTCTGTCTAGTTCCTTTCTATGTAAACCAATTCTTTTCGGTCCTCTACTTTCTATGTAAACTAATTCTTTTCCGAGATGATAATTATGTGGAGCGGGGTGAAGCGGAAGAATCGGAGATGAAAAGGCAAGGGGGGCGGGGGCAGGGTGAAGCGGCAGATGTTAGAACGATTAATCGAGGGAGATGAAGAGGCAGATGGGTGAAAGAATTTAGAGAGATGAGGGCGCTTCATTGAGAAACGGAAGAATCAGATATGAAGAGGGGGTTGGGGGCGGGGGGGAGGCGAAGCTGAGAACGATAAAAGAGGGAGAGGAAGAGGCAAATGAAATTGGATAGGCTAATCACAATATTAAAGTTTAGAGATAAAAGTGAGCATAAACTATTAAAATAGAACCGAGGAACAAATTTTAGTTAGGAAATAAGCCAAAAATACTTAATCAGGATATTTAACCACGTGCAATGTACGTGTATAGAACCTAGTAATAGAAAACAAATCAGTTATCACCATCGACGCTGGCTTCACTTTAAGGCAAAGACTATCAGTATGTGCTCCAACTATATGAAACTCATTCCCCACAACGTACCTAAAAACAAACCAAACCAAAAATTCCACTAAAATCACTTCAAAAGCACCAAAAATCCAATCTTCCACTTAAAAAAGCTACCTTTTGCCAATTGCAAAGGAAACTATTGCAGAGTGATTACGAGTGAAGAAGTACTTCTTCCCTACCTCCAAGCTCCAGTCCTCTCTCTCCGACACGTGCTCGAATCCTGTAGCCTTCAATCGCTTCTTCGCCTCATCTGATCACAAAACTCGATTAGGGTTTGAATAAACCATGGAAAATTAATTAAAGATGATATTTGCATCGGTTAAGGAATTACCGACGACATGGAAAGCGGTTGGCGATGCGTTGAGGAAGTCCATGAGGTCGGCAGCGACGGAATCAGCAGCCATTTGTGGTGGCGATGTTGATCAGTCGATCGACTTTGTAGAATTTATGGAGTCCTCGCTAGCTGTTGTGCTTTTATGAAGTCTAGGAAAATTCTGTCTAGGTCCTTTCTATGTAAACCAATTCTTTTCGGTCCTCTACTTTCTATGCAAACTAATTCTTTTCCGAGATGATAATTATGTGGAGCGGGGTGAAGCGGAAGAATCGGAGATGAAAAGGCAAGGGGGCGGGGGCGGGGTGAAGCGACAGATGTTAGAACGATTAATCGAGGGAGATGAAGAGGCAGATGGGCGAAAGAATTTAGAGAGATGAGGGCGCTTCATTGAGAAACGGAAGAATCAGAGATGAAGAGGGGGTGGGGGGGTGGGGGGGGGGGCGAAGCTGAGAACGATAAAAGAGGGAGAGAAAGAGGCAAATGAAATTGGATAGGCCTATAATTAAGTAAGTTGAAAGGGGTAAAATGGGCACGCAAAAGTTTTGACAATCATTTTCTCTTTTATAAGTAGTATATATATAAATATAAATATAGGTTGACTGAACAAGGAATCCTTTTTTACTACAAAACAACATTGATTTGGTACGGGCTAATATCTGGTAGTCTGACAAGCCAACACTACTAGCTTTCTTTTTTAGGATGCTTATTAGCCTTTTTTCTGATCAATCACTTTATCTGATGCTTTATAGTTTTTATAAGCTTATTTTTGTCTAGTTGGTAATTATTTCCAGAATTATACTAGATAATTTAGTTCAGAAATTGTTTTCTAGGTACATGTTATTGGGCAAATTCACTTGGGAATCAGAGATTCCTACGGATTCCCATGTCTGACATTAGTATTCGCGGGAAGGTTACGTTCCACTATTCCAATCGGCAGCACTTTCCCTCACTTGAACATTCCCTTCAGGGGGATGTTGAGATCGGTGTAGACTCAAACCTCCGCAGGCGAGCTCGATGTCGAGGCAGATCAGAGGCGAGCTCAAGGCGATTTCGAGCTCGAAGAAGTCCGCAGGCGAAGTCGAAGACGCGCAGGTGAACTCATAGGTGAGTTCGAACAAGCAAACGCGACCCTCGGGAGAACGCGACCCTCAGCGAACACGACCCTCGCGTTGAGCGCCCCGACCATCGCGTCCAGGAATCCGACCCTCGCGTCGAGCTGAATGCTCGCGTGGCTGGCGACAGGCTGTCGCCAGCCTGTCTCGTTCGACTATAAAAACCCCCGATGCCCTAGGGTTTGAGTGGCCTCTCCTCCGATTTTTGGCGGCGAATCCCCTTTAACGTAGCAGCGTTCATCCCAAAATCGCAGCAGCGATTTTCAATCCCCAGCCTTCAACAGTAGTTGTGGGGGATTTAAGAAGAGAGCTTCTTCTCCTCATCTTCTCGTGCAAACTCAGAGGCGGCGGAACTCCTCCCCCTTTCTCGCGATCTACTCCAGCGCTCTCTCTCTGTGTCGTGATTTCAAAAGTGAAATCATTAAGGAAGAAATTAAAAAGGGGAGAAAGAAGTAAAGAGGGGGTATTTAAAGAGAGAAGGGAATCTTACTGTAGCTACAGTAAAGATTAAATTTATTGAGGAATCTCAGTTTGAGATTCGCTCTGAATTGTAATTTCTTGTTTGATTAATAAGAAATTTACTGTGTGGCTCCCGAGGACGTAGGCAGTTGCCGAACCTCGTTAAAACTTGGTGTACTTTTTCTATTCTGCGTTTCTGTTGCATTAGGGATTTCAGCGTTAAATTCCCAGCAGTGCATTCTTACACGAATGAATCCATAAGAAGTATTATCTAAGTATCTTATCATATTCTCATGGCATCTTCACCACCAATGCCGCTACCTAGCACTAACAGCATGTGCCATTCATTTGGTACCACTCGTTGTGACCAACATCACCGGTGCATTTCTGCATCTCCCAGTCTCCCACCATAGTTTGTAACCATAGTTCAATGTCATCCCCAGCACCTGACATGCCACCAGTTCATCACCATATTGTCTATTTACGACCACTACTATTCTCACTTTTACTCGCTTATGCCATTATCACTCCTACCTCAATAGCCACCAACACTGCCCTCGTTCTTGCACACATGGAGTTAATTTATGAATAATATGTTGATAAACATTGCTTTCTTGTGATCCTTATTTTGCATTGATTTGAATATTCAGATTACATCAAACATGATAATGCAACATTTGCTATAATCTGATTTCTGAGAATCAGATTCTCAGGAGATTTTACATGTACCAGACTGACCTCAGTGTTCCAGTTTTCCTCCTTGCACAGATTTTCTGTGTAGGAATTTTGGCACCAAGCACTAGTGGATTGATCCCTGGTCGTGAAATCAGATTCTTGGTGGAATCTCCTCAAATGTGGAGTTTTTGTGTAGAAAAATTGATCCCTGGTCGTGAAATCAGATTCTTGGTGGAATCTCCTCAAATGTGGAGTTTTTGTGTAGAAAACTTCATTTTTAATTGAAAAGGCTATAGTGAAAAGTCAAATTTAATAGACTGGTCTAACTTTATTTTATATTTTATACTAAATGGGGATTATATTGGTTAATTAATGCTAAAGTTCCCATACTTTTTGTTTCACAGATGTTGCTACTATTATATTGTAATTTTCTCATAGTTGATTTAGCAAGTAAGAGAAAAATAGAATAGAAGTAGACAAAAGTAACCTAAGGGCCGGTTAATTTAGAGCATCTTCTGAAGTCTGAAACTTTGCATCATTTGAAATGATGAATGGTACTATTTCTTATAAAATATTGTCATTTATGATTCTTATGGAGGGGATGGCAAGCGACATATTTGATTAAGGGCCTGTTTGGCTATTTCTACAAAAAATTCGGAAATGAAAATGTAGCTCTTGAAATGAATTCAAAACATTTCAAGACATTTCCTAGTTTTCATTTCTTTTGTTTGTTTCGCAAAGAAAATGTTCCTTTTCACTGCCAAATCACACAAACAGACAAAAAAAGCCTCCATAGTAACAGTGCTTTGATTTCTATTTCTTGTGTTTGTTTGAGAACAAGAAAAAGGAAATGAGAAATGTGGCATTTAAATATTTCGTTTTACTCTTCATGACTATTCAAACAGTGTTTTTACTAATTAATAATTCTGAGATGAGACATTTCCAAGTATTTTCAGCCCAATTTGGTGTGAAAACACATTTCTTGAAAAATTGAGGTGGCAACACATGTGGCACTTCATTTCTTGAAAATTAAAGACGAAACAAACACTTGAAAAGGAAACCTCTTGAAAACAAAAACCTATGTGGCACATGGGGGTTTTCTTGAAAGGTGAGGTGGCAACACATTTTCGTTTTTTTGGAGCAAACAAACAGACCCTAAGTCAAAAAACTTATGAGAATAATCACATTGAAAAACATAGGAAATGAGCTACGCAGAAACGTATAACTGCTAGTCTAAGACATGTGGTCAAAATTTCAACTGACATTCACCTTTATGCTTGTTCTCTCATATGTAAAACTATAGTGTCCTTTTGGGGAAAGGAGTACAAACCATCTGTAGTTTGAAGGTGTATAATACTTTGCCTGTGTGAATATCTTGAATCTCCTATTTGAGGACCCCCTATGCCAGTCTTCTTTAACCAGAGAAGGAAGAGGCACTCACTATAGAATCGAAAAGTCCCCTAAAACTGTAAAACAGCATGGCCTAATTGAAACCTTTCTTTACCTAGTGCCTTGCGTTGACCGCAATCATTGGATTTCTCTTAAATCTTTAGTTTTTTTTGTGTTGGCTTGCATTATCGTCTGATCTTAAATCATGTGTTTCTTTTTCATTCTCCAACTCTTTGGCATTCTTGGACAATTTTGTACGCTGTTCTTTGGTGGTAGCTTACCCACTTATGATAGTTGCTTTCCTAAGAAATCGGCAAACATCTCACATAGGGGTATCATGTTCACAGTTGTGAAGGTTACCGAATTATTATAGACCCTTTTGAACTTCTTCTATACATAGGTGGGCATTGGATAGTAAAGAGACTTGATTGGTGATGATGATAATTAGGAGTACGACATTTTCCGGAATTATAGCTCCTATATGAATTATGAAGACTTTGATGTTTATGGAATATCCTACCAGCTTCTTGCGGAAATTACATGGACCCACTAATCGATGTGCATCTTCTTTTTTTAAGTCTTGGAAAACTATGTAATAAAACCTAGATTAAGGATCACTAGCAGAAAATCACGTATTCTAGACGGACTATTCTAGACGTAAATTTTTCCGTCTAGTTTGCTATTAAACTAGACGGAAAATTTCCGTCTATAATATTCCGTCTAGAATAAATATTCTAGACGGAAATTTTCGTCTAGGATAGCAAAGTAGACGATTTTTTTATTTTTAAATTTTTTAAAAATTAACCAACTAGACGAAAATTTCCATCGTCATTCATTTTTAAAAAAATTTAACCCATCAAAATTTCGCTGCCCCCGTTTCCCCCTAAAATTTCGTCGCCCATATTTCCCCCAAAACCGAAATTTTCAGAAAAATCTATCTTTTTTCACCTCCTACTCCTCCCCCTCTCTACTCACCACCCTCTCCGGCGAAATCCGTTCCCTCCTCTCCCAAACCCATTACACTCCACCCGAATCCTACTCCATCTCAATCAAATCCCTCCTCCAATCCCTCCTCCCCCAAAACTGAGCCTTCTCCTCCCCGGAACAAACCCTAGATTTGCTCCTCTGGCTCTGTTTCCTCTCCTCACCCCTGCTCACTTCCCAACCCTCGACGCACCTCTCTATCCTCAACAGTTCTCGAAACATCGGCCGACGAGCTCATGGCAAAGGAGCGAAGGTAATTGAGGAAAGAGCAGGGGCATCGATCGATGGAGAATCTCTTGAGCTCGAAGTCAAGCACAAGGATATGTTAGGATACACCCCGATAATAACACCTCCAACGGAGACGTAATACACAAAATAAAGGCACAATATTCAACACAGTACTCACAGATATACGTGGTTCACTCCTTCGGAGCTACTCCACGGTGCAACGACGACGCCAAATTTTTTTATATCCCAAAATAATAGATCAAAGAGAACACCCTCTCTTGATCAGATACACTCCAAGAACTCTCACAAACTCTCTCTGTGTTTTCTCTCTTACTCTTCTATAAGAGGAGTTGTTTCTGGGATGAGATTTCCTTAAGAGTTTAGGACCCTATTTATAATGTTTGGAAAAACACTATGTACTAATAAAATATTATTGGTGGGACCCACCACTAATAATATTTTACTGTGGGACCCACCATCTTTTTCCTTCTTCAAATCTTTCGGCCACCGAAACCTTGATTATCAAAAAGAGGTGACGGGGATGGATGGCAGGGTCAAAAGAGGCGACTGACTAACAATCTCCCACTTGAAGATTTGATTGAGTATCAATCATATCTTCACACCCTTCTTGGTTGCATCATCCGGATATCTTGTATCTTTGGCGTCTTGCACGACCCTCAACATTCTCAACGGAGACCATATGAGGCTGCACACAGCCTCACCTTCTCGAGTGGAACTAGCTTGGTCAGCATATCGGCTGGATTATACCTTGTATCAATCTTCACAAGCTTGAACTCGTTCCTGCTTTGCCATCTCTGTATGGCATGGTGCTTCTGTTCGCGTGGAAAACCGTTGCTTTCTTCATTAATGAGATAATTGTCATCTTGAGTTACAACTTTTCGAGTTACAAAAGATCCGGTCTTTTATAGATCCGGTTACAACTAAATCAAAGAAAATAAAGAAAAAATTACAACTTTCCTTCTGTGAACAAATCACGAGCTCCTGTTTTGCGGTCGCTCGCTTTGGTGGGTTCTTTGCCTGCGCCGGGGTTAATCCGTGGACCACCGCGCGATCTAGATCCGGTCGGATCTACACGATTATGCGGGTATTATTCCACGAAGGGAATAATAGCCGGGAGGGATTAATCCACCAAGGGAATAATCGCTCGGATCTCGAGATCTAAGACCAAGCTTAGATCTGGAGTGTAGCCTCGTGTAGATCTCAGATCTGTTCTTTCTTCCTCTCGAGATCCTGCCTTTTCTGACGTGGATGGTCGCCGAGGATCAGATCTGAATGGTGCAAGTCTTCTGGTCTTCAAGCTCCGAGTTCACTCTTCAATCCGGCAGAGTTTCGGCTCTTGAAAGTTCGACCTCTGAAAATGAACATCTCTAGGCCTATTTATAGGCTCTCAGGACAGTGGCTGCAAAAAGAGAATTGTCGGCCACCTCTGGCCACTGTCGGCCACCTCGGGCCACTGTCGGCCACCTCGGGGTGGCCGACACTGTGCCTAGCCACCTTGGGGTGGCTCGGCTCATGGCCGAGCC
>NC_033797.1:105283426-105295744 GCF_001876935.1 Asparagus officinalis
GGTGGCTCGGCCTTGGCCGAGCCACCTTGAGGTGGCTCGGCCACCGAGCCACCTCAAGGTGGCTCGGCTAAGGCCGAGCCGCCTTGAGGTGGCTCGGCTTTGGCCGAGCCCCCGCGGGGGGTGTTTTCCGACTTTTTCGAGTCGTTTTCTGTTGTCTCGTTTGTCCGTGTTTCGGTTGACCTGAGACTCTGATTTGATGGTTTGATTTGGTAGTAATTTGGATTCCTGATTTGGCAGTAATTTGGATTCCTGATTTGGCAGTAAATCCGCTTCTGAGTTCGAGTCCGAAATTGATCTTGATTCGATCGTGATTCGTCCGAGTCCGCTCTCGGTTGGATGACTCGTTGATTCCTCAACTCATTAGCTTGATTCTGCACGCGGGTGGATTCATTCCGTCGCTTCCGTGCGATTCGTCGATCTCGTCGCCTCGTTGGCTCGTCGGTTTGTGCCGAGCTATGCTAAGGGACCTATAAGCAATTTTATATGCCTACAGCTTCATGTCAACATGCTTGGTCCGAGCATGGAATGCGTTGTTCTCTGACAAGTGAATGGTACTCTAACTGTCGCAGTGGATGAAGTATTTCTCAAAGCTTACTCCAAGCTCGAGAAGAAAAGCCTTCAACCATGGCAACTCCTTTGCTGCCTTTGCTGCAGACACATACTCGGCTTCGGTTGTCAATAAATCCACAGTATCCTGTAACTTAGATCTCCAACTTATCGCTCCACCACCCAAGATGAAGATGTAGCCGCTCGTACTCCTTCTCGAGTCTATGTCCCCGGCATAGTCTGCATCACAAAAGCCCTCTAGCTGCAAATCTGCCCCGCCATACTCAAGACAATGGTCGGACGAGCTTCTCAAATAGCGTAGAAGCCACTTGACTGCACCCAGTTTTGTTTCCCTGGATTGCTCATGAAGCGGCTCACAACTCCCACTCCTTGTGCAATATCTGGCCTCGTGCACACCATCGCATACATCAAACTCTCGACAGCAGATGCGTATGGTATGTTGGCCATGAACTCATGCTCTTCAGCAGTATCTGGTGCTTGGGTCTTTGATAGCTTGAAATGGCTTGCAAACAGTGAGCCCACTGGTTTAGTTTTCTCCATCCTGAACTTTTCAAGAATCTTCTCAATGTAGGCCTTCTGAGACAACCTCAGCCTCCGTGCTGATCTGTCTCTGATGATCCTCATTCCCAGAATCTGGTTTGCTGGACCCAAATCCTTCATCTCGAAGCACTCGGAGAGACGCCCCTTGAGTTCCTCAATGTGGGCCAAGTCGGACCTTGTAATCAACATGTCATCAACATAAATCAAGAGTATCACATAAGATTCGCCGTATCTCTTGATGAAGCAGCAATGGTCTGTGTCGCATTTGAGAAAACCGTTCTCCTCCATAAAGTTCTTGAACTTCATGTACCACTGTCGCGGAGCTTGCTTCAGGCCATACAAGCTCTTGAGCAGGCGACACACGAGGCCCTTCTTACCTCGTTCCTCGAATCCCACTGGTTGATGCATATAGATCTCCTCCTCTAAATCTCCATGAAGGAATGTTGTCTTCACATCCATCTGCTCTAGATGGAGATCTCGAACTGCCACAATGCTCAGCACAGTTCGGATCGTGGTCAACTTGACGACGGGAGCAAAAACGTCAGAATAGTCTATCCCTGCTTTCTGCTCATAGCCCTTCACTATAAGTCTTACCTTGTAGCGTCTCCGTCCATCGGCTTCATCCTTGACCCGATAAATCCACCGATTGTGAAGAGCCTTTCTCCCTCTTGGAAGCTTTACGAGCTCCCAAGTCCCATTCTTCATCAAGGACTTCATTTCTTTCTCCATGGCAGACTCCCACTCGCCCCGAGCTTTGCCGGTCTGCTGTACCTCCTCATAGCTTTCTGGCTCACCATTGTCAGTCAGGAGAAGATAATTCATGGTAGAAAGATATCTCTCTGGCACCCTTGTATTTCTTGGAGCTTTGCAAATTACGATCGACAACTTTACTGGATCCTGCTGTTGTGCATCCTGCACGTTCTCTTGGTCTCCGTCTTCTATGCTGATTGGTATCTCACCGCCGTCCTCACTATCAGCAATATCTAGAAAAAGAGGGGGAGATAGCTGACTCTCACTCACCTCTTTGGTCTTGTACACCGCATTCTCATGGAACACGACGTCACGACTGCGCACCACCTTGCGCGTATCGTGATCCCAGAAACGATACCTATACTCATCTCCTCCATAGCCGATGAAAGAGAGCTTCTTTGACTTTGGATCAAGCTTTGACCGGTCTGCAGGATTGGTCATGACATAGGCGTCATAACCAAATACTCGTAAGTGCTCTAGCTTCAGCTTCTTTCCGGTCTAAGCCTCTTTAGGTATCCCATAACTGAGAGCCGCGGATGGCCCGCGGTTGATCAAGTATGCAGCGGTATTTACAGCTTCAGCCCAAAAGCTCTTGGGCAATCCGGAGTGGATCCTCATACTTCTGGCGCGCTCTAAGATAGTGTGATTCATACGCTCCGCCACTCCGTTGTGCTGAGGTGTGCCTGGGACGGTCTTCAGTCTCCTAATCCCATGGGACGAGCAGAAGTTCTCGAACTCCTGGCTGCAATACTCGCCTCTATTATCAGACTTTAGGCACTTCAGCTTATTGCCTGTTTCGTTCTCCACACAGGCAAGCCACTTCTTGAAGATAATGAAAACATCTGACTTGTGCTTCAAGAAGAACACCCATAGCTTTCTAGTAGCATCATCAATAAAAGTGACAAAATAAAGAGAGTTGCCAACAGATGGGACTTGCGCAGGTCCCCATACGTCGGTGTGCACCAACTCTAATTTCTGCAGTTTTGGAGCCGGTCCGGTCTTGTTGAAGCTCACCTTCTTTTGTTTGCCTAGGATGCAGTCCTCACAGAAAGTCAGATCGATCTTGTTCAGACCCGAAAGCCTCTCTCCCGTGGTCATAATCTGCATCCCCTTCTCGCTCATGTGGCCAAGTCGTCGATGCCAAGTCACGCAGTCGACGGATGATGATGATGATGCTTGTCCTGCGGCAAGCAAGTGGTCGATCTTCCCGTTGGCGATGTAGAGAGACCCTTCGCGTTTGCCGTGTGCCACCACCAGGGCACCCTTAGACACCTTCCAGCTTTTCTGCTCGAAGGATACTTTGTAACCGGAGTCAGTCAGTTGCCCGACTGATATAAGATTTCGCCTGAGATCCGGTACATGCCGAACATCATTCAGCGTCAAGGTGGTCCCGCCCTCCATCTTGAGGGTACAATTTCCCTTTCCGGAAACCTTGCAAGGTTGATCGTCGCCAAAATAGACTGTCCCCAAGTCCTTCTTCACGAACGATGAAAGCAGCTTTTGTTGTGAGGTTGCATGGAAAGATGCGCCAGAGTCGATGACCCATGCATCGTTTTTGTCTTCAAGGGATAGGAGAAGCGCATCCGAATCCGTCTTGTGCATGAGATTGGCTACACCGTCAGCCCGATCATCCCCTACTGATGCTGGAACAGAAACTCTGCAGTCCCGTGCAAAGTGACTCTTCTTTCCGCATCTGAAGCACTTCCCTTCATCGTAACCATTCGGGTTTGACCCTTTAGACTTCCCTCTGGATTTTGATTGGCCTTGTTGTCCCCTACCCTTCTTCTGCGCACGCCCTCGTGCCTCGACATGCAGAGCACTCCCACTGCTAGAGGTCTCAGCTCCTGAGGCTTTGCGGCGAGATTCTTCATCCAGAATTACCCCAACCACTGTGTCGAGCTTCATCTTGTCATTGCCATTAGCGTTGCTAACCGCCATCACCATATTCTCCCATGAATCTGGTAGACAAGAAAGTAGCAGAAGAGCTTGGATCTTATTGTCGAACTTGAGATCTACTGCAGCAAGCTGTTGCACAACAGCCTGAAATTCGTTCAAGAAGTCCGCCACGCGAGCTCCTTGCTGCATCTTCAGATTGAATAGCTTCTTCATCAGGTACACCTTATTTGAAGCAGACGGCTTCTCATACAGTGCTTCTAAGGCCTCCATCAACTCCTTGGTGGTGGTCGCATGCGAGACGTTGTAAGTCACATGCTGGTGAAGGTTAAGCCTGATGGTGGCAAGTGCTTTACGATCGAGCACCTTCCACTTATCGTCGTCCATCTTCTCAGGTTTCCCCGCCTCTCCTTGGAGGAGTAGGAAGAGATCCTTCTGGTACAAATAGTCTTCTATTTGCATCCTCCAATACCTAAAATTTTGGCCGCCGAACTTCTCAATTATTCGAAGCCTGTTGTCTTCAACTGTAGATCCCATTCCGAAAGATTACGTCTTTCACGAAGCGTATTTGTGAAT
Source organism: Asparagus officinalis (assembly GCF_001876935.1). Classification (NCBI taxonomy): domain Eukaryota; kingdom Viridiplantae; phylum Streptophyta; class Magnoliopsida; order Asparagales; family Asparagaceae; genus Asparagus; species Asparagus officinalis. Next base: position 105,287,753 of record NC_033797.1, read on the forward strand.
AATACCGTATTCTTGAATAGTGCTATACACGTGAATAGTGTCGTACACGTGAATAGTGCTCAATGCCTTAAAAAAGAGTAAATATTAATCTAACTTATTTTCTGATGTGGAGGATCCACTTTTATTGGCAGCCACAGAGCATACGATAAGCAGATATATATACTCTAAGTCAGTGTTAGGATACACCCCGATAATAACACCTCCAACGGAGACGTAATACATAAAATAAAGGCACAATATTTAACACAGTACTCACAGATATACGTGGTTCACTCATTCGGAGCTACTCCACGGTGCAACGACGACGCCAAATTCTTTTATATCCCAAAATAATAGATCAAAGAGAACACGCTCTCTTGATCAGATACACTCTAAGAACTCTCACAAACTCTCTCTGTGTTTTCTCTCTTACTCTTCTATAAGAGGAGCTGTTTCTGGAATGAGATTTCCTTAAGAGTTTAGGGCCCTATTTATAGTATTTGGAAAAATACTATGCACTAATAAAATATTATTGGTGGGACCCGCCACTAATAATATTTTACTGTGGGACCCACCACCTTTTTCCTTCTTCAAATCTTTCGGCCACCGAAACCTTGATTGTCAAAAAGAGGTGGCGGGGGTGGATGGCTGGGTCAAAAGAGGCGGCTCATCATCCGGATGTCATGTATCTTTGGCGTCTTGCACGGCCCTCAACATTCTCAACGGAGGCCATATGAGGCTGCACACAGCCTCACCTTCTCGAGTGGAACTAGCTTGGTCAGCATATCAGCTGGATTATACCTCGTATCAATCTTCACAAGCTTGAACTCGTTCCTGCTTTGCCATCTCCGTATGGCATGGTGCTTCATGTCAACATGCTTGGTCCGAGCATGAAATGCGTCGTTCTCTGACAAGTGAATGGCACTCTGACTATCGCAGTGGATGAAGTATTTCTCAAAGCTTACTCCAAGCTCGAGAAGAAAAGCCTTCAACCATAGCAACTCCTTTGCTGCCTCTGCTGCAGACACGTACTCGGCTTCGGTTGTCGACAAAGCCACAGTATCCTGTAACTTGGATCTCCAACTTATCGCTCCACCACCCAAGATGAAGATGTAGCCGCTCGTTCTTCTAAATTTTGAGCATTGAGAGCGTCCTGTACGTCACTCATTCACAAACCAAAATTGGTCTTGCCGTCATACTTTACTATACTAATCTTAGTATTTTAAAGTCCAACCTGAACTGTACTCATCATTGTCTTGCTGCTTTCACCAACTTCTTCTCCCATGCTTATAAACTCCAAATTATAAAGAAAAATTTAAACTTTGATAGAATTAAAAAAAATTACCCAATAGAACCGTAGATAGGATTCCAACACGATCTCCTAACCACGTAAGGAAAGGGATATCCTAACGAAAACTCCGCAACGCTATCTCCATCGAATCCTAAAACTCCAAGAACCAAGCTTCAAACAACGAATCTTCTTCCACCCAATGCAAAACCCTAAATCTGAAACCCTAGAGCTCTGGTACCAATTGTTGCGCGCCGTACGGAAGCGTGCTTGACAACCATACGAGTCCGCAAGCGATGAGAGAATAGAACTAAATAAAATACTAGTATAATTCACCAAAATACGACACAAATCAAACCAAACACAGAGATTTACGTGGTTTGGTAATTGCCTACGTCCACGGGGAGAGGATGGGGAGATTTTACTATATGGAGGAGAAATACAACGGGTTACAACTCACAAAATAACTTAAATATAGCCCTAACCAAAGATCTCAACTCCCTCACAATATTTCCCTCTCAAAGTGTTCAAAACAATGCTAATTCTCTCCTTAAGAAACACTAAAAACGTGTTTGTATTTATATCAAACATCCAATCCAAAACCAACCAGGAATAACAAAACAGGCCCATATCCGCTTTCCGGTCGACCGAATGCATGTGACCGGTCGACTGGCCAGAAAGAGATTTCCAAGTTCCTGTTATGTGCATGTTTTTCGTCTACCGGTTGAACTCGTCCGGTCGATTGACCACATTTTCGGTTGACCGGTCGAACTCGTTCGGTCGACCGACCAGAACAGGGTTTCAGACCCTATAATCCAACAGGCTGTCGGTCGACCGGGCCTATGTCGTCGGTTGACCGACTCAAGGGATTTCCTGTGCTTGTGTTTTTGCACTATTTTCTCAAATCCTTTGCCATTTTCTACGGGATGCAATATAAAATAATATTTTTAAATGATGTTTGATATTTTCCAATATCAGATATCATTGGATTTGTGAAAGATATATATCCATGGGAGCAAAGTGAGGTTTTTGGTAAAATATCAGTTTGAAGATCTTTGAAACTTATTGAGGAAGAGTAAGTACTTTACTCCAGTTGTTATCATTTATATTTTTTAAACAATTCATAATCATAATATGCTTTAAAGTACTCATTCATGTTGTAACATTCTGTCTACTACAGCAATGTAGAGTGTACTGTCACATTGTGGAATTAACAAACAAAGATTCTGGAAAATCTTCTCATTGACAAAAATCCAAACACCATGATTATGATAGTCAGTGGAATATTTATGACTAATTTCTGACGTTTGATAAAAAAATTACAATCTTAATAAATTTTCAATTCAATCAATATAGTTGAAGTGAATATATTAGTAACAGAGAGTTTGATTTTCAGGCAATGCCAAGCTTTTTAGCAAGCACTAGCTACTTCAAAGACCTACATCAACGTAGTGATGCCAAGAGTGATTGAATTATCTTATAGGTTCACTTAACTTAATTTGATGTCTTTCATTTATATAACATGTGCATATATAATCAATCATATAATCTCCCCAATTATTCTTAGGTTTTTGGATTCAGAGAATCAGTATCAGCTCATAGAGAAACCAATGCATTACAAATCAAAAAAAAAAAAACTATTGGAAACACCGACATCTTTGAACGAACTTATATACTTCAGTGATTTAGGAATTTTATAGGTAAAGCATGACCAAATTTATATGACAACGTGCGTACACGTTGCTATACATAACATTTTGGCTTTTGAAGGAATATTACTTCATATATTATATGAAAATCAACTCTGTAAATTGAGGAAGAAAAATGCTGCTACTGAGGTTGTCCTAATGGTTATAACAAGACATTAGATGCTGATTATAATTTTTTGTACACGCAGTGTGACAAAGAAGTTTTATCAGCATTTAGGTATTTACTGTTCTTATTTCTCCCACATTTGTAGCTATATTTCTACTTTTGTTATTCTCTATAAGGAAGCAGAGAAATAAGTAAAGGTTTCTGCGCAAGATATTGTCAAGACAATAAAATTTGTGAGTTATTTGTTGAAAATTATGAAGTTTATTATATTTGGATAATATACGATTTCATATTTGAGAACTGTTTATGTTTATTTTTTTAGAAAAATGGTGAAGAAATCTACCCTGAAGTTATCAAAGCAATAGCAGGACAAATTATTAAAGTTCAGATCAAACTAACCCAGTACAATTACAAAGGTGGTAATGAAGTTTTCACAATGATGAAAGTTATAGAAGGAGAATCAGAATCTTTGCCGAACTTAGAAGACGACTCAAAATGCGAGGTACTTTAACAATTTATAGTTTAAAATTTTCTTAAATTGATATGTCTCAAAATAATGCAATTTAATTTGAAAGTAATTATATATATATTCATCTATGTGGTCCGAGCCAAATATTCTCCAACGCTCAAATAAGTGATTGTATGCATAAGTATGTGTGTGTACACATATACACACGCATGAATATGTGCATAGATGAGCATGTGTGTATATGTGTACACACACACACTTATGCATACAATCGCTTATTTGAGCGTTAGAGAATATTTGGCTCGGACCAAGACCCTAATCTTTTATGCGTTAGCCTTCAGAGTGAGTCCTCATGAAGAGCTCGTCTGCTACACCAATAACTCAACATGATCATCCTCATGAAGAGCTATTGTCCGCTACATCAGTAACTCAACAAGATCATCCTACTATCTCATTTAGGTTTTGCTGCTTGAATCTTGCAACTATCTGTACCTGATAGATATTGATGAACCCCTACTAGTAGAACATCACATATCCTAGACGGACTATTCTAGACGGAAATTTTTCCGTCTAGTTTGCTATTAAACTAGACGGAAAATTTCCGTCTAGAATATTCCGTCTAGAATAAACATTCTAGACGGAAATTTCCGTCTAGAATAGAAAAGTAAACGGATTTTTTATTTTTATTTTTTTTAAAAATTAACCAACTATCCTAGACGGAAATTTCCGTCTAGTATACATCCTAGACGGAAATTTCCGTCTAGGATACGTTACCCATTTTTTAAAAAATTTAACCCATCAAAATTTCGCCGCCCCCGTTTCCCCCCAAAATTTCGTCACCCATATTTCCCCCAAAACCGAAATTTGCAGAAAAAGCTATCTTTCACTTCCTACTCTTCTCCCCCTCTCTAATCACCACCCTCTCCGGCGAAATCGGTTCCCTCCTCTCCCAAACCCATTACACTCCACCCGAATCCGACTCCATCTCCGTCAAATCCCTCCTCCAATCCCTCCTCCCCCAAAACTGAGCCTTCTCCTCTCCCGAACAAACCCTAGATTTCCTCCTCTGCCTCTGTTTCCTCTCCTCGCCCCTGCTCACTTCCCAACCCTCGATGCACCTCTCTATCCTCAACAGTTCTCGAAACATCGGCCGGCGAGCTCATGGCGAAGGAGCGGAGGCAATTGAGGAAAGAGCGGAGGCATCGATCGATGGAGAATCTCTTGAGCTCGAAGTCAAGCACAAGGATAACGGCTCTTGGCACCCTTGCTATGTTTCACTGAGGTCTATTTTCCAATCCTTTAGACTTGAAATTCTGAGGGCTTTAATGGGTTTTTTTAGCTTGATCACAGGTTTTTATGAGCGAAGTATGTTATTGGGTTTCCCTTAAAATGTTTAGATTCTTAGTATACAACTTGATTTCCGAGTGTTTTACCTTTTGGCCTGAGATTTATTTTGTAGACTTTGGGGTTTTGAAGTACAAATGTCGCGCTGATGCATTCAATTTTGTACCGCACGACGAGAAGATCTAATTTTGTATTAGAACGACACTAGTGTGCAGCCCGTGCGCAGCACGGTGTTTTTTTAAATGCTTATGTTATATATATATATACTAGTGTGCAGCCCGTGCGCAGCACGGTGTTTTTTTTGCTACAGTGTTCCCGCCGTTTTTAAACTCTCCCGGTTTGAATTTTCTGGGGTGCTACAGTAACTCGCCTGCTACAGTGCCATTCCCGAGCTGCCACAGTAACCGATCTGCTACAGTGCCTTTTAAATTTTTCAGCTGCTACAGTAAATCTACTGTAGCATTTACTGTAGCATGAACAGTGACTTTTTGTTTCTCCCATTTGTATAAAAGAATAGATACGTTAGTACTAAGCAGTCCACCATAGGTTATTCTTTATTTGGGTAATAAATTAGTTGCAATTTATTATCTAACTGAGCGTAAATTTGGTATATCTTGACTTATGGAGAATTATTTTTGGAAATTATTCATTTGGTTTAGTTAATGTTCTTCGATACTTTAATAATGTGCTTGCTGCGTCAATAACTTTTTTTCTCTCCAAATCAACAATAGATTAAGTGTATTTTATTACATAAACCTTCTCATGAATCAATGTTTTTGACCAATATTGTTGGATTTAAATCTAATTAAATCTATTTGTGGGCACATATGATTAATCAACGTGTATTACTATCTGTTGGATTTAAATCTAATTAAATCTATTTGTGGGCACATATGATTAATCAACGTGTATTACTATCTTTAAGGATAACCCACTTAAAGTGATCAATCAATTGGCACATATGATTAATCAACGTGTATTACTATCTTTAAGGATAACCCACTTAAAGTGATCAATCAATTTGAGTTAATAGGTATTTAAATAAATCATGGGGGTTATATGTGCAGATACCAGGTTGTAAATGTAATTTGATGAGGGGCCAAATTACAAATGTACAACACCTATATATAAGGAGTTATGGTCCCTAATCTAGGGTTAACCACTCTCATTCTCTTATCCCCATCTAAAGAGATCCATAAGAGAGAAACCCTAAGGTTAGAAGATCATCAAAACTCTAATCAGGTTTTCTTCAATGCATTCAGGTATATGCTTCCGTACCTTTTGATTCTTGTTAATATCTTTGAATTAAATCATGGCTTTATGGTTTAGATCTCAAGTTTTTATTAGATCTAACAAGTGGTATCAGAGCCACCATTGATTTGTTCTAAGATATTAAGATTAAAATTAGGGTTCTTTGATCTTAATTTGTGTTTGATTCGGATCCGTTCACGGATGAACAGTAAAGTTTCTTATTTTCGGATGAACAGTAACCGTTTTATTTTCGGTGAACAGTAAATTTTTTAAACTTTCGAGAGAACAGAAAAAAAATTATTTTCGGATGAACAGTAAAGATTTTTATTTTCGGATGAATAGTAAAATTCTCATGTTGTTTGGTTTTTTCTTTCGATTTTTGGATCTGTAGCATTTATGAACTCTAAAGTTCATTTATGAATAGTAAAATAATTTCTTTTGTTCTCTGGTGTACGTCAGACTTAGACGAAGAACAGGTTCAGCCGGGAGATCATTAGGAGCCAGAGGATTCTCAGCAGGAGTGCCCTGCAGACGGAGCCGAAGAAGCTGAAGCTTAGTTATTGGTCCTCCGTTTTCTTTTGTACTACCTTCCATTTCTATTTGATCAGTGTATTTTGTATCTTTTCAGTATTCATTTGTTCATATTTGTATAAGGGTACGTTTGACCCATATTTTATGTCTGGGATGATTTACCATTGATGATATGTCTATTTTTATTCTGGGTTGTCTTTATATTCTTGCTATGTGTGATCGGGGACCTGTGACTTCGCATTGTACTTATTTCTAGACGCTTAGCGTATTGGATTAAGAAGAAAAGAAAAGAGAAAAATAATGATATTGTATATTTTTTCTCAATCTAATACGTCGCGGGCTTGTTCACGTTCCGATTCCCGGGTATTTTGGGAAGCGGGGCATGACAGGTTTTTTTGGTCCCATGCAGGTTGGGAAGCGGGGCATGACAGGTTTTTTTGGTGGCCCATGCAGGTCACGGTCCCGAGTCCTCACTAGTAAGAATATAGTAGACAATTTAGATACATATCACATTTCATCCGTGAGACTATTCGTGAGCCTTATCCCATTTCCTCAATAGATTTCGTTTCGTCCCTATCTTATCACTTTTTGACTCCAGAACTTTCCACTATTCTTGTCTTGTAACTTCCCCTTGTTTCTTGTCTCATCTGCTTATGGATATCATTCCATATCTCTGTCCTTGGGTTTAATTCCGAGGGCGAAATTTGTTTTAAGGGGGGTAGGATGTAACAACCGTAATTTTTGATACGTGTTTGAATTATTTTTCTAGTATTTAAAATGTTATATTATATTTTATTAATATTTTTCCTAATTTCTGGAATTTTCTGAGTTTTCAAAATAAATAAATAATAAAATATATAGTCTTGTATTTATTAATTCTGCTAAATATTAATTTATGGTTTAGTGATTTTTTATATATAATCTTTTAGTAGCTAATATTATTAGTGACATTGTTATTATTAATGTAAACCTGAGCTTAGTATATTAGTACATATGTAAATATATATAAATATTTAGCTGCTAATTATTTATTAATATTATTATATGTTTAATTATTAATATAATGTTTATTTTGAAAAATCATGCAAAATATTCCCATAATATTCTCTCCCTTAATTTCCTCCAATTTGAATTCCTTCCAAATTCTTTTTCCCAATCACCCCCTTAATCATGTTTATTTTATACCATTTCTCTTCTCAATCACGTGCGTTTATCTATCCTTCCATTTTCTCTCATTTTCAAATTTCAAAACCAACTAATCAAATATTTTCTCTCTCTCCCACGTACCCCCTCTCTCTCTCCATCAGTTCACCCA
>NC_033797.1:105295769-105299846 GCF_001876935.1 Asparagus officinalis
CCCTGAGCTCCTCTCCTCCGCTGGTCGACCGCCGAGCCGCTGCCCTGACCCACCTCCAAACGCCCACGCCGCTGCCCCTCTTGAGTCTCCTCCCCTCGTCGCTCAACCGCGAGCCCCGACGCCCAAGGTTGCTGCCAACGACCACCAACCGCAACCACCAACGCCTCTCCTTCGTCGCACGCCACCTGTTCGATGATATGCCGACGCAGTCCAGACCCGCCACAGACGTCGCTTGAGATCCGTCGTACCGCGTCCGCATCGGTGCCGTCGCCTCGTCGTCAGACCCCACGGTCTCGCAGGCAAGATCCCGATCCTTGTTTAGTTTCGTTCCAATTTTTATATTCATCGTAGATTATTTATGTGCAAGATTCCGCTCTCCTGTTTCGTAGTTTGATTATTTACATTTTTTTATGAATTATTTGTATAGTTTAATTGTGTCGTATTTATCTGCGTGGGTTGTTTGGTGAACAATATTGATTTACATAATGGATATGTGATAAATGACATTTTCAGAATAATTATAAGGAATTAAAATAATTTAGTTCAGCAAAAGGATTATTTTTAGATAATTATAATAATTTAAAAGAATTTATTTTGGAAAATGAATTAGTTTAGATTAATTGTTAAGCGAAATAATTTAAAATGAATTAAATTTAGAAAAAGATTATTTTCTGATTATGTAGCTGCTATTTATGATTTATAATTCTTATTTTGATTATCTGAAATATTATGATATTATTACACTTGATTAGTTGCATTGATTGATTGCTCCATGTTGTGATTGAGAATCATTAGGAGTTTATGATTATAGTAACCCGTATGACACAGTTAGGATCTAGAACACCGTGTGTTCGCGGGAAAAATCGTGTCTTTCTTCATTGATTCCATTGCACTCTTAGATAACAACTTTTTGAGTTATAAAAGATCCGGTCTTTTTATAAGATCCGGTTACAATAAAAATCAAAGAAAAGAAAAGAAAGATTACAACTTTTTATCCTTATTTGTCGAACAAATCACGAGCTCCTGTTTTGCGGTCGCTCGCTTTGTGGGTTCTTCGCCTGCGCCAGGGTTTATCCATGGACCACCGTGAGATCTAGATCCAGTCGGATCTACGTAGTACGACGGGTATTATTTCACCAAGGAAATAATAGCCGGGGGATTGGTTCACCAAGGAAACCAATCGCCCCAAATCTCGGGAGCAAAGGCCAGCTTTGATCGAGTACGCCTGCGTAGATCTGAGATCCGGTCCTCTGCGCATCTCTTGCCTTATTTGGCGTTGAACGACGACCTAGCACCAGATGCCTGGGTGTTGATGAACAAAGTTCCGAAGGCCCTAAATTTGAATTTTTTTTTAATCTGAGTCTTCAAATCCAGCAGGGGCATTCGCCTCCAAAAAATCCAGACTATTTCAAATGAACCAAGGGGGCCTATTTATTAGAGCTCTCTGAACTGTGCCCGCGGCACAGATCTGGGTTCGGGCAGCTATGGGTTGGCCGGCACTGGGCCGGAGCACCCGATGGGTGCTCGCCTTGGGCCGAGCCCCCCTTAGGCTGTTTGGTTCGTCGTTTTGCGTTGTATCCGTTTTTCGGTTCTGTCCGTGATTCGGTTGACTTAAACTCTGATTTGTTGATTGATTTTGGCAGTTAAATCCGATTCCTGATTTGGCAGTAAATCCACTTCTGAGTTCGAGTCCGAAACTGATTCTTGATTCGTCGTGAGTTCGTCTGAGTTTGCCCTTGGTTGGATGACTCGTTGACTCTATCGAAAACTTGGCTTGATTCCACCACGCGACACTGGATATATCGGGGGCGGGGACGAGGCGTCAACCGCGGCGCCGCGGGCGCGGGTGGTGCCGAGCGGAGCGAAGGGACCGAAGAAACATGGAGATGCAGTTTGTGGTTATCGTCTATTAACTACAACCCTTTCATAGTTGTATATACAATTTTTATCTTCTTATTTATATCCTCTAACATATAATGTAGCCTTATTATAGTTTTTATCTTTATTGAACAAAATCATACGATCATATACCCAATTACCCCAACTTACTGGTATTTCTATATTATATATAATCTTTTTTTACTTAATATATTACTCTAACCTCACAATATCGAACCATTTTCTTAATTCTCCTAACATCCCAACTAATATACTAAACCGAACCAACACACCTACATACATACTTGCTATATCAGGCATAATATTTCATTTCCTAATTTTAAATTTCCTTTACATTATTTATATATCTCATTAACATGTTCTCTCTTCTACTTTTCATTCCGTAAACGCTTAATATTTTACAATATTTTTTAAATCTAAATATACCTCATCGATCTCATTTTATCCTCAATTATAATATATTTTTCCAAATCTACTCAACACTCTTTTTATGATATCTCTTTTTTTTGTCTCAATTCTTTTACTATTTTTATGGATGTTTTTATACTAATACAAACATAAAATGATACTTACTCACTAAATTATAACAAATCATTCAACATTATCATCCAAAAACCACTAAGTTTATTTTAACTTTAATACCAATTTACGTATTATCTGTTTATTCATCATTAACTTAATTTTAACCATATTTTCACTAACACAAATTCTTTTACACTCATATATTCATTTATCATTCTTATATAATAATCTTAACATCATTATTTAAACTCAATTTTCATTTATCAGAAATCAAATAAAATATCCGCGGTGTAATAATCTCTGTCGTCGGATTATCTAAATCCGTTCCGCATGTGACGTTGTGCTAAGAGAGTTAACGCTCTTAGTGCTACGATATTGAATACGTAGACTTCGCCTTTCTCATGAGAATAGACTACCCGGCGACGCGTGTTAGGCGTTGACTTTAGGATTTTTAGCTAACCCCCAGCCTTTAACGGGTTTGATTAGCCTTTACCGACTACCGTTTGAGTCGGGCTAGCATGCGGATTGTCTAAATCCGTTCCGCATGTAACGTTGTGCTAAGAGAGTGAATTCTCTTAGACTTTGTGCTATGATGTTGAATACATAGGCTTCGCCATTGTTACGGGAATAGGCTACCCGGCAACGTGTATTAGACGTTGACTTATCCCTACTTAGGCTTCGGGATGAGATACCCCAGAATCGAACTCTGGTGTCTTTTTCAATCGGTAAAAGACTAAACCGGCGACGCGTGTTAGGCGTCGGCATATCCTTTCTTAGGATTCAGGATGAAATTCCCCATGCGTGTAAGGCATGGATTTTGGTGTTATTAATAACAACCTACCACAATGTTGAATATGTGTTTTCAACGGTTAAGAACTAACCGGCAGCGCGGGTTAAGCGCAGACTTATCCCTGCTTAGGTTTCAGGATAGAATACCCCAGAACCGAACTCTGGTGTCTTTTTCTACAGAAAAAGACTAAACCGGCAGCGCGTGTTAGGCGCAGACTTATCCCTGCTTAGGATTCGGGATAAACTTCCTAGTACCTGTGAGGCATAGATTTTGGGAGTTTGAAAAAGTGGAGTCTTCTCTTGGGGCAAAGACAAACCCGATGCGGGGGAGGAAGAATTTTATATTCTATCTCCCAACACTGAAGAGGAAGAATTTTATATCCTATCTCTAGTTGGAAAGGAGACTCGAGGTGGGATCTCCACCCTCAAAATCCGGAAAGGTGAAACTAAGAGTGGGATCTCCACTCCGAGAATCGAAAAGATTCGGATAACCCTAACTGTCGGAAGGTTTGATTACTGAACTAAAGATGGATTTCTCGTTTATCGAGAGTGAATTATGGTTTTGACCCTAACTGTAGGAAGGTTTGGCCAAATGGGAGTTTGAGGTGACCCTAACTGTAGGAAGGTTTGATCACTTGATTTGAAAGTGGACCTCTCGTTCATTGGAGGAATCGAGAGGGGATTTTGACTGTGGTCCTAACTGTAGGAAGGTTTGACCAATTGGGAGGTTTGAGACGATCCTAACTGTAGGAAGGTTTGATCGCTCGATCTGTGGACTTCTCGTTCATTGGGGGAATAGAGAGGGGGAGAGTGTTGAGTGCACAGACGCGGTGAGAATTTGAATGGGAGTTTCTTATTCATCATCTT
>NC_033797.1:105300846-105448054 GCF_001876935.1 Asparagus officinalis
ATTGGGGGAATCGAGAGGGGATTGTGGCTTTGGTCCTAACTTTTACAGGTTTGACCAGAAAGCAAAGAAGGTGGAATACGGGTAGCAAAAAGAGTGCCAACTCGTATTATCACTCAAAGGGAGACTTTAATGTTAGGCGTTTAGGACCTAGCACGTTAAGTCTGAGAAATGCCAACGACGGGCAAATAGAAACGTTGGTGGATCCCCTGTCGTTTAATTTGATCAGTGGATGGTTTGGTGAGGAAAAATTAACCTATCAGAGGATTAGATCTCATCTCACAAAAATAACTCATAAGAGTTGGGGAATCTTGATAAAAATAAGAGGAGACATTCTGATCTTCAGAGTTCGAATGTAGATTTCTTATTTGTCAATTCCACAATGACTGGGTTATCCCTAAGAATACCCATGTGGTATTCTTCCGGGAACTTCCCGATGCATTGGTTTATCCACCCCCAGCTTCTCTCTTGGAACTGTGTTTGACTTTGTTATCCGACCGGGTTATCCTTAAGAATATTAGCGTAATATCCTCCAGGAACTTCCCGTCACATAATTCGTCCACCCCCAGTTTCCTCTGCGGAACTGGTTCGGATATTTATTCTCAGTTACTTGACCGGGTTATCCTTAAGAATATTAGCGTAATATTCTCCAGGAATTTCCCGTCAAAAGTGGGAAACAGTTTAGACTCATATACCTATTGGAGTATGTAGAGAGCAGTTTAACCTCATGCACCTGTTGGAGGATTGAGAAGCAGTTTATACTCGTATATTCTTCGGAGTATTGAGAAGCAGTTTATACTCGTATACTCTGTCAGAGTGGCAGGGAGCAGTTTAACCTCTTATACCGGTCGGAGGATTGAGAAGCAGTTTATACTCATATACTCTGTCGGAGTATTAAGGAGCAGTTTATACTCTTATACTTGTCGGAGTGTTGAGAAGCAGTTTATACTCGTATACTCGTAGGAGTTTTGCCATTCTCAAATGGATTACCCTAGCGTTATGACGCCGGCTTCAACCAAGGTTTGGATGCTATTCTTTAAAGTAAAGCAAGTCTTGGTGGGATGAAGGATCCTCCTGTGGTACGCGCAGTACTTCGGATCCGCAGAATCGTCAGCTTCCTCCTGATTCATGATGGGCGGGAGCTTGATTTTGTTGTTTTCGAGAAGAGACTCGAAGATGGCGGGAATGTCTTCGTCCTTGAACGAGTACCCTTCCTGGGCCTCTCGATCCGAAGTCTTCTGCTGTCTTCGGAGCGGCTGTTGTGGCGTTTGATCATCGTCAATAACTGTTGTAGGTGTGTCTCCTTCATCATGAGGTACGAGACTCGAATTCAGAGGGCTAACCATCGGTTGGCTCCTCTCGACCTTCCTCCTTCTGAGGAAGCGTTCGGCCTGTTCTCCGCGCACCTTCAACTCTTTCCAGGTATTGAGCGGCTCCATTCCCATAACATCCAAGATGTTAACGGACAAGTTGTTATGACAAGTCTGCAAGATGAACTCCTCCGTAATGGGATCCTTGCAGTTCATTGCCTGATTGCGGAAACGTTTGATGAAGGTATCCACCGACTCTCTGTCTCTTTGTTTCATATCGAAGAGTGTCCTGACCGACACTTCGGTGCCATCATCGAAGAAATGGGCGATGAACATGCTTTCCAGGTCCTCCCAGCTGTTGATGCTTCCGGGCTTGAGACGACGGTACCAATCGAAAGCGGGCCCGCGAAGGGTGCCAACGAATGACCGAACCATCAAAGGCTCGTTGCCAGAGATCACCCCCAAGTGGGACTTGAAATAAATCAGATGCTGAGTGGGCGAGCCCTTCCCGCCGAACGGTGTGAAGTTGATCAGGTTGAACTTTGCCGGATACGGGATCGAATCCCACTCTTTCGGGTAAGGACACGGAATGCTGGTCTTCTTCACCTCTCGAGCAGACATCAGAGCGTCGATTTTTCTTTCGAGATCCTTCATCTTTTCGGCCTGATCTATATCCTGTTTTGGACAATTGTCGAGAGGAATGATACGGCCACCCCCAGTGTTATCATTATTGGTGGGTCCACCCCCAGCGTTGTTATTTTTAGTGGGACCACCCTCAGTATTCTTGGGCGGTGCGTCGGTCATGACGAATTCGTCCACCTCTGGATCGCTGTCAACTGCGGCGTTCTGGGTGTGACGGTCGGACTCAACTAGCTGGTTCGACAAAGCTCGGATTTGTTGGTCGTGCATTTGTCTCATCTCTTGCATAGCCATTTCCATTTCGAACTTGAAGATTTCCTTCTGTTTAGCCAGGGCCTCTTCAATGATTTTGGCTATCTGCTCGGTGTTGACCATGAACACCTCTCGAGCTTGCCCTATGCTAGACGTTGTATCGTCGGAGGCGAGCGCGGAATGAGAATCTGAGAACTCATCATCGGAATGGACTCCTTCATGGACCCCATGGTCATTGTTATATCCGACGGCTTCTAGCTGAAGCTGAGTTATTCCCGAATTGACCCTGCTTCCTAGAGAGAAATTAGGGTCAGAACCACTTGAAATGATTGGGGATTTTCCCTTGTTGACCATGTTGATGGTAACTTCTGGGCACTCCTCATCTCGAGCAACCGATCCTTTTTGGTGGAAACGCCCTGATTTGGGCTTCGTGTTCCATCGGAGATTCTCTCGAATACTGAGACCCTCCGCAGAGCGGTCTTGGGGCAGCTACACATTGATAATACTGCCCTGATAATTTTGATACACTGTTGATAATACTGCCCTGATAAATTTGGTACACGGACAGTGAGAATCCGCTTCCGGGGTGTTTCTCTTTCGAGATTCAATCGCACCCCCAGCCTGATAGTACAACTCACTGACGTTGCAGTCGGAGTAACCTATCGGCTGCTCACATGGGTTCTCAAGTATAACGCGTTCGTCTGTCCGACACGTTTTCTTCTGAGTAAACATTGCCTTGTTGGCATTTACAGGAGTCACACGTTTGGAATCACACCTTTGTGAGGGTGAAACCTTAACGGGCTCCTGATTTTCTGCACGCATCGCCAAGCGGGTTGTTGCAGAGATCGATTTGTTAGGAGATCGTGTACGACCCCCAGTCTGGATGTTGGCTCGAAGCTCCTTCAACGATCCCCAGCTTTCCTTGACAAGCGCTTTTCCTCGATTCTCGGGTAGAGCATCGATACGGTTGTTCAGAGGATTCCTAGACTCGGGGAATTCCATGCTGTGGTGGGGCTTCACCGAAGGTTCGGGACCTGAAATGGACGAAGGTTGGAGAGCAATATTACCTGCTTTTACCTTAGGCGTTGATTCGACCTTTGGTATCCAAACTCGTTCGGACCTCGGCGATCTCTTAACGGCCTCTCCCTTTAGCATTTCTCGTGCTTTTTGGACCAGGGCTCGGGCATGCGCACGCAAGGCGCGGCGCTTCTGGATTCGCTCCTCGAGAGTAGAACGGGTTCTTCTGACATGAACCCATTTGTTCGTTTCTGCTTCGGAGGAGGGGCTGGTTGTTTGCCGTGGTTGCTCCTGGCGTTGCCTGGATTTTAGATCCACGTTATAGCGGATCCCATCCATTGGCTCCAAAGCCTCGGCCAGCTGACGAGCAAGACGTTGACGCTGTCTTTGTCGTGCTCTCTTTGATAATGCCGGAGCGTCTTCAGAAGCCATCTCCTCGGCGGAAGAGGAATCCGGATCTGCGATCTCGACCAGGTTGGACGACGTGGGGACGTCGCGTGGTGCAAGTGCAGAGGCGGCAACGGGGTCTTGGATTTTTGAACCGAAGGACCTGCAATCATTTATGAAAGAGGTTACCTTTCTGTACCCGTTTGGAGAGGCGGATCTGGAGGAGGAGGAAGAGAGGCCTTCTTTGAACCGTTGTTGATCGAGCTCGTGTTCTTCATTCACCCCGATCTTGAGTGCTGGTTGCGTCACGACGGCGTCGGTTGCGATGCCGTTGGCTCCCACTGTGGTCGCCAGTCTGTTTGCGGAAAAAGTTGCTGTATTCATTGCTGCATTCATTACAACTTCAATCGTTACAATGAAATAAAAAGATAGCCTTTTTATAAGACCGGTACACAATGAAAACAAAAGAAATACAACTCTTTTCAAACAAACGCAAGATCTGTTTGTCATCTCTTGCTTGCGTGGGTCTTTTGCCTGTGACGGGGATGTTGATATCCGTGGACCACCGGGGCACTCAGATCTGGTCCGAGAAAATCGGGCAGAGTTTCGTCTATCCGCGGGGGGATTTTAGAAACTCTGAACTTCGTCGATCTGCGTGAGATCTAGAAGTTTACAGCTCCTATCTCGGATAATCGAGATATTCGCTCTACTTAGTATCACCGCTAAGGGGCAACACTAAGGAAAAGAGAATGGGGAATGAAGAAGAAGACTCCTTTGCTGCAGAAGGCTCGCTCACTCCTCGATCCGGCAGGGCTTCGCCGCTCTCTTAGAAAACCCCGACTCCTTCCTCCGGCAGGGCTTCGCCGCTCCTCTCTGGAATTTCAGATCTCAAAGGCTAGAGCTCTAGATCTGAAATTCCTCTCCCAAAACCAAGGCCAAGAGAATGGAGGCCCTAGGGGCCTATTTATAGGAAAACAAAGGGGGGTAGGGGCTGGTTGAGGACACCCCCTAGGGGGGTGTCTCGGCTCCAAAACCGAGACACCCCTTGGGGTGTCTCGGCCATGGCCGAGACACCCCCCATGGGGTGTCTCGGCCAAGGCCGAGACACCGTTTCGTCCTGGCCGGGATGCCCCCGGGTGTCTCAGTCTGGTCCGAGGCCTTCCGGGTGTGTTTGCCGTTGATTCGCCGTCCCGACTCGGATTTGAGAGATTTCGGATGCGTTGGATGCGCGACTCCGCCGTTGACTCGCGGTTGATTCGTCGTCCGGATTCGGATTTGAGTGATTCCGGGTGCGTTGGATGCGCGACGAAGAGTTTGACCTGCTCTGGTGATTGGATTATCTGTAGAGTGGTCGAGGCATGAAGGGCGTTGTCCTTTTTGTGAACAGTGCCGGGTTCCCGATTGGTCCGGGTCTTCGTGATTCCGAAGTCCTATCCGCTCATGTAACTCGTCGATTCACTTCAGTCGTTCGTCGACGTCGATTAGGCTCATGTGGATTGGGTGGTGACGTCCATCGTCGCTCGTTAACACTGAACCGGTTGTGGAGAACTATAGGCAATTTTTGATGCCTACAGATACCCCCTCCAAAGTGTTCCTGACTCGTTTCTTTTATAGAAGAGGCTGGAATACTTTGGATGTGATTGATCTGGCCTTCAGTCGGCGTAGTTAGCTTCAACTCTTGACTCTTTCGATTTTCGATCTATCCGATGCTTTGACGAATAGCCGAGGTTCTTCCGGCGCTGCGTTTATCGTCTGGCCGTCGTCGGAGTCTCGAGTCTGCAGCTGATGAATTGAGTTTGGCTCGTGTCATTGAGTTGACTTTGAACTACCTCCGCCACATTGTGCTGGCTTAGGGTTTCGGATCCCCGTGTGTTGGCTTTTTATCGCAACGCGTTGACCGGCGTTGACCTAGGGTTACGCGTTGACCGGCGTCCACCCTAGGGTTTCGAATCGTCGAACGTTGACTTCGGTTGCAACGCGTTGACTGGCGTTGACCTAGGGTTACGCGTTGACCGGCGCTGACCCTAGGGTTTACGGATCGCCATTAACACAGTTTATACTCGTACGTTTGCTGGAGTATACACAGTTTAAGCTCTTAAGGTATTGGAGCATCGCGGTCCCAAGTGTCGGGGCTGCATGACCAACTGTTAAAGTTGATTCATCTGCATGTGTGGATTTTGTCCCGAATTTGTTGGGTGCTCGAGTCACGAGACCAACTAGGGGAGTTGATGCGTCAATGACTCGCAGTTATAGAATTTTTGGCAAATCCTCAGCCATCAACGGATTTGATGAGCCTTTACCGACTACCGTTTGAGTCGGGCTAGCATGCGGATTGTTTAAGTCCGTTCCGCATGTGACGTTGTGCTAAGAGAGTTAACGCTCTTAGTGCTACGATATTGAATACGTAGACTTCGTCTTTCTCACGGGAATAGACTACCCGGCGACGCGTGTTAGGCGTTGACTTTAGGATTTTTGGCTAATCCCCAGCCTTCAACGGATTTGATTAGCCTTTACCGACTACCGTTTGAGTCGGGCTAGCATGCGGATTGTTTAAGTCCGCTCCTATGTGACGTTTAAGCTAAAAGAGTTAACCCTTTTAGTGCTACGATATTGAATACGTAGACTTCGTCTTTCTCACGGGAATAGACTACCCGGCAACGCGTGTTAGGCGTTGACTTTAGGATTTTTGGCTAATCCCCAGCCTTCAACGGATTTGATTAGCCTTTACCGACTACCGTTTGAGTCGGGCTAGCATGCGGATTGTTTAAGTCCGCTCCTATGTGACGTTTAAGCTAAAAGAGTTAACCCTTTTAGTGCTACGATATTGAATACGTAGACTTCGTCTTTCTCACGGGAATAGACTACCCGGCAACGCGTGTTAGGCGCTGACTTATCCTTACTTAGGATTCAGGATAAAATTCCCCGTGCGTGTGAGGCACGGATTATGGTGTTATAATAACAACCTGCCACAATGTTGAATATGTGGTCTTTTGTCCTTTTTACGGTCAAGGACTAACCGGCAATGCGTGTTAGACATAGGCTTTGGGATTTTTGGCAAACCCCCAGCCATCAACGGGTTTGATGTGCCTTTACCGATTACCGTTTGAATCGGGCTAGCATGTGAATTATTAAAACCCGTTTCACATGTAACGTTGTGCTAAGAGAATTACTTCCCTTAGACTTAATGCTATGATTTTGAATACATAGACTTCGTCTTTCTTACGGGAATAGACTACCCGGCAACGCGTGTTAGGCGTTGACTTATCCCTACTCAGGCTTCGGGATAAAATTCCCCGTGCATCGAGTGCCCGGATTTGACAATCGTGTCTTTTCTAAAAGCAAAGACAGATTGAGAAACGGGAGAGGAAGAATT
Organism: Asparagus officinalis; assembly: GCF_001876935.1. Taxonomy (NCBI): domain Eukaryota; kingdom Viridiplantae; phylum Streptophyta; class Magnoliopsida; order Asparagales; family Asparagaceae; genus Asparagus; species Asparagus officinalis. The sequence continues at coordinate 105,307,822 of NC_033797.1, forward strand.
TTATATTCTATCTCCCGGTGCTGAAGAGGAAGAATTTTATATTCTATCTTCGGCCGGAAAGGGAACTTGAGGTGGGATCCCCCACCCCCAGAATCCGGAATGATGAACTGGGAGTGGGTTCTCCACTCCGAGCATCGGAAAGGTCCGAGGAGAGGAAGAATTTTATATTCTATCTCCCGGTGCTGAAGAGGAAGAATTTTATATTCTATCTACAGCTGGAAAGGAAACTCGAGGTGGGATCTCCACCCCCAGAATCCGGAAGGATGAAACTAAGAGTGGGATCTCCACTCCGAGAATCGTAACAATTCGGATAACCCTAACTGTCGGAAGGTTTGATTACCCGATTTGGAAGTGGACCTCTCGTTCATTGGGGGAATCGAGAGGAGATTTTGGCTGTGGCCCTAACTGTATGAATGTTTGACCAAGCAGGAGTTTGAGACGACCTAACTGTCGGAAGGTTTGATCGCTCGATTTGAAGGTGGACCTCTCGTTCATTGGAGGAATCGAGAGGGGATTTTGGCTTTGGCCCTAACTTTTATAGGTTTGACCAGAACGCAAAGAGAGTGGAATACGGGTAGCAAAGAAAGTGCCAACCCATATTACCACTCAAAGGGAGACTTTAATGTTAGGCGTTTAGGACCTAGCACGTTGAGTCTGAGAAACGCCAATGACTGGCAGATGGGAATGTTGGTGGGTCCACTGTCGTTTGATTTGATCAGCGGATGGTTTGGTGAGGAAAGATTAACCTACCAGAAGATTGGATCTCTTCTCACAAAAATAACTCATAAGAGTTAGAGAATAAGAAGAGACATTCTGACCTTCAGAGTTCGAATGTAGATTTCTCCTTCGTCAATTCCACAAAGACCGGGTTATCCCTAAGAATACCCATGTGGTATTCTTTCGGGAACTTCCCGATGCATTGGATTATCCACCCCCAGCTTCTCTCTTGGAACTGGGTTTGATTTTGTTGTCCGACCGGGTTATCCTTAAGAATATTAGCGTAATATCCTCCAGGAACTTCCCGTCAATGGTAGGAAATAGTTTAGACTCATATACCTATTGGAGTATCAGGGAGCAGTTTAACCTCTTATACCGGTAGGAGGAATGAGAAACAGTTTATACTCGTATACTCTTTGGAGTCGTAAGAAGCAGTTTATACTCTTATACTTATCGGAGTGTTGAGAAGCAGTTTATACTCGTATACTCGTCGGAGTTTTGAGAAACAGTTTATACTCTTGTACTCTTTGGAGTATTGAGGAACAGTTTATACTCTTGTACTCTTTGGAGTATTGAGGAACAGTTTATACTCTTGTACTCTTTGGAGTATTGAGGAACAGTTTATACTCTTGTACTCTTTGGAGTATTGAGGAACAGTTTATACTCTTGTACTCTTTGGAGTATTGAGGAACAGTTTATACTCTTGTACTCTTTGGAGTATTGAGGAACAGTTTATACTCTTGTACTCTTTGGAGTATTGAGGAACAGTTTATACTCTTGTACTCTTTGGAGTATTGAGGAACAGTTTATACTCTTGTACTCTTTGGAGTATTGAGGAACAGTTTATACTCTTGTACTCTTTGGAGTATTGAGGAACAGTTTATACTCTTGTACTCTTTGGAGTATTGAGGAACAGTTTATACTCTTGTACTCTTTGGAGTATTGAGGAACAGTTTATACTCTTGTACTCTTTGGAGTATTGAGGAACAGTTTATACTCTTGTACTCTTTGGAGTATTGAGGAACAGTTTATACTCTTGTACTCTTTGGAGTATTGAGGAACAGTTTATACTCTTGTACTCTTTGGAGTATTGAGGAACAGTTTATACTCTTGTACTCTTTGGAGTATTGAGGAACAGTTTATACTCTTGTACTCTTTGGAGTATTGAGGAACAGTTTATACTCTTGTACTCTTTGGAGTATTGAGGAACAGTTTATACTCTTGTACTCTTTGGAGTATTGAGGAACAGTTTATACTCTTGTACTCTTTGGAGTATTGAGGAACAGTTTATACTCTTGTACTCTTTGGAGTATTGAGGAACAGTTTATACTCTTGTACTCTTTGGAGTATTGAGGAACAGTTTATACTCTTGTACTCTTTGGAGTATTGAGGAACAGTTTATACTCTTGTACTCTTTGGAGTATTGAGGAACAGTTTATACTCTTGTACTCTTTGGAGTATTGAGGAACAGTTTATACTCTTGTACTCTTTGGAGTATTGAGGAACAGTTTATACTCTTGTACTCTTTGGAGTATTGAGGAACAGTTTATACTCTTGTACTCTTTGGAGTATTGAGGAACAGTTTATACTCTTGTACTCTTTGGAGTATTGAGGAACAGTTTATACTCTTGTACTCTTTGGAGTATTGAGGAACAGTTTATACTCTTGTACTCTTTGGAGTATTGAGGAACAGTTTATACTCTTGTACTCTTTGGAGTATTGAGGAACAGTTTATACTCTTGTACTCTTTGGAGTATTGAGGAACAGTTTATACTCTTGTACTCTTTGGAGTATTGAGGAACAGTTTATACTCTTGTACTCTTTGGAGTATTGAGGAACAGTTTATACTCTTGTACTCTTTGGAGTATTGAGGAACAGTTTATACTCTTGTACTCTTTGGAGTATTGAGGAACAGTTTATACTCTTGTACTCTTTGGAGTATTGAGGAACAGTTTATACTCTTGTACTCTTTGGAGTATTGAGGAACAGTTTATACTCTTGTACTCTTTGGAGTATTGAGGAACAGTTTATACTCTTGTACTCTTTGGAGTATTGAGGAACAGTTTATACTCTTGTACTCTTTGGAGTATTGAGGAACAGTTTATACTCTTGTACTCTTTGGAGTATTGAGGAACAGTTTATACTCTTGTACTCTTTGGAGTATTGAGGAACAGTTTATACTCTTGTACTCTTTGGAGTATTGAGGAACAGTTTATACTCTTGTACTCTTTGGAGTATTGAGGAACAGTTTATACTCTTGTACTCTTTGGAGTATTGAGGAACAGTTTATACTCTTGTACTCTTTGGAGTATTGAGGAACAGTTTATACTCTTGTACTCTTTGGAGTATTGAGGAACAGTTTATACTCTTGTACTCTTTGGAGTATTGAGGAACAGTTTATACTCTTGTACTCTTTGGAGTATTGAGGAACAGTTTATACTCTTGTACTCTTTGGAGTATTGAGGAACAGTTTATACTCTTGTACTCTTTGGAGTATTGAGGAACAGTTTATACTCTTGTACTCTTTGGAGTATTGAGGAACAGTTTATACTCTTGTACTCTTTGGAGTATTGAGGAACAGTTTATACTCTTGTACTCTTTGGAGTATTGAGGAACAGTTTATACTCTTGTACTCTTTGGAGTATTGAGGAACAGTTTATACTCTTGTACTCTTTGGAGTATTGAGGAACAGTTTATACTCTTGTACTCTTTGGAGTATTGAGGAACAGTTTATACTCTTGTACTCTTTGGAGTATTGAGGAACAGTTTATACTCTTGTACTCTTTGGAGTATTGAGGAACAGTTTATACTCTTGTACTCTTTGGAGTATTGAGGAACAGTTTATACTCTTGTACTCTTTGGAGTATTGAGGAACAGTTTATACTCTTGTACTCTTTGGAGTATTGAGGAACAGTTTATACTCTTGTACTCTTTGGAGTATTGAGGAACAGTTTATACTCTTGTACTCTTTGGAGTATTGAGGAACAGTTTATACTCTTGTACTCTTTGGAGTATTGAGGAACAGTTTATACTCTTGTACTCTTTGGAGTATTGAGGAACAGTTTATACTCTTGTACTCTTTGGAGTATTGAGGAACAGTTTATACTCTTGTACTCTTTGGAGTATTGAGGAACAGTTTATACTCTTGTACTCTTTGGAGTATTGAGGAACAGTTTATACTCTTGTACTCTTTGGAGTATTGAGGAACAGTTTATACTCTTGTACTCTTTGGAGTATTGAGGAACAGTTTATACTCTTGTACTCTTTGGAGTATTGAGGAACAGTTTATACTCTTGTACTCTTTGGAGTATTGAGGAACAGTTTATACTCTTGTACTCTTTGGAGTATTGAGGAACAGTTTATACTCTTGTACTCTTTGGAGTATTGAGGAACAGTTTATACTCTTGTACTCTTTGGAGTATTGAGGAACAGTTTATACTCTTGTACTCTTTGGAGTATTGAGGAACAGTTTATACTCTTGTACTCTTTGGAGTATTGAGGAACAGTTTATACTCTTGTACTCTTTGGAGTATTGAGGAACAGTTTATACTCTTGTACTCTTTGGAGTATTGAGGAACAGTTTATACTCTTGTACTCTTTGGAGTATTGAGGAACAGTTTATACTCTTGTACTCTTTGGAGTATTGAGGAACAGTTTATACTCTTGTACTCTTTGGAGTATTGAGGAACAGTTTATACTCTTGTACTCTTTGGAGTATTGAGGAACAGTTTATACTCTTGTACTCTTTGGAGTATTGAGGAACAGTTTATACTCTTGTACTCTTTGGAGTATTGAGGAACAGTTTATACTCTTGTACTCTTTGGAGTATTGAGGAACAGTTTATACTCTTGTACTCTTTGGAGTATTGAGGAACAGTTTATACTCTTGTACTCTTTGGAGTATTGAGGAACAGTTTATACTCTTGTACTCTTTGGAGTATTGAGGAACAGTTTATACTCTTGTACTCTTTGGAGTATTGAGGAACAGTTTATACTCTTGTACTCTTTGGAGTATTGAGGAACAGTTTATACTCTTGTACTCTTTGGAGTATTGAGGAACAGTTTATACTCTTGTACTCTTTGGAGTATTGAGGAACAGTTTATACTCTTGTACTCTTTGGAGTATTGAGGAACAGTTTATACTCTTGTACTCTTTGGAGTATTGAGGAACAGTTTATACTCTTGTACTCTTTGGAGTATTGAGGAACAGTTTATACTCTTGTACTCTTTGGAGTATTGAGGAACAGTTTATACTCTTGTACTCTTTGGAGTATTGAGGAACAGTTTATACTCTTGTACTCTTTGGAGTATTGAGGAACAGTTTATACTCTTGTACTCTTTGGAGTATTGAGGAACAGTTTATACTCTTGTACTCTTTGGAGTATTGAGGAACAGTTTATACTCTTGTACTCTTTGGAGTATTGAGGAACAGTTTATACTCTTGTACTCTTTGGAGTATTGAGGAACAGTTTATACTCTTGTACTCTTTGGAGTATTGAGGAACAGTTTATACTCTTGTACTCTTTGGAGTATTGAGGAACAGTTTATACTCTTGTACTCTTTGGAGTATTGAGGAACAGTTTATACTCTTGTACTCTTTGGAGTATTGAGGAACAGTTTATACTCTTGTACTCTTTGGAGTATTGAGGAACAGTTTATACTCTTGTACTCTTTGGAGTATTGAGGAACAGTTTATACTCTTGTACTCTTTGGAGTATTGAGGAACAGTTTATACTCTTGTACTCTTTGGAGTATTGATTTTTTTATAGATAATGAGGTTCATGAAGAACCAACACCTCTTCCTCTCCGAGCGTAGAAAATTCTAAAAATGGTTTTAGACGTTGACCATTTATTTTAAAAATGTTACCATTTTTAGGATTTTCTATCTTGACAGCCCCATGTGAGAAAATTTGTTTGACAATAAATGGACCTGTCCATCTTGATCTTAATTTTCCAGGAAAAAGATGCAATTTTGAATTATATAATAAAACTTTCTGTCCTGGAGAGAAATTTTTTCGTAAAATTGATTTATCATGAAAAATTTTGGTTTTCTCTTTTTGTTTTTTCTTTGTAAATTTTTGAGTTTATGTATGCATCATTCCGAATTTCTTCCAACTCATTTATTTGGAGCAATCTGTTTTTACCTGCCGAGTCTGAGTCAAAATTTAACTTTTTTATCGCCCATATTGCTCGATGCTCTAACTCTACTGGTAAGTGACAAGCTTTTCCAAACACTAGTTTGTATGGTGACATCCCCAAATTGGCCTTGAAAGCTGTTCTATATGCCCACAGAGCATCACACAATTTTACAGACCAATCTTTTCTGTTATGATTAACTGTTTTTTCTAAGATTTGTTTGATCTGCCTGTTTGTGACCTCTACTTGTCCACTGGTTTGGGGGTGATAAGGAGTTGACAATTTGTGTGTGATTGAATATTTCCTCATCAGAGCCTCGAAAGAACGGTTACAGAAATGTGTACCGTTATCACTGATGATCGCTCGAGGTACTCCAAACCGGGCAAAAATGTTCTCTTTCAAAAACTTGACAACGACCTTGTTGTCATTAGTTTTGCAAGCTACCGCCTCAGCCTGACGCCTGAGCTCAGTCAACGAACGATGCCGAGGAATCTTCGGCAAATATATGAAACCACTGCCAGTCTTATGAAGCCACTGCTCAGCATCAATAAATAGGACATACGGATCTCTGGCAGAATCGCCAAATAAAAAGTCGGTCTTCTTGAGAGGCTGAATCGAACTGGCATCCTTCACGAGGGGCGCATCTGTAATCAACTGGCGAAGAGCTCGATATCCACCTTCCTTCACCACTTGGGCAACCTCTGTCGACGTGCCCGAAGCAAATTGAGGAGTGACTGGGATAGGGGAAAAATCATCGGAAGGCGAATAATACTCGCCACGGCGCCCGTACACTGCGTGAGATGAGAACGCCCCAGAAGGATATTCCACTGGAAGCAAAAATTTAAACAGTTGTTAGTCTCAATCATAAAAGGAAGTTGAACTCATCCTACGAATGGGTAAGATAGAGTCACTGCCTTATAAAGGGTGAGACGATTTGGCCACATTATGCACTTATAAGATAGGGTATATCGACTATATATCCCTGCCTTATAAGGCACAATGCAGCGTCAAAACGCCCCCTTTATTGATTTTGAGATATGGTTTTGACCAAGCAAAACATATCTTTAAAGCGTCGATCCTCGCCAAGGAGAATCAAGGCTCTTCCCGATTGCCTCACCAAGGAGAACAAAATGGGGATAAAAAGGACCAATTTGTAAATTTCCAAGAAAAAATGGACTAATTTGTAAATTTCCAAAAAATAGCTCACCAGCATAAGAGGGAGGCGCGCCATCAGCCGACGCGGTAGAGGATTGACCCCTCGCAATACGAGACATAGAGACCTGCAAAATAAGTTAAGGAATCAGATCTAGAAAAAGTTCCTCTTTTTTGCAATTCTCCCCCCTGAAAGGTGAGCTCGAGGCGCCAAATCTTAATCCTAACCCTCGCATGCGACCCCACAAATTCATAAATTGAATTAAGCATAAAAAATGCTAAAATGGTTGAGGATTTACCTGAGGGAAAGCTCGTGGATCCAATAAAAATCAGATCTTGAAAGAGACTCAGACCACGGGCTCGAGGGGCCTGAGAGAAATTTTAAATATGGAAGTTTTGAGGGATTTCTCAATCAAAGATCCAAAGGAAGACTAGATCTAATGCAACTATGAAGTTTTGAGGGAGAGGATACTCGAAGTAAGGGGTAAAAAACCCTCTTTTATAATGTTGAACCAAGACCAAATTGAACCGGACCAGACCAAGTTGAACCGGACCAGACCTGGTTTGAACCAGAATTCAAATTGAAGCTGAATCGAGCATCGAAACCACTTCAAATCGACCGAGGGTTCAGTCCTTGGTTTATTCTTGCCTCTCCCACATATTCGGAAGGATCAGGAAATTTTTTAAGCCGAATTACTGCCTTTTTTGGCTCATTATCAAGCCGGTTCAGCTCATTTGAGCACAGAAATACTCCAATAAGGTATACGAGTATAAACTATTCCCTATTTTTGGTTGAGAAGTTCCTGGAGAATATTTTTCATAAATATTCTTAAGGATAACTCAACAACACTACGCCGGACAACGCGTCGCAAATAAAGACTCAACGCCGACAGTCGAGGGTCAGTTCTGTGTTCAACCAACAAGCACGAGCTAAAAATCAGAAAATCAGGAATCGTCTTCAAGTTTAAAATTCCAACAACGGTCAGACAATAAATGCAGCACCGGAACTCTTACAGACATTCGACAAAGCACCGAATAGCCTGGAAGATTGAAGGAATCAAGAACAGAAGCCATTCCAAAGTCCCGTTACACCGATTGAAGGGTGGGACAATCATATCCAAAGTATTCCAGACTCTTCTATAAAAGAACGAGGCTGAAATACTTTGGAGGGGGTATCTGTAGGCGTATAAAATTGCTTATAGGTCCCTTAGCATAGCTCGGCACAAACCGACGAACCAACGAGGCGACGAGGTTGACGAATCGCACGCAAGCAACGGAATACATCCATTCAGGTGTGGAATCAAGCCAAGGGTTCGAAGAATCAACGAGTCATCCAAACAAGAGCAGACTCGGATGAATCACAACCGAATCAAGATCGGTTTCAGACTCGAACTCAGAAGTGGATTTACTGCCAAAACAAGAATCAGATTTACTACCAAATCAGGAATCGAATTTACTGCCAAATCAGATCAACAAATCAGAGTCTAAGTCAACCAAAAAACGGATACAACGGACAAAACGACGAAACAGAAACGCCTAAGGGGGGCTCGGCCAAAGCCGAGCAACCCATAGGTGGCTCGGCCAAGGAGCCACCTATGGGTGGCTCGGCCCAGTGCCGGCCACCCATGGGTGGCCGACCCAGATCTGTGCGCGGGCACAGTTCAGAGAGCCTATAAATAGGCTAGAGATCTGGGTGCCTATAAATAGGCTCCCCTTTGTTCATTTGAAAAGGTTGGAACTTTGAGAGCCGAAACTCTGCCGAATTGAAGATTGAGCTCAGAGTTTTGAAGACTTGAAGACTTGAAGATTCAGATCTGGTTCTCGGCGAGCGTCCACGTCACAAAAGGCAGGAGTTCAAGATAGGTAAAGATCAGATCTGAGATCTACACGAAATCACACTCCGGATTAAAGCTTGGCCTTTGATCCTGAGATTTGGACGATTATTTCCTTGGTGAACTAATCCTCCCCGGCTATTACGATTATTTCCTTGGTGAACTAATCCTCCCCGGCTATTATTTCCTTGGCGAAATAATACCCGTCGAATCGTGTAGATCCGACCGGATCTAGATCGCGCGGTGGTCCACGGATTAACCCCGGCGTCGGCAAAGAACCCACACAAGCAAGAGACCGCAAAACAGGATCTTGCGATTCGTTCGACAAATAAGGAGAAAGTTGTAATTTTTTATTTCTTTTTTTATTTTGATTTTCGTTGTAACCGGATCTAAAAAAAAGACCGGATCTTTGTAATCGATAAACTATTACAAGAATTTGCAATGGAATCAATGATGAAGAAAGCAACGATTTTCACCGCGAACAGTCCCATATACCTAGAAAAGTGTATTGGCCAAGCAACACACGCCTCTCAAAGCTTCAATCCCCGTGAAGGAGGATGTCAGCTCTTCCCGATTGACTCGTCAAGGAGACAAACGAGGATACAATATAACCTAAAATTGTCCCATATACCTGGAAAAGTGTGTTGGCTAAGCAACACACACCTCTCGAAGCTTCAATCCCCACGAAGGAGGTTATCAGCTCTTCTCGATTGACTCGCCAAGGAGACAAATGAGGGTGCAATACAAAAAATACTAAAAGTTATAAAGGCTCACCCCCGTGTGAAGAAACTACATGAGCCTCCTTCTCATCATGTTGAGAAATGGAGCGACTCCTATGAAAGCGCGATCGTCGTAGAGACATGGCTAACCTGCAATGAAAATCAACGAATCAGGTACAATCTCAAATTTAAGAACCCAAAATTAAAAAGGAAAATTATGAACTTTAACTAAAAATTCTACAAATAAAATAGGATTTGTAAGTTAAAGTCTAATTAAACCTACGGGATCCATGCATGCCAATAACGGGTTCAAATTGCGTTCAGGATCCTCATGATCAAGTTTGGGCAAAATATCCAAAATACCCCTCATGTTCAACGCTCAATGTTAGCCATGAACGGACCCCCAAAGTTTGGCCACTCTTTGAGACAAACCCCTAAAATTCGGCCACTTTGCAAAAAAGACCCTAAAATTTAGTCATTTTGCAAATAAGCCCTTCCAAGATTTCGGCCTACTTTTGCACATAAAACCCCCAAAATTTTAGTCCCTCTTTGCACATAAAACCCCCAAAATTTCAGTCCTACTTTTGCACATAAAGCCCCCAAAATTTCAGTCCCTCTTTGCAAATAAGCCCCTCCAAGATTTTGGCCATATTTACAACCAAACCCCTCAAAAAAATTTTGGCCATCATCACCATGTCTATTTCATGCTCAAGTTCAAAAAATTCCACCATAATCTATCAAAACTCATTCAAAAATCAGCCATGAACACAAATTCATATCAAAGTTTCAATCTTTCTCTCAAAACCAAGATCAAAGTTCCAATTCACATATATACATATATACATTGAATTGATCTCAAATCAGTTCCTAGCATACTTAAACATCATAATATATTATTTATAAATGTATAACATATTTATTATTATTTATCATTAAGAGTTTAAGAGTTCTTGAAGAAGGAGAGTGATAATCACATTTTATTATAATTTTATACCCTCATTATCTATTTTATATGAATAAATATACCACTAATAATTGCTTTTATATTTAATTGTAGGTTAATGAAGAATAAGAGCCCAAATTTTCATCTCTCAACAAAAAGCCCTTGAAGAAATGAAGAAATGAATCAAAGCCCAATGGAGAATTAAGAATTGTCAAATTATCCAAAAGCCTAAAGCTAAAAAGAAGAAGAAATGATAAAGCCCAAAAGCCCAAGTCCAAGAACAAGAGAGATGCTCGGAAAACAACTAGGAAGAGGCACACATCGATGCCAGCATCGATGGGGGCATCGATGCCGGCATCTATACCCATATCGATGCCGGCATCGATACGACGTACATTTAGTTACGAATCTATGGCTGATTTTTAATGTTTTTGGATAAGATTTTGATCCAACGGCTCTCATTCACTAATGTTTATTATAAATAGGGGTAGAGAGTGAGGGGTTAGAGGTGTAAAAAATTTTGTAACTCCATTTGGAGAGGATGGCTACTCTTAATTGAGAAGGCCTTCCAAAAATTATAACTTTTGTTGTAATTAATAATAATAATTTTTCTCCACTTTAAATTTTTCTTTTCTCCTCTTTGTTGAATGATGAGGATGGAGATGGAGAGTAATTTGAAGGTTTGCATTTCTTTTATTTTTCTCTTTTATTTCTTTTTAGTAATTTCTTTATTATTGCTTATTAGTTAGATTTACATTCATGCTTGTAGTGTAGATTTATTTTCTTGTCTTTTTATTTCTTTTTGCACTTTAATTTATAGAGTAGATTTATTTTCTTGCATTTAATTTTTGCAATTTATTTTGTAGTTTAGATTTTAATTCTCTGTAGTTAGATTTATTTCTTGTTCATAGTTTAGATTTTTATTTTCTTTTTAATTTTGTAATTAGTTCTTTTTCTTCTTGTTTTTATTTCTTAAGATGTGAAATTAAATGAAACTAGTCTAATTTCCTTTATATTGTATGAATTATTCTCTTGCATTTAAAATGTTCATGTTTAGGATAATCAACTAGAGAACTAATCGGTAGAAGAAGAATTTGATAATCTATGCTTATCTTAAATGGTTTGATAGGTTATGCTTATGAATTCTAGGATTATTATCATGTTGTTGTTCTTATCATGAATAGTAATTTTAACTTAGATGATAATTTGATAGGTTACACTTTCCTTAAATGGTTTGATAATCTATGCTTAATAAATCTAAGTTAAAATATGATAAAAAGATAATAGTTTGTATTTTGTAATTGAGATTAGTTAGTGGATTAAATTCTAGATTTCTCATATCTTAATTGAATCCTCCATTTTGTCTTTCTTGAATTTTCTTTTCATTCTTGATTTTATATCTTGATTTTATTCATTCTTCTTTCTTGCCTTATGATTTCATTTATTCTTTGATTCTTATTTCTTTTCTCTAAAAACTCAATTTATTTTCTCTTGCATATATTCACAACAATCACTCATCACAATCACACTTATTCTTTAATCCTTTTTTGTCACGCACACAACATAAGAACCTATTCTAATAATCTCTTAAAATCACCTTCCTCGTGAGATCGATAACTTTTTATATTATAACTTGATCAATTGTGCACTTATAATTTTGGTACATAATTATGCCGCATCAAGTTTTTGGCGCCGTTGCCGGGAAAGGTGCTTAAATAGGATTTTATTATTTTGGTTCTTTAACTTGTGTGTTTTTCTTATGAAGGAACCGCTTGGAGCTTGAAAAGCTTGGATTGACGATCAAGAACTTGGAGAATTGCTTTTGGGTAAATCTTCTTTCTAGCATTTTCAATTCCACCCTCTTTAGTTAGCTTCACAATTAGAGACAATTAGGATTAAAAAAAAGATTTTATTATTTTCAATTCCACCCTCTTTAGTTAGCTTCACAATTAGAGACAATTAGGATTAAAAAAAAGATTTTATTTTTGTTGACCATAATAAAATCCATCTTTCACTTGGACATTAACTAACAAGATAATAAACTCAAACAATGTTCCCCCTTCTTATAGTTGTTTGATTGTTAACCCTAATAAAAAATATAAAGATTTTCTTTTTATCATCATTTTTAGTCGCTTTTAATTTCTAGGGTTGCATTTCATATAGTGTAGGAATTCACCAAAGTGATTGTAGCACTTGATTTGGCACACACTTAAAACATTCTTAAGGGCAAAACCCCTAATCAAGATAAGGTAAGGGATTTCATCACCCTTTCCTTAGCCCACAAATCACTAATTCCTCACTTCACAAACCCAAACCTTCTAAAACTCATTAGACTTGGCCCCTAAGGACTCGAGCTCAATAAGGAACAAGAAATCCTCAAGTGAACCGGTTTAAGTTTTTTCAGATTAGTTGGTGCCTAAGGTAAGGTTTAGGGGTTGCGTAAAGCGCTCCGCAAGGAACGAGGTACTTAATTGATCTCTGATCATCCTCTAGTACTATCCTTACCTGGCTAACTACCTGGGTAAAACTTTAATCTTTTCACTGTAGGAGTTTTTGGTTAGGAGCTGGTCTAGTTGAGTTAGGCTAAACCCTAGAATTAGAGTGATTGAAAAGTGATTGCTTTGATTTGTTTTAGTTAGGTTTCTCTATCTTTTTCTTCAAAAAAAACTAATTTTCTTTCTTTCATTAAAATTAAAAAAAAATATTTATTTTGGTGTATGCAAACTTGGGTTAGGGATAATTCTCATCGTTTAATTCGTGTTGAACCAATCCAAGAAATGACAAATCAACCCGTTCTCCAGGATATGTGTTACCCCACCAGAAATGCAATTCCATCTTGCATAAGGCTCCCCGAAGTAAATGGAGTAAATTTTGAGCTTAGACCGCATTATATAAACATGCTTCCCAAATTCCTTGGTAATGAAACAGAAGATGCATATATTTTTATTTCGGAATTTGAGGAAATGTGTAATATGATTAAAATGAGAGAATTAACCGAAGATAAAATTAAGCTTAGATTTATTCCATTTTCTCTTAAGGACAAAGCTAAAAAATGGTTGTACAGCTTACCGATAAATTCCATCTCAACTTGGGAGGAATTTGTCACCGTTTTTCTCAAAAAAAAATTCCTATTCATAAAATGGTAAAGCTTAGGAATAGTATTCAAAACTTTAAAATTATCCCAGAGGAGCCATTCTGGAAATATTTTGACCGATTTAAAGATCTTTTAATCCAATGTCCTCATTATGGTCTAGAAAAATGGCGATTGTGCCAAGTCATATATGATGGATTGGACTATTCTTCAAAAACATCTTTAGAATCAATGTGTCAGGGAGATTTTATGAGGAAAAACGCTGATGAAGCTTGGGAATTCCTAGAGAGTCTATCCGAGAAAACAATACAGTGGGAACACTATGACGACAGGGTTTGATCAGTTCCCTAATCTAAGTCTAGTGGTCTTTCCCTGGAGTCAAACATTGCTTCTGAAGCAAAGATGACAACAATTCTGTGGAGGTTAGAAGCCTTAGAAGTTATAAGGAATGAGCTCCAGCTCAAATCATTCATGTTTCTGCCCCGGGATGTCATAACAGTCAGTCTTCTACCCATGTTTCAGAGGAGTGTCCTCTCCTAGGAGACAACCATGCTTTAGAATAGATAAACGCTGCATTCCAGCGCCCTCGAAATGATCCGTTTTCTCCAACCTATAATCCAGGTTGGAAAAATCATCCCAACTTTGCATGGAACCAAGGAAATTCTCTCGAAAATCAAAACTTCATTCCCGCGTCGAACCGATAATTCCCTAGGGGAAACACTATCCCGTTCAACTCACCAAACAATTTCCAACAAGCTAACCCAGTTACAAACCCTAAAGACAATGGATCCAGTTCATCCCATCCAGCTCATGTGAATGCAGTTCACACACTACGATTAGGAAAACAAATAGATAACCAAGTTGGAATGCCACCGGATCAAACCCCTTCTCCCATCCAACACACTCCTTCCGATGAAGCAATTCCTTCCGATGACCAAAATGCTAAAGTTGAGATTGAGCCTGATCTAGATAGGTATAGGCCCATTACCCTCTTTCCAGATAGACTCAAACCTAGGAAAAACTCCCCGCAGGTTGAGAAAATCCTAGAAACGTTTAAACAGGTCAAGATCAACATCCCTCTCCTACATACAATCGACCAAATCCCTTCTTATGCAAAGTTCTTGAAGAACTTATGCACTAAGAAAAGAACCACCAATGTCCCCAAGAAAGTCTTCTTAGCTGCCAACCTCAGTGAAAATTTTTCAAAACCAATACCGTTAAAATATAAGGACCCTGGTTGTCCCACAATTCCATGCGTCATAGGTAACACTCACATTGATAAGGCACTTCTAGACTTGGGAGCCAGTGTCAACCTCCTTCCTTATGCAGTCTATCAACAACTAGGTGTAGGAGAACTTAAACCGACAAGATGCACTCTACAGTTAGCTGATAGATAGTCTATCAACAACTAGGTGTAGGAGAACTTAAACCGACAAGATGCACTCTACAGTTAGCTGATAGATCCGTAAAAATTCCAAAAGGAGGGGTGAAGATGTTCTGATCAAAGTTGGAGAGTTCATTTTCCCTGTTGATTTTATTGTCTTGGAAACACAGCCCGTTTCTAATCTCAAAAGTCAAATCCCCGTCATTCTAGGAAGACCGTTCTTAGCCATCTCAAATGCTTTGATAAATTGTAGAACCAGTCAGATGAAACTATCTTTTGAGAATATGACTGTTGACCTCAATATCTTCAACCTAGGAAGGCAGCCTAGTGATCCATCTGATGAAGCCATGGAAGTGAATTTCATTCAAGGAATATCCAGTGAATAACAAGAGGGAGAGTGTGAGTCTGATTCAAATGCATCTGATTTAATGATTGAGGAGCTTTCTGATGACGAACTAGAGATAGAACTGCTTGTCAATCATGTTTCTACTGTTGGCTGGCAACGAGAACCTTTGGAGATAGAACCCCAAGTCCAGCTTCGCCCATCTGTAGAGGAACCCCCTAAGTTAGAGCTCAAACCTCTACCTGAAAATCTAGAGTATGCCTACTTAGGGGAGAACCCGTCTTTACCAGTTATCATTTCTTCTGATTTGACTACCAGTCAAAAGGAAGCTCTTTTAGATGTTTAAAGAGAGAATAGGGAAGCCATTGGATGGACCATGGCTGATATCAAAGGGATTAGTCCAACCATTGTTCAACACCGAATCTATTTGATAGATGATGCCAAACATACTAGAGATCCTCAACGTAGGTTAAACCCAGTGATGAAAGAAGCCGTTAGGAAAGACATTCTGAAATGTCTCGATCATGGGATCATTTATCCCATTTCTGATAGTTCATGGGTGAGTCCGGTCCAAGTTGTTCCAAAGAAATCTGGAATCACCGTGATCCAAAATGAGGCTAATGAGCTGATTCCCACTCGGATCCAAATTGGATGGCGAGTTTGCATTGACTACCGAAAACTCAACTTAGCCACTCGGAAAGATCACTTCCCTCTTCCTTTCATTGACCAAATATTAGAGCGTTTAGCAGGACACGAGTTCTATTATTTCCTGGATGGATATTCAGGTTACAATCAAATCCCTATCGCTCCAGAAGATCAAGAGAAAACCACCTTCACTTACCCGTATGGAACATTCGCATACCGACGCATGCCTTTTGGCCTGTGCAACGTACCGGCCACATTCTAACGTTACATGATCAGTATTTTTTCCGACATGGTAGAACGATTTCTCAAAATTTTCATGGATGACTTTTTCATTTTTGGTGACACGTTTTCCTAATATTTGCATCATCTTAAACTGGTCCTAGAACGGTGTAGGGAGAAAAATCTGACTCTCAATTGGGAGAAATATCATTTCATGGTCAAACAAGGCATTGTCTTAGGTCATGTAGTTTCCAATAGGGGAATCGAAGTGGACAAAGCTAAGGTAGATCTCATTTCCAATCTCCCTCCTCCTAAAACTGTCAAAGATGTCAGATCATTTCTTGGTCATGCTGGTTTTTACCGACGTTTCATCAAGGATTTCAGCAAAATTGCTAGACCCTTGACCAATCTCTTAGCCAAGGATACATCATTTGTCTTCTCTCCCGACTGTCTCAAAACTTTTGAATACCTGAAAAAGGAGCTAACCACAACTCCTATCATTCATGCACCGGACTAGACCTTACCCTTCGAACTGATGTGTGATGCATCTAATTCTGCGATTGGTGCTGTTTTAGGTCAACGGTTTGATGGAAAACCGCATGTGATCTACTACGCCAGTAGGACTCTGAATGATGCCCAGCAAAACTACTCTGTCACAGAGAAAGAGTTTTTAGCTGTAGTCTTTGCCTTAGAAAAATTCAGGTCCTACCTCATCGGTTCCTTAACCAAAGTTTTCACAGATCATGCCGCACTAAAGTATCTTTTGACCAAAAAGGATGCTAAAGCACGAATCATTAGATGGATTCTCCTTCTTCAAGAGTTTGACATTCAAATTCTTGATAGAAGGGGAACAGAGAACCCCGTAGCAGATCACCTCTCTCGACTCCCAAATACACCAACATCAACCGTTCCGATCAATGAACATTTTCCAGATGAACAACTCCTAGAACTCAAATCTGTTCCTTGGTTCGCCGACATTGTGAACTACATAGTCATGAACCAGATCCCTTCTCATTGGTCCAAACAAGATAGATCCTGTTTTCTCTCCCAAGTAAAATACTTTTACTGGGATGATCCATATCTGTTTAAATACTGTCCTGATCAGATCTTTAGGAGGTGTGTTCCCACTGAAGAAACTAAGAGTGTTCTATCCTTCTGTCATGAGCAAGCCTGCGGGGTCCACTTTGGCCCGAGAAAAACAGCTGAAAAAGTTCTCCAATCTGAGCTGTATTGGCCCACTCTCTTGAAGGATTCATTCGAGTTTTGCAAAACCTGTAACCGCTGTCAGCTTTTAGGGAAGGTCACTAGAAGAAATATGATGCCCTTATAAGCCATCTTATCCGTTGAACTTTTTGATCTGTGGGGTATCGATTTCATGGGACCATTTCCAAATTCCTTTGGAAATGTTTATATTCTAGTAGCCGTTGAATACATGTCAAAATGGGTTGAGGCGGTAGCTTGCAAAACTAATGACAACAAGGTCGTTGTCAAGTTTTTGAAAGAGAATATTTTTGCCCGGTTTGGAGTACCCCGAGCGATCATCAGTGATAACGGTATACATTTCTGTAATCGTTCTTTTGAGGCTTTGATGAGGAAATATTCAATCACACACAAATTGTCAACTCCTTATCACCCCCAAACCAGTGGACAAGTAGAGGTCACAAACATGCAGATCAAACAAATCTTAGAAAAAACAGTTAATCATAACAGAAAAGATTGGTCTGTAAAATTATGTGATGCTCTGTGGGCATATAGAACAGCTTTCAAGGCCAATTTGGGGATGTCACCATACAGACTGGTGTTTAGAAAAGCTTGTCACCTACCAGTAGAGTTGGAGCATCGAACAATGTGGGCGATAAAACAGTTGAATTTTGACTCAGTGATGCGGCATAATTATGTACCAAAATTGCAAGTGCACAATTGATCAAGTTATAGTATAAAAGTTATCGATCCCACGAGGAAGGTGATTTTAAGAGATTATTAGAAATGGTTCTTATGTTTTGTACGTGACAATTAGGAATAAAGAATAAGTGTGAATATGATGAGTGATTGTTGTGAATATATGCAAAAGATAATAAATTGAATTTTAGAGGAGAGAAGAAAGAATTAAAGAATAAATGAAATCACAAGGCAAGAAAGAAGAATGAATAAAATCAAGAAATAAAACCAAGAATGAAAAGAAAATTTAAGAAAGTCAAGATGGAGGATTCAAAAGAAGTAAGAAATCTAGAATATAATCCACTAACCAATTTCAATTACAAAATACAAACTATTCTCTTTTTATCATATTTCAACTTAGATTTATTAAGCATAGACTATCAAACCATTTAAGGAAAGTATAACCTATCAAATTATCATCTAAGTTAAAATTACTATTCATGATAAGAACAACAACATGATAATAATCCTAGAATTCATAAGCATAACCTATCAAACCATTTAAGATAAGCATAGATTATCAAATTCTTCTTCTACCGATTAGTTCTCTAGTTGATTATCCTAAACATGAACATTTTAAGTGCAAGAGAATAATTCATACAATATAAAGGAAATTAGACTAGTTTCATATAATTCTAAACTTCCTACAAGAATTAAATTCACATCTTTAAGAAATAAAAACAAGAAAAAGAAGACTAATTACAAAATTAAAAAGAAAAGAAAAATCTAAACTATGAACAAGAAATAAATCTAATTACAAAGAAAATAAAAATCTAAACTACAAAATAAATTGCAGAAATTAAATGCAAGAAAATAAATCTACTCTACAAATTAAAGTGCAAAAAGAAATAAAAAAGACAAGAAAATAAATCTACACTACAAGCATGAATGTAAATCTAACTAATAAGCAATAATAAAGAAATTACAAAAAAGAAATAAAAGAGAAAAATAAAAGAAATACAAACCTTCAAATTTCTCTTCATCTCCATCCTCATCATTCAACAAAGAGGAGAAAAGAAAATTTAAAGTGGAGACAAATTGTTATTATTAATTGCAACTAAAGTTATAATTTTTGGAAGGCCTTCTCAATTAAGAGTAGCCCTCCTCTCCAAAAGGAGTTTACAAAATTTTCACACCTCTAACCCCTCACTCTCTACCCCTATTTATAGTAAACATCAGTGAATGAGAGCCATTGGATCGAAATCTTATCCAAAAACATCAATTTTCAGCCTTTGATTCGTAACAAACTGCTCAGCGTATCGATACCAGCATCGATAGGGGTATCGATAGAGGCATCGATGCGGGTATCGATGCCCCCATCAATGCTGGCATCGATGCCAGCTCTTCTCTGGTTGCTGTCCGAACTTGTTTCTTCTTGTGGGCTTTGGGCTTGGAAAATTCTTTGATTTCTTCATTTATTTGATTTGGACTTTGGCATTTCTTGGGCTTTACTTCTTCTTCTTAGCTTGGGCTTTTGGATAATTTGGAAATTGATTTTCCAATGTGCTTCTTTGCTTCATTTCTTCATTTCTTCATTTAATCAATGGGTTTTTGTAGAGAGATTGGAGTTTGAGATTTATTCTTCATTAACCTACAATTAAACATAAAAACAGTTATTAGTGGTATATTTATTCATATAAAATAGATAATGAGGGTATAAAAATTGTAATAAAATATGATTATCAAATACCCCCACACCTAAACTTTTGCTAGTCCTCTAGCAAAGAAAATAAAAAGAAAATCCTAACTCACTTTCGCAGGAATCGCGGTTGTATTTAGCGCATACAACAAGCCTTTAAACCCCTAGGTTACCCTAGTGGACGAGTTGTAGTCTCGTGAGGGTTTGCAGTGAATATACCCACAAAATTCGGTCAACTTGCCAAGTTAAATAAGTCAGTAAATAACTAATTTTCCTTGATATATTTAGACATTCTAATTGAAGCTAGTTAATAATCAAGAAAACGTTTTTATATATAACTCCAATGTAACTCTTTTAGAAAATCTTTTTCATTATAGCAATACAAAACCAAGTCAAATCTTAGAGATTTAATTAAAAAGTTTTGAAAAGAACATGTTAACTCTTTGTTTTAAATAACTTTCAAGTCTCTTGATCAAAAATTGTTTTTCAAAACCATATATACAAAACAACAATATATAAAAAAAATTGGTTAGTGTTATATGTATATAATAAAATTTTTTTTCACTCTTTAATTCTTGGTGATTGTTTTCTATTTTAACGGGCTTTCTAAGTGACCATTTAACGAGTTTTGGGCCAATGAATCCCAACCCAATTGGGCTTAGGTCATTAAGTATAGAGATACTCCTTGGGCTTAATTACTCAGTCAACTTAGGCTTTATAAGATAGAATCATCTTGAATCTAAGAGTTTTTTTTGTGCCCATTTTTCGCACTCTTCTTTTATAAAGTTAGTTTTTTTTAATATATATGTGTGTAAGTATATATAGTCTGAAAAAAATATGTAAATCAAGATAACTTGAAAAAATATTTTCAACTCTAAGTTAAGTATGCAAAAATTTCATTATTTTTAATTAAAAATCTAAGGTAAGACTTAAGTAAAGTATACTACTTGAAAAATTATTTCTTAAGAATTTTATTTGGAGTTATCATAAAAGGTAAACTTGAGTATGTCACTAACTAGGGATTAGAAAATTTAAAATCTATCAATTAGATCAATTATTACTTAACTCTATTAATTTGGCAAGTGACGGTATTTTTATAATTTTTTTTACTAACAAAAGAAAAATACTAAAACAAAATACTAACTAGCAAAATACAAACAAAGGCTAACTAGCTTACACCCCTATACCCAGACTTTGCAGTGTCCTCAAGGCAAATAATATCCAAAATATCACAGTTTAATAAGTACATGCCGAAATAAAAATCAAAGACTGGGTAAAATAGAAAGAACATCCCTCACTGCTCATCTCCTGATATATCGTCATCCACATCATCCGTGGCAGTTGCTGAACTCGGTCCTGCCTCATCCTCTCCTGGGAGATCATCTGGCTGAAATGGTGTGATATAACTCTGAAGCTCAGGTGGAGGTCCATCTGTATCTCCATGTTCTCTCTGCCATCCTCTCGCCAAATATGCCAGGGTATCTGTGGAAAAGCTCATCTGACAATGTATGTCGTGTATATGCCGCTGCATCCTGTGCGTCTGACTTTGCATCCTCTCCATGCGAATCCGCATCCTGTCCATGCGACTCCGCATCGTATCCATCTCCTCTCGAGTGGGGTCATGTGTAGCTGGATGGTGCTGAGGAGGCTCTCTACCTGAAGGACCGGACTGATCTCGCCCTGAAATGCTCCTCCTCACAGTCTGATCATTCAGTAACCCCTTCCCTGCTTCTAACCTATCCTATGCGAATACTGGAACATAAAATCTATGGCAGAGTCTAGTGATGAAATAGGGGTAAATGAGCTGAGTACGTGATGCAGACTGTGTCCTGACCCAATCTAACACATTCTCCACTGATGAGCGCATCCATACAAATATAATCCTCGCTATATCAAATCGCTGACCAGTGGCTATCCAAAAGAGAAGGAGAATATCGTGTGGGGGTAATGACGGAGTATGCAGTGGTGGGTTTCAAATCAAAGTTCAGGAAAAGATTAAGTAATCTATATTCTGGTTTGAGATTTCCTGAACCGAAACTAGATGTAAAGACCCTCCCACACAAGGTTGCAGACATGTTATTGTATTCTGGTGTACCAGGCTGTAAAGTGGAGGCTAAATGAAAGTAATCTAGTACATCAGTGGGTGGCTCTGCAAGGTCAAGGGTAGCACGGATAGTGGAAAGATAAAAAATAACACTAACACCCCTCACGATAGAAAAAGCTGAATATTCTCTATCTGGATCAATCTCCCATCCAGAATATAACTCATGCACTAATGAAATGTTTACTTTTTCTAAGGGTTTAGTCATCATGCTCCTAAGACCTACTGCAGTTAACATGGTGACATTGAAATGATATGTATGCAGTGCACTCATCTGAAATCTCCTCTCAAAATGAATGTTAAGACCCACAATTCTAGCTAAGATATGTATGCAGTGCACTCATCTGAAATCTCCTCTCAAAATGAATGTTAAGACCCACAATTCTAGCTAAAATAGTGGGTCTATCTATGTCGGTATCAGTCAAAATGAATGTTAAGACCCACAATTCTAGCTAAAATAGTGGGTCTATCTATGTCGGTATCAGATGGATTAGAGGATGATGAACTTGCTCGAGATTTCTTTCTGGGAGGCATCTACAGAAAAAGAAAAGAAAAAAAAGGAAAAAATTAATAAATTATTTATTTATTTATTTAGCTACAAATTGTTCAACATGAGTTAATTTCAAGTTATCAGAATTTCTTTTGACAATAAATTCCCTCAAAATTATTATTTGAGAAATAAAAAATGTTAAAATTTTGATAACTTGATCGGTGAAACATACATGTTAAAATGGCAATTATAAGCTAAACCTTACAATTGTTGAATAAAATATCAAGTACAAATTTCTGAATGTGAGAAGTATCCAATTAGACTTTTATTTGACTAATTACTCATATTTGCACAAAACACCCTAAATTCAAATTTATTTTTGCAAAAACCCCCCTAATTTTTTTCGGATTTGCATAAAACACCCAATTTTTTTTCAATTTGAAATCACTTACCCAATTGAATGTTCAAAATTATGTTTTTTTGCACAAAAACCCTAAGAATTTTCGAATTTTGCATGAAACACCCCAATTTTTTCGGTTTTGCACAAAACACCCTAAAATTTTTATTTTTTATTTTTTTTAGATTTTTAAACAAGATATCCTAAGTTAAAACCCCTAAGAAATTTTCGGATTTTGCATAACCCCCCCCCCCTCCCCAATTTAACCCCCCCCCTAAATTTTTGGATTTTGAACAAAAACCCCCACTTTTTGGCAAATCCCCAAAATTAACCCTCAATTTGTCGAAATTTTCATGAATCAATATACAACATGATACTCATTCACAACTACCCATGATTCAATCACCAAATCATCCATGAATTCAAAAAAAATTGAAATTATAAGATCAAGTTTAAGTAATATACCTTGGGGAGATGAGGAAGAAGCCCTAGAATTCCAAAATGCTCTTGATCAGGTGTTTTTCTTTTTTTTTTCTTTTTTTTGGGGTTGATTTTGGGAATTTTTTTTCGGGTTTGGTTTTGGGGAGATGGAAAGAAGAAAACAAAAGGGGGATTTGAGGAAGCTGGTTGGAGGCATCGATGCCGGCATCGATGCTGGCATCGATGCCTCCACCGATAGCCTTTGGGCCAGCCGGCCCAAACACGGCTTTTTCTTTTTTTTTCCTGGGCTTGTGAGATTGGGCCTATATTTATTATGTATATTTTTTTTTTGGTTTTTGCTTTTGTTTGGGCCATAGAAAATGGCCTAAAAAAATATTTGATTTTTAACATATATATATATTTATTATTTATTTATTTATTTTTTTCATGTTACTTATTCAACGTTATTATTATTATTATTATTATTTTTAAACCTATGTTACTTATTCAAATTTTGTTATGTTTTTTTTTTTTTACAGATAATGAGGTTCATGAAGAACCAATACCTCTTCCTCTTCGACCGTAGAAAATTCTAAAAATGGTTTTAGACGTTGACCATTTATTTTAAAAATGTTACCATTTTTAGGATTTTCTATCTCAACAGCCGCATGCGGAAAAACTTGTTTGACAAAAAATGGACCTGTCCATCTTGATCTTAATTTTCCAGTAAAAAGATGCAATTTTGAATTGTACAGTAAAACTTTCTGTCCTGGAGAGAAATTTTTTCGTAAAATTGATTTGTCATGAAAAATCTTGGTTTTCTCTTTGTAAATTTTTTAGTTTATGTATGCATCATTTCTTGGTTTTCTCTTTGTAAATTTTTTAGTTTATGTATGCATCATTTCTAATTTCTTCCAACTCATTTATTTTGAGCAATCTGTTCTTACCTGCCGAGTCTGAATCAAAATTCAACTGTTTTATCGCCCACATTGCTTGATGTTCCAACTCTACTGGTAGGTGACAGGCTTTTCCAAACACTAATCTGTAGGGTGACATCCCAAAATTAGCCTTGAAAGCTGTTCTATACGCCCACAGAGCATCACATAGTTTTACAGACCAATCATTTCTGTTATGATTAACTGTTTTTTCTAAGATTTGTTTGATCTGCCTGTTTGTGACCTCTACTTGTCCACTGGTTTGGGGGTTATAAGGAGTTGACAATTTGTGTGTGATTGAATATTTCCTCATCAAAGCTTCAAAATAACGGTTACAAAAATGTGTACCGTTGTCACTGATGATCGCTCGGGGTACTCCAAACCGGGCAAAAATGTTCTCTTTCAAAAACTTGACAACGACCTTGTTGTCATTAGTTTTGCAAGCTACCGCCTCAACCCATTTTGACATGTATTCAACGGCTACTAGAATGTAGACATTTCCAAATGAATTTGGAAATGGTCCCATGAAATCGATACCCCACAGATCAAAAAGTTCAACGGATAAGATGAGTTGTAAGGGCTGTTAGACCCTAGAGGGGGGGGGGGTGATTAGGGTCTTATGCTAATCTAATCCCAATTAAAATGCTAATTAAAATTATATAGATCAATATGTTCTTGCAAGAGATAGATATGAACAATAAGAACAATAAGAATATGCACAAATAAAATATGAGACAAGCAAAACACAAACACACGATATGTTCACGAGGTTCGGTCCCCACGACCTACGTCCCCGCTCCTCACCTCGAGGAGATATCCACTATCACAATCCGGTTTGGAAGCCGGAACTTCTACACACTCGGTTTACAAGTTCACCGAAAACTCTCACACTACACAATCACTCAACAATCACACTTTACACACTAACTGTAGGAATCCTAGCTCGTGTCCTCCTCCTCAAGTGCTCGATTACAACCTCTCCCTAGGTTCATCAATCGACGCCACTCCGATTGGATTTGACCCCGTCTCTCTCTCCTCACACTTCTCTCGGTGTACAAGTGTATTACAAGTGATTCTCACAAATAAAAGTTCAATACAATAAATTATTCTCAAATAACAAGTGAGAACACAATGAAGCTCAACGCCCCTGGGTTCACTCAAGGCTGCAGTCCAGGGTGAAACCAAGAATGTCAAACCTGCCATGCACCACACCGTGCAATAACATGTTTCACCATCACATTTACTATCTCTCTAGTAGAATCAACAACAGGTGTAGTACAAAGCAAGTAAAAGATTATACAAGAATCAACTGATGAAATAATAGAGATTTAATATTTCATTATCTAATATACTGGAATACAAGTAAATGTCTGAAATAAATGAACTGGAGTCCTCAACAAGTCTCAAATACAAAATGTCTGACAAAGGGAAATAAGGCATATAGCCTTTAAAATTTCTAGAATAAAACTCTCACATGTCTACACAAAAGTCTACAGTGGAGCTCAAAAGAAAATATAACTAAATAGACGGCTAAAACTAAAATGTGTCGCCATCAACCTGCGACTCTTCGGGCCCCTGGCTCGTTACCTGAAAGGGGGAGGGACAACGAGCGTCAAAGCGCTAGCGAGCATCATCACAACCAACCCCAAAGGATAGGGCTCGTTGTATATGAAAATACAGTGAATACATAATATTCTAAAATCATAGATCCTAACAAAAGAGGATTTTAGTATTTAGAGATTTACAACACGAGCATAGGTACGTCGAGCGAAATAATCCAAACAAGGAAACCCTCATGTATATACCTTGTATCTCAAATTGTAAATCCCTAAACACCAAACCCAAAATCTAATACAGGAACAATAATAAAGATAAATACAACCCATCTCAAAACTTAAATACTGTGTCATGTCATAACCAAATAAGTGTCAAAGGTCAAAATTACATAAGTGTCATGTACAGCCTAGGTAGCTATCATGTCCAAATCTCATGTAATCATGTCATGTCCTGATTTAGATAAGTGTCATACTCATAGCTTAACAAATGTCCAAGACGTGGTCAAATATGTAAATGTCCAACACGATGACTGAAATGGATTATAGTCCAACACGAGGACTTTAGTGGATTATAGTCCAACACGAGGACTTCAATGGATTATAGTCCAACACGAGGACTTCAATGGATTATAGTCCAACACGAGGACTTCAATGGATTATAGTCCAACACGAGGACTTCAATGGATTATAGTCCAACACGAGGACTTCAATGGATTATAGTCCAACACGAGGACTTCAATGGATTATAGTCCAACACGAGGACTTCAATGGATTATAGTCCAACACGAGGACTTCAATGGATTATAGTCCAACACGAGGACTTCAATGGATTATAGTCCAACACGAGGACTTCAATGGATTATAGTCCAACACGAGGACTTCAATGGATTATAGTCCAACACGAGGACTTCAATGGATTATAGTCCAACACGAGGACTTCAATGGATTATAGTCCAACACGAGGACTTCAATGGATTATAGTCCAACACGAGGACTTCAATGGATTATAGTCCAACACGAGGACTTCAATGGATTATAGTCCAACACGAGGACTTCAATGGATTATAGTCCAACACGAGGACTTCAATGGATTATAGTCCAACACGAGGACTTCAATGGATTATAGTCCAACACGAGGACTTCAATGGATTATAGTCCAACACGAGGACTTCAATGGATTATAGTCCAACACGAGGACTTCAATGGATTATAGTCCAACACGAGGACTTCAATGGATTATAGTCCAACACGAGGACTTCAATGGATTATAGTCCAACACGAGGACTTCAATGGATTATAGTCCAACACGAGGACTTCAATGGATTATAGTCCAACACGAGGACTTCAATGGATTATAGTCCAACACGAGGACTTCAATGGATTATAGTCCAACACGAGGACTTCAATGGATTATAGTCCAACACGAGGACTTCAATGGATTATAGTCCAACACGAGGACTTCAATGGATTATAGTCCAACACGAGGACTTCAATGGATTATAGTCCAACACGAGGACTTCAATGGATTATAGTCCAACACGAGGACTTCAATGGATTATAGTCCAACACGAGGACTTCAATGGATTATAGTCCAACACGAGGACTTCAATGGATTATAGTCCAACACGAGGACTTCAATGGATTATAGTCCAACACGAGGACTTCAATGGATTATAGTCCAACACGAGGACTTCAATGGATTATAGTCCAACACGAGGACTTCAATGGATTATAGTCCAACACGAGGACTTCAATGGATTATAGTCCAACACGAGGACTTCAATGGATTATAGTCCAACACGAGGACTTCAATGGATTATAGTCCAACACGAGGACTTCAATGGATTATAGTCCAACACGAGGACTTCAATGGATTATAGTCCAACACGAGGACTTCAATGGATTATAGTCCAACACGAGGACTTCAATGGATTATAGTCCAACACGAGGACTCTCAAATCAATTCCTAGCATACTCAAATATCATAATATATTATTTATAAATGTATAACATATTTATTAATATTTATCATAAAGTATTCAAATTTTCGGGGTTTTACACCACAACCCACAATATATAATATGAGAATATTAAGCTCAATAGGTGTGTGTGACAGAAGTGAATGAAACTCAATAACTATAACTCAATGAATATAGCTAATCAAATAAAAGTCAAATAATAAGCTATATAGGAAAGAGTTTAGAAAACTTCTCAAGGAACGAGAAGAGCTGAGGAAATGATGATCCCAATAGAATTGAAAGCCTCTTCTTGTTGTAGAAAAAACTTCTCTTGAAGCTATATAAAGAAGAGTTTAGAAAACTTCTCAATGGACAAGAAGAGCTGAGGAAATGATGATCCCAATAGAATTGAAAGCCTCTTCTTGTTGTAGAAAAAACTTCTCTTGAAAACTGATTAATGAAACAACTCTTAAACAGCTCTTAAAACCCAGTTTGAAAACGGTTAGAAAAACTAGCCGTTAGAAAGGTTCTGACAGCTCGTCGGTCGACCGATCCGGTCGACCGCTAAGTTCAAAAACATCGACAATGAGGGTTTTGAGCTTGGCGGTCGACCGACGGAATTTTCGGTCGACCGAATTTTCTCTCGGTCGACCGGTGCGGTCGACCGCGAGTATGAACTCAACAAACCACTGTCGGTTGACCGGATCGGTCGACCGAAAACTGATATAGGCAATACTAACAGGTTTTGGGCAGTTTTGAAAATTCGTTAAAAATATCAAATCTCATCCAAAAATAGTAAAACTTTGGGGAAAGTTTCTAAATGATGAAATAAACATGTTTGAAAAGGAATTTTTGGAAAAACAATTTTCGTTTGTGAAAACTACCTGTTTTTGAAAAATGCTTAGAAAACCTGTATTTTTATGAAAGTGAAAGTTGATATAGGACTTGTAAATATTAATATATATATATTGTGCGTAATATATGTATATAATGAAGTACGAAAGAGGTGTAAACATGCGATAAAGTATTTTAACAACGTTTGATGAAAAATCATCTATATGATAGAAAACGTCAAAAATCGTGTTAAGTGTATATATATTGAGCTTAGATATAATCATACAATATATGTAAGTAAACCAAACATATACCTAGGTAAATCCACGCAATTGAACTTGAATCTTTAACACTAGATTGATGTGTGTTGAAATACCTGAGAACAAAACATAAACACAAAACACTAGAAAACTTATTAGTAATAAATTGTTTGCTAAATCATCATCAAAACTATAACAAAACACTAGAAAACTTATTAGTAATAAATTGTTTGCTAAATCATCATCAAAACTATAGGGTCAACAATCTCCCCCTTTTTGATGATGGTAGTAATAAATTGTTTGCTAAATCATCATCAAAACTATAGGGTCAACAATCTCCCCCTTTTTGATGATGGTAAATAATTTTATATGAAACATAAACTGATAACCCACATATAAGCCAAACATAGATAAACCATTTATGAATGATTCCATAAACCATATATATGAGCTATATGTGGATTTTTCTCCCCCTTTGACAACATCAAAAAGGGAAAAATTAAAAAATAGGAGCAATGCTCCCCCTGCTTATGAGCACAGAGATATAAAAATAAAAAATGATATATGCCAAAAGCTCCCCCTGTCAAATAGAATAAATGACACTAAGGAGTATGTAAAGGAGTTAAGCAAACTAAACAATCATAAACAGTATAAAGTACTCATGATAAGCAACTTATTTTCCACACACCAAGACATGAATGTTGTTACAACCATGCATTGATTCATAGAAGAAATAAACTAAACACAATAAGTCACAAAACATCACATAAGCATTAGAAACAACATAGTTTTGCATAAACATAGATTCGTCCACAAGATAGCAAATCATACATGAAGAGTCACATAAAACCATACTGATATAGAGTTATTACACTCAAACTAAAAACATAAATGTCAAGTTTTCTAACTCAAAATGAAACAGCACCATCAATCATAGAGATCACAAAAACAAACTCCAATAAACAGCAAGATCACTCATCATCATCATCACCATCATCATCACCACCATCACCATCGTCATCAGAAGATCCTGATCCTTCAGCAGGGGTCTCCTCAGAATCAGACTCAGAGGTAGAAGAAGGATCCGGAATCCCGAGAGACTGACGCTGATAGGAAAGAATAGTCCTAACATCCCTCTGAATAGATGAAACTTGCTTCTGAACACTTGAGTACTGAGTCTCAAGGCGATCCAGACGGTCACAAATATCAGAAGTGGAAGAGGTAGAGGCTCTAGAACGGGAGCGAGAAGATGATGAAGGAGTGGAGTCAATGGACATCTGCATTCTAGAAAGGGAAACCTTATCAAAGAAATCTCTCTTAGATTCAATCTTGGTTTCATTTGTGAGGTCAACATTGAAGTGTTGAAAGATGAGGGTGAGAAAGGAGCCAAAAGGTAGAAACTTGGTATGCTTTGATGCCGTGTTATTGACAAAGACAGTTGCCCAATCTACTTTGATTTTGGCAAAATTGGCATAAACAATATTAATCTTATCAGAAGCAAAGTGATCAAAACTACCGGTCTTAGGAATCAAGTTTTGAGCAACAATTCTTGCAATGAGTTTGGCAATTGGATTAAGTGAATTGTTGTTCATAGAATAAGAAAATCCGGGTTTAAACATTAGTTGGTTGACAGCAGGATCACTAAGCTCAATGGACATAAGATCAACGTCACCTGTTGGGATTTCAAGAATCCCCGCAAGTTCGTTGGCAGAAAAGGTTATTGCAACATTTTTAACTGATGAGGTAATGGTCAAACTACCATCAGCAGAGGATGATGTGGACAGATTGGCATAAAACAGATAAACTAAGGGCTTGGGAGGCATGATAGATTAGGAATATGATTAGATATGAGATATTATATGAAAAAATCCCCGTGAAAAGAAATTTAGAGCAATTTTAAACAGCTGCCCTAAAAAGAAACCCTAGATTGAGAATATAAACTTAAGAATACATAAATCAAGAGATAGGGGAAGAATTTACCCACAAATTCTGATGAAAAACGACAATGAGGAACAACGGTTGAACAAAACGGGCGACCGACCGAACTTCTAACCCTAGATGTTGCGATTTCGAAAATGGGAGGAAGAAGAGAGGTCGGGTATTATGAGAGAGGGAACAACGGCTGGGATTGAGTAGATGAAGATTCAATGGTGATGTAGAGTTCAGGTTTAAAACAGATACCCAATAACAAAACCGAAACCCGATGAAAAGTTTTAAGTGCTGCAGAAATTTCATTTCGGTCGACCGACTCGGTCGACCGAATCGATTACAAAGGGATCGTCGGTCGACCGGGTCGGTCGACCGCGAGAAAGGTAAAGAACAGGTAAAGAAAAAATTGTTTTGAGAGAATTTTTGATTTTGATTTTGATTTTTTGAAAAAAAATGTTTTATAAAACACCAGAAGTTTTATAAGATATATATAAGTGTTTTTAATTATAAAAGCATATAAATAATTTATTTTAGTATAAAGAGTATAATTTGTTACTAACTTGATGTGATGCACAATCATGTGTAGGCTTGTCAATTTTTGGTGCATTAGGACAAAATCGAGCTAAATAGCCTTTAAGACCGCAAATAGAACATTTGTGAATTTTGTCATACATATGTGCATAGTGAATAGGTTTCTTAGAAGAATTAACATTGAACTTTGCACATAAGTCCATAAGCTTTTTATTATTAGCAATACAAGTGTTTAGTGTTGAATCTAAGGTAGATATTCGTTTTCTCATTTGATTCAACTCATCATTGTGCATACAAGCATTGCTACTAGAAGTAGGATAAACAAGATTACTCATCATAGATTTCAACTTATCTACTTCTAACATAGCATTACGTTTTTCATGAAGCAAACTAGCATTTTTAATTTTCAAATTTTCATTGCATTCTTTAAGAATTATATTTTCATTTGCAATAAAATTAAACTTAGTAGCTAGTGTTTCATGAATGGATTTCATATTAACATACTGACTCTTTACATCAATATAGCAATTGTGTAATTTTTCAAACTCAAGAGCAAGTTCATCAAAAGTAATTATATCATCGTTATCGCATACCTCACTAGGGTTATCACCTAGTGGTATTGTACATGGGGATGGGGCTTTCTTAGAACTCAAAGCGAGATTTTCCAACGCTTGTTGAATAGCCTCCAATTTCCCTTCATGTGCTTCAATAAATTTCCATAAAGCGTGAGCACTATCAAAATTAGCAAATTTGTTAGAAAATGATGAGTGAAAAGCGCTAATCAAATATTCTAACAAAAGCTTATTCATGTTAAACAACCTTTTGTCATTTTCACACCATTTTGATTTCTCCAAAATGGGAACAACATAGACATCCTCAATAATTTCCCATAAATCAAATTGATTAGATTGAACGAAAAGTTTGAATCTAATACGCCATTGAGCATAGGGAAAAATATCCAAACGAGGAGCAATATTAATAGCATATCCTAAGCAAGATGAATCATACATATCCATAAAGATAAAATGCAAGAAGCACAATGTAATCAAAATTAGATTAGCACAAATACAATAACTTGGATCTTTAACTCAAGGTGGTTAGTCCTTAAATCAAAGAGCACCAAGCTCTGATACCTCTTGTTAGACCCTAGAGGGGGGGTGATTAGGGTCTTATGCTAATCTAATCCCAATTAAAATGCTAATTAAAATTATATAGATCAATATGTTCTTGCAAGAGATGGATATGAACAATAAGAACAATAAGAATATGCACAAATAAAATATGAGACAAGCAAAACACAAACACACGATATGTTTACGAGGTTCGGTCCCCACGACCTACGTCCCCGCTCCTCACCTCGAGGAGATATCCACTATCACAATCCGGATTGGAAGCCGGAACTTCTACACACTCGGTTTACAAGTTCACCGAAAACTATCACACTACACAATCACTCAACAATCACACTTTACACACTAAGTGTAGGAATCCTAGCCTGTGTCCTCCTCCTCAAGTGCTCGATTACAACCTCTCCCTAGGTTTATCAATCGATGCCACTCCTATTGGATTTGACCCCGTCTCTCTCTCCTCACACTTCTCTCGGTGTACAAGTGTATTACAAGTGATTCTCACAAATAAAAGTTCAATACAATAAATTGTTCTCAAATAACAAGTGAGAACACAATGAAGCTCACACTCACTAAATCACACCCCACAACCCACAATATATAATATGAGAATATTAAGCTTAATAGGTGTGTGTGACAGAAGTGAATGAAACTCAATAACTATAACTCAATGAATATAGCTAATCAAATGAAAGTCAAATAATAAGCTATATAGGAAAGAGTTTAGAAAACTTCTCAAGGAACAAGAAGAGCTGAGGAAATGATGATCCCAATAGAATTGAAAGCCTCTTCTTGTTGTAGAAAAAACTTCTCTTGAAAACTGATTAATGAAACAACTCTTAAACAGCTCTTAAACGCGATTAATATCTTGTTAAACAACAAACTTGGATTTCTTGGTTATATAGAAGAAGAGCAGCAATGGGGTATATATAGCACCCCAATACAACAGCTAAAAGAGGTAAAAGACCAAAAAACCCAGTTTGAAAACGGTAAAAAAACTTAGCCGTTAGAAAGGTTCTGACAGCTCGTCGGTCGACCGAACCGGTCGACCGCTAAGTTCAAAAACATCGACAATGAGGGTTTGGAGCTTGGCGGTCGACCGACGGAATTTTCGGTCGACCGGATTTTCTCTCGGTCGACCGGTGCGGTCGACCGCGAGTATGAACTCAACAAACCACTGTCGATCGACCGGATCGGTCGACCGAAAACTGATATAGGCAATACTGACAGGTTTTGGACAGTTTTGAAAATTCGTTAAAAATATCAAATCTCATCCAAAAATGGTGAAACTTTGGGGAAAGTTTCTAAATGATGAAATAAACATGTTTGAAAAGGAATTTTTGGAAAAACAATTTTTGTTTGTGAAAACTACCTATTTTTGAAAAATGCTTAGAAAACCTGTATTTTTATGAAAGTGAAAGTTGATATAGGACTTGTAAATATTAATATATATATTGTGCATGTAATATATGTATATAATGAAGTACGAAAGAGGTGTAAACATGCGATAAAGTATTTTAACAACGTTTGATGAAAAATCATCTATATGATAGAAAACGTCAAAAATCGTGTTAAGTGTATATATATTGAGCTTAGATATAATCATACAATATATGTAAGTAAACCAAACATATACCTAGGTAAATCCACGCAATTGAACTTGAATCTTTAACACTAGATTGACGTGTGTTGAAATACCTGAGAACATAACATAAACACAAAACACTAGAAAACTTATTAGTAATAAATTGTTTGCTAAATCATCATCAAAACTATAGGGTCAACAAGGGCATCATATTTCTTCTAGTGACCTTCCCTAAAAACTGACAGCGGTTACAGGTTTTGCAAAAACTCGAATGAATCCTTGAAGAGAGTGGGCCAATACAGTCCAGATTGGAGAACTTTTTCAGCTGTTTTTCTCGGGCCAAAGTGGCCCCCACAGGCTTGCTCATGATAGAAGGATAGAAAACTCCTAGTTTCTTCAGTGGGAACACACCTCCTAAAGATCTGATCAGGACAGTATTTGAACAGATATGGATCATTCCAGTAAAAGTATTTTACTTGGGAGAGAAAACAGGATCTATCCTGTTTGGACCAATGAGAAGGGATCTGGTTCATGACTATGTAGTTCACAATGTCGGCGAACCAAGGAACAGATTTGATTTCTAGGAGTTGTTCATCTGGGAAATGTTCATTGATCGGAACGGTTGATGTTGGTGCATTTGGGAGTCGAGAGAGGTGATCTGCTACGGGGTTCTCTGTTCCCCTTCTGTCAAGAATTTGAATGTCAAACTCTTGAAGAAGGAGAATCCATCTAATGAGCCGTGCTTTAGCATCCTTTTTGGTCAAAAGATACTTTAGTGCGGCATGATCTGTGAAAACTTTGGTTAAGGAACCGATGAGGTAGGACCTGAATTTTTCTAAGACAAAGACTACAGCTAAAAACTCTTTCTCTGTGATAGAGTAGTTTTGCTGGGCATCATTCAGAGTCCTACTGGCGTAGTAGAACACATGCGGTTTTCCATCAAACCGTTGTCCTAAAACATCACCAATCGCAGAATCAGATGCATCACACATCAGTTCGAAGGGTAAGGTCCAGTCCGGTGCATGAATGATAGGAGTTGTGGTTAGCTCTTTTTTCAGGTATTCAAAAGCTTTGAGGCAGTCGGGAGAGAATACAAATGATGTATCCTTAGCTAAGAGATTGGTCAAGGGTCTAGCAATTTTGCTGAAATCCTTGATGAAACGTCGGTAAAAACTAGCATGACCAAGAAATGATCTGACATCTTTGACAGTTTTAGGAGGAGGGAGATTGGAAATGAGATCTACCTTAGCTTTGTCCACTTCTATTCCCCTATTGGAAACTACATGTCCTAAGACAATGCCTTGTTTGATCATGAAATAACATTTCTCTCAATTGAGAGTCAGATTTTTCTCCCTACACCGTTCTAGGACCAGTTTAAGATGATACAAACATTGGCAAAATGTATCACCAAAAATGGAAAAGTTATCCATGAAAATTTCGAGAAATAGCTCTACCATGTCGGAAAAAATACTAATCATGCAACGTTGGAATGTGGCCGGTGCGTTGCATAATCCAAAAGGCATGCATCGGTATGCGAATGTTCCATACGGGCAAGTGAAGGTGGTTTTCTCCTGATCTTCGGGAGCGATAGGGATTTGATTGTAACCTGAATATCCATCCAGGAAACAGTAGAACTCGTGTCCTGCTAAACGCTCTAACATTTGGTCAATGAAAGGAAGAGGGAAGTGATCTTTCCGAGTGGCTAAGTTGAGTTTTCTGTAGTCAATACAGACTCGCCATCCAGTTTGGATTCGAGTGGGAATCAGCTCATTAGCCTCATTTTGGATCACGATGTTCCCAAATTTCTTTGGAACAACTTGGACTGGACTCACCCATGAACTATCAGAAATGGGATAAATGATCCCATGATCGAGACATTTCAGAATGTCTTTCCTAACGGCTTCTTTCATCACTGGGTTTAACCTACTTTGAGGATCTCTAGTAGGTTTGGCATCATCTATCAAATGGATTCGGTGTTGAATAATGGTTGGACTAATCCCTTTGATATCAGCCATGGTCCATCCAATGGCTTCCTTATTCTCTCTTAAAACAGCTAAGAGAGCTTCCTTTTGACCGGTAGTTAACTAAGAAGAAATGATAAATTGTAAAGACTCGTTCTCCCCTAAGTAGGCATACTCTAGATTTTCGGGTAGAGGTTTGAGCTCTAACGTAGGGGGTTCCTCCACAGATGGGCGAAGCTAGACTCGGGGTTCTATCTCTAGAGGTTCTCGTTGCCAGCCAACAGCAAAAACATGATTGACCAGCGGTTCTATCTCTAGTTCGTCATCAGAAAGCTCCTCAATCATTAAATCAGATGCATCTGTATCAGACTCATACTCTCCCTCTTGTTGTTCACTTGATATTCCTTGAATGAAATTCACTTCCATGGGTTCATCAGATGGATCACTAGGCTGTCTCCCTAAGTTAAAGATATTGAGATCAACAGTCATATTTCCAAAAGATAGTTTCATCTGACCGGTTCTACAGTTTATCAAAGCATTTGAGGTGGCTAAGAACGGTCTTCCTAGAATGACGGGGATTTGACTTTTGAGATTGGAAACGGGCTGTGTTTCCAAGACAATAAAATCAACAGGGAAAATAAACTCTCCAACTTTGATCAGAACATCCTCTACCTCTCCTTTGGGAATTTTTACAGATCTATCAGCTAACTGTCGAGTGCATCTTGTAGGTTTAAGTTCTCCTACACCTAGCTGTTGATAAACCGAATAAGGAAGGAGGTTGACGCTGGCTCCCAAGTCTAGAAGTGCCTTATCAATGTGAGTGTTAGCTATGACGCATGGAATTGTGGGACAACCAGGGTCCTTATATTTCAACGGCATGGGTTTCAAAAAAATTTCACTGAGGTTGGCAGCTAAAAAGACTTTCTTGGGGACGTTGGTGGTTCTTTTCTTAGTGCATAAGTCCTTCAAGAACTTTGCATAAGAAGGGATTTGTTCGATTGCATCTAGGAGAGGAATGTTGATCTTGACCTGTTTAAACGTTTCTAGGATTTTCTCAATCTGCGGGGAGTTTTTCCTAGGTTTGAGTCTATCTAGAAAGGGGGCAACAGGCCTATACCTATCTAGATCAGTCTCAATCTCAAGTTCATCTTTGTGGTCATCGGAAGGAATTGCTTCATCGGAAGGAGTGTGTTGGATCGGAAAAGGGGTTTGATCCGGTGGTATTCTAACTTGATTGTCTATTTGTTTCCCTGATCTCAAAGTGTGAATTGCATTCAATTGGGCTGGATTGTTGGAACTGGATCCAGTGTCTTTAGGGTTTGCAACAGGTTGACTTGGGAATTTTCCTTTTTCTCTCTCACTCACGGCAGTGGCTAGTTTCCCAAGTTGGGTTTCTAACCGGGCTATGGCTTGAGTGTTCGAGTTGAGCACTTGGCCGGTTGTTTGCATGAATGAATTTAGAGTGGTGGATGATTGGGTCAACATGTTGGTAGTTTGTGTAGAAGCTTTGATCATAGCTTCTAAACCCTTTTTTAAGACACTTAAACGTTTGTCATGATCAGAATTTGAAGGATTTGTAGGCTTGTGAGGCTGAGGATGTTGGTTTGGAAAAACTGGGTTAGCTTGTTGAAAATTATTTGGTGCATTGAATGGGACAGTGTTTCCCCTAGGGAATTGTTGGTTCGACGTGGGAATGAAGTTTTGATTTCCATGAGAATTTCCTTGGTTCCAAGCAAAATTGGGATGATTTCTCCAACCTGGATTGTAGGTTAGAGAAAATGGATCATTTCTAGGATGCTGGAATGCAGCGTTCATCTATTCTAAAGCATGGTTGTTTCCTAAGAGAGGGCATTCTTCTGAAACGTGGGTAGAAGACTGACAGTTATGACATCCCGGGGCAGAAACATGATTGATTTGAGCTGGAGCTCGTTCCTTAACTTCTAAGGCTTCTAACCTCCGCAGAATCGTCGCCATCTTCGCTTCAGACGCAATGTTTGACTCCAGAGAAAGACCACTAGACTTAGATTGGGGAACAGATGAAACCCTGTCACCACAGTTTTCCCACTGCATTGTTTTCTCGGATAAACTCTCTAGGAATTCCCAAGCTTCATCGGCGTTTTTTCTCATAAAATCTCCCTGACACATCGATTCTAAAGATGTTTTTGAAGAATAGTCTAATCCTTCATATATGACTTGGCACAGTCGCTATTTTTCTAGACCGTGATGAGGACATTGGATTAAAAGATCTTTGAATCGGTCAAAATATTTCCAGAATGGCTCTCCCGAGACAATTTTGAAATTCTGAATACTGTTCCTAAGCTTTACCGTTTTATGAATAGGAAAAAAATTCTTGAGAAAAACGGTGACAAATTCCTCCCAAGTTGAGATGGAATTTATTGGTAAGCTGTACAGTCATTTTTTAGCTTTGTCCTTAAGGGCAAATGGAATAAATCTGAGCTTAATTGCATCTTTGGTTAATTCTCTCATTTTAATCATAATACACACTTCCTCAAATTCTGAGATAAAAATATATGCATCTTCTGTTTCATTACCTAGGAATTTGGGAAGCATGTTTATATAATGCGGTCTAAGCTCGAAATTTGCTCCATTTACTTCAGGGAGTCTTATGCAAGAT
Source organism: Asparagus officinalis (assembly GCF_001876935.1). Classification (NCBI taxonomy): domain Eukaryota; kingdom Viridiplantae; phylum Streptophyta; class Magnoliopsida; order Asparagales; family Asparagaceae; genus Asparagus; species Asparagus officinalis. The sequence continues at coordinate 105,346,298 of NC_033797.1, forward strand.
GAAATTGCATTTCTGGTGGGGGTAACACATATCCTGAAGAACTGGTTGATTTGTCATTTCTTGGATTGGTTCAACACGGATTAAACGATGAGAATTATCCCGAACCCAAGTTTGCATACACCAAAACAATTTTTTTTTTTCTTTTTAAGGAAAGAAAGAAAATTAGTTTTTTTTAATGAAAAGATAAAGAAAAAGAAAAATTGTTAACTAAAACAAATCAAAGCAATCACTTTTTCCTAACTCACTAGACCAGCTCCTAACCAAAAACCCTTACAGTGAAAAGATCAAAGTTTTACCCAGGTAGTTAGCCAGGTAAGGATAGTACTAGAGGGTGATCAAAGATCAATTAAGTACCTCTTTCCTTACGGAGCGCTTTACACAACCCCTAAACCTTGCCTTAGACACCAACTAATCTGAGAAAACTTAAACCGGTTCACTTAAGGATTTCATGTTCCTTATTGAGCTCGAATCCTTAGGGGCCAACGTCTAATGAGTTTTAGAAGGCTTGGATTTGTGAAGTGAGGAATTAGTGATTTGTGGGCTAAGGAAAGGGTGATGAAATCCCTTACCTTATCTTGATTATGGGTTTTGCCCTTAAGAATGTTTTAAGTGTGTGCCAAATCAAGTGCTACAATCACTTTGGTGAATTCCTACACTATATGAAATGCAACCCTAGAAATTAAAAAGCGACTAAAAAGGATGATAAAAAGAAAATCTTTTATGCCATACCTGATGGGCATCATAGGGCCATACTTCCGAACCTATCCACAAAGGTCTTTATGGATTTTCCCTTCCTCTGTTTGGTGGTGAGAAGAGTCGGGATAGAGACTTCGGAGTCATCTTCAAAGAACCTGGCTAAAAAGAGCCTTTCTAGATCTATTAATTTCTAAATAGACCCAGCAGGCAACTTCATGAACCATTCAAAGGCAACTGATGAGGCATAATTATGTACCAAAATTGCAAGTGCACAATTTATCAAGTTATAGTATAAAAAATATCGATCCCACGAGGAAGGTGATTTTAAGAGATTATTAGAAATGGTTCTTATGTTTTGTGCGTGACAATTAGGAATAAAGAATAAGCTAGTGTGAATGTGATGAGTGATTGTTGTGAATATTTGCAAAAGATAATAAATTGAATTTTAGAGGAGAGAAGGAAGAATTAAAGAATAAATGAAATCACAAGGCAAGAAAGAAGAATGAATAATTAAACCAAGAATGAAAAGAAAATTTAAGAAAGTTAAGATGAAGGATTCAAAAGAGGTAAGAAATCTAGAATATAATCCACTAACCAATTTCAATTACAAAATATAAACTATTCTCTTTTTATCATATTTCAACTTAGATTTATTAAGCATAGACTATCAAACCATTTAAGGAAAGTATAACCTATCAAATTATCATCTAAGTTAAAATTACTATTCATGATAAGAACAACAACATGATAATAATCCTAGAATTCATAAGCATAACCTATCAAACCATTTAAGATAAGCATAGATTATCAAATTCTTCTTCTACCGATTAGTTCTCTAGCTGATTATCCTAAACATGAATATTTTAAATGCAAGAGAATAATTCATACAATATAAAGGAAATTAGACTAGTTTCATACAATTCTAAGATTCCTACAATAATTAAATTCACATCTTAAGAAATAAAAACAAGAAAAAGAACTTAATTACAAAAATAAAAAGAAAAGAAAAATCTAAACTATGAACAAGGAAATAAATCTAACTACAAAGAAATAAAAATCTAAACTAAAAAATAAATTGCAGAAATTAAATGCAAGAAAATAAATCTACTCTACAAATTAAAGTGCAAAAAGAAATAAAAAAGATAAGAAAATAAATCTACACTACAAGCATGAATGTAAATCTAACTAATAAGCAATAATAAAGAAATTACAAAAAAGAAATAAAAGAGAAAAAAAATGCAAACCTTCAAATTGCTCTTCATCTCCATCCTCATCATTCAACAAAGAGGAGAAAGAACAAATTTAAAGAGGAAAAAATTATTTTTATTAATTGCAACTAAAGTTACAATTTTTGGAAGGCCTTCTCAATTAAGAGTAGCCCTCCTCTCCAAATGGAGTTACAAAATTTTTCACACCTCTAACCCCTCACTCTCTACCCCTATTTATAGTAAACATCAGTGAATGAGAGCCATTGGATCGAAATCTTATCCGAAAACATTAATTTTCAGCCTTTGATTCGTAACAAACTGCTCAGCGTATCGATATCAGCATCGATAGGGGTATCGATGCGGGCATCGATACGGTCATCATGCCCCCATCGATGCTGGCATCGATGCCAGCTCTTCTCTGGTTGCTGTCCGAACTTGTTTCTTCTTGTGGGCTTTGGGCTTGGAAAATTCTTTGATTTCTTCATTTATTTGATTTCGGCTTTGGCATTTCTCAGGCTTTACTTCTTCTTCTTAGCTTGGGCTTTTGGATAATTTTGAAATTGATTTTCCAATTGGCTTCATTTCTTCATTTAATCAACGGGTTTTTGTTGAGAGATGAGAGTTTGAGATTTATTCTTCATTAACCTGCAATTAAACATAAAAACAGTTATTAGTGGTATATTTATTCATATAAAATAGATAATGAGGGTATAAAATTGTAATAAAATGTGATTATCAAATACCCCCACACCTAAACTTTTGCTAGTCCTCTAGCAAAGAAAATAAAAAGAAAATCCTAACTCACTTTCGCAGGAATCGCGGTTGTATTTAGCGCATACAACAAGCCTTTAAACCCCTAGGTTACCCTAGTGGACGAGTTGTAGTCTCGTGAGGGTTTGCAGTGAATATACCCACAAAATTCGGTCAACTTGCCAAGTTAAATAAGTCAGTAAATAACTATTTTTCCTTGATATATTTAGACATTCTAATTGAAGCTAGTTAATAATCAAGAAAACGTTTTTATATATAACTCCAATGTAACTCTTTTAGAAAATCTTTTTCATTATAGCAATACAAAACCAAGTCAAATCTTAGAGATTTAATTAAAAAGTTTTGAAAAGAACATGTTAACTCTTTGTTTTAAATAACTTTCAAGTCTCTTGATCAAAAATTGTTTTTCAAAACTATATATACAAAACAACAATATATAAAAAAAATTGGTTAGTGTTATATGTATATAATAATTTTTTTTTCACTCTTTAATTCTTGTTGATTGTTTTCTATTTTAACGGGCTTTCTAAGTGACCATTTAACGAGTTTTGGGCCAATGAATCCCAACCTAATTGGGCTTAGGTCATTAAGTATAGAGATACTCATGGGCTTAATTACTCAGTCAACTTAGGCTTTATAAGATAGAATCGCCTTGAATCTAAGAGTTTTTTTTCTTTTTAGTGCCCATTTTTCGCACTCTTCTTTTATAAAGTTAGTTTTTTTTAATATATATATGTGTGTAAGTATATATAGTTTGAAAAAAATATGTAAATCAAGATAACTTAAAAAAAATATTTTCAACTCTAAGTTAAGCATGCAAAAATTTTATTATTTTTAATTATAAATCTAAGGTAAGACTTAAGTAAAGTATACTACTTGAAAAATTATTTCTTAAGAATTTTATTTGGAGTTATCATAAAAGGTGAACTTGAGTATGTCACTAACTAGGGATTAGAAAATTTAAAATCTATCAATTAGATCAATTATTACTTAACTCTATTAATTTGGCAAGTGACAGTATTTTTATAATTTTTTTACTAACAAAAGAAAAATACTGAAACAAAATGCTAACTAGCAAAATACAAACAAAGGCTAACTAGCTTACACCCCCATACCCAGACTTTGCAGTGTCCTCAAGGCAAATAATATCCAAAATATCACAGTTTAATAAGTACATGTCGAAATAAAAATCAAAGACTGGGTAAAATAGAAAGAACATCCCTCACTGCTCATCTCCTGATATATCGTCATCCACATCATCCGCGGCAGCTGCTGAACTCGGTCCTGCCTCATCCTCTCCTGGGAGATCATCTGGCTAAAATGGTGTGATATACCTCTGAAGCTCAGGTGCAGGTCCATCTGTATCTCCATGTTCTCTCTGCCATCCTCTCGCCAAATATGCCAGGACATCTGTGGAAAAGCTCATCTGACCATGTATGTCGTGTATATGCCGCTGCATCCTGTGCGTCTGACTCTGCATCCTCTCTGATAATCACATTTTATTACAGTTTTATACCCTCATTATCTATTTTATATGAATAAATATACCACTAATAACTGTTTTTATGTTTAATTGCAGGTTAATGAAGAATAAATCTCAAATTCTCATCTCTCAACAAAAAGCCCATGATTAAATCCCATGATTAAATGAAGAAATGAAGCCAATTGGAAAATCAATTTCCAAATTATCCAAAAGCCCAAGCTAAGAAAAAGAAGAAAAGCCCAAGAAATGCCAAAGCCCAAAATAAATACATGAAGAAATCAAGAAGCCCAAAAGCCCAAGCAAAAGCCCAAAATCCAAGTCCAAAAGCCAATAGAAGAGGAACTCTGCGGACAGCAAAAGGAGAAGGGCAGGCATCGATGCCTGCATCGATGGCGGCATCGATGCCTGCATCGATACCGACATCGATGCCTGCATCGATGCCTGTATCGATGCCTGCATCGATACGCTGGGCAGTCTGTTACGAATCTAAGGCTGAAATTTGTTGTTTTTGGATAAGATTTCAATCCAATGGCTCTCATTCACTGATGTTTACTATAAATAGGGGTAGAGAGTGAGGGGTTAGGGTGTGAAAATTTTGTAAACTCCTTTTGGAGAGGAGGGCTACTCTTAATTGAGAAGGCCTTCCAAAAATTGTAACTTTAGTTGCAATTAATAATAATAATTTTTTCACCACTTTAAATATTTCTTCTCTTTGTTGGATGATGAAGATGGAGATGAAGAATTATTTAGAGGTTTGCATTTTCTTTCCTTTTTCTCTTTTATTTCCTTTTTATTGCTTATTAGTGTAGATTTATTTCTATGCTTGTAGTTTAGATTTTATTTTCTTGTTAAATAGCCAAGAGGCTAGAACCCTCTTGCCTTAGATTTATTTCATGCTTATAGAATAGATTTAATTTCTTGCATTTAATTCTTGCAATTTTATTTTGTAGTTTAGATTTTGCACTTTATTTTGTAGTTAGATTTTAATTTCTTATACTATTCACCTTGAGGCTAGAACCCTCTTGGGTTTAGTTTTTCTTTTTGTTTATTTTTATTTTGTTTGATTCGCCTTTAGGCTAGAACCCTCTAGGGAATCACCCTTTTCTAAGAAGTGGGTTCAATTGTAGATTACCCATATCTATAATTGAATCCACCATCTTTAATTTCTTGCATTTTCTTTTATTCTTGAATTTTATTTTCTTTATTCTTGATTTTTATTTTCCTTTTCCTTCTTGCCTTATTGATCATATTCATTCTTTGTCACATCCACTCTCACTTATATCTCGTGCCGATTTACACACTATCACTTCCACTCTCTCTATCTCTCCACAATCACATTCACTTATCACTCCTACTTGTCACACACACAACATAAGAACCGATTTTATATTTTCTCCTACAAAACACCTTCCTCGTGGGATCGATATCTTAAATACTATAACTTGACACGGTTGTGCACTTGCAACCTTTTTGGTACATGTTTATGCCGCATCAAGTTTTTGGCGCCGTTGCCGGGGAAGGTGCTTAAGTAGGTTTTAATTATTTTGGTTCTTTAACTTGTGTGTTTTTTGTGAAGGAAACGCTTGGAGCTTGAAGATCGCGGATTGGAGAGCTAGGATTTGAAGATTTGCTTTCGGGTAAGTCCTCTTTCTAGTTTTTAATTACACCCTTTAGCTACTTCTTCACAATTAGAGACAATTAGGACTTAAAAAAAAGAAAGAATTTTATTTTTTTGACCATAATAAAATTCATCCTCCACTTTGACATTTACTAACAAGATAATAAATTCAAACAAATCCCCCCTTCTCATTTGTTTGATTGTTAACCCTAATTAAAAAAAAAAGAAAAATATTTTTTTTTCCCATCCTTTTTAGTTGCTTTTAATTCATAGGGTTGCATTTCATATAGTGTAGGAATTCACCAAGTGATTTGAGCATCTTGATTTGACACACACTTAAAAATATTTTTAAGGGCAAAACCCCATAATCAAGATAAGGTGAGGGATTTCATCACCCTTTCCTTAGCCCAAAAATCACTAATTCCTCACTACACCACCCAAGCCTAATAAAACTCATTAGACGTTGGCCCCTAAGGATTCGAGCTCAATAAGGAACAAGAAATCCTTAAGTGAACCGGTTTAAGTTTTCTCAGATTAGTTGGTGTCTAAGGCAAGGTTTAGGGGTTGCGTAAAGCGCTCCGCAAGGAAAGAGGTACTTAATTGATCTTTGATCACCCTCTAGTACTATCCTTACCTGGCTAACTACCTGGGTAAAACTTTGATCTTTTCACTGTAGGAGTTTTTGGTTAGGAGCTGGTCTAGTTGAGTTAGGCTAAACCCTAGAATTAGAGTTGATTGAAAAGTGATTGTTTTGATTTGTTTCAGTTAGGATTTTTCTTTTTCTTTATCTTCTCAAAAAAAAAACTAATTTAAGAAAAAAAATAAAAAGAAATATTTTGGTGTATGCAACAGTGGATTAGGGATAATACACATCGATTAATTCGCTTTGAACCAATCATAGAAATGGAGCATCCTAATCCACCCGTTCTTCATGATATGTGCTATCCCATTAGGAATGCAATCCCCTCATGCATTAGGCTCCCCGAAACAAATGGAATAAGTTTTGAGCTTAGACCGCAATACATAAACATGCTTCCCAAATTCCTTGGTAATGAAACAGAAGACGCATATATTTTTATTTCGGAATTTGAGGAAGTGTGTATTATGATTAAAATGAGAGAATTAAATGAAGATGCGGTTAAGCTTAGATTTATTCCATTTGCTCTTAAGGATAAAGCTAAAAAATGGCTGTACAGCTTACCAACAAATTCCATCTCAACTTGGGATGAATTTGTCACCGTTTTTCTTAAGAAATTTTTTCCTATTCATAAAACGGTAAAGCTTAGGAACAGCATTCAAAACTTTAAAATTATCCCGGGAGAACCTTTTTGGAAGTATTTTGACCGATTTAAAGATCTTCTCATCCAATGTCCTCATCACGGTTTAGAGAAATGGCGATTGTGCCAAATAATTTATGAGGGATTAGATTATTCTGCAAAAACTTCCTTAGAATCAATGTGCCACGGGGATTTTATGAGGAAAAATGCTGATGAAGCTTGGGAGTTTTTGGAGAGTCTTTCTGAAAAAACAATGCAATGGGAACAGTGCGATGACAGGGTTTCATCAGTTCCCCATTCTAAGTCTAGTGGTCTTTCCTTGGAGTCAAACATTGCTTCTGAAGCGAAGATGGCGACAATTCTGCGGAGGTTAGAAGCCTTAGAAATTAAGGAACGAGCTCCAGCTCAACTCAATCATGTTTCTTTCCCAGGATGTCATAATTGTCAGTCTCCTACCCACGTTTCAGAGGAATGCCCTCTCCTAGGAAATAACAACGCAATAGAACAGATGAACGCTGCATTCCAGCACCCTAGAAATGATCCATTTTCTCCAACCTACAATCCAGGTTGGAGAAATCATCCCAACTTTGCATGGAATCTAGGAAATTCTCCCGGAACTCAAAATTTCACTCCCGCTTCGACCCAACATTTTCCTAGGGGAAACACAGTTCCATTCAATTCTCATTCACAATTTCAACAACCCAATCTGCCGTATCAAAATCAGTCTCCTCCTCATCAAGCTGTAATTCAAACTCCTCACAATCCAGATCAAGATAAACGTCTCAATGTCTTGGAAAGGGGTTTAGAAACCATAATTAAGGCCTCTACTCAAACCACGAATATGTTGACTCAAACATCTAGCACGTTGAATTCCTTCATGCAATCAACCGGACAAATGCTCAACTCCAACACTCAAGCTATAGCTAGATTAGAATCCCAACTTGGTCAACTAGCTAGTGCCGTGAGTGAAAGAGAGAAAGGAAAATTTCCGAGTCAACCCGTGGTCAACCCTAATAACACAGGATGCAGTTCATCCTATGAAGCTCAAGTGAATGCAATCCATTCACTTCGGTCAGGTAGACAGGTCGATAATCAAGTGAGAACTCCGCCAAGTCAAACTCTTGATCCTGTACAAATTCCTTCTCCTTCTCCTTCTGATGAATCTATTCAACAATCACTCCCCTCAGATGACCAAGAACCTGAACCCGAACCTGAGCCTGCTTTTGATAGATTTAGACCGGTTGCTCCCTTTCCAGATAGACTCAGGTCTAGGAAACACTCTCCTCAGGAGGAGAAAATCCTAGAGACATTCAAGCAGGTTAAGGTCAACATTCCTCTCTTAGATGTAATTGAACAAATTCCATCTTATGCTAAATTTTTAAAAGAATTGTGCACTAAGAAGAGGAGAATAAATGTCCCAAAGAAAGTCTTTTTAGCCGCCAATATCAGTGAAATGCTGTCAAATCCCATACCTTTGAAACGTAAAGATCCAGGTTCCCCCATCATTTCATGTATCATTGGTAATACTCACATTGATAAGGCGCTTTTAGACTTAGGGGCCAGTGTCAATTTGCTTCCATATTCAGTCTATCAGCAATTGGGTCTAGGTGTACTGAACCCAACCAAATGCACCTTACAGTTGGCTGATAGATCTGTCAAGGTCCCTATGGGTGAGTTAGAGGATGTTCTGATTAAGGTTGGAGATTTTATTTTTCCAGTAGATTTTGTAGTCTTGGAAACACAGCCTGTTTCCAATCCCAAAGGACAGACACCTGTCATCTTAGGACGACCGTTCTTAGCCACTTCTAATGCTCTCATCAACTGTAGAACTGGTCAAATGAAGCTGTCCTTTGGGAATTTGACTGCTGATCTCAACATTTTTAATCCAGGGGACCAACCAAATAATCAGCCTCTAGAAATAAACTACATTCAGGAAAGATCAGAAGAAGAAGAAGAAGAAGAAGAGTGTGATTTAAGTTTTGAGGAAATTTTTGATGAAGAGTTAGAGTTTTTAGAAGAAGCAGATCAGGTCCTTGAGAATAATAAAACTGTGTTAAACATTTGCTGCTTTGAATTAAATTTTGAAGAACTCTTTCTTGATGAACTTAGATTCTTGGAGAATAATCAACAACCAAATTTTCAGAACTTCACAGAAGAATTGGTTGTTAGAAAACAAAACTTCACAGTACAAGAGTCTAAGTTCATTAAGAAATACAAAATGCATGACACCAATAATACCTACCTTACCTTGTTGCAAGAATTATTGAACACCCCGAAATGCTTAAAAATTCACATTATTGATTATATCATTCTGAATTTGTTTAAAATCCGGGGAAGAATTTTCAACAGTAAGGTAGGATTCAATGTAGAACAGGAACTCTTCATGTTGAATATTTCATTCTACATTGTTTATTTTGTTTATTTCAGAATAATAAAAAGAATTTATTCTTCTCTCATTTGAGAGTTTCTTGTTCAGTTGCTTAAAAGAAAAAGAAAAAAAAAGAGAAAAAAAAGAAAAAAAAAGGGTCCTTAGTAGGTTTTAATTATTTTGGTTCTTTGAACTTGTGTGTTTTTTGTGAAGGAAACGCTTGAGCTTCGAAGATCGCGGATTGAGGAGCTAGGATTTGAAGATTTGCTTTCAGTAAGTATCTTTCTATGTTTTTAATTCCACCTTTAACTATTTCTTCACAAATTGAGAGACAATTAGGACCTATAAAAAAAAGAGATTTATTTTTGTTGACCATAATAAAATTTCAATCCTCGCACTTTTGAGACATTTACTAACAAGATAATAAAATTTGCAAACAAAATCTCCCTTCTCATTTTGTTTGAGCTGTTAACCCTGAATTAAAAAAAAGATTTTTCTTTTCCATCCTTTTTAGTTGCTTTTAATTTTCATAGGGTTTGGCATTTCATATAGTGTAGGAATTCAACCAAGTGATTTGAGGCATCTGTGATTTGACACACACTTAAAAATATTTTAAGGGCAAAACCCGCACTAATCAAGATAAGGTGAGGGGTTTCATCACCCCTTGATCCTTAGCCGCAAAAATCACTAAAAATTCGGCTCACTACAATCCACCGCAAGCCTAATAAAAACTACATTAGACGTTTAGCCCGTAAGGATTTCGAGGCATAATAAGGATACAAGAAAATGCCTTAAGTGAACGCGGTTTAAGTTTTTCTCAGATTTAGGTTGGTTGTCTAAGGCAGGTTTAGGGGTTGGCGTAAAGCGGTCGCGGCAAGAAAGAGGTAACTTAATTGATCTTTGATCACACCTGCTAGTACTAATCGGCTTACGCTGGCTAACTACGCTGGGTAAAACTTTAATCTTTTCACTGTAGGAGTTTTTGGTTAGGTCAGCTGGTCTAGTTGAGTTAGGGCTAAACCCTAGAGTTAGAGTTGGAGTTGAAAAGTGATTGTCTGATTTTGTTGTTTAGTTAGGATTTTTCGTTTTCTTTCTCATACATAAAAAAAAACCTAATGTTTCCTTCTTTTTTTCTTTAAAAAAAAAACTAATTTTTCTTTTCTTACTCTTAAAAAAAACTGAATGTTTTTCCTTGCTTAAAAAAAAATTACTATTGTTTGGTGTATGCAAATTTGGGTTCGGGATAATTCTCATGCGTTTAAATTCGTGTTTGACACCAACCCAAGAATGGGCAATCAAAACCAGTTCTTCATGAAATGTGGCTATCGCTCATTAGGAATGCATGCCCCCATGGCACTCCGGTGGCATTAGGCTCAGCCCCGAAAGCAAATTGGAATAAAATTTTTTGAGCTTGAGACGGCGCAATACATAAACATGCTTCCCAAATTCCTTGGTAATGGAAACAGAAGTATGCGTATATTTTTATTTGGCGGATTTGAGGAAGTGTGTATTTGATTAAAATGAGGAGAATTAACCGAAGATGCGATTAAGCTTAGATTTATTCGCATTTGGCTCTTAAAGGGATAAGCTAAAAAATGGTTGTAGCAGCTTACAACAAATTCCATCTGGCCAACTTGGGATGAAATTTATCACGCGTTTTTCTTAAGTAAATTTTTTCCTATTCATAAAACGGTAACAGCTTAGAACACGCATTCAAAACTTTAAATTAATAGCTTGGGGCTCAAGTTTGATCCAATGGCTCTCATTCACTGATGTTTACTATAAATAGGGGTAGAGAGTGAGGGGTTAGAGGTGTGAAAATTTTGTAAACTCCTTTTGGAGAGGAGGGCTACTCTTAATTGAGAAGGCCTTCCAAAAATTGTAACTTTAGTTGCAATTAATAATAATAATTTTTTTACCACTTTAAATTTTTCTCTTCTTCTCTTTGTTGGATGATGAAGATGAAGATGGAGATGGAGAATTATTTGAAGGTTTGCATTTCTTTCCTTTTTTTCTTTTATTTCCTTTTTATTGCTTATTAGTGTAGATTTATTTCTATGCTTGTAGTTTAGATTTTATTTTCTTGTTAAATAGCCAAGAGGCTAGAACCCTCTTGCCTTAGATTTATTTCATGCTTATAGAGTAGATTTATTTTCTTGCATTTAATTCTTGTAATTTTATTTTGTAGTTTAGATTTTGCAATTTGTTTTGTAGTTAGATTTTAATTTCTTATACTATTCACCTTGAGGCTAGAACCCTCTTGGGTTTAGTTTTTCTTTTTGTTTATTTTTATTTTTGTTTGATTCGCCTTTAGGCTAGAACCCTCTAGGGAATCACCCTTTTCTAAGAAGTGGGTTTAATTTTAGATTACCCATATCTATAATTGAATCCACCATCTTTAATTTCTTGCATTTTCTTTTATTCTTGAATTTTATTTTCTTTATTCTTGATTTTTATTTTCCTTTTTCCTTCTTGCCTTATTGATCATATTCATTCTTTGTCACATCCACTCTCACTTATATCTCATGCCGATTTACACACTATCACTTCCACTCTCTCTATCTCTCCACAATCACATTCACTTATCACTCCTACTTGTCACGCACACAACATAAGAACCGATTTTATATTTTCTCCTACAAAACACCTTCCTCGTGGGATCGATATCTTAAATACTATAACTTGACACGGTTGTGCACTTGCAACCTTTTTGGTACATGTTGCCGGGGAAGGTGCTAAAATAGGATTTTATTAACTTGATTCTTTAACTTGTGTGTTTTCTTGTGATGGAACCGCTTGGAGCTCGAAAATCTTGGATTGAAGATTAAGAATTTGGAGAATTGCTTTCGGGTAAGTCCTCTTTCTAGTTTTTAATTCCACCCTTTTAGCTAGCTTCACAATTAGAGACAATTAGGATTAAAAAAAAGAGATTTTTTTTTTTGTTGACCATAATAAAATCCACCCTCCATTTTAATAAATACTAACAAGATAATAAATTCAAACAATATTCCCCATTCTCTTTTGTTTGATTGTTAACCCTAATAAAAAAAAAGATTTTCTTTTATCATCCTTTTTAGTCGCTTTTAATTTCTAGGGTTGCATTTCATATAGTGTAGGAATTCACCAAAGTGATTGTAGCACTTGATTTGGCACACACTCAAAACATTCTTAAGGGCAAAACCCCAATCAAGATAAGGTAAGGGATTTCATTACCCTTTCCTTAGCCCACAAATCACTAATTCCTCACTTCACAAACCCAAGCCTTCTAAAACTCATTAGACGTTGGCCCCTAAGGACTCGAGCTCAATAAGGAACAAGAAATCCTTAAGTGAACCGGTTTAAGTTTTCTCAGATTAGTTGGTGTCTAAGGCAAGGTTTAGGGGTTGCGTAATGCGCTCCGTAAGGAACGAGGTACTTAATTGATCACTGATCACCCTTTAGTACTATCCTTACCTGGCTAACTATCTGGGTAAAACTTTCATCTTTTCACTGTAGGAGTTTTTGGTTAGGAGCTGGTCTAGTGGAGTTAGGCTAAACCTTAGAATTAGAGTTGATTGAAAAGTGATTAATTTGATTTGTTTTAGTTAGGATTTTTCTTTTTCTTTATCTTCTCATATTTTAAAAAAAAAACTAATTCTCTTTCCTTTAAATTTTTTTTTCTTCTTTCCAAAAAAAAATAAAATAAAATAAAAAAAAATTGGCTTCCCTGGGATAATTTTCCTTCCTTTTATCTAAAACAAAAAAAAAACACAAACAAACAAACTTAAAAAAAAGTAGGATTTGTTTTAATTAGGTTTTTCCTTTCTCTTTTCAAAAAAACAAAAAACAAAAAACAAAAAAAAAAACTAATTTTTCTTTTGTTTCTTAAAAAAAAAAAAGTTTTGAATAATTAACAATAAAAAAAAAGAAAAAAAAAGAAAACATATATACATACATATTTCCTCATTTTGCTTTTTACATAGGATGTAGGCATCGATGCCCGCATCGATGCTAGCATCGATGCTGGCAATCTGCAGCTTCAAAAACCGCACCCTTTCTTCTTCCCCCTTTTGGTTTTCTTCTTTCCATCTCCTTAAAACCGAACCCAACAAAATTCCCAACCCGAAAAAAAAAAATACCGAAATCAAGATCACGCGGGGATTTCTTGAATTTCTTGGGCTTCTTCCACCTCCAACCATCTCCCCAAGGTATCTTTTCAAACTTGATCTTGTAATTAAATTTTTTTTTTTTGTATACTTGGATGATCTTGTGGATGAATCATGGGTAGTAGTGAATGATTATCATATTTTGTGATCAATTTAGGGTTTAATTTGGGGATTTGTCAAAAAAAAAAAATTAGGGATTTTTGTTCAAAATCCGAAAATTGGAGGGGGGGTTTTGCAAATTCAAAAATTTCTTGGGGGTTTGAACTCATGATATCTTGTTCAAAAAGCTAAAAAAAAAAGAAATTTTTTTTGGGTGTTTTGTGCAAAACCGAAAAATATTGGGGTGTTTTATGCAAAATCTGAAAATTCTTAAGGTTTTTTTTGCAAAACACATGATTTCAAATAAAAAAAAATTGAATTTAGGTATTTTGTGCAAATATGAGTAATTGGTCAAATAAAAGTCTAATTGGATACTTCTCACATTCGGATATTTGTACTGGATATTCTATTCAACAATTGTAAGGTTTTGCTTATAATTGTCATTTCAACATGTATGTTTCACCGATCAAGTTATCAAAATTTTAACATTTTTGTTCTCACATAATAATTTTGAGGAAATTCATTGTCAAAAGAAATTCTGATAACTTGAAATTAACTCATGTTGAACAATTTGTAGCTAAAAAAAAAATATTAATTTTTTTTCTTTTTTTTCTTTTTTTTTTCTTTTTCTGTAGATGCCTCCCAGAAAGAAATCTCGAGCAAGTTCATCATCATCTGATCCATCTGATACCGACATAGATAGACCCACTATTTTATCTAGAATTGTGGGTCTTAACATTCATTTTGAGAGGGGATTTCAGATGAGTGCACTGCATACATATCATTCCACAGTCACCATGTTATCTGCAGTAGGTCTTAGGAGCATGATGACTAAACCCTTAGAAAAAGCCAACATTTCATTAGTGCATGAGTTCTATTCTGGATGGGAGATTGATCCAGATAGAGAATATTCAGCTTTTTCTATCGTGAGGGGTGTTAGGGTTATTTTTGATCTTTCCACTATCCGTGCTACCCTTGACCTTGCAGAGCCACCCACTGATGTACCAGATTACTTCCATTTAGCCTCCACTTTACAGCCTGGTACACCAGAATACAACAACATGTCTGCAACCTTGTGTGGGAGGGTCTTTACATCTAGTTTCGGTTCAGGAAATCTCAAACCAGAATATAGATTACTTAATCTTTTCCTGAACTTTGATTTGAAACCCACCACTGCATACTCCGTCATTACCCCACACGATATTCTCCTTCTCTTTTGGATAGCCACTGGTCAGCGATTTGATATAGCGAGGATTATATTTATATGGATGCGCTCATCAGTGGAGAATGTGTTAGATTGGGTCAGGACACAGTCTGCATCACGTACTCAGCTCATTTACCCCTATTTCATCACTAGACTCTGCCATAGATTTCATGTTCCAGTATTCGCAGAGGATAGGTTAGAAGCAGGGAAGGGGTTACTAAATGATCAGACTGTGAGGAGGAGCATTTCAGGGCGAGATCAGTCCGGTCCTTCAGGTAGAGAGCCTCCTCAGCACCAGCCAGCTACACATGACCCCACTCGAGAGGAGATGGATACGATGCGGAGTCGCATGGACAGAATGCAGATACAGATACACAGGATGCAGCGGCATATACACGAGATGCATGGTCAGATCAGCTACTCTACCGATACCCTGGCATATTTGGCGAGAGGATGGCAGAGAGAACTCTTCATGTTGAATATTTTATTCTACATTGTTTATTTTGTTTATTTCAGAATAATAAAAAGAATTTATTCTTCTCTCATTTGAGAGTTTCTTGTTCAGTTGTAAAAAAAAAAAGAAAAAAAGAAAAGAATAAATGTTTGATTTCCTCCTCCTCAGACCAAAGGTAATTGCAGATTTTTATCAGCCGACCAAATGTAAGTGCTTCACTTCTTATCTGCTTTACTTTATGCATCATAGAGTTTGCATTGAGGACAATGCAAAATTTAGGTGTGGGGGTGGGAATTAGTTATTTTTTTCTCTTTTTTTTTACATTTTTAGTTACATTTTTGTTTTTTTCCCCTTTTTCTTAAAATTTTTTTTTTAAAAATATCGTCACTTGCCAAATTGATAGAGTTATGTAATAATTGATTTATTTGATAAATTTGAAATTTTCTAATCCCTAGTTAGTTATTTACTTAAGTTCACCTTTTATGATAACTCTAAATAAATTTCTTAAGAAATGATTTTCAAAGTAGTATACTTTACTTAAGCCTTAACTTGGACTTTTATTTAAAATAATGAAATTTTTGCATGCTTAACTTAGAGTTGAAAATAATTTTTTTCAAAGTGTCTTGATTTACATATTTTCAAAATATATATACATATACAAAAAAAAATTGCAAAAGAAGAGTGCGAAAAATGGGCACCAAAAAGAAAAAAAAACTCTTTAATTCAAGGTGATTCTATCTTATTAAGCCTAAGCTGACCGAGTAATTAAGCCCAAGGAGTATTTCCATACTTAATGACCTAAGCCCATTTGGGTTGGGATCCATTGGCCCAAAACTCGTTAAATGGTCACTTAGAAAGCCCGTTAAAGTAGAAAAAAAATCACCAAGGATGAAAGAGTTTTAAAAAATAATAAAAAAATAAAAAATAAAAAATTTAATAAATGTTTTATAGTTGTATATATGGTCTTGGAAAATATTTTAAATCAAGCAACTTGAAAATTATTTAAAACAAAGAGTTAGCATGTTCTTTTCAAAACTTTTAAATTAAATTTCTAAGTTTGGCTTGGTTTTGTATTGCTACAATGAGAAGATTTTCTTAAAAATATACCTTAGAGTTATATATAAAAATGTTTTCTTGAGTGATAACTGGCTCCAATTAGATTATCTAAAAGTTATCAAGTGAATTTAGTTATTTACTGACTTCTTTAATTTGGCAAGTTGACCGAATTTTGTGGGTATATTCACTGCAAACCCTCACGAGACTACAACTCGTCCACTAGGGTAACCTAGGGGTTTAAAGGCTTGTTGTATGCGCTAAATACAACCGCGATTCCTGCGAAAGTGAGTTAGGATTTTCTTTTTATTTTCTTTGCTAGAGGACTAGCAAAAGTTTAGGTTTTGGGGTACTTGATAATCACATTTTATTACAATTTTATACCCTCATTATCTATTTTATATGAATAAATATACTACTAATAATTGTTTTTATCTTTAATTGCAGGTTAATGAAGAATAAATCTCAAAACCCTCATCTCTCAACAAAAAGCCCATAATTTAATGAAGAAATGAAGCCATGAAGCCCAATGAATTCTTTCAAGTATTTAAATGAAGAAATAAATCAAAGCCCAAGCCCAAGAGTCCAAGAAAAGCCCAATGTCCAAAGCCCAAAAGCAAACAACAAGAAGAATCTGCGGACAACAAAAGGAGAAGGGCATGCATCGATGCCTGCATCGATACCGACATCGATGCCTGCATCGATGCCTGTATCGATGCCTGCATCGATACGCTGGGCAGTCTGTTACGAATCTAAGGCTGAAATTTGTTGTTTTTGGATAAGATTTCAATCCAATGGCTCTCATTCACTGATGTTTACTATAAATAGGGGTAGAGAGTGAGGGGTTAGAGGTGTGAAAATTTTTGTAACTCCTTTTGGAGAGGAGGGCTACTCTTAATTGAGAAGGCCTTCCAAAAATTGTAACTTTAGTTGCAATTAATAATAATAATTTTTTCACCACTTTAAATATTTCTTCTCTTTGTTGGATGATGAAGATGGAGATGAAGAATTATTTAGAGGTTTGCATTTTCTTTCCTTTTTCTCTTTTATTTCCTTTTTATTGCTTATTAGTGTAGATTTATTTCTATGCTTGTAGTTTAGATTTTATTTTCTTGTTAAATAGCCAAGAGGCTAGAACCCTCTTGCCTTAGATTTATTTCATGCTTATAGAGTAGATTTATTTTCTTGCATTTAATTCTTGCAATTTTATTTTGTAGTTTAGATTTTGCACTTTATTTTGTAGTTAGATTTTAATTTCTTATACTATTCACCTTGAGGCTAGAACCCTCTTGGGTTAGTTTTTCTTTTTGTTTATTTTTATTTTTGTTTGATTCGCCTTTAGGCTAGAACCCTCTAGGGAATCACCCTTTTCTAAGAAGTGGGTTCAATTGTAGATTACCCATATCTATAATTGAATCCACCATCTTTAATTTCTTGCATTTTCTTTTATTCTTGAATTTTATTTTCTTTATTCTTGATTTTTATTTTCCTTTTTCCTTCTTGCCTTATTGATCATATTCAACTTACACTTTGCATCTATTTACACACCATTTTCACTCTCTCAATCTCTTCACAATCACATTCACTTATCACTCCTACTTGTCACGCACACAACATAAGAACCGATTTTATATTTTCTCCTACAAAACACCTTCCTCGTGGGATCGATATCTTAAATACTATAACTTGATACGGTTGTGCACTTGCAACCTTTTTGGTACATGTTTATACCGCATCAAGTTTTTGGCGCCATGCGAATCTGCATCCTGTCCATGCGACTCCGCATCATATCCATCTCCTCTCGAGTGGGGTCATGTGTAGCTGGATGGTGCTAAGGAGGCTCTCTACCTGAAGGACCGGACTGATCTCGCCCTGAAATGCTCCTCCTCACAGTCTGATCATTCAGTAACCCCTTCCCTGCTTCTAACCTATCCTATGCGAATACTGGAACATAAAATCTATGGCAGAGTCTAGTGATGAAATAGGGGTAAATGAGCTGAGTATGTGATGCAGACTATGTCCTGACCCAATCTAACACATTCTCCACTGATGAGCACATCCATACAAATATAATCCTCGCTATATCAAATCGTTGACCAGTGGCTATCCAAAAGAGAAGGAGAATATTGTGTGGGGTAATGACGGAGTATGCAGTGGTGGGTTTCAAATCAAAGTTTAGGAAAAGATTAAGTAATCTATATTCTGGTTTGAGATTTCTTGAACCGAAACTAGATGTAAAGACCCTCCCACACAAGGTTGCAGACATGTTATTATATTCTGGTGTACCAGGCTGTAAAGTGGAGGCTAAATGAAAGTAATCTGGTACATTAGTGGGTGGCTCTGCAAGGTCAAGGGTAGCACGGATAGTGGAAAGATCGAAAATAACCCCAACACCCCTCACGATAGAAAAAGCTGAATATTCTCTATCTAGATCAATCTCCCATCCAGAATAGAACTCATGCACTAATGAAATGTTTGCTTTTTCTAAGGGTTTAGTCATCATGCTCCTAAGACCTACTGCATTTAACATGGTGACTGTGGAATGATATGTATGCAGTGCACTCATCTGAAATCCCCTCTCAAAATGAATGTTAAGACCCACAATTCTAGCTAAAATAGTGGGTCTATCTATGTCGGTATCAGATGGATCAGAGGATGATGAACTTGCTCGAGATTTCTTTTAATTTTCTCTTTTATTTCCTTTTAGTAATTTCTTTATTGTTGCTTATTAGTTAGATTTACATTCATGCTTGTAGTGTAGATTTATTTTCTTGTCTTTTTATTTCTTTTTGCACTTTAATTTGTAGAGTAGATTTATTTTCTTGTATTTAATTTTTGCAATTTATTTTGTAGTAGATTTTAATTCTTTGTAGTTAGATTTATTTCTTGTTCATAGTTTAGATTTTTATTTTCTTTTTAATTTTGTAATTAGTTATTTTTCTTCTTGTTTTTATTTCTTAAGATGTGAAATTAATTCTTGTAGGAATCTTAGAATTATATGATGCTAGTCTAATTTCCTTTATATTCTGCAAATTATTCTCTTGCACTTAAAATATTCATGTTTAGGATAATCAACTAGAAAACTAATCAGTAGAAGAAGAATTTAATAATCTATGCTTATCTTAAATGGTTTGATAGGTTATGCTTATGAATTCTAGGATTACTATCTTGTTGTTGTTCTTATCATGAATAGTAATTTTGACTTAGATGATAATTTAATAGGTTATACTTTCCTTAAATGGTTTGATAGTCTATGCTTAATAAATCTAAGTTGAAATATGATAAAAAGAGAATAGTTTGTATTTTGTAATTGAGATTAGTTAGTGGATTAAATTCTAGATTTCTCATATCTTAATTGAATCCTCCATCATGTCTTTCTTGAATTTTCTTTTTATTCTTGATTTTATTCATTCTTCTTTCTTGCCTTATGATTTTATTTATTCTTTGATTCTTATTTCTTTTCTCTAAAAACTCAATTTATTGTCTCTTGCATATATTCACAACAATCACTCATCACAATCACACTTATTCTTTAATCTTTTTTTTGTCACGCACACAACATAAGAACCTATTCTAATAATCTCTTAAAATTACCTTTCTCGTGGGACCAATAACTTTTTATATAATAACTAGATCAATTGTGCACTTGTAATTTTGGTACATAATTATGCCGCATCATAGAGTGATGGGTTATGTAGATTTTTTAAAAAAGAAAAGATTTTGGGAAAGAAAGATGAAGGAGGGGAAGAGGACTCACGATTTGGGGAGGAAATTTTCAAAAAAAATCCTTTGGATAGAAGAAGGTACCCTATCTCCTATGGACAAAAGCCTAAACCCATACCCATAGGCCGACCCTCTCTCTCCTCTTTCTCTCTCCTCTCTCTCGTGATCACTTTCTCTCTCCTTTTATCTTCTTTCTCTCTCATGAACCCTCTCTCTCTCTTACTTGGCCAAGATTGTCCCGAGCCTAAAGGGACTGTCTCGAATTCAAAATTCTGTCCTGAGTTCAGAATTCTTTCTTGAGCCCAAAATGGGGTCACACGCATTTAAAATGATGTATTATGCTCGTTATTGGCTATTGCGGTGTAATCAAAGCCCGTATTCACACTCCGACGAGTATACGAGTTTAAACTACATCTCCTTAAACCTCCAACGGGTACACGAGGTTAAACTGATTCCCGAAACTCACAGGAGTATATGAGTATAAACTGGTCCTCCTCGCTCCAACACCTTAAGAGCCTAAATTGTGTAGACTCCAGTTAACGTATGAGTATAAACTGTGTTTACGCCTGTCAACACGTAGCTTTTGGTTAACGTTGGTCAACCCGTTGCGATGAATGACAATGCCGGTCAATGCATTACGATAAAGGTCAATGTGTCGTCAAATCTCGTCAAAACAAGGCTCAGATCAACTCCAGAACAAAGGATGATCCCAGAGAGTTAATCATAATTCAGATATGAACCTTCAACGAAGATAATCAGTTTAATGTCGACTCGATAACACGAGCTAAAATCAAAGATCAACACACAGGCTTCAATTCGAGACATCGACAACGGTCAGACCATAAACGCAGCGCCAGAAGAATTTTAGCTATTTGATAAAATACTGAATAGACTAAAAAATTAAAGAAGTCAAGAACTAAAGCCAATTGCAGGTCATTTTACACCGACTGAAGGTTGAGCCTATCATATCCAAAGTATTCTAGGCTCTTCTATAAAAGAAACGAGATTGAAACACTTTGGAGGGGGTATCTGTAGGCGTCAAAAATTATTTATAGGTTCCCGCACGCAGCTTGAGATAAAGAGAAGATGATGAATGCCATTATTTGAGTCAAAGAAGATTATCTGACGTCGACAAGTGAATGAAGCGAGTCGACGAAGCATACGAGATAACAGGACGACAGAATAGCGAAGAAACAGTACAATCGGGAATTACATTTAACTCACGAAAGGTAAAGCAACACTTGTGTCTCGTCCGCTCCACATATGATTCACCCATGGAAGGTTGTAGATATTTTCTTCGGCTTTCTGATGCATTTTGAATTATGTCATTCCGAGATCGGACCGAGGAATTATGACGAAAAACAGTCAAAAAGGGAAAAACGACGTCTAGGTCCGGACTATCCAGAATCTCCGCAGACTGTCCAGAACTATTTCAGACTATCCATAACTGTTGTGGACTGTCCACAACTATCGCAGACTATCTAGAACTATCACGGACTGTCCATAACTATCGCAGACTGTCCAGAACTGCTACGGACTGTCCAGAACTACTCCAGACTGTCCAAAATTGCTGCAGACTATCCAAAACTATTCCGGACTGTCTATAACCACCACGCACTATCCAGAACCATCACGGACTGTCCAGAACCGCTCCGGACTGTCCAGAAATGCCCCGGACTGTCCAGTGTTCAAAACTGCTCTAATTCTGATCCTAAATCTCCCCAATTGAGTTGAGGTTATCTATAAATGTGGTTAAGTGGTTACAACTGAGGATAAGATCAAATCATTTGCTCTTATCTGAAAATATGGCTTCTGAAGCTTATAAATACAGCTCTTGGGCCTTCATTTGAAAGATCCTGAATTTTCGGGCATTGGCAAAGCCCTGTCAGTTAGGAGAGTGAAGGATCACGAGTTTTTAGAGAGGAGAAGGAGATCTCGGTGACTTATTCAGCATAAAGAGGAATAGTTCGAGAGATCTGCATCCGGTTCATCCACTTCCCTCGAAATCGCACCTTATTTTGATTCTCGAGAAGAGTGGGTATCTCACCTTACTGAGATATTCACTTTAGTTTCTTGTTTCCTTTGCGAGGCAATGAAATTGTTCATTGGATATGATCATTTGGTGGTCCATGGATAAACCCTAGCACCGATAAAGATCTCACGCAAGCAGAAGATCGATAAATGATCTCTACGTATGTTCTCAGGAAATCTTTCTGTTTCTTTTCATTGTAAGGAAAGTCTTATAAATAGAATTAATTTTTCTTTTATTTTGAATCGTTGTAACGTCTAAAGTTGTAATGGATTTAAACGCAATGAAACCGATTTCTGACGCGAACACATGGAAGGTTTGACATCCTTTGGTTCACCTTGGACTGGAGCCTTGTATAAAACCAGGGGCATCACAATATACAATCGGCCTAAATACTACTCGAAAGTATTATATACTTAAGCCTATTAGAAAGATCAACATGTACATGCCATCCACCATATCTTAGAATAGAATTTCAAAATCATACATAAACGCAAATACTCAACAATTGATATATAGTTAACAACAAGAATACAGTACAAACACATAGAAAATGCAAAGATGCTTAACAAAAGTAAATAATAAGTCCCATAAATATTGAATAACATAAATGATATCACCAGTCTAATATCAACGTCATCCTCACAGAAAACATAATAACAAGGCTGCACGACGATACAAGTCTAGAATAACAATTGAAATAACTAACTACATCAGAGTCACTACATAACAGCAGAAATGTAAATGTAGATAACAAGGCCTGTCAGTAGACAAGCAGGAATAGAAACTATATATACAGATAGAATGGTTGGTGGAACCCCCATCTAATAAACTCTCTAGACTCCGGGGTTCCTAAAAGTAGGGGTGAAGTGTCTGGGTTTCCCATTGGTGTGCACACCAGGAGGTTACAAAATTGTCTAGCAAGTGGTAAAATAAAGGATCGGTTTGTGATCATGTGACATGTATCATGAATGCATGACTGGTATAAAAAATGCAAGAAAGACTATGTACTATATCACTTTACTTGATTTCAAACACAAGAAACATCTATTTCAAAAACCAGATCATAAAATAGAGCTAGGAGATAACCATAAACACAACCACACAAAGATCACAACGAGAGTGTGCCTAAAACCTTGAGTATGATGAAAAAAGGTGGTGTGTTTGCATTTAGTTATTCATAGATTTTACTTAATCTTGTTGAGAAAGCTCTTATGGGATAATGCGTGTTTGGTGTACCTGCTCACAACATTACTTGATTTCTTTTTGTACTTGGATTATGTGCACAAACTCATCTAGCACTAGCGCTCAAACACAAGCCTAGGCTACATATTATCTATGAGTTGTCAAATTTCCTTCTATTAATTACCTACATGAATAATTTCATTACTTGGTTATATGTAATATATTATGCACTAGACTCGAGTAACTCAATCCGTAGAGAACATCTATCATGTGGGTTCCGTCTCTGACTAGGTTTTCAAAGCAAACTAAAAATGCCTATCAAATATCAAAGCACGTTATTCATTATTTGATACACATGGATACTTGATCTATTTCTTTTTTTCTCATTTTTGGATTATCATGTTTTATACTTGATCAAACTTTTGGTGGTGGAGAATCATGAGTCTCCACTCATAGTTGCAATGTATCTCAAACTTAGAACTTTATTGATTCAAACAGAAAATGATCCTGATCTAGTGTGACCAGGGACATGCTCAATAGCCAAACATAAGCAATCATCCTCATTATATATACACCACATGGTGCCTAATCATGCATACCCTATGAGCCAAGTTTCACGATAATGAATCGAGCAAACAAAAGTTCAAGGTATAACCTAGGCCAACATGCATAATGTCCACGAACTCTAGGTCATGGCATAGCATAGTATAACATGCTAGAAACATATGATAAAATATTATGTAATAACATAGCACATCAAGCTCTACCTGCATATATAAACTTGAATATATGATAATTTCAAATAAATGTTTGTAAACAAGGAACTATAACCAAGCAACTACTTTATCATCGACTTAACCTCAAGATGGCATGAACAAGACTTAACTGCATAAATAATATCATAATCATGAATGGAAACTAAAGAATCATAAAAACAAGATCAAATTGATTAATTTTCCAAAATTAAAAGAATCTATTTTCTTGTACTAAGACGTGCACTTAGAGGTTAGGTGCATGCACTCAATCCAATGCCATGTCAACCAAGTTCTGATAGAAGATTGAGAAATCTAAAACATAAAATCACCTTCAAAAAACATGCTTGAGCATGTTTGCTCATTGTTTGGGCGCATGCAGTTAAACACTATAAATTAAGCCGCTCTTAGCATTTCACTAAGCATGTGCACTGGATAGGATGAGCGCATGCGCTCATGCTGATTATCCAATCTACTATAAACTATCCAAAGACAACATAGAAATATAGAGATCACATAATAATTAAAAACCTATGAAAAACTCATCAAAACATAGATTAGAAACTCCACCTTGCAAAGTTAACATCAATGTATGACAATGGGTCCTCCTCCTTGAAGTAGATTATTGATTGAGATTTATCTCCTATGGAGATTCTCCCCTCGATCAATTCTCATAAAAATACCAAATAAATCCTTTCAAAGTCAAACTTGCATCAATAGTAAGAGGAGAGTGAGATCTCTGAAATATATAAGTCAAAATTAAAAAAATAAAATAAAATCCTTAAGCAAGAAAATATATACCTTGAGGGTAGAAGAAACACTCTCTTGGCCCCAATCTAAACTCTAACTCTAATCTGTTCGCGCGGGCACGCACACACACACACACACACATAGAGAGAGAGAGAGAGAGAGAGAGAGAGAGAGAGAGAGAATTTGGGGTCTTTATATGTGGGATTAAAAAGAGGATTTGGGTCATTGGGTATCCTTTCTATGGGATCTAACCCAACAAACTAATTTGTCATAAACACCAATTTATCTCTCTTAAGGCCCAAACCATCTCTCTCTCTCTCTCTCTCTCTCTCTCTCCCTCCTCTCTCTCTCTCTCTCTTATGGCTACCTTTAGGAGTTACTACAAGATTTGCTACAGCGTAAAGATTGAGTCAAAGTTGACCCTTGCCCATAGCAAGGCAACCCTTACCAATAGCAGTCTTGACTTCACTGGAAATTAGACGAACTTTGCCTAGAGCTAAGAAATGGCGACTTTTGCTCCAAGCAAAGGTCAAGACATTCGTATGTCCATTGATTTTAAACATTAGTCTGGATCTCCTTTGGGGGTTCACTTTAAAGGATCTCGTAATGCTTAGAATAGGGGTTATCCTTCTGGGAAAACTATTACCAATAGTGACTCTACATCTAAGTCATAAGCTTCGACATGTGATAAGGAGCCAACTGACCACACTCTAAAAAGATCATCATCATAAGTGATGTTTACTTGTTGAAGTACGAGAAGGCAGAGTCATTTTTAAGAAGAACAATTGCCATTTGATCCAAGCTAATTCTCCCTCTGATCTAAGTGACTTTCTTTCTCTAAAGAGGATGCATCAATGTTAGCATTACACCACTCTAAAAGAAATTGTTATGGTAGTTGGGATGAATTGCCAATGCAAGTCTTCCTCAGTAAAGGAACTAGTGTTCAGTCATCTTAGCCTAGTTCTTGGGCCTTCAGAGGCTAGGAATAAGAGGTGATGACATTCTCAAAAGAACAAAGCCGACCTCCAAGAGTTTACGGTCGACATAGCCAGTATAAACAACAAAGTTGATGAAGAGGATGCATATAGTCCTTCCAATCCTAGGTACTCTTCTGCCATTGAACGTATAAGCCCAAAGGCCGATGGTGTTTATCGTCACAGTAGATTCATGAAAAGAAAATCCTCTTTGATTATTCTATCTTGAGGATACATGCTCTGTGGGTATCTTCACAACTAGATCTGCTAGCTATTAGTGATGCAAACTCTACCAAGCGTCAAATATAACTCCTAGCTTAGGTCAAGAATGTAGGTGAGTTGTGGATATGACGGACACAGATGCCCACAATGATCTCATTCATTAAATAAAATCTTAGAAAAAGCACCCGACAAATGCTTCGAGTAACTTGAGGCTATGATGCAATAGCTACTGCATGTCTCTCGGCTTCCCGAAGATAATTTGGACGGGAAACGACCTATTGATATTTCCTTTGAGAACAAACCAAGACATCAACTACACCAAAGGTGAGCCACGATGCAAAGATCCTTAAAGACCTCCAGATTCAGCTTAATGCTCTAACACAGGGAACAAAGTTGAAGAAAGTTGGGTTACTCGACCTTATCCTATTGAATGAGTCTTAGTTCCTTACCCAGTGAAGTTCAAGCCATCGACGTTGCATACCTTTGATGGAAAGGTTTGCCCAAGCAACACGTCTACTATTTTTATTAGCAAATATGAAATGTAGTAGAAAATGATACCATCAAGCCAAGGCTTTTCATTAGCACTCTTCAGAGGGTAGCCTTTGATTGGTTCTAAAACTTTGCTAAATGATCAATCAAATCCTAGACTAATTTGAGACCCTAATTCTTGTCCCAGTTCTATGAGGAACAGTCTGATATCATGATGACCAAGCTCCTTTCTAAGAAGCAGAGGGCCAAGGACTCAGTCAGAGATACATTGAACGGTTTTTGCAATTTAAGCTTGCGATGCAAAGACATGCCATTGCCAATGTTGTTTTAATAAACATGTTAGCACAATTTCTTTAGACATAGAAGCTCATATGGGCTGCATCAAGACAATCTCATGGAATGACCTCACAGAGCAGGCAAAAGTTGCTGATAAGTTTGCTGAATGCTTTAACAAGTTTGACCCCTGCTCTAACCGCAAAGGGAATAAGAACAAGCAAGGACTTTCATTCCAATCGAAAGCTAATGAAACACTTGCAATCAAGGTTAAAAACCCTGACAGTCAAAAGAACGAACTCCAAAAGGGTACTTAATGGATCTACTCTTTCAAAAGATGAGTATACCGTTGCTATCTTTCATGTGCTTAACATGGGAAATCTGCTAAAGCACCTTGAAGCATGATGCCCAGAAGAGGTTGGGAAAACTGATGATCTTAACTATTACCTCTACCACAGAATGTTGGGGGCATTCGATGAAGAACTGTCACATCCTTAAGGATAAAATACAGAGTTCATTGAATTAAGGATCCTTCAGCTCTTACCCGAGCAAAAGAATGTTATTACTAATGTGATGATCCTTCAGTTCAGATCCATACCAAAGACTCAAGTTTGAAATAAGGTCGTTCCACTTCCCACTACAATAATGGAACTAGTCAATTATGACCAGCAAGGTCAACAGATCTAATGATTTGTCCCTTTTACAATCGCCAAAGAAGAGATGATGTGGGTCCTTCCTAATCTTCTCCAAGCTGAGCGTTGGGCTTATTCTAAGCTAATGTCCCATGAAAGAAAGCCATACGCAAGATGAAATCTTGTAGCGTCCTCTCTGCAATCATACGAGATGTCCTTGCAAGTCTCCTCAATAACAGATTCGAAAGAAGAAAAATTGCCATGTTAGCTTAACCGAATTGGAATACATTTATAAGGATGAGATCTAGTAAGAGTTACCTGAAGAACTATGATCAGACGGGCCCCTCCAAGTAGCTCAAACATGCTAAATAAAAGGAAATGTAGTTCGACAAAGTGCTGTAGCGATTATCCACATGAGACAATGTTCCATTTCGGTATGATATATTGGCTCAATTGGCCATTATCCTCACCCTCCAAGTAGCTCAAACATGCCAAATAAAAGGAATTGTAGTTCGACAAAGTGTTGTATCCATCATCCATATGAGTCAAAGTTCCATTTTGGTATGATTTATTAGCTCAATTGGCCATCATCCTCACTCACATAACCTTATATAAACTTCTATGTTTGTCAAGGATATGAGAGAGGCTTTGAGGGAAGCATTGATGGACAGTGAAGCATTTCTCACTAACGTATCTGAGTCTCCCCAATATGAAGATTAAAGGCAATTTTACCAAGGTCACCAGCAAAAGTGTTGCATAACCTTCACTCCTGGTGATATGCTCATCAAGGACAATTGCCTTACACTAGATACATTAGATCAACAAAGCTTGAGCAAATTCATATTGACCTAGGATCTGCATTGAGCATAATCCCTTAGAGGCTCCTTAGCTTCTTATAGGCATTTCACTCTACAAGCTTTCGAGAATGATTGTAGTACTATTTGGATTCAACTCTAGCGGTAGTTGATCATTGAGAAAGATCTATCTTAAGTGTTTGATCAGTGATTTAAAGACAGAGGTGACATGCTGCATAGGGAGTGGAGAACTACTTCACTGACTAGCTCCTATATGATAAAAAAACATTCAACCAAAGTACTCATTTGTAATTACTCTGGAGGATCTGTGTATAGACTAGTCAATCAAAAATTAGGGTGATTAGGTTTTTTATGTTAGCATATAGTTCACTTATGACTATTCTTCAGGCTCTAAGCATGAAAACATAGAAGCTGATGCATTATTGTTTAGGCTAGCTTTACAACTGAGATTGTACATGCCCCTAAATAAGTCATACTTGGGTGATCAACATCTAAGTAGCTAAGAAGGTGCAACTTCACAGTTCTCGCTAAAAAGGAGCATTCAAGATTCCTCTTTGAGAAAGTCAACTCGTAACCCTATTCACTAGGCTCAGATGATGAAGTTGAACCAATGCTTGAATTTTCTTGTTATAGCCAGCAGTCCCATCACATACTGATGTAAATGGGTTACAACTTCACCCTAAAACAATGATTGAATTTTCACAAAGAGCCATGAGTTTTGTTAATCTCCTCTGCACCAAAAAGTAAAAGCATCAATTACTTTGATTGTACCAAACATGCGCTTCGATATATCTCCCAGGAAACAGATACACAATCGAAGCTTGAGAATGTACTAAGCAATTCTTCAAATACATATGATTGAGACACTGATGTAAGTATTAGCACCATGTTTGGAGGATTTATCACCTACATGGGTTCAAATTGCCTAACCATGGAACTTGACGAATTTAATGACTCTGAGAATGATCCCTAGATAAAACACCTTGGGGGTACAATGGGAATCACGCTTCAAACCCCATTGGCCACTGAAAATAAGGTGACCAAAGTCAGTATAGGTGATGAAGCTAATCCCAAGTCCATCTTCATTAGTGAGAGCTTATCGCTCATTGAAAAAGAAGAACTCATATCTCTCATTTGAGAGTACATTATTGTCTTCGCCTGGAGTTGCAAAGAGATGCCAATGCTAGACCCAAATGTGACTATGCATCACCTCAATATTAACCCTACTGTCAAGCCAGTTAAGCATTAACAATGACACTTCTAATAACTTGAGTTGATTGAACAGATCAAGAAAGAAAACCATAAACTCACTGAGCATGGATTCATCCTTGAAGAGCAGTATGTAGGTTAGCTAGCTAACATTATCGTTGTGACAAAGAAATATGACAAGATCTGAATCTGCATAGATTTTAGTTATCTCAATCTCGCCTATCTAAAAGATGAGTTTCCTCTCCCAATTATGTATGTCGTATATGTTTGAGAGAATGTCATTTATGGATGACTTTTTCGTATACAGCCAATTCAAGATGCATCCAGATGTTTAGAAGCACACAACGTACATAACACCCTTAGGAGTATAATACTATATAGTAATGCCCTTTAGTTTAAAGAATGCTAAAGCCACCTGCCAACGTGTAATGTTTACAGTCTTTCATGAGCATTTGTACAAGATATTAGAATGCTATGTTGACGAACTCACAATCAAAAGACATCATAAAGAAGATAACCTTAATGATTTTAGAATGGTGTTTAAGATCATGTGAAAATTCTAACTCAAGATAAACCCAACTATGTATTTCCTAGAGGTATTATTAGGCAAATTCTTTAGGTTTATTGTCATATCCAAAGGGATTCATGTTGACCAAGAGAAAGTCAAAGCCATCTAGGAAAAGTTGCCTCCTAGAAACCTCAAGGAACTCGGAGGTTTTTAAGGACATCTAGCCACATACACAAATTCATAGCTAATCTATTTGAAAGATGCCGATCATTCAAAAAAAAAGGTTGATGAGAAACGATGTTCCATTCATTTGGGACAATGCTTGTCAAAAGACTTTTTACGAGATTAAAGAGTATCTTAGGGGCTACTTGATCTAGCCACACTAGTGTCGGGAAAACCATTCTTGATCTTTGTATGGGCTATGGACCATTCCCTTGGAGCACTACTTACCTAGAAGAATGAAGATAGTTACAAGTAGGCTATTATTTAATATTTGAATCAGATAATGATCAGTCCTGTGCATCATTATAAGCTAGCTAAAAAGGAATGTCCAAATCTGGTTTTGTGATAAAAAATGAGATATTAACCTAATTGGCCAATCTATCAATGTCATTTCAAGAGTCTATCCTCTATGGAGACTCATGACAAAGGTAGGGTCCCCAAACTCAAGGCTTGCGAAATGGGCAATACTACTTTCTCAGTACGAATAACATTTGTGCCTCAAAAAGCACTCAAGAAATAGCTGATCTTCTTGTAGATCATCCTATCATTGAGTCTTCCAAGCTCCATAAAGACATTCTAGAAGTCTTTGAATCAAACATTACATCTGACCACCAATTGTGGCAACTCTACTTTGACAGTGGATTGCAACGCAACCCTAAGGGAACAATAGTCACATGTGTGATAGTACTTACTGATCCTCATAGTCACTCCTTCCTCAAGCCTATTCATTAATTGAGCCATGTTCTAATAATGAGCTTGAGTACAATACCCTTTTGATTGGCTTACAACTTGCCCAAGATAGGGTGTAAAATATCTTGAAGCACATGGTGATTCTAAATTAGTCGTCAACCAGATAAAAAAGGAGTATGAAGTCCAACACAATAATCACTTGCCCTATCATAAAGTGACTTTGCAGCTCGCTCATTCTTTTGAAGGCTTCTACATCGACTATATAGTCACCTTGAGAATACTTACACTGATGCATTGGCATTACTTGCAGCTACGTTAGCCCTAGCTTGCAAGTCTACCAAGCAGATCATTATAATAAGTCACTAGCTATGCTGTTCAGCAAATCCTGGAAGCTAATGAGGTGCACACTACATCTGGGGTTTCGGAGCCCAATGATTGGTGTTGCCCAATGGTGCACACTACATCTGGGGTTTCGGAGCCCAATGATTGGTGTTGCCCAATCATCGACTCTATCTTGCATGGCATATTGCCGAACAATCTGAAGCAAGCACTATCCATTCAAAGGAGAGAATGCTACTTATTCTACTAGCCTTTTGATGGTATAATACTCAGGAATCTCTTATCATCGTCATATTAACATTACACCTCTGTATAACCTCAGGAATCTCTTATCATCGTCATATTAACAATACACCTCTAAACGGTTAGTATTTTCTTAGAACTGACTGATTAGCATCACACCTCTATTAGTCCATCTTCTAAAATCTACTAGTTAAGACTACACTTCTATCAAATTTTTTTATCATATACTTAAGTTAACACTACACTTCTAAATGGTAGTCATCCCTTGGACTCTCTTGAACCCGATTGGTTAATATTACACCTCTATCGGTTGCTCTATTTGACACATTAACATAACATATCTATCAAGTCACCCAGTACTATTATGTTAACATTACACATCTAAAAAGTACTAATCTATAAACCTGACATGTTCAATTTGATTCTACTGACGTGTTAATATTACACCTTAATCGACTTCCCTCTTTATATTGACAAAATAAATTTCATAACTCAGCCATTTTCCCCTCAGAGTCATTAGCAATTCTAAATTCCATACGATAT
This sequence comes from Asparagus officinalis, assembly GCF_001876935.1. Lineage (NCBI taxonomy): Eukaryota > Viridiplantae > Streptophyta > Magnoliopsida > Asparagales > Asparagaceae > Asparagus > Asparagus officinalis. The sequence goes on from NC_033797.1 coordinate 105,378,272, forward strand.
ATTAATATTATACCTCTATCATTCAAATCCAAAAGTAAAAGTTATTTACTACTAAAAGAGAACTAATTCATTACAAATGTGGCGGATACCTCTGAGCTGCCTCTAACTTGGCATGTGCCTTGACTATAATAGCTCTGGCCTCGGTTATTATGATCTCATCATCTAAGATGGAACCATTGATGTCAGTACTCTCACCCACGACTATAACTAGCTTGCTTGCTCAATCTCATTCCGGGCCGGTTCCTCAATCTTTCGACATTCTACTCAGAGGAAACAAAATTCAACCTCTACAACAGTAGTAATTCTAGCCTCTTAAAGATTTTGCAACTTTAGAAAATGAAGTTCAACTTGGTTAGTCATCCTTTGGTAGGGCTCCACACGTTCAATTCTAGCAGTCGATAAAAGGGCATCAAGCTGACCCTGCACAATAGCTTTGTGCGGGAGGATAAGCCTTTATCGGCAGTCGAAGCACTCTCCACAGTTAGGCTGAATAGCTTCATCAAGCTCTCAATCAAGGTTTAAATCTCTGACATAGCTAAATAATCAGAATCTAAAGATAGTGGATCTTTCACTTGTTTCAAAGGCTCGCCTCAATCGATACAGCTAAAGCTTCAGTCGCTGCAGAAGTTGCGATTGATGATGCTTGAAGCTGATCCCCACCCAACATAAAGAATGAATAAAGTTAATCTAAAATGCTCAAAATATCAACCACGATAGAAGTAGGTGGAATAGTCATAACCAAAGGCTCAGAAGGTGGTACGTCCAATGCTATCATCGTTACCACAATCACTGGCTCATTATCAACAGCAATAGCTTCAAATTCCGTTTCAACAATCTTCTATGCCACCATGATAGGTTCACTTTCAACTTGAGGATCAGGCCCTAGTTGAACCTTCATCCTAGATCCTTGGGGAAATGGAGTAACTATTACATGTTCATCAAGGTTCGGGTGAGACTTTAATGACGATGCTATGCCTAAAAATGGGAGTAAGTGTGAGAGTCATTGCAGTAGCAACTTACGGTATGGGTTCATCATCTATATAGGAAAATGAGCGATGTGTTAATTATCAAACTAAAAGGACTACACAAATCCCATTGGGTTGAATTACACCTGAAATATAGGAGGATCCACCCACGTCATTCCAAAGCCAAGTTCATCAGGATCAGTTAGGTAAGTGTTGGTCTCATAGTCACCCTTTTTTCCACCTTCAAATCTTCTCAATCAACTTGAATGGATTCCTTAACAAGGTGCATACATCATTAGAATAAGTATTTATTGAATTATGATGATAGAAAGGAAAGAAAATTACTAAAAGCAGCCACATGTTCCATTACTAGTTAATATGCTGAAGCTTCAGGAGACTTTTCGCTCGCCTTAGGACATTTCTCTATAGTTAGAGATTCGTCCTTCAATAGCAACTCCAAACATCAGTGCTTAGGCTATTTTTAGGACATTGACTGTCAGGGCCTCATCCTGTGAGTTCCTCTACCAATGGCTTCTTGACAGGCCTTCGATTGCTGTATACTGATTCTGATAGATCTAAGTGGTGGTGATTTTTCAATGGAAGTAGCTGAGTCATCATCAACCCCATCTAACCCCACTTCTACTAAGTACACTTGGAGCGTAGGTGTTCGAGTTCTGGATCCCTTCTTAGAAGCTTCTTTGTACTTTTGGAAGATCTACTTTACTCCAGTCTTCTTCATCTTGAAGTCCGAATGGGGGATATTCACTGCACTATACCACTTACAAAATCCTAACATTATGTAACAGCTAAGGACTTTGTAAGGCAAGATTAATATAGCACTAATGTCTCTAGCAGCAAAAGAGTACCAAGCATGGATTCCATCAATGAGAGTCCTAGAACATTGTAGCCCTACCTTTTGGATTACCAACATAAAAGTTGGTCATATACTAATTCTCACACAAAACAACAATCAAGATAGAGCTCGATGTAGCATTTCGTCCTGTTCAGACGAGCGAATAAGGTGTTCGGGTCTAATATTAACCAACCAGTTGAAGCAACCACTGGTTAAGTAAGAGAATCCCTCGGATCTAAGACTGTTTGCAAACAAATCATGGAATTTGGCCCTGACGATGTTGGAAAACAATAGAGGTGATAACGTTCCTTATTTTGTATAGTTCACTGGATCCCTGTAGTGTACCTGACCATCCATTTTGAGAACTCATACTGCTATAGTAACGCGACCCTCTCTTCATGCCTTGTCGCAGATGATATGAGTGAAGAGCAGTGAAGTCTATACTACACCATCAGATAGGTGTTCTGTTGCCAACTGTTTTATTGGTACATCTTCTCTCCGGTAACTTTCTTATTGGTTTAGATGTTCTGTTACCAACTCTCTCAATCCATGATGGATGCAACTTATCATGGCTAGGAGTAAGGCTAAATTGTACCATGAGTAATTAGAACTACTGGGTGTAAACCTTAATGGATATGCAGTCCTTCAGCTAAGGGGGCACGATACATCCTTTCAGCCGAATTTAAAGAAACCCTACGAGTAAAGTGTAGCTAGAGATAGGTTCCTTATCTTGATGATGGAAGCTTTCGAACTTATCTCTTGCATGGAATCTATACTCATCCAGTTCAACTGTATGGATTTTTGGGCCATGCTTGAATATTCAGTTTTCCACTTCAAGTCTAGTGCTTGGTAGAAGGGGCCTTACATTCCCCTTTTTGCTGACATTCCTAAAGAGATACTCTACCCAGGGCATGCGAGTGGTATGTGGGTGCTACATTCACAACCGTATGATAGAAAATGTGGAAGTGGCAAAACAACTTCTGGAATGTCTTTCCCATATGAGCGTAATATGGCATGCCCTCCAACTCTTTGCTCATTAGGAAGAACTCTTCGTATGGTCATCCTACCAATGGTAAGATACCTTGAGCATCTCATGCAAAACTATCCCGATCTCCCTTGTTAGAGTGAAGAAGGTATTTCTATCAATATTATATAGCTAAAGAATATTGTATAATACCAGCACACAAATCTCAATATTGTATTGAGAAGCCCGCACCGTAGAGTAGAGCCCTAACTCCATCAGCCTCTCTCCAAATGTGGTAAGGAAAAACACAATCAATTTGGCTCACCACTTTGAGTTAGTAGACCTGATCCACCCAAGGAATCTAGCATCATTCTCCTGATATTGCTTGTTAATTTTAGCAAAACTGATTGCCAAACACATTCGGGGAAATAAGAACCTTGCTTGCCAGAGCATCCTCTTTCACTAATTTGGCACAAAGACCGCAACACAAAGACCAAAGTGTCCTTCTTTGTTCTTCAAGCCACTTACCATCACACTATCTTGTTTCTTAATGAGGGGAAACATCATCAAACAAAGGATAACAAGGTGTTGTAAGAACATTAATGACACTTATCGTTCTATTGTCGGCAAGTCAAAGCGACAATCTCCTTGAGCTTAGTGCCATCGCTCCTTCTCTAAGTTGAAGATAGAAGTACCACCTGGGTTGTTTTCGTCAAAAAATAACCATGACTTCCCTGATTTATCCTCTTTAGGGATAAAAAACTTAGCACTTAGATAAGTTCTATCAGAGTGGTAGCATGCCCATGATGGATAGCTTCTATCCATTCTTTGCTGCTTTCTTCAAAGAATAGAGGAATATTGCCTCTTAAAACATGCAGTGTCAATGGATCATCCATTGTGTCCAAAATGATTATGCTAGCTAACAGACATATCTTGTAGAGGAACTGCATAGAGAAGAGATAACAAGTTAGAAAACTTGGTTATAAAATCAACTAAGTGTTGAGCCCATAGACATCTCACAAGACTTACTTGGGTGAAGCTCACACATGAGCGAAATTTGCCCATCACTAAGCTTAAAATTTGGCTAAGTGTTAAAAGTCTAGGTAAAGTTTGCCTCAACAATTGTGAATCTCAGCACAATGGTGAGACTCACTCGGAAGTCCAGGTGGACTAATATGACGAACTTACGAACTTCACTCAGACAAAGTTCGCCTAGAAGCCCAACAGGCAAAAATAGTGAATCCCCCTAAAAAGCAAAGTTTTCCATGTGAAGTGCCATTGATGGTGACTATCAAGGCTTCACCATCGCTAGCAAAGCAAGATTTAAGGCCAAATGTTGTTATTGAAGCCTCGCCGTCAACAGTGAAACTAATTCAAGTGCTTTGAAACACTATTCAAGCCAGATGGGGGGCTATTTTGGTAAACACCATTGGTGGTCAGGCTGAGAAAGAAGATGGGTTTAGAAGCTTACCAAACACCATCTTCAATTGTTGCGATGTAGCAATGTGGTTCGATCGACGAGAGCTACCGAAAACCTGCTTGCCCTTGATGAGTTGACGATAGGGGCCCATTGAAACCGAAGGGGTCTTGAGATTGTGGACTCAAAAAATTCAAAGGTTCATGGGTTTAGAGGTAAAGTGAAAAGAGAAGAAGATGAATAGTCTATAAATAGACTTTTAGCGAGCTTCACCCAGGGATCTCGCCCTAATTTTCACCCAAAGATTCCGTTCTGAACTTCATCCAAGAGTATTTGAAACTTTGAATCATTTGAGTGAGTTCACTAATTTATTTAGTGAACCTTGTGCAAATGCTAAACTAACTTTGCCTAGGGAGTCAACAAACTTTACCCCAAGTCTCAAAATTTAGCAAACTTTGCTCAATTTGTAAAACAAACTTTGTTAGGTGAATCTCATTCAATAATTCCCACCTACATATGAAAACTAAGCTTCACTCCAAGTTCAAGAGGCACAACATGCATAGATCAAACACATGAATGAAGACAGTTTTTAGAAAAAGCACAATTCTCTCAATGATAATAAAAGGTACATACAAGTAAGTTTCAGGCTCTCAAACTACAAAGTAGGCTAGTTCCCATCCCTATGAATTTGTGACGATTGAGGAATAGAGAGAAGAAAAACAAAGTAAGAAGAGCTCATGTTCCTCTTAATAATATGATAGCTTAGGAACATAATAAAAACTCTCAAGCTAACTTAGACGTCAAGTCTGAGGAAGCCAGGCGACGTCTAATTACACTCTAGGTCCACACCACACTTGTGTACCTAATCACTTTCAGAGTCTTCACTTTTGGAGCTTCAAGTATCCTTCTTCACGTGCCATTGAAGCCTCCGAATGGTCCTATGCAGATCATGGCACTCGAGCCCTAAGCATCCTTATTGCGGCTCACCTCGCGACATGCCTTAGACTTGTATGTGAGAACTTCTTTGAGACAAGCTTTTATGACCAAAAGCAACTCCACCAATTGACGGAGAATATAGGTCTCCTCCATAGAACCATCCTCTACTTAAGCCAACTCTTATTGAAGCCACTTAATATCAGCCTATCTACCAAGAAGAAACTCCGATAGGGAAGATGGAGGCATACACATGGAAAAAATGACGGTAAAAGATAATAGGGATGGAAGGGGCTATTTATACACCTTCCAAAACCAACTTCACAAGAAAAAAATAGCTTCTTACGAGAAGTGATTGGACCTAACAAAGAGGATAAAAATAGACTTAACGTTAGGGTGTCTAGTGAATATCGCCAAGCATTTGACCAACAAGAGAGATCTTAGCTACATATGAAGGCACAAATCTATAAAGGCAACAGTCTCGATGACCCTCGTCAATTTGTGAACCTCGCTCAAGCAGTCAAAGTTGAACGAATCTCACCAAAGTTTAGGGTTGAAAGAACATTACTATTCCATGAACTTCACCCTAATCCATGGATAAACAAACTTCATTCCAAACATAAAATTGAACAAAACCTCAACAAAAGAGCATGCAAATATACAACTAAGTACTCAAACAAGATGAGTCCATGAAAAAAGAAGCCACGCTCAGTAGTTCACCTCTAGCAATCAAGTTGTTAAATGGAGAAACCAAGCCTGAGCAAGACAAGTAAAGCTACATCCAATGGTATACCTCAGGCTACTACCCAAGATATTTCGTTCCCTATTACAAGTCAAGCACATGATCATGAAAACTTTGGGGGGGGGGTCCTGTAAATTGTCAAAAGAAACAAGCTTGATCCTGGACTGACGATCATCATATTTTAAAATATTTTTATACCCTCATTATATGTCCCATCTGAATAAATATATCACTAATAACATGTTTTATCTTAATTTGCAGGCTATTGAAGTGTTAACGGATAAGGACCCAAAAGAATCAAATTTTATTATTTTCCAATATTTATTGAAGCCTAATATGAAGATAAAAGGTGGCCCAAAATTTATATTATATTTATAGTACTAAATTATTTAAGACCATAATTTTAAAATTAAATTAGATAAATATTTTAGAGTACATAGAAATATAATTATTTTAATAATATCACTTGAACTGAGAATTATAATATTAAATAAGGTAAATTATAGCAAACCCCCACACCTTTTTTGCCCTCTTAAATTTTGGTAAATCCTACTATGCTATTATCTCTAATTAATCTTTCATTAAATAAATACAATCACTTACTAATTATGCACCCCCTTACCTTCCTAAATAATTATAATTATCAATAATATTAATTATTAATTATTTAAAAATTATAAAATAAAATAATTTTTAAAATTAGTATACTGATTATTAGTAGTAACCAATTAAATTATTATAATAATTATTTATGCTTATTGTGAAATAATTAAAATAAATAGTATAAATAGAATAATATATTAAATAATACTATTAAGAATCATAGTATAACAATGAGCAATAAAATAAATAAAATAAAATTTGAACCTCATAGATAGCGTAAATATTTTAGTAATATCACATAAATTATGAATTACACTATTTATTTAGTACTATATTATTAAATAAATAAGTTAATATTATTTTAATAGTATTTTCTCAAAGATTATCATGTCTAATCTATACTCGGTAATGACTATAAGCTAACCTTTTTATTTAATATTAATAATAGTTCTATAATTGTTAATGATATTATAATAATTTATAAAATATTTATAGTACTAAATTATTTTAGACCATAATTTTAAAAATTAGACAAATATTTTATAGGGGTTATTACAAAATTTATAAAGTTATTGGGGGTTACTGTAAAATTAAATTAGACCATAATTTTATGCTATTTTTTTGTTCTAATTTATAGGGTTACTGCAAAATTTAGAAAGTTATTAGGGGTTTTATTTGAAACAAAAAAGTCATTACAGGTTTTGTGTAATTTTTAAAGTTTATATGGGCTGAAAGTTCATATAGGTTTAGTGTAATTTAAATAATTACAATGAGAAGTAACTATTGTAATATGTTGTAGGTGTCAAGTATAACTATCTAAGGAACATTAGGAAAAAGCTAGCATGATTAATGCTACTTAATTAATTTAGAGTTAAGTTAACAACTTTCAAGTTGGAGGGACAAATTTAAGAAAATTATAGAATTATCAGCTTTATTTAAGAACAATTTTAAATTTACAGACTTATTTAAAAAAAAGGTTAGCACTAGGTCATCATTATAAGAAAAACATTCAATAATAATAACTACACAATAATAATTAATTCATATATTTCTTTTTAAGCAATCTTATCATATAGTTTTATTTATTAACACATAGTTTTACTATTCAATAAAAACTTTCAAAACTTAAAACAAGTACGTTCACATGCAAAGCACGTGCATTATATGAAGATACTTTTGAAAATTATTTGAAACAAAGAGTTGGCATGTTCTTTTCAAAACTTTAATGAAATTTCTAAGCTAGCCTTGGTTTTGTATTACTACAATGAAAAGATCTTCTAAGAGATTTACTTTGGAGTTATACATAAAAATATTTGTTTGAGTAAAAACTAGTTATAATTAGATTTTTTTAATTATACATAAAAATATTTGTTTGAGTAAAAACTAGTTATAATTAGATTTTTTTGATTATACATAAAAATATTTGTTTGAGTAAAAACTAGTTATAATTAGATTTTTTTAAAGGCATCGAGTAAATTAATATTTTAAAGGCTTGTTGTATATGCTAAATACAAGTTGATCAAGTTATAATTAGATTGTTTAAAGCAAGTTAATCAAATTTTGTGGATATATTCACTACAAACCCTCATGAGACTACAACTCGTCCTCTAGGATAACCTAAGGGTTTAAAGGCTTGTTGTATGTGTCAAATACAACTGTAATTCTTGTAAAACTGAGTTTAGAGTTTTCTTTTTGTTTTTTTGATAGAGGGATAGCAAAAATTTAGGTGTGAGGGTATTTGATCATTACATTTTATTACATCTTTATACCATCATTGTCTATCTTCTTTGAATAAATATATCACTAATAATGTGTTTTATCTTAATTTGCAAGCTATTGAAGAGTTAATGAATAGCCCAAAACAGTCGAATTCTCTTATTTTCTACCATTTACTAATACCCAATATGAAGACAAAAGGAGGCCCAAAAAAGCCCAAGAAACCAAGAAGAAATCGGGTCAAGAAGTTAACATAAGTTACAAATCCGTTACAAACCAATCGAGTGGCCAACCGATTGACCAATTGGTCGGCCAACCGATTGGTTAACTACTTTGTTCTTAACTGAATCAATTTGTGGCTGAGATTTAATCCTTGTTCTCGAAGCCACTCCAAGGATTCTCGTTTATTATTGTATGCTATAAATAGGGATAAAAGTGATGATGGGTTTGTATAAAACCCCGTAATTTTTTTCGAAAAATACTAGGGTAAATAGCATTAAATGAGTTATATTATGATAAATATCATTTATTGATGAATTAGCATTGTAGTAATTTATTTGAGACAAATTAAGAATATATATACATTATACACCGATGCAATTCAAATTTAGAAAAACGACCAGTTAAGAGTATATATATATTACACACCAATGCAGTTTGAATTTGGAAAAACTCAAAAGAAAAAAGTTGTAGGTCTCTTCAATAGCTTTCCAACTCATATTAAATAATTTAATTTGAGGTTGGAATAAAAAGTTACAGCCAAAATACCAAGGACTATTTTCCTAGTCTGACTGAGTTTCCTGTTTCGGGTCAGATTTGTTTGTTTTGGGTTTGTCTCTATATATACATGTGTTTTTCAATAAAAAATCTCTTTTATATCATATTTCTAAACTCTAGCAGCCACTATCTCTCCTCAAAAACCCAATAGCATATTTTGGTAAATTTTGAAAGCTTTGTGAAGCAAATACCGAGAAGAGGGCAAGATCGTCGGTGTTTGGCGAGGGAGAACCTGATTACTTGGACCCTTGGACTTTCAGCAGCATGTCGAGGCAAGATCATCTTCCTCCAAACCTATCCCCTGTAGAAATTCATGTTTTAATATGTAAAATTGGTTAATCTAATGTGTAGTGCTTATTTCGATTATTTTAAATCCTAGTTTTAATGTTAAATCTTAAAACAATGAAGAGATCAGAAGAATTAATCTTTAATTGATAAAAATTGATGATCATGATCATTAGTTTTTAGATTAATTGATAATTCTTATTTTACATGGCCTAAACCCTATTTGTCGATGTATAGAACTTGAGTCTTGAACATGAAACAATATAGTGATATAAGCTTGTGGATTAAAAACTATAGTTGATGTGTAGATTCGTGAATATAAATACTAAATGAAGGAAATGTATTAATTTGATGTTTAAAATCATGGTTAATTGCTAAGATGATGAACTAATTAAGTTTTGAACCCTAATTGTGCATACCTAATCTGATTAGTTATGTTTAAAGTATTTTTAAACCCCAAAGGTCATATTATGATGATAAATAATTGTTTAGTCAAACCCTAGTATGTTAAACACATGATTAAACATGTTTTTATACCCCATAATGATGTTCTATAAGTTCTTTTTATTGAAATTGTCTAAACTTCACGAGTCTCAAACCTGAGTTCTGGACTCTGGTCGGTCGACCAAACCCTGTGCATCGGTCGATCGATCCCACCTTGAGTTTTTGTAATTTTTTATTTGATCGAAGCTTTTTTTTCGCATGTTTATGCGAATTAGTCATTAGTCGACCAATGCCCTAAGGCAGTTGACCGACATCATGTCTTGTTTGGGATAATTTTTCTTGCACGTTGTTCATGAACACGGGGTTCGAGACATACAACAATTTACACGTATGACATAAATGTAGACCTATGGAGGCTTAGCACACACGGTCTTCCGGGAAAGGGATAATTGTGTGTATTGTTTTTATCATAACGGGGGGACAATTAGTTAGAACAATATATATATATGTGTGTGTATGGATACCGTTGATGGACACAGCTCAGTACTATTTAAGGTAGTATGTCGGTATATTGTTGAAATAGGCCATTGAGCCATAATTGCATGATGCCTGAATAGGTAGTTTGTTCAGCATGGTGATGTGATGAGGCTAGTGGGCCATATTTATTGGATGCCTAAGGACGCAGTCCGTTCCGCATGATGATGCGATGAGGATATCTGAGGAGACAGTCTGTTCCGCACGGTGATGCGATGAGTCTAATGAGTCATACCTATAGAATGCCCGAGGAGGTAGTTCGTTCCGCATGGTGATGCGATGAGGCTAGTGGGCCGTATTTAATTAGGATGCCTGATTAGGTAGTCTGTTCCGCATAATGATGTGATGATACCATAAAACTTTACAATTGATAGTACAGTGAAACCTAGGACAGCTCGAGTTTTAGGCGGGAGGTCATTTATTCATGTCGTTCTCCGTTGAGTTCTTTTTGTGACGGGTATATGGTCGCCCAAACCAAGTCATTTATTCATAAGATTATATACTGATATTCGTATTGACTACCCAAGGGTAGCATGAGATGTTGGGTTAACATATATGACTTGGTTTGGTTGACATTTTAGTATTGCATTTATTTATTCCTTTATTTTTAATTTTTGAGTTGATATTTAGCGATTCATAATTTGAGACATATGGTATATACATGAGGGTTTCCTTGTTTGGATTATTTCGCTCGACGTATCAGTTTTGTGTTGTGGATTTCTATGTATTAATCTCATCTAGTACAGGGTAAATGATTTAGGTAGACTATACATACATAGGTAGACCCCATCATATGTAGCAGCCCTTTCCTGTGGGGAGAGGATGGAGATGATCTTGCTAATGCTCTGACGCTATTGTTTTCCCTTCTTTTCAAGCAGCGGATCAGAGTTTCGGAGAGTCGCAGGCTGACGGATTTTTTGCATAGTCGCCGTCGTTACTTGATAGACAGCTTGTGCTCCACATTAGTTTAGTATTTATTTAGTGATTTATAAACTTGTATTTTATTTTGAAAGTTAGGAACCTTAGTACTATTTCGGTTGATTCTATGTATTGAGATATTTTACATTTATTTTAGTTCATTAGTTGTACTCTTTTTATTCAGTTGGGACATGATCATATCCTTTGGATATTTCTTTCTCTTGGCATGTTCATTGCATTTTTACTTTTCACGTATCTGCTTGTACGTACACTTGTTGTTAGATTCCACTAGAGAGATATTATTGTGATGGTAAAACATGTTATTGCACAGTGCAGGTGTATGACAGGTTTGACATCCTTAGGTTCATATTGGACTGCAGCTTTGTGTGAAACTAGGGTCGTCATAGTTTGGATGTAAAAAAGTTTGTAAAACTCAATTTGGAGAGGAGAGTTACTTTTAATTGATAAGATCTTCAAAAATTATAAATATTATTTACAATTAATAAAAAAATTTACCTCTTCAAAATTTTCTTTTCTTCTCTTTATTGATTAATGAAGATGAAGATGACGATTTACTTTCAAGGGGCCAACCCGTTATAATGTAAGTTTTTATTTTTCTCTTTTATTTTTGTGCTTTAAATATTCATATTTTAGGGTTTTATTTTCCTTTTCTTTTTGTGTTAGTAGATTAAATTTATTTTGATGTCTTGCATAGTAGATTTACTTTCACGTTCTTTTATTTTTATAATTTTATTGTAGTTTTATTTTGTAGTATAGATTTACTTTCTTACATTTCTATTTTTATAGTTTAGATTTACTTTTATGCTCATAATTTAGATCTTTATCTTTTTATTTTTGTTCTCATTTTAATAATCAGTTTTTATTTTTCTTGTATTTTTATTCTCCTTCTCTAGTCTAGATTTTATCTCTTGGTTTTTATTTTCCAAAATTTGTAACTAAAATCATGTAGAAATTCTGGAATTATATAAATTTAGTTTGTTTCTTTTATGATTCATGAATTGCTTTCTTGTGCTTAAAATGATTATGCATACGATAATCAATTAGAGAACTAATTAGTAGAATAAGAATTTAATAATTAATACTTATCTTGAATGATTTGATAGGTTGTACTTGTTATGAATTCTAGAATTACTATATAGTTATTTTCTTTTCACGAATATTGATTTTGCTTGGATAATAATTTAATAGATTATGCTTTCCTCAAATGATTTGATAGTCTATACTTAGCAAATCTGAAGTAAAATATGATAAAAAAATTGTAGTTCATAAATTCTAAATAAAACAAACTAGTGGATTAAATTTTAGATTTTTGTCTTATCCACTTGATTTTCTCACCATTTGTAGATTGATTTCTCACTTGATTCCTCTTTTCTTATGTTATTTTTAGTTATATTGTGATTTTATTTCTTTTCTCTTTCCTTTTTTCTCTTTTTAAATTTTCTTCTTAATTTTTCGTATTTTATTTGATCACTCTCTTTCTCCCCTGTTATTCTATTTTTTTATTTACAAAGAATCACACACTTTCATTATACCTCTCCATACTTAGACTTTCACTTCTAATTATCCACACACAATTTTAAGGATTGATTTTAGAATTGTTATGGTGTCCACTCCCCCATGATACAGTACATGCAAAATGATACAATAAGAGTCCTAGAAAAATAACCTCAACCCTCTAGCCGACTCCCACAGTCTTCTCTCAGCCATGGGGAAAGGAAAGCCTCAGTCAACTCTCAAGAGTCCTAGGCATTAGACTCCTCAATCGAATTTCAAGACCTTGGCACCTCTTCAGGGTAAGCCCAAGGCACAATGACTCCTCAGTCGAATTTCAAGCTCTTGGCCCTTCATCAAAGGATAAACCCAAGGTACAATTATAGAGGTCTCGGCCCCACCGACTCATCAAGCTGACACTTTGGTGTCGACACAAGAGGTGATACTAGCCGGTACGAGAGATCCTGAACTCCTAAGCAAGTCGACATCTCCATATCAACTCAAGAGATGGTTATTAGCTAAGATGAGATGACATTTTAACTAATCGGACAGACCAACACTCCTAAGTCAACGTGAAAGGCGGTACTGGTCAACCCTATTATCAAGGACGATCCTATTTAGGGCACTCGACCACTCACTGGGTATTTCTTAGAAATGACTTAAGGGACATTCCCTGCTATCGACTAAATTAATGACTTGACCCCTGCCTCAAGCCTCTCCCCTAGAGCATATGTTGACATCTCAGTCCACTTTGGATAAGCCTTATCCAGATTTTGGCCTGACAGATCTTCATGACTTGTCAATTTAATCACTTCCAAAAAAATGCAAAGACACTCTCTCCCATAATGAAGTAACTTCCCCTCCAGTCGTCAGCCGATATCTATAAAGCGAGGGACGACTCAGTATGCCCATGTGACTTCTGCCACACTCATAAGTCACTTCCCGGATATCGCGGAGACACCATCTCCCATGCTAAAATGACTTCCCCTTTAGTCGCCAGCCGACACCTGTAAAGCGAGGGATGACTCATATTCCAGCTCACACTGTGTCACCGCCATTCTGCATGGCCGAAATAACCAATCTACCATAGACATCTACTCTATATATGGAGGTTGTTCACCATCAGAAAGAGGTAACCTAAAAAAGCTCTTGGAGCAATCTAAATTGTCCTCCTGACATAAACCAGAGAGATGATCATCACTAATACACATAGCATAAGAACACACAGTTCTAAACTCCGCTCGAGCAGTTCATCAACTAAGTTGACCATCAGAGGATCATAGGGGAACCGATCCCCGCCCTCTCACAGGTTCTTCTTATCTGTGTAGTGTGGACATCAAACCTTCGTTCAAGAACTAGGTATAAAGTTGAAGAAGGGAGTGAGCCCTCCATCATCTTTCATCACCCCGTAAGCATCCTCTCCTGAATTAATCAGCTGTTTGATATCGAGCATCAACAAGAATTATTTTACATGACTAAATATACCACTAATAAATATACCACTAATAATTTATACCACTAATAAATATACCACTAATAATTTATACCACTAATAAATATATCATTATTAAATTATTCCCTTGTTATCTATTTTACATGACTAAATATATCACTAATAATTATTTTTATCTTAATTTGTAGGTTAATAAAGAAATAATAAATAAAAGCCCAAAAGCCTCTAACTTCCTCATTTTGTAACCTTTTACTAAAGCCCGTGATCAAGCCAAGAAGCCAGAGATAACTATTTGCGTCAAAAGTTAGTTTATTTGTCGAATCTATTATAATTGTTCATCAATTACAGATCCAAAAGAGTTAATCTTTTTATAAGATTATTCGCTTACACAAATAAAACAAAAAAATTACAACTTTCTTCAAACACACGCAGAGGACATTTATCACCCGTTGCTTGTGTGGAATCAATACCTCTATCGGGGATGTGTTAGTTTGTGGACCACCGCGGATCAGATTCGGTTGACAGAACAAAAATTCAATGCTCTTGTTTCACAAAAGAAACAATCGAAGAAGTGATAATATCAACCAAGTGAGATTACGACTCTTCTTGAGATCAAAACCAAGTTTGATTCGGAGAAAAGGGAAATGAGCCTCAGATCACTCAAACTCTTCCTTTTTATGCTAAAGAACTTCGTCAAGATCTACTAACCTCTCTGAAATTCATGATTCACTCTTCGCATGGACAACACCTAGCCTAAATTTCAGATCTCTTGCGTATAGGGCCCTAAGCTTGTATTTATAGGCTTCAGATATAGCGCTTTCGGATAAGAATTGATGATTCAACCTTATCCTTAGTTAATAACCGTTTAACCATGTTTAGGGATAGCTTAAAATAGTTAGGGAGGCTCTGGAATGAAAGAATCTCGAGAAAACTATCAAAAAACGTGTTTTTGGTACTTCTGGGCATGAGCCACCCTACGGTGGCTCAAAACTATGCGAGCCACCCTATAGTGGCTCGGCCTTGGCCGATCCACCTGGCCTTTGCCAAGTCGTTTTGATGCAACTCGGTCGCCAGGGGCTTTTTCGTTTTGGCTTGTTCCGCCGTTTCGTGTATTTCGTCGTTTCGCCGACTTATACGTTTCACCGATTCGCTTCATGCATTTTGTTAGCTTGGAGATGGTTGACGAGTGCACGGGCCACTTAGCAGTGGTTGATGAGTGCAATGGCCATTTGAAGGTGGCTGGTGAGCGCGCGAGCCACTTGGAGGTGGCTGATGAGCGCGCGTTCCCTTGCTTTGCCTTTCTGGTGGCTTATTGCTACATCATCAACGGTTCGACATCTGATTGTTTTGACATCTCATTGCCACATCCTCTGACGGTTTGTCACTCGACGGCTCATCGTATCGAGCTATGTTTGGGGACCTATATGTAATTTTTGAAGCCTATAGATACCCCCGGCAAAGTGTTTCAGTCTCATTCTTTTATAGAGGAGTTTAGAATACTTTGGATATAATATGCCTGACCTTCAATTTGTCGACTTCTTCAGCTTTAAGTCTATTCAGTATTTTGTCGAATAGCTAAATTCTTTTGGTGTCTGACCGTGTCAAAATTTTGAACTGAGACTGGCGTGTTGATATGTGAATTAGCTCGTGTCGTTGAATCGATGTTGAACTAATCATCTTCGTTGAGAGTTTATATCTGAATCGTTGTTGGGCTCTCTGGGAATCATCCTTTGACCTGGAATTGATCTGAGCTTTGTTTCGAAGAAATTATCAATGCGTTGGGTTGTGCTGACCTTCATGGAAACGGGTTGACCCACGTTGACCTTTATTACAACGCGTGCACCGGCGTTTTGACCTTTGTCATAACGCGTTGACCGGTGTGAACACAATTTATACTCATACGTTAACTGGAGTCTACACAATTTAAGCTCTTAAGGTGTTGGAGCGGTGATGCTAGTTTATACTCGTATACTCCCGGGAGTTCGAGTCACGAGACCGACTAGTGAATTTAGTGCGTCAGTAATTTTATACTTTATTACGATTACTCATTCTGTTTAGAATAAATAACATAATACTTATAGGATTTTTGGCAAACCCTCAGCCATAAACAGGTTTGACGAGCCTTTACCGACTATCGTTTGAGTCGGGCTAGCATATGGATTGTTTAAGTCCGTTCCGTAGGTGACGTTATGCTAAAAGAGTAAATTCTCTTAGACTTGATGCTATGATATTGAATACATAGACTTCATCATTTATCACAGGAATAGACTACCCGGCAATTAGGCTTAGACTTTAGGATTTTTGGCAAACCCTTAGCCATCAACGGATTTGATATGCCTTTACCGATTACTGTTTGAATGGGGCTTGCATATGAATTATCTAAATCCGTTATACATATGACGTTGTGCTACGAGAATGAACTCTCTTAGACTTGGTGCTATGATATTGAATACATAGGCTTCGTCCTTTTTATGGGGAAAGACTAACCGGCAACGCGTGTTAAGCATAGACATATCTCTATTTAGGGATTAAGATAACATCTCCAGACGTGAATCCTGGCGTTCTTTTCACGGAGAAAGGTTAACCGGTAACGCGTGTTAGACGTTGACTTATCTCTACTTAGGATTCGAGATAAAATTCCCCGTGCGTGTAAGGCATGAATTTTGACGTTATTAATAACGGCCTACCACAATATTAAATACATGGGCTTTTGTCTTTTTTACAAAAAAAAATAACTGGTAATGCATGTTAGGCACTGACTTATCCTTACTTAGGATTCAGGAAAAAATTCCCCATGCGTGTCAGGCACGAATTTTGGCGTTATTAATAACGGCCTGCTACAATGTTGAATATGTGGGCTTTTGTCCTTTTTACGGTAAAAGATTAACCGGCAACACGTGTTAGACGCTAACTTATCCCTACTTAGGATTCGGGATAAAATTCCTCATGCATGAAAGGCATAGATTTTTTTTGCTACGGTGTTGAATACGTAGACTTGGTCGTTTTCGCGGGAATGGACTACCCTGTAGCATGTGTTAGATGCAGATTTATCTCTATTTAGAGATCAAGATAAAGTCCTCCATGCGCGTAAGGTATGGATTTTAGTGTTAGAAAGTGGTGTCTTCTCTCGGGGCAAAGACGAACCCAATGCTGGAGAGGAAAATTTTAATATTTTATCTCTAGATGCAAAAGAAACTCAAAGTGGGATCTCCACTTCAAAAAATAAAAAATTCGGATAACCCTAACTGTTGGAGGATTTGATTACCTAATCTGAAGGTTGATTTCTCGTTTATCGAGAGGGAACTCCAATTTTGGCCCTAACTGTAGGAATGTTTGACCAAGTAGGAGGTTTGAGACGACCCTAACTGTAGGAATATTTGATCATTCAATTTAAGAATAAACCTCTCGTTCATGAAATGAATCGAGAGGGGATTTTGGCTTTGGTCCTAACTATAGGAAGGTTTGACTAAGAAACAGTAGGAGTGAAGATACAACTAACACTGGGAATGTTGACTCGTACAAATCACTCAGTGGGATTTTTAGTGTCAAGTGGCTAAGACTTAACACAAAGAGGTTTGATGATTGCCATGGATCAGCAGCTTGAATTTTTGAATACCGTGTTGAGACTTTAACATTGGGAGTGTTAAGTGCACCAACATAATGGGAGTTTGGATGGACTCAGCCGAAAGAATTTTAGTGGATCCATTGTTAGTTAATTTGATCAGTGGGGGACTTTGTGGTGAAGAACCGTGAATCATCAAGCACTCCATAGTTACACTATGGGAGTTTTGTGAGGGAAGATTCACCGGATGAAGTCATTGAATCTCATCTCGACGAAAGAGTGCTCAGAAAATCACTATGGGTGGGTTTTAATCATCTTGAAAATGATTAAACAGACATAGTGGGAGGTTCTTAAACATAATTAGGAATGAATTATTTCGATGACTGGTTTTCACCATGAATAATTGATTTTGGGTTATCCTTAAGAATACCATGTGTAGTATCCTTCTGGAACATCCCTTTGGAATGCATTAAGGTATCCCACCCCCAGCTCTTTGGCGAACCTGAATCTAATTGTATTCGGCAACATTGTTGGGTTATCCTTAAGAATATTAAGTATAATATTCTCTAGGAACTTCCCGTTATTGGAAATAGGAGAAGCACTTTAATCTCTTATACTCATCCGAGGAATGGGGGAAGCAGTTTAATCTCTTATACTCATTGGAGGAATGGGAGAAGCAGTTTAACCTCTTATACTCATCGGAGGAGAGGGTTCTCATTCGGTTTATTTTGGCATTATGATGTCGGTGTCAACCAATACTTGAATGCTATTCTTGAGAGTGAAGCAAGCCTTGGTGGGATGAAGGATCCTCCTGTAGTACACATAATACTTTGGATCCGAAGTGTTGTTAGCTTCCTCCTGATTCGTAATAGGTGACAGTTTGATTTTGTTATTTTCAAGGAGGTATTTGAAGATAGCTAGAATCTCTTCATCCTGGAAGGAGTACTCTTTTTGGAGTCTTGGATCCGGAGTCCTTCGCTGCTTCTGAGGTTGCTGTTGTGACGTCTGATTAGTATCAACATCCGTTACAGGTGTCTTTCCCTTACCATGAGAAGAAAAATTTGAGTTCGGGGGGTTAGTTGTTGGTTGGCCTCTTTCAAGATTTTTTTTCTTTTGAGAAAGCGTTCAACCTGTTCCTCGTGCAATTTTAATTCTTTCTATGTTGTAGATGACACGACTCCCAGGACTTCCAGCACATCAATGGAGAGATTGTTGTGACATGTCTGCAAGATAAATTCCTCTTAGACGGAATCCCTGCAATTCATTGCCTTGTAGTAGAAGTGTTTAACAAAGCTATCAACTGACTCATCGTCCTTTTGTTTCTTGTTCAAAAGGGCTCCAATCAACACTTTAGTGTCATCGTCGAAGAAGTTGTTGATAAACGAGCTTTTTATGTTGTTCCAGCTGTTGATACTTTCTGGCTTGAGACGACAGTGCCAATCGAACGTGGCCTCGTGAAGGGTGTCAAAGACTGACCAGACCATCAAAGGTTCATTGCCAGAGATCACACCCAGGTGGGACTTGAAGTAAATTAGGTGTTGAGTGGGTGAGCCTTTTCCATCGAACGACGTGACGTTAATTAGATTGAACTTCACCGGATATAGGATTGTCTCTCATTCCCTTGGGTAAGGACATGGAATACCAGTCTTCTTTACCTCTTGAGAGGACATCAGTGCATTGATCTTGCTCTCCAGGTCTTTCATTTTCTCATCCTCACCCACATTTTCCTTCGAGCAATTTTGGGGAGGAATAACTGGACCACCTCCAGCGTTGTCATCCTCGATGGGACCACCCCCAGTATTTTTGGTCAACAGGATGGGTATTAGCGTTGAGATTTTCATCCATGTCTGAAGCGCTATCTACATGATTAGCAACGTTGCGATGGCTAGATTCACCAATCTGATTTGATAAAGCTTGAATCTGTTAATCATGCAATTCCCTTATCCGTTGCACAGTCATTTCCATTTTGAATATAAAATTCTCTTCCTTCTTCGCCAGATCGTCTTCGAGGATTTTTTCCATTTGTTCAGTGTTGATCATGAACGCCTCACGAGATTGTCCTGCACACTGTATTGTCTGAAGCAACCGTGGAGTTGGCGTCTGACATTTCATACTCCAAGGAGTGTCCTCTATCCGGTTTAGGTCGTCTAATTCCTACCCGTAACCAAGCGATGCGCTGAGATGCCTCCGAGAAAGAGTCAGGGCTATAACGCCTTGTCGATTTTCCTTTATCAGCCACATTGATGGTAACTTCTGAAATCTCATCATCATGACCAGAAATTTTCTTCTTGTAGAAGCATCTTGATTTAGATTTGGACACTTCGGTGGAGATTCTTTCGAATACTGAGACCCTCTGTGGAGCGGTCTTAGGGTAGCTACACTCTGATAATATTACCCTGATTAACCTCTCGCAAGGATAGTGAGAGTCCAATTCTGGAATACTTCTCTTTCGAGATTTCTTAGTACCTCAGTCCGATAATATAACTAATCGGCGTTGTGGCCAGAGCAACCTATCGGTGGTTGGTTTGAATCCCTAGGTTTGACGTTATCATGTAACAGAGACATCTTCTTCTGAGGATGCGATGCCTTATTAGCGCTATCAGAAGTCACACGTTTGGAACCACGCCTACGAGAACATGAGACCTCAACGGGCTCTTGGACTTTGACACATAACCCCAAGCGTGGGCAGTTATCGAAAATTTCCCTTCATAGGATGGCTTTGACTTGAAAGGAGTGCGTGTATGACCCCCTGCTTGAATAGCCACTTGAGATTCATTCATCGGACCTAAGCATTCTTTGATCAGAAGTTTGCCTCGATCCCCGTGCAAAGGACTAAGGCGATCTATGATCTTCATCTTGAATCAAGAAAGATCCACGCTACCGTGTGACTTCACCAAAGGTACTGGATCAATTTGAACAAGAACAGAAGTGGACGGGGACTCAGAAATGGTCGCGGGAAGCGAGGCAAGTGCCGGCCAGGCTGAACTGGCTCAGCCATGGTGAGGGCAAGCTTGAGGTGGCTCGGCCTTGCTTGAACCACCATTAGCTGGCCTAGCCTTGGCCAAGCCATGCTTGGTTGGCTCGTGATTTTCAGGTGTCTTGGCACTTGTCCGAATCACTGTTTTGGATTTTGGCCTCAATTCTTGGTGTGGTTTTGGTAGTTTCTTGGCCACCTTGTCCTCCTTTCTGTATTGCGCCTTTCATACTAAGGCATGCGTGCAGCGGTTTTGGATGCACT
This sequence comes from Asparagus officinalis, assembly GCF_001876935.1. Lineage (NCBI taxonomy): Eukaryota > Viridiplantae > Streptophyta > Magnoliopsida > Asparagales > Asparagaceae > Asparagus > Asparagus officinalis. The sequence goes on from NC_033797.1 coordinate 105,399,188, forward strand.
CCTCGAGAATTAAACGAGTCCTTTTAATACGGAGCCATTCGCTGGCCAGTGGCTTGGAGGAGGGGTCATTTGCTTGCTGTTGAGGTGCTTGGCGCATACTGAAGAACTTCACCAAGATCTACTAACCTCTCTGAAATTCATGATTCACTCTTCGCAGGGACAACACCTCGCCTAAATTTCTGATCTACTGCGTATAGGGCCCTAAGCTTGTATTTATAGGATTCAGATACAACGTTTTCGGATAAGAATTAATGATTCGACCTTATCCTCAGTTGATAACTACTTAAACACATTTAGCTTCAAATAGTCGGGGAGGCTCTGGAACAAAAGAATCCTGAGAAAACTATCGAAAAACACGTTTTCAGCACTTCTGGGGCGAGCTACCCTACGTTGGCTCGGAACTGTGCGAGCCACCTTAGGGTGGCTTGGCCTTGGCCAAGGCCCACCTGGCCTTGGTCGAGTTGTTTTGATGCGACTCGTCTGCCAGGGGCTTTTCCGATTCAGTCTTGTTCCGTCGTTACATGCATTTCATCATTTCGCTAACTTATACGTTTCACAGATTCGCTTCATGCATTTCGTTAACTTGGAGGTAACTAACGAGTGCACGGGCCACTTAGATGTGGCTGATGAACGTGTGGGCCATTTGAAGGTGGTCAGTGAGCGCGCGTGCCATTTGGAGGTGGCTAGTGAGCACATGGGCCACTTGGTAGTGGATGGTAAGCATGCGGGCCACTTGGAGGTGGCTGATGAGTGCGCATTCCCTTTCTTTATCGTTCCAGTGGCTTGTTGCTACATCATCAACTATTCGTCGCTTTGTTATTGCGATGGCTCATCATCATGTCGTCTGACGGTTCATCGCTCGATAACTCGTCATCTTGAGTTGTGTTTGGGGATCTATAGGTAATTTTTGACGCCTACAATAACAAAAGTATGATATGAAAAGAAATCATATTCAAGATGGTTAGCCGTAAAAAAATAACGACATCTCCCAATCCAAAAGGCCGAATTTAACATACAGTATGAAAATCGCCTATCTTGACGAGACGAAGCCATTTGTCTAGTTTGATATTTGATAAAAGTATTAATACAGATATCTATACCAGCATCGGCAGTGGTATCGATACCAAATGTGCAGTTACAATTTTAAAGATGAAATTGATTAACTTGGGAATCAAGTTTAATCCAAGGGCTCTCATTCATTATTGTAGGCTTATAAATAGGGGTAGAGAGGAGAGGCTAGGGTGTGAAATATTTTATAAAAACTACTTTTGGAGAGGAGGATACTCTTATTTGAAAAGAACTCTAAATTATAACTCTTTGTTGCAATTAATAAAAAAATATTTTTACCTCTTCATATTTTTCTTTTCTGCTCTTTGTTTGATTATGAAGATGAAGGTAGGATGAAGATGAAGATCAAGATGAATGTTTTGCTATCACCTTGAGGCTAGAACTCTCTTGGGATGTAAATTTTTCTTTGTTAATAAATTTATCTTTTGCTTTCTTTTCTTATTTAAAAAGCCAAGAGACTAAAACTCTCTTACCTTAGGTTTATTTTCATACCTATAGAGTAGATTTACTTTCATGTCTTTATTTTTTTGCTTTAAATTCATGCATTCATTTCTTATAATTTATTTTGTAGTTTAAATTTTATTTTCTTGCACTATTTGCCTTGAGGCTAGAACCCTCTCGGGATTAGTTTTCATTTTTATTTATTTTCTTTTTCTTTGATTCTCCTTAAGGCTAGAACCCTCTAGAGAATTTCCTTTTTTTAAAGATGTGGAATTAATACTTGTGGGAACTCTAGAAATTGCATGAAACTGGTTAGTGGATTCAATTCTAGGTTTCTCATATCTCTAATTAAATCCTCCATCTTTTACTTTCTTTATTTTCCTCTCTATTCTTGATTTTTTCTCATTTGTTTCTTGATTTTATTTCCTTCATCCTTCTTTTTTCCCTTCATCCACTCTTTTATTATCAAAAGAGATAAAGTTCTTTTATTATCAAAAGAGCTAAATGGTTATGAAAGGTTCTCATAGGGAATACGGATAAAAGTGTGTATCTATGCCATACACTTAGCCATCTTGGAATCCCTAACTTCACCAAACCCATTAAGCTTGCCAGATATCTATTTTAGGAGCTATTTTGGGTAATAATTTCTCACAGTTAGCTTCTACTTTAATGATCACTTAATCCATAATTAAAGAGGCATTAACTCTCTCTTTTAGCTATAAAAGGAGGGGAGATCATTTATTCAAAGAAGATCTGAAAATTAGGAAAAATCTAAGAAGATCTATCCATCTATGAGATCAAACCAAATCCCAGAGAAATCAATTCACATGCAGAGAAAGATTTATTTCATCGCATTTGCGATTCAATCAAGTGAAAGTATTAGGAGAAGACCAAGCTATCTTTCAAACCACTAAGTTTGCACCCACAACAAAAGACCCTAAGTCTTAATTAATGCATCAATGACGCTCTATCGACACACAGAAGAGAACCCTCAGGAAAAAATAAAATTTTATCTTCATTTCATTTTTATTCTTTCTATTGTAGTCTGAGTTAATTATTAAAAGAACCCGAAGCACCTCCTATTAATTACCCACATGAACAATTTTATTGCTTGCTTATACATGATATATTATATACTAGACCTCGAAATGTTGTTTTCACTTCCACTTAAGCATCCATGCTCAAGATTGGTATCAAAGTCCTAGATCAAGGGCACAGATCAACCAATTAGATCCCGAAGTATGGGCATATTGCTCTGGGAGTTAAATTCATAGGATTAAAGAAAAATTATGCCACAAATGATGAGGAATTACTAGCCATTAAAAATACTATTAATTCTCTAAAAATATATTTATTATCATCCGAGTTCATTATTGAAACGGATAATCAAGCTGTAGCACAGTTACTCAAAAAGAAGACCAATTCTTTAATTGTGAAGAACGTGCAGAATTAAATGATAAATGAAATTAGAGAACTATATTTATAAAGTTAGATAAATTCCTAGATTCACTAATATTGGTACTGATTTCCTCTTTAGGCATGGCTAGTTCTTCTTCCAATAAGCCTTTAGATAAAGGCAAGGCACCTACTCCACCTTAAGATGAGGTAAAGGAGAAATGTGCACCATGAAAGTACTATAGGGGGTGATAGGGTAATTGCTAGTCTAATCCGATTTTGATACTAAATTAAAACTTACTAACGATATCCTAGCAATATGATGTATACACGTGATATATGCAAGTATATGGAATTAAACAAAAGGTGATATAAACTTGAGACAAAAGGCGATATGAAAATATACAAGAGAATAAATGCACCAATGTCAAACACAAACACAATAATATGTTCACATAGTTTGGTCACCCTCGACCTACGTCTCTGCTCCTCACCCTCGAGGAGAATATCCACTATCACAAAATTAACTACACAATCAGTTTTCAACGCTCACCGACAACGTTTATAAATCACACAATTGTCAATACACAATACACTCCTCTAATTGTTGGCCTAGACCATGTCACCTTTCTCAAGTGTTTGGATTTACCACCTCTCCTTAGGTTTTACTATCAACCCACTCCTCTTGGAGTTGACCCCGTCTCTCCCAATCATTTCTCTAAGTGTCCTTGTGTATTACAAGGTGTTCTCAACAATGATAAGCTCAAATAAATGTTTGTTCTCTAACAAGGATGAGAACGAAATCTAAGCTCACTCAAAGATATAACCCCACAACCCAAATGTATACAATATGTTAAATACTAAAGCTCAAGTGGTTGTGTGTGTAAACAATGAGTATAATAAAATCAAAGTTAAACTCAATTCCTAAAGCTCAAGTGGTTGTGTGTGTAAACAATGAGTATAATAAAATCAAAGTTAAACTCAATTCAATCTAGCATAAATATATAAGAAACAAAATGATAGTATAATAAAATCAAAGTTAAACTCAATTCAATCTAGCATAAATATATAAGAAACAAAATGATAAATAGGTAGAAGATGAGTTAAGAAAACTTCTCTAAACAAAGAGACTTGAGGATTTGAGGTTAAACTCCTCAATGATAAAATTGAATTCATTCTCTTTGTGAACTCCTTCACACAAACAAAACAAACTTTTTCTCTCTTAAAACTCAGAAACAAATAAGCCAAAACACTTGTAAAACTCTTGTAAAACTCCTTGCAAAAAACCAAGTGTTTAGGGCTTTTTATAGCCACTCAACAAGGCCATCAAAAACTAGCCGCTATGGCTCCTAACTGTTGATCGGTCGTGTGACGCCCTTGTTTTCACACATGGCTGCAGTCTAAGGTGAAACCCAGAGATGTCAAACCTATCATGCACCCTCACCATGCAATAACATGTTTCACCATCATAGTAATATCTCTGTATCTCTCTAGTGGAATCAATGACAAGTGTAGGTACAAAACAAGCAAAATAAGAGAAATAAATGCAGTGGACATGACATAAAAAGAGATATCCAAGTAAACATACTCATGTTCTAGCCGAATAAAAACTAAGTACAACTGATACTGATGTCTGAAATAAATATGAAGTAACTTAATACATATAGTCAAATAAAAATAGTACTAAGGCACACAACCTTTACAAAATAAAATACAAGTCTAATGATCAGCTAAACCATAATTAAATGATTGTGGAGTATCAACTACTAAAAATAAGTGACGGCGATTATACTGTAAGACCCTCAACCTGCGGCTCTCCGATACTCTAATCCACTGCCTGAAAAGAAGGGAAAACAAAAAGAAAAACAACAACAACGTCAGAACGCTTTAGCAAGATCATTTCCATCCGCCCCTAGGGGAAGGGCTCCTAAATATGATGGAGGTTCTATCTATTATGCATAGTCTACCTAAATCATTTATCCTATATCTAAATGGGGTTAATATTTAGGAACCCACAACACGAGATGTAGTACGTCGAGCAAAATAATCTAAACAAGGAAACTCTTATGTATATACCATATGTCTCAAATTATGAATTGCTAAATATCAATTCCAAACTAAGAATAAAAAATAAAGGAAAACAATACAGAAAAATAAAGTTACTGTAATATCATAAATATCAACCATATAACTTGTGCTACCCTTGGGTAGATGATGTGGATACAAGAACTAAATCCTATAACTCCCAAACGTGAAGCAATCCGATCACAATATAACTCAGCGATGATTCGTATTCATAAATAGCTTTCGCCAAAGACTCAGGCTATCAAATATATCATAATACAATATCTCGTAAGGTTTTATAACTCATCGCATTATCATGCGGGACGGACTACCAAATCCGGCATCCTAAATATGTACACGGATCATTAGTCTCATCACATCACTGTGAGGGACGGACTACCAAATCAGGTATCCTAGAAGTGTGACTCTCTAGCCTCATCGCATCACCATACGGGATGGACTATTAAGTCTGGTATCCTAAAATCATGACTCAATGGCCTGTACTAACGGCATATCGACGCACTATCCCAAGTAGTATTGAGTTGTGCTCATCGATGATATACATACATGCATACGTATTATAATTAATTGTTAACTCAAACATGATTGAAAACCTACCTGTTATAATCCTCTTCGGGATATCCGTATAAGTGTCAGCACTCTATTCGTGTACACCCACAATTGCACGTGCATTGTCGTATGGCTCGAAACCCGCATTCACGATTAAACGTGCAAGAAAAATCATCACACACAAAGCAAAGTGTCAGTCGACTGCCCCCAGGGCATCAGTCGACCGAAGGCAAACGTGCATAGAGTGCACGCGGAAAAGACCTTATTTGTCGACCGCTTTCTTCTAGTCGGTCGACCGACCAGAAAGGATTCAAAATCCTTAACGACACAATCAGTTGACTAATCACTTAGGATCGGTCGACCGGTTTCACTATATTAGATTTTCTCATGTTTTTGTGTTTCGTAACTTGTCTTGAAAAAATTTTTATTAGAATGTGAGGCAAAACAGGATTTAAACTTTCCTAATTACTAAACAAAGGTTAAATTAAACATGGTTATTCTCTTGAAATTAAACAGGGTTTAATACCCCAAATAAGAATATTCTCAAGTAACAACATATTTTTAATAACATATTAATAAACAGAGATCTATTCTAATTATTCCACAGATATAGATTTGTTCAAACAAGATCACATCACCTATGTGTCATGAACTTATGGTTTAAACATTTAAATTAGTAAGATTTTTATTTAAAAGATTAAACTAGGGTTTTTAAACCATATTAAAACATAATTAACAAATTTAATACAATCCTACTGATCATGATATACTATTCTTAATTAACAGAGATTAAAATGACAGATCTTTCCATTGGTATAAGGTTTAATATCAAAAACTACATTTTTATCACATCAGATTTAAACTTTAAGCATTGTATTAATCAATTAAATATAATTAATTCATGAGTTACTATAGGGAAAGGTTTTAAGGAAGTTGATCTTGCCTCAAACGTAATGTTGAACTCTCAAACACGTGTGTGCAAGATTCATCTTCGCCAAGCTCACAAATCCCGCCTTCCTCTCGATAAACGCCTCAGGTAAACTGCCAAAAACTCACCGATTAGGGTTAGGGTTTGAGAGGGAAGGTAGTTGCTAATAAAACACTTGAAAAGATGGGGGAAATGGTTTTAAAATGAGTATATATACTCTCGTATATAACTAGGCTTGAAACAAAACAAAACCGACCCGAACACAAATCCTGCACGCTGGGAGCCCGACGGTCAACCCACCACAACCAATTGGTCGACCGGTCGGGTATCATTAGTAAACCGATCGGCTTAGGCCATTCGACCACCCATAACGTGTAGGTTGACTAACTCTGTTTATGGTTTTTGTGCATGTTTTCATCGTTTATTCACATATATACACTAAATCGATCTCAAATTGATTCCTAGCATACTCAACCATTATAAATGATATTTATCATGATATAACTCATTTATTATTATTTATCATAATACATTCAAAATTATGGGGTTTTACAGGTCGACTGATGCAATGTATCGGTCGATTGACGACATGCACAATGGTAGTTTGCTGAAAATCTGCATAGCTGATTTTCTAAATTCAATTAAAAATAGCAAATCCCTCCAAAATCATAATATTTTGGGAAATGTTTATAAACATGAATATAAACATATTAGAAAAAGAATTTATGAAATATCATTTCCCATATTTGGGAACTTACTGTTTTAAAGCAAATATTCCAGATTCTAAAAACTACTAAATACTTAATTTTGTAAAATCAGTTTAACATAGTAAATCAACTCCAAAATTGATAAAATTTTGAGAAATATTTGTACACATGAAATAGAACATGTTAGAAGAAGAATTTTACAAATTTTATTTCCCATTTGTGAAAACTCATTTATTTTGTAAGCTGTTCAAAAAAATGTTAAAACTTGATTTTAATAAAATTTCTTCAAACAAGTTTTAAAACACTCTAAAATAGATTAATGGACATGAGGAAAGATATAAAATAGTGTAATCATGTTTTTAATTCGTAAATATGTTATTTTTCCAAAAATGTATAATACGATAAAATAAAACGTGTATGTGTGTGTAGTTTGAGCTTTTAAGTATAACACATAAAAAATAAACACACCTAGACTAACAAAACAAAATACCAAGCTATAGATCTTCAATAAGCTCGACTTGGTAGGATGAAGCGTAATAGAGAATTTTCGACTTGAATGCACAAATGGGTTCATTTCGATTCCGCTAACCTCCTTTGAATATTATCGTTGAAGCGCAATTCCATCCAACCTCCAACAAGGATCTTTGTGTAGATTTCTAACAAGTAAATATAAACACTCACCAAACGATGTTAGGAATTGTTTGTTAATCAACAAAACTAGATTAGATAGTAGGCTCATAAACATGAGACCTAACACATCAAACGTCAAAGAGACACTCAAATGGGAGGTAACCAGAAATAGCTTTGTTCCCATTAAGGGCAAGATGAAGTGATAAGAAGAAGACAAAATAGCTCAGAACAAGAAGCCCAATGCTCCCTAGGGACATTGGAAAAGGCCTCTGCAATTCGTGGACATTATAGTAAAAAATTGGTATAATACTAGTTTACCCGAAGAAGACTACAATATAGTAAATAATCTCTGTAAGAAACTATAAGGAATGCGAGTTTCCACTCCAGACACTAATGCTTGTCTATCAGCATTAAGAAAAGGTTATCAAGAAAAAGAATCATAAGGATTCAGGACATGAAAAAAGGGTACCATATGTACAAAAGCATCGTGAAAAACCTCATAAGTAAATCAACCTTGACCATGTCAAAGGCAATAAAAAATCAAAAAGAGAAAATGCAAGATTCTTTGAGTTCAAACTTTAGAAATCTAAGATCAATTCTAGAGAAAATTGAAATCAAATATCTGGTAGTTACTAAGAACTTTGACGAATTAGTCAATTACTTTAAGTTTAATATTTTAAAATTCCAGAGGCAAAGAAAATTAAAAGACATGTTTGACAGTTATTAGCGCAACCTGATTGATGATCAGGCAAGGCTATCTTACTTGAAAAAGCTGAAAGACAATGGAATAAATTCATTGTTCAAGTTAGCTTCACAGGTCATCTTAAATCAATATGATTGACCAGGATACTAGCTAGTTTTGATCTCATACTCCCTCATAAAGAACATATTAAAAAGGATATAGCACATAAATTATATCTTGACAAAATTAGACCAGAAAATACAAATCCTTCATTCTTGATATGTGTAGTCAGGCACATGAAGAAACAGGAAAATTCTAAAGAGTATTCGAGTTCACTATATGGGTGATATCAGAAGAACACAATTTACTCGAATACTATCCTTTAGAAGGGAGGCAATTGAAAATAGCTTTGTTCCTATTAAAGGCAAGACAATGTGAGAAGCAGAAGAGAAAACAACTCAGAACAAGAAGCCTAATGCTTTCTAGGGACATTGGAAAAGGCCTCTACAATTCAAGGACATTATAGTAAAAACTTGGTATAATACCAGTGTACAAGAAGAAGACTACAATAGTAAATAGTCTTTGTAAGAAACTATAAGAAATGTGAATTTCCACTCCAGATACGAATGTTTGTCTATCAGCAATAGAAAAGGTTATCAAGGAAAAGGATCATAAGATTCAGGACCTTGGGTACCACAGGTGCAAAAGCATCGTGAAAAACCACACAAACAAATCAACCTTGACCATGTTAAAGGCAATGAAAAATCAAAAAGAGCACACACAAGATTCTTTGAGTTCAAGCTCTAGAAATCTGAGATCAATTCTAGAGAAAATTGAAATCAAAGATCTGACAATTACAAAGGTTGATGATTTTGTCAAACTAGTCAACTACTTTAAGTTTGATATTTTAAAATTAAAAGACATGCTTGACAGTTATTAGCGCAACCTGATTGATGATCAGGCAACACTATCTTACTTTGAAATGCTGAAAGACGATGGAATAAATTCATTGTTCAAGTCATCTTCACAGGTCATCTTTAATCAATATGATCAACCTATGGTACTAGCCAGTTTTGAGCTTATACCCTCTCATAAAAAAAATATCAAAAAGGGTCTAGTACATCAATTGTTGGACCCTAAGGTCGCTATGAAAGAACCCTAGAGGGGGGTGAATAGGGTTTATACTAATCTAATCCGATTTTATGCCAATTAAAACTAATTAACAAATATATCCTAGTAAGTATGATATGGTACAAGATATGTGCAAGGATATACAATATAAACAAGGGTAAAGAATATGATCATGCAACAATGGTGATATAACAATATGCAAGAATAAATACGCTAATGTCAAACTCAAACACAAGGAAATGATCACGGAGTTCGGACCTACCATCCTACGTCTCCGCTCCCCACTCCCGGGGAGAATCCACTACACAAGCCAGTTTGGAAGCCAGAACTTCTCTACACACTCAGTTTTCTAGCTAACCGAAAACTCTACACACTCGGTTATCAAGTCAACCGACAACTCTCACAAATCCTCACAAAGTACATACACAAGCTACAACCTTAAGTGTTGGTCCTCACGTATCGACTCCCTCAAGTGCTCGAAATTATCACCTCTCACTAGGCCACTGACGCCACTCCTCTCGGTATCGACTCCGTCCTCACCACACACTCCTCTCGGTGTACAAGTGTATTACAAAGTAAACTTCACAAATTAAGCACAACAAATGATTGTTCTCTAAACAAGGTGAGAACTCAATTAGGCTCAACTCAATGTTACTATTTCTTACAACCCCAAATATATTATGAATACAAATATAATAAGCTCAAGTGGGTGTGTGTAACAATGAGATTAATCAAATCTAAACTCAATATAAAACTAGCTTTAATAAGATGATAATCAAAGAAATAAATATAAAGCTAGAAAAGAGTTTAGAAAACTTCTTAATAGATGACAAGAGATGGAGGGAGAATAGTTGATTGCTCAAACTCCAATAGATGATCTCCTCAAGCTCTTCTGGAATTGAATTCACAAACTCAAACTCGAAAATGCTTAAAAGCTTTTAAACACACTTAAACAAAACTTAAACTCTTGTTAAAACATATCATTAATTGGATGTAAAGGATGAGAGCAAGGGGGTATTTATAGGAACCCAAAACTTCAGCAAAAACCCTAAGAAAAAGACCAAAAAGCCTCTAAAAAAACACTACAGGAAACTAGTTGTCACTGTGCAACGGCTCTTTCATATATACCAAAACTAAATTGTGTATATATATAAAAACAAATCTTGTGTTGTATATATATATAACTATATATATACAAGGAAACCAATATAATGTGTGTGTATATATGATTGAGCTTAAAGTACCAACACACATAATATAAACCTAAACTAATATTACCCAAGATTGATCTTGATCTTTAATAAGCTTGACTTGGTACACATTGCGGATGAAGTTAGAACTTGGATCTTCAACTTAAATTGCATAGGCTTCAACCACTATTCCGCTAACCTCCATTTGATATGATCGTTCTGGCACAATCCATCCATCCTCCAACACGTTTGTCTATAATAAATAAGAAAACAAAAATACTAGACAAACAACATTAGTAGTAAATTATTTGTTTAATATCATCAAAACAAAGAGGCCAACACATCAATTATATCTTGACAAAACTAGACCACAAGAATATAAGTCCATCATTCTTGATAAATATATATAGTCAGGCACTGGAAAAAAATAGGAAAATTCTAAAGAGTCTTCGAGCTCACTATATAGGTGATATGTGAAGAAAGCAATGTACTTGAATACTATCCTTCCCTGATTTGGAGGCTCGACACTTTAGTAAGGAAGCCCCACTTCAAACATATTCCTTTCAGTGAGAAAGATTATGACCTTGAAGAAGAAAAGGAAATGGCTACAACTGAGTTCCTTGAAGCACTTAACTATAATAATGTAAAAATGATTGTAAAGGATTATATTATTCTTTATCTCCCTCATTGGGTGTTCAAAGAAAAAGAATTGTGAGGATGCTTAGGCAGAAGCACAAACAAAATTTTGGCCCAATGTATATCCGCGACATCAGTTTGTATAACCAATGTATCCCGAGACTATGGTTGATAAAGGATTTTTTTGTTCCATTATTTCCTCCTTGATATTAGGAATTTCTTATAATTGCTCATCATCGAGTGTAATTTTAAATTTTATCTGTGTCCCATCAAGACACATTCTTATTATTTATCTGTTTATATTAGTTCTTCAGTAAGTTTATTCTAAAGTGAATAAATTTTTTCAGAAAGAATGAGTATATATCTTCTCTCATAAGTTGGTAAGCGCAAAAAGCTTTGCAGATCATTTAGAGTTTCAAAGTTATCTTTGAACTCTTTGATCTTTATTATAATGGTCTTGCAATTTAATGTGACCGCTCTATATCCTCCTTCATAAAAGTTATCTTTTAGGAGATAAAGTAATACCATGATTAAGCAAAGTAATATCATGATTAAGCAATAGAAAAGCTATTGCTATCAGGTATTCTTTGTGTTCTTCCTTAGTTTTTAAGAACACAAGGGTGCCATCCATGTAGACGACGACAGACATTAAATGCCCAAAAATTCTATTCATCCATTTCTGAAATATTTTTAGAGCATTTTAAGTCCAAATGGCATAACATTTCATTCATAATGCCCTCCATTAAGGCAGGTGAATGTCGTTATCCTTTTACTTTCCTCATCTTTTATTTTTATTAGCCAAGATCTAGATTTTGTATCAAATTTGCTAAACGATCTGGCATCTTGGATTATACGTGATAGTAATTCGCTATTAGGGATGAAGAATCCATCAAATTTAGTGGCTTCATTAACCTTTATATAGTTAATGACCATTCTTGCTTTTCCTCTCTTTTACTCAGGATGATTTCTTACCATGAAAGTAGTAGGGGAACCATGATTTGATTCTATTTTTTGAATCAGGTGCAGTTTGAAGTACTTTGTTATTTGAGTTTTAAACTCCTTTCTATCCTCAAGGTTAGCCGCTATGGGATTAACCCTGATATTATTACCTTTGTACTCATCCTTTAACTGTATTGTACTATATCTAGGGTTTTTTTTTTCAAAATGTACCATAGGGTTATCACTGTATAGTGATGATCACATTGTATGAATAGTTTTTCTCAAAATTATTTGTAGCTAGAATATTATAATTGAGTTTCTTGATTTCATTTCGTAGCGGTGGGTTTGCAATATCACCATGCTGTGCAACGGGAGTGAGGGTAAAACCTTTCCCGATTCTAATCATGAAGGGAATTTTGAGAATAGAAACTTTCTTCTGGTCAGGAAGAAATTTGAATTTAATAACATATTTATCGATGGTAATGGGAAACCAGCGATGTATGTTATTATTTTCGATAATTATGTCTTACATATGGTCACTTTCTATGGGCAGAAATTGATACAGGAATTTCCCTCCTATCAATGGTTGCGAAGATAACAGGGAGATTTTTGACTTTTTAAGTCATCGTCATTGCCTTTGTATTAAAGAATGTAATGACTTGAGGAGTTTTGCATTACCATCTACAAGAAGGAACAAATTCTCCCCTAATTATGCTTATATCGGCTCTAGTATCTATTAATGCACGAAGCATAAAGCGTTTATATTCTGGATATGCAACTGTAACACTTGTGAAACAGTTTAGTCTTGTTCTTTTATCTACTAGTGGGTATGAAACTGTAACACTTGTGAAACAGTTTATACCCTTGTTCTTTTATCTACTAGATTCAATAAATTTATTTTCATTATTTTCTCGAGTAATAGCAGGACATCTTGGTTTTTTCATAGGAAGGTGTATGCTTCTTCGTGAATTCAAGACTTTTACTTTTTGTTCTTTTGAAGAGGATGTAGAGCCCTCTTCCGTTCGGAAAGAGATACTTCTTGATATTGGTTGATTTATTATGTTGTTCTGATTGTATTACCAGAAATAATAAATATTTCTTCTAACATTTGTATTTTATTGTATTGTTTTAAATAATTTAACATAATCTCTTAAGTCAGGATCAATTTTTAGATTATTATTTAAATTTACCGCTCGAGGTTGTATTTCCATTCCAATTTGTACCTTAAACAAACTAACTACTTCTCTAGACATTTTACTAAAGAAAGTATAGGTTTGGCTGAGTGCCACAACAGATTCCTATTGTATTCCTAACACTCGGCTTCCTAGTTTCATCTCAATCCTTTTGAGATTAACACTTAATTCTATCAAATCACAAATATGAGGGTCATTCAGTGCTATGAAGTAATTTGAGTGTATGTTAACACTAAGAATTCTCTTAGCTAGATTGGACTTACAACCTCCTATTAAGGCTTCTAATGAATTAGAAATTATTATCTTATCCATATAGAGTATCATGATAGGTACATCAATACCAGACTTAAATTTTCCAATAATTTTAACTTGAATAAGTCTAATATATTTCACGTCTTTATATTTTCTTTTAAATTTTTTAATTTTTCTTGATTGAGGAGTACAATGCTTTTAAAGCTATCTTCCCCATATAGTTCGATATTTCCATCGACCCTTTCAAATATGTAATAATATTTATTAAGGAATTTTGTGTTAAAAATACATGTTTTCCTATAAACATCAATAATGATGAGCTTTAGGAATGGCTAATTTTAGCCTTTCTTTGTCCTCATCTGAAACAGCGAAGCTCTACCATTGAAGATCATGTATATTAGTTTCAGAAGACACTATATCTTCATATGATATACTGCTAGATTCATTATCCTTCATATAAATTTGAGGATAATCATAGTCCTCATCACCATCTGTATCTGATTTTGTTACTAATTCATAATAAGAATGATCAGAATAAATTTGGAGTTGGTTAACCTCTACAAGGTCTAGCTCAAAGTTCTCAATGTCATCTATAATTACTTCATTTGTACTTTTTAAGGACATTCGTTTGCGTAGGGGCCTACTTCTTATATATGAAACATTTACAGGTTCTTTTTGAAACTCAGGGTTTTACAATGAATTTTTTCTTTTCTTGGGTTTTCCCCTTTTTCAAATTTTATTTTGTTATCTATTGTTTCCGACACCAAAAAGGTTATGGATATTCTTTTGATAAGACTTACATTTTTGGTATGGTTTAAAACAATTATATTCGAATGGATATCCTTGGATCTTGTCAAAACAAGATTGCCCAGGGCCCTATCCTTAAATTGGCTTTTTGTTTGTTTAAAAGCCTTTAGATAGCTGATAGTACTGTTCTACTTCTCTTAATATCAAGAGTTGAACAGCACCACTAGACCTTTCCTGAGGAGGGACATTTTTTTGGAACGATTCTTCTAAAAGACTATCCTATAGCCTAGGTAATTTTTAAATACATTTTCTGTCCACCACTCTATTCGTTGCTTGTTTTCAACGATAGACTAGCTTAAAATAATCCATTAAAAAATCTTCTATATAACAAATTTGACATAGTCACATTTAAATGAGTTTTCATTCTATGTCAGGTTCAGGTCTATTTAATCGTTGCCCGCATATGTACTTACAAAGTTCATCCATAATTATTACAAGATCAGCTTCTGGTGTTATATTTTTTATTTTTTCTTTATTTGCATCTTCCATAATGTCTATTAATTTTACCCAATCAGCTGCTATGCCATCAAATAGGGAAGTAACATATTCTATGAATTGGGTTACACTCCATTCATAAAAATTCATTATCCCTAATAATTTGTTATGTCCATTTATTTACATAGTTAGTTCTTTCTCTAATCGGGATGTTGTCTATATTAAAATAAAGTCGTCCAGCACTTACATGTTTATGACATATGTCTTCATCATACATATTTTTGTATTTGGTCAGCATATAAGATTGTAAATCGCCTTGCTTTATTTGTAAAGAGGATGGCTTTGACCCAGAATCTATTAATTCTAGTAGTAATCCAAACATTTTGTTTCATTTTTCATTTTTCTCTGTTGGCCAGATAGAAAATTGATCTGATAGCAATCTTTAATACAATAATTAAGAAATAGAGAGTCCTCTTGTAAGCTTTCTGAGTGTTTTAGGGTAAAGATCTAAAACATACTTTGTAAGAGAACTCTTTATTTCTCGATAATTTTTTGATTGCTCCTTACAACCGACATTGATCAGATAGAAAATTGCCCTTTACTAACCACTCCTATATATAGACTTGAAAACCGACTTACTTTTGCAAAAGAAACTTTACAAAAGTAACTTTTAGTAAAGTATCTTTAATAAAGTGACTTTTAAAAGTAACTTTTAAAAAGTAGCTTTAGTAAATATACTTTAATAAAGTAACTTTTTACAAAGTATCTTTGAAAGAGTAGCGGTTTTTCTAGTATCTTCCAAATTTTTCCCGGTACTTCTAGAATTATATGGGTCCCATTATACTTCAATATGTTTCTGGTACTGTATCTTGATCAAAAGAATGTACTGATGAAGAACGTCATTCTGTGCTCACCATTATATTGCTCTTTCGCTCGGCGGGCAATTGGTCTAAAGACCATTTCTTTTTCAAATTTTTCTTGCAACTCTATTTCTTTGAATAGAGGAAGCAAAAGAACAATATAATTATGTTCCCATTATTATAGTCTAGTGCTTCAAAGAACTCGATTGTCGCCTTTTCCTTTTTTTCTTTAAGGTCATAATCCTTCTCGCTAAAAGGAGTATGTTTAAAATGGGGTTCCCTTATTAAGGAATCAAGCCTCCAAATCTGGTAGGAAGGATAGTATTCGAGTAAATTTCATTCTTCCCATATCGCCCATATAGTAAACTCGAATACTCTTTAGAATTCCCCTGTTTCTTCAAGTGTCTGACGAATGAAGAATTTTTATTCTTCTGGTCTAGTTTTGTCAAGATATAATTTATATACTAGACCCTTTTTAATATGTTCTTTATGAGAGGATATGAGCTCAAAACTAGCTAGTACCCTAGGTCGATCATATTAATTTAAGATGACCTATAAAGCTGACTTGAACAATAAATTTATTCCATCATCTTTCAACTTTTCAAAGTAAGATAGCATTGCTTGATCATCAATTACATTGCGCTAATAACTATCGAACATGACTTTTAATTATTTTTTGCGTCTAATATTTTGAAATATCGAACTTAAAGTAGTGACTAGGTCGACAAAGTCATCGATCTTAGTAACTGCTAGATCCTTGACTTCAATTTCCTCTAGAATTGATCTCAGACTTCTAAAGCTTGAACTAAAATAATTGCATTTGTTCTTTTTGATTTTTCATTGCCTTTTACATGGTCAAGGTTGATTTTCTTATGAGGTTTTCCACGATGCTTTTGTACCTGTGGTACCCTTTTTCAAGGTCCTGAATCTTGCAATCTTTTTCTTTTGATGACCTTTTCTAATGCTGATAGAGAAACATTAGTGTTGGGAGTAAAAAGTCATATTTCTTGCAGTTTCTTTTAGAGATAATTTACTGTGTTGTAGTAAATTAGTATTATACCAAATTTTGACTACGATGTCCTTGAATTGCATAGGACTTTTTCAATGTCCTTAAGGAGCATTGGGCTTCTTGCTTTGAGTTGTTTCCTCATCTGCTTCTCGCTTCATCTTGCGCTTAATAGGAAGAAAGCAATTTTCTGTTGTCTCTCTTTTGAGGGTCTCTTTGATGTTTGATGCACCTTTCTCCTTTACCTCAACTTGAGGGGGAGTAGGTGCCTTGCCTTCATCTGGAGGCTTATTAGAAGATGAACTATCCATGCCTGTACAGTGTTTTGGTGGAAAGTTGGTTCTTTCATTAACGGACTCATCACAACTTTAATCGTTATAATGATCTCAACAAATGAAATATAAAAATTACAACTTTCTAAAAACACAAACAACGGATGTTTATCACCCGTTGTTTGCGTAGGATCTTGGCCTGTGCTGGGGTTTATCTGTAGACCACTGATTGATCAGATCCAATATAAAGATTTCGTTGCCTCCAAATGAGACAAGAAAGTAAAGTAACTATCTCGGCAAAGCGAGATAATCACTCTTCTCGAGAATCACAACTAGGTACAATCTCAAGGAAATGGATAAACAGATGCAGATCTCTCGAACTGTTCCCCTCCTTATGCTGAAGAACTCGCCAAGATCACTTCCTCCTCTCTAAAATTTATGCTCTTAACTCTTCAATTCGTCAGGGCATCGCCGAGGCTTAAGAATTCCAGATCTGTGCAAATAAAGGCCCTAGGGCTATATTTATAGGCTTTAGAAGCTCAATTTTTAGATAAGAACGAACGATTTGATCTTATCATCAGTTAAAACCACTTAACCATATTCAAAGATAACTCCAAATCAGTTAGAGAGGCTTTGGATCAAACTCAGGGTAGTTAACATCGAAGAAACAACGTGAAACAGCATTTTCGGGGCCGGGATAGTCCTAGCCAAGCCAATATTATCTCGTCCCTGACCAAGACAAATTTGTGTCTTGGCCAGGGCCAAGATGTCATTGGCGTGTTTCGATTGTTTCGCCTCTACTTCTCTCGTCCGATCTCGGAATGATGCGATTCTCAGAAATCCGAAGAAGAGACCTACAACCTCCCATGGATGAATCATGCATGGAACGGAAGAGATATGAGTGGCGCTTCACCTTTCATGAGTGAGACGTAACTCCCGATCGGATCGTCTCTTTGTTATTCTATTGTCCAGTTGATTCGTAAGTTTCGTCAACTAGCTTCATATGCTTGTCGGTGTTAGGTAATCCTTCTTGACTTAGATAATAGCGTTCATCGTCTTCTCTCCGCCTCGAGTTGCGTGTGGTAACCTATAGGTAATTTTTTACGCCTACAGATACCCCCTCCAAAGTGTTTCAGTCTCGTTTGTTTTATAGAAGAGTCTGGAATACTTTGGATGTGATATGTCCAACCTTCAGTCGGCAGAAAATGATCTATAATTGACTTTAGTTCTTGACTTCTACAATTTTTAGTCTACTCAGTATTTTGTCGAATAGCTAAAATTCTTCCGGTGTTGTGTTTATCATCTGACCATTGTTGAAGTCTCGAATTGAAACTGCTGTGTTTAACTCATATCATTGAGTCGACGTTGAACTAATTATCTTCATCAGGGATTCACACCCGGGTTATAGTGAAAATCCTCAGAATCATCCTTTGACTTAGGTTCAAGCCTTGTTTCGGCACAAACTATTGAAGCATTGATCTTCATCGCAATACATTGACCGGCGTTGACTCATGGCTATGCGTTGACCAATGTTGACCTTCATTGCAAGGCGTTGACCGATGTTGACTTTTATTACAACGTGTTGACCGACATGACTTTCATTATAACGTGTTGATTGGCGTTGACCTTCATTACATCGTGTTGATTGGCGTTGACCTTCATTACAACGCATTGATTGGCGTTGACTTTCATTGCAATGTGTTGATCAGCATTGACCTTTAGCTACGTATTGACTTTCATCACAACGCGTTGACCGACATTGACTTTCATCACAACATGTTGACCGACGTTGACTTTCATTACAACGCGTTGACCGACATTGATCCACCACTACGTGTTGACCCGCGTAAACACATTTATACTCGTACGTTGACTGGAGCATACATAGTTTAGGTTCTTAAGGCGTTAGAGCGGGGAGGACTAGTTTATACTCATATAATCTTAGGAGTTTTGGGAATCAGTTTAACCTCGTGTACCTGTTGGAGTTTCAAGGAGATGCAGTTTAGACTCGTATACTCATCGGAGTGTGAATACGAACTTCGAATACACCGCAATGGCCAATAATAGGCAAATACAAACCAAATACAACATTTTAAATGCGTGAGACCCCATTTTGGGCTTAGGACAAAATTTTGAGCTCGGGACAGAATCTTAGGCTCGGGACAGAATCTTGGGCTCAGTACAGTCTCGGTTTGGCCGAGGCAGACTCGGCCAAGCAAGAGAGAGAGAGAGAGAGAGGGTTCATGAGAGAGAAAGAAGATAAGGGAGAGAGAAAATGAAGGGGGCCGGCCCTAGGAGAGAGAAAATGAGGGTTTAGGGTTTTGTCTAAAGGATATTGGTGTTCCCCCTCAAAATTAAATTCCCTCTTGTTTTTCTTATTTTCTTCCTCAAAGCTTCTTTCTTTTTAGAACTCCTCCAAACACATAACTTTCCCTCTTTAAGAATTTTTAATACCCCTAAATTCTTGTCATTCAAAACCCCTCAAACCCTCAAAAAAATTCATCATAAATTTGGCTAAGCCCTCCTCCTCAAAATCTAGAGCTTGGATTTGTTGGGTTCTCAAGCTTCTTTTGAGTTGGGCTATTAAGCTTTGATTTGGGTAAGCTCCTCTCCATAACTCTTCTGCATTTGTTTGGTTTTGACTCATGAATTCATGAGTTTTGGATGTAAAGATTGAAACTTTAGTCTTGTGAGTATGGTTCAACATTGTATTTGAGAGATGTGATGAATGTTGGGTTCAAAACTATGGCCGAAATTTTGAAGGGCTTGGTTGTGAAGTAGGCACGGTCGAAAATTTTTTTTTAGGAGTTTGGATGTGCATATGGCCAAATTTTTTGAGTTTGGACGTGCATATGGTTGAATTCTCTTGAGGGGGGTTATATGCAAGATTGGCCAAAATTTGGGGGGTTTGGGTTGCATACCCATGGCCGAAATTTGGGGGCTTGGGTTGCACACCCATAGCCAAAATTTTGGAGGGTGTTATGTGCAAAAGTGGCCAAAGAATTTTTAAGGGGGTTATGTGCAAAAGTAGCCAAAATTTTGATAGGGTTATGTGCAAAAGTGGTCAAAATTTTGATGTTGAGGATGATGGGTTTTCCCCCTTCGATCATGGCCAAATTTTTAATGTACTCATGGCTAGCATTGAGCCTTGAGCATGAGGGGTATTTTGGGTATTTCGTCCAAATTGACCATGAGGGTCCTGAACGTAATTTGAGCCCGTTGTTGGCATGTATGGATCCTGTAGGTTTAATTAGACTTTAACCGTAAAATCCTATTTTATTTGTAGGATTTTTTAGTTAAAGTTCATAATTTTCCTTTTTAATTTCGGGTTCTTGAATTTTGGATTGTACCTGATTCTTTGATTTTCATTGTAGGTTAGCCATGTATCCACGACGATCGCGCTTTTATAGGAGTCACTCTATTTCTCAATATAATAAGAAGGAGGCTCCTGTAGTTTCTTCATATGGGGTTGAGCCTTTATAACTTTTGGTATTCTGTGTATTGCACCCTCGTTTGTCTCCTTGGCGAGTCAATCTGGAAGAGCTGATATCCTCCTTTGTGGGGATTAAAGCTTTGAGAGGTGTGTGTTTCTTGGCCAATACATGTATTCAAGCATTCGGGATGATTTCAGGTTATGTTGCACCCACGCTTGTCTCCTTGGCGAGTCAATCGGGAATAGTTGATATCCTCCTTTGTGGGGATTAAAGCTTTGAGGGGCATGTGTTGCTTGGCCAATACATGTCTTCAGGCATATGGGGTGATCTTATGCTGTATTGTACCCTGTAGGGTAGGGTATATTATCACGTTACTTGTGTGACAATGTACATTATCCCTCTTGTGTAAAACAGTTGAAATCGTCTCGCCGATATGACCAAACAGTGATCCTATCTGGCTAATTTGCCAAGTGAGTTCAACTCCTCGTTTTATCTTAGAAATAATCTTTCTGATTGTGTGTTATTTATTTCAGTTGAGTTCCCATTGAGTAGCTTCCCACTTCACGAGACGAGTGGTAAACGGAGAGACCTTCGCTGCTAATGTTATGGGACCACTAATTGGCCTCACTCCTTAGTTTTCTCCAGATGGGCCTAGGGAGGTTCATCGGCTGGTATAAAGTGGGGCTCGTCGTACATTGCACCAGTAGATCATAGATGCTACACTTACTAAAGATCCTAGCTCCACTCAAGCTCTGAAGAAGTTGGATTATTTGTTTAGTGATCATGTCGAGGATCTGAATATGTTGACCCTTGATGACGAGGATTGGTTGAATGATGATGAAGGAAGTCCCCTATATATCCCTTCCATTCCTCGCCAATACTTGTTTGCACACTTGGAGAAGCAAGCCGTAGGATGAGAGATGCCTTGGCATCTTACAGATGATCATGAGCACGTTCATTGTGGTTTCATTACCCATCACAGGACTCCGAACTCAGATGGGTATAACTATATTCATGGTCTTCAACCGGGAATTTTGGGGCTTGATACGGCACCACCATATGAAGTGTCGATAGTCGCCAGCACAGTGAGGAATCGTCTTGCCGGACATAGGAGGAAACTCCCCATGAGAGACTTCAAGAGCTATGGTTGGGTTCACTCGCCGCGTAGGAAGTGGTGGACTCGCATGACGGGCTATGTCCTCAGGCGCTGGGAGCACAAACTGAAGCGCAGTGGATTGTATGCTCCAGTACGCGCTACCATGTACAGTTTACAGATCAGTAAACACCATTTCCAGGCATTGTTGGAGCTTTACAATACTGATACCAACACTTTCCTGACCCGTAATAGAGAGTTAGGGTTGGCTCGTTATGAGATGCAAAAGGTTTCTGGCCTACCGATGGGTGATCACCCATATCTAAAGTATTTTCCTTCCAACTAGCAACTGAGGCAGTTAAAGAGGGCCTCTTCTGACATATACGGCACGTTCTGGGATCTTACCTGTCATTACCACACCGCCCTAATCAGCGTAGGTTCACTAGCGAAGAAGAGGACATAAATAAGCTTGAAGCAGTTTGCCGATTATTTGTTTTAGCACTTGGAGAGTAGTTCTGGTGAAATCATTCGTGAGTTAGTCCCTTTGACTCCTTCAACGATTACTGAGTTTATTGTGGTGATTGGTGCCTAGTCATTTACTTCTTCGGCTATCGAGGATCCTTTTCTGGTAAGGACCAAGTTTTGGTCCTTTTTGTGACATGCACAGAAGTGTATCCGGTCTATGACTCTCCTGGCGGGGTATCTTGCTATTTGGTTGAAGAAGTTTGTCGTTCCGTATCAGTTTTCTGACGTTTTTCCTATTGAGGTTCTATTCTCGGCTGTTCAGCTTGCTCATTGTAGGCTCAGATATATGGTAAACAGCTTTACACATATAGGGTCTAAACCATAAACGAAGATTCCTTTTGTGAAGGTTGAGTTCCCCTATACATACCTGATGACATGGCTCGTCCTTCATCGGCCCGAGTTGATGTCGGCACCGGGCTCCGCAGATACTTAAGTGCCTCTCCTGCAGTCATTAGAGGAGAGCAGATGGTTTGCGAAGAACTTTACTGATGCCAAGCATGAGCTTCATGTCCATAAGGGTTGGGAATTCTTCAAATGTTTTCCTTGCTTCTCGGGTCGTTACGATGAGATATTGGTTGATAAAGAGAAGCCAAGGACCGGTCGGACCTCTCTTGATAGGGGTTGTTTCCAGTGGTTAGTGAACATCCGCCCCAGATACCTTGTCCTTCAGGTGAAGGGTCGTTACCATATAGAGTCATATTTGCCCTGTCGGTTCACTCGTCAATTCGGTTATGACCAACTATATGTTGGGAACCCGAACTGAGGCCTGAGGACCGAGGGAGGTCTTATAGATGGTGTTCGAGCATGGCTTTAGACTACGACAGGTTACACGGGTGCTACCTTCACTCTCCCCGCACCCAAGCACAAGCCGCAACTTACATTCCTCAGCTGTAAGTAGCTTATTTCTATGAATAAACTCCTGAATGTGAGAGACATCGCAGAGTTAGAGGCCGAGTAATTAGTCCGAGTTACTGTTAAAGCCGCTCATGATATTGAGCTTTTGAAGAAGCAGGGGAAGAAGCCTGTCAGACTTTCTCACAGAGGCAGAGATAGGGTGGAGGATGAGGAGGAGCAACTTCCTACCGATGATGATGATGAGACTTCCGAAGAAGACCTTCGAGATATGGATATCAGACGTAGAGGTGATGAGGAAGAAGTTGAGACAGGTCTGTCAGATTCTTTCTTCTCTGAATTACTAAGTCTGGAGTTTGCTCGTCGGGCTTAGCGCTCTATTTTCCCTAAACCTCCACCGGTTCCATCAAAGCTAAGGCGAGAGGTTTTATTTACTTATCCTAACAAGATGACTCTTGTTACCCCAGGTGGGATGGTTGAAGAAGATGAGCCTCTTATCCTCCGCTGAATCTACCACACGGGTTGAGGTACATGCCAAATCCAAATACGAGAGACCTAGTACCTACACGGAGGCTCGCTTCCCTAAGCGGAAGAAGACGGTGAGTAAGTCATATGTCAGTCCGTGCGTTCGCCAGGCAGAGTTACTTGGCCACATACCCATTAGCGGAGAAGGTAATCCCTCACCACCATGTAGTCTCTAATTGGTTCTCTTATGGATTCTTTGAATTTAATCATGTTCCGTGTTTCAGGGGGTCATGTGGAGGATGATTCCGCACGACTCTATCTTCTCCAACTTTAACCATTTTGAAGGCCCAAGCTTCGTGTAGCAGATGTGTGATGCTATTAGTGATGATCTCGTGCATGCCGGGGCAGGCGAGGGTGTTAGCCAGGGTAGCAATGTTGAACCGAGGATTCTCAGCCCAGGTACATCTAACACTGGTAGTACACCATTCGAGTGGCAATTAAAGGACTCATTAGGGAATTTAGAACTTGTTACCTCCTTTAATCATTTTCGAACTTCATTCTCTTTTAGACAAATTGAAGGATGCGGGCACAAATGTCGGGATAAAAGAACCTTCTGCCACTGCTAGAGGTGAATCTGATTCCCGCTATTATGAATTCTAGCCTCTTTCTCTTTTAATCATTGTTTAAGCTCTTGTGTAGATGCCACACTAGAGAGACCGGCCGAGGAGGAAGCATTTCATGGTGTGGGCTCCTGGAGGATTCAGTGAACACGTATTTGTCTCAACGTCGAGCTTCTCAGGATCTGATACTAGACTGCTCATTGATATGTTAGTAGAGCAGGTCAATCGAGGAGCTGCAGAACCATCCGCTGAGGGTTGTTCATTTGTTGGTATACATCTGATTCACAGATTGCTCTCCTTCATCTGTCAATGTTTTACTCAAATATATGGGAGTTTTAATTGTAGGACCAGCCTCTGGGGATGATACAGCTACGATCCCCGACATTTCTAGCATGCCTGAGAGTTCTATCCCTCCATCATCGGAGGGAGCTATGGCCACAACTCAGCCGCCTAGTCCTCAGCTTCAGGCTACTGTTCCTTCAAATCCGATGGAGACAGAGATTATGATGTCTCCTGGTGGAGTCGATATACGATGACAATTATGCCTATCGTCATTCTGGGGATCACTGAGATTAGCTCTTCAGAACCCAGTACATGATGCAAAACTAAAGGGACTTCTGCTGGCACTGATGAGTTCATAACTTGCTCTGAGTTTCCTCACAATGTTCTAAAGTTTCTTATTCTTCTGTATGATTATTTGCAGGGTTTCCATTATCTCCATATGAGCGCATTATGGCCTTACTATCTGGTACCGATCCGAGCATAGACATGTTTCGGATAGATCTTGAGAGTTTTCTTACCTTCTTGGGTAAGATGGTCAAGATGATCGTTCATCATGGATTCCGTTTTGATCAGTATAGACGATCTCTTAACCGCCATATGATGATGATTAGAGAGGAGGGGTACCCAGAGGTAGCTGATTCCCTCATTGCAGATCTTGCCGTACTAGAGCACGAATCCCAAGAATTAGGGGAGCGAAGGACTAGAGGTGCTTCCTCTTTTGTTACTACTCAGTTGGAATCTGAGTTGAAGCAATGGCATGACTCCAGAGCATCCATTGAATATGATCTTCAGTCACAGGAGAGCTCTGCTATGCAGATGAAGGCTAATCTCTTGAGGAAAGATAAGGTTAAGGTTGAATTACTTAGCTCTTTAGCTTCGGCCGACGAGGAGATAGCTAAACTCAAGAAGGCCTTGAACTACGCCGAAGAATCTCACGCTATTCTTGAGGACGACTTAGCCAATGCTGAAGACTCTTGAGGATAGACATTGGAATAGCTGGAGCCTGTAGAAGAGAAGTTGGCTAAGTTGAGGAGCGCAACCGCGAAGACACTAGATACATCTGATGATTCCATTCGGGCTGAGTTGCAGGCTAAACTGGAGTGGAGCTTTGCCGATGATCTCTCTACGTTGGAACTTTGGATCCTCAATCTCGGATTGTACTCAGAGCGATAGTTTCCACTTTTGTATTTTCATTTTGACTTTATTAATGAAGCAAAGTCAAAAACTTAATGCACTCTTGTCTTTATTATGATCATTATCCAATCTAGGATGAATAACCACAACACTTATAGGATTTTCGGCAAATCCTCAGCCATCAATGGATTTTCGGCAAATGCCTTTCTCGATTACCTTTTGAATCGGGCTACCATATGAATTGTTGAAACCCGTTTCATATGTAACATTGTGCTAAAAGAAAGAATTTTTTTAAACTTAGTGCTATGATTTTGAATACATAGACTTAATCATCCCTTGCGCGATGCTCATAAGATTTTGAGCAAACCTTCAGCCATCAACGGATTTAATGTGCCTTTACCGCTAACCGTTTGAATCGGGCTAGCATTTGAATTGTTGAAACCCTTTTCACATGTAACGTTGTGCTAAAAGAATGAATTCTTTTAGACCTAGTGCTATGATTTTGAATACATAGACTTAATCATCCCTTGCGGAATGCTCATAAGATTTTTGGCAAACCTTCAGCCATCAATAGATTTGATATTCCTTTACCGATTACTATTTGAATCGGGCTAGCATGAATTGTTGAAACCCATTTCATATGTAACGTTATGCTAAAAGAATAAATTCTTTTAGACTTAGTGCTATGATTTCAAATACATAGACTTTATCGTTTTCACGGGAATTGACTAACCAACAACGCGTATTAGGCACAGACTTATTTCGGTTTGAGAATTAAGATAAATTCATCTAGGCACGAATCCTGGTGTCTTTTTCACAGAAAAGACTAAATGGCAATATGTGTTAGGTGTAGACTTATCTCTACTCAAGGTTCGAGATAAAATCCACCATGTCTCAAAGACATGGATTTTGATTGTGTGGAAAGATTGTGTCTTTTCTTGGGGCAAAGACAAACCCAATGCTGGAGAGGAAGATTTTATATTCTATCTCCAAGTCTTCTTTTAGGGTAAAAACAAACCCAATATGGGAGAGAAAGAATTTTATATTCTATCTCCTACATCTGGAGAGGAAGAATTTTATATTCTATCTCTAGGTCTTCTTTTGGTATAAAGACGAACCCGATCCGGGCGAGGAAGAATTTTATATTCTATCTTCTAAATCTGGAGAGGAAGAATTTTATATTCTATCTCCATGATCCAGAAGAAACTAAAAGTGGGATCTCCACCTCAAGAATCTTGGAAGGTGAAACTAAGAGTGGGTATCTCCACTCTGAGAATCGAAAAGATCTGGATAACCCTATCTTTTATAGGATTAGTTATCCGATCAGAAGATGACTTTCTCATTTATCGAGATAAAATCCTAACTTTGGTGTAAACCGTGAGGAGGTTTAACCGAGTGGGGGATTGAGATGACCCTAACCTTTATAGCTATGATCATTCAACTTGGGGGAGGTCTATTGTTTATCGAAAGAGAATTTCGGTTTTAAAAGTAGACCTCTTGTTTATTGAAGAAATCGAGAGGGGATTTTGGTTTTGATCCTAACTATAGGAAGATTTGACCAAAAAATAGTGGAGTGAAGATACACATAACAATGGAAATGTTGACTTGTACAAATCACTCAGTTGGGGTTTTCTATGTTAAGTAATAATGACTTAACACGAAGATGGGGGTGTCACGTCAGACCCCAACAGTGGGAGTGTCAAAGGCTTGGACACAGTGGGAGTTTGGGTAGATTTAACCATGAAGAATTTGGTAGGCCCATTGTCATTTGGTTTGATCGATGAGGGATTTTATGGTGGAGGATCATAAGTCATCAAGCACTCCACAACTTAACTGTGGGGGTATCGTGAAGAAAGATTGATCGAATGGGGTCATCAAATCTCATCTCGGCGAAAAAAGGCTCCAAAATACAATGGGAGGTTCTTAATCATCATTTTATTATGATTAAGAATGACTTATCTAAATAATTAGTTTTGATCTTGGATAGTCAGCCGATCTTGGGTTATCCTTAGGAACAACACCATGAATAGCGTTCTCTAGGAATCTCTCGTTAAATAGGTTATCCCGAACATACTACAGATTGTACTTTTTCAGGAACTTCCTATTTATTGACATCATAAGCTTGTCATCATTTTGAGTGACAAGGCGATATGCGTCGTTTGAGTAAACCGTCTCTACCACGAATGGTCCTTCTCATTTGGGTTTGAGTGACAAGGCGATATGCGTCGTTTGAGTAAACCGTCTCTACCACGAATGGTCCTTCTCATTTGGGTAGGAATATTCCCTTCTTCTTAGAATTAAGGATCATCAATCGTCGAACGAAAAGGACTAAATCTCCTTCTCTAAAACTACATTGTCGAACTTTGCTGAATGCGATCACGTTGCTCATTTTTACTTCTTTGAGCAGAATAGATTCGACCCACATGGAGAAAGAATCAGTAATCACCAAGATGAAACGGTTGTCTTTAACCGATGGTGGAAAATAGGGCCAATGATATTCATTCCCCATGTCTCAAATAGCCATGAAATGGCCGAAAGGTGTAAATGCTCCGGGGGTTGGTGCATATAGTTTGAATGAATTTGGCACGGTTAACACCGCCGAGGAGATTGAGGCGTGTGGTCAGAGGCGAGGTGTGGGTCTGGAGGAAAGAGGGGAAGAGGTGGCTAGAGGTTTGGGAGTTTTGGCGGGGTCCGGCTGAGGAGGGCCGATGAGTGGTGAAAGGAACAGGCAGAGGAGGGCTATCGAGGAGGCTCGACGTCAAGGTCTGAGCGTGGAGGGAGGGAGGGGAACTTGTGCGGAGGTGGCCGATGCGGGTTCGGCTGCTCGCGGTGAGACGGGCTGGGCGGAGCTATCTGGACGGACTATCGGCGCAAGAGGAGGAGAGTGGCGGGAGGGGAGCGACAAGATCAGTCCGAGGGAGAAGAAAAGAAGGCGTGAGCTTGTAAGGCGCGGTGGAAGGTGGAGGAGCTTGGTGGGCGACGTGGATTGGCTGTAGGGGCCGGTGACGGCTCAGGCGGCGGGGGAGAGGGGTAACGTAGGGAGCAAGAGATGATGTTGGGGGCAGCGTGAACACGAGAGGAAGAAAAGGTAAAAGGAAAGGAAAATTTATAATATATATATAGAGAGAGTTAAGGTTTTGAAAAAATAAATAATTACGGGTACTTAAAAATTAAACTAATTACGGAATAATCAACTACAATTAAAAATGTACCATAAATAATTACGGGTACTTAAAAATTAAACTAATTACGGAATAATCAACTACAATTAAAAATGTACCAGTTGTATTAATACAACCGCTGATACACGACAGAAGAAAAAATACAATAAATTGTATAATTAAAAAAGAATAATTAATAAAAATACAATTACTTATATTTAAAATCAAATAATCATAGGATAACAATTTGTTGTACTTATATTAGAAATACAATTACTTATATGTATCAGTTGTGCTAATACGTCAGATAATATGCAACAGAAGAAATAGTACAAGAAATTATATAAATAATATGTAATTAATAATACAACGTAATACATGAAATAATACGTAATAGTAACAATAATTAAAGTATTATGTAAAATAATATGTAATAATATTAATAACACAACGTATAAATTCTAAAAAAAATTACTAAATAAATTTATAAATATCTAAATCATTTAAATAAATATAAAATTTAGACTTTTAAATCATAGAAAATTCTAGAAGGCCGAGAAAAATACAAATATTCTTCTAAAATAATAATTAAATATTTTAAAATACCAAAAAAATATTTTAACTAGTATCAAAATTTTTGGTCCTTATAACTAGTAGGCGTGCGGACTGTGGTGTGATAGGCCCAGAGAGTTTCACCAAGTTTGTCATCCCAGTCTCGCTTGTTAGTTCTTACAAGCTTTGACAAAATCTTTATGATTGTTTTGTTTAAGGCCTTAGCCAATCCATTTGCAGTAGGATTGTATGTCGTTGATGAAACGTCTTCAATCTTGAACTTCCCACAAAATCTGATGAAGACATTACTGACAAACTGAGGGCCGTTATCATGCACGATTCGCCTTGGCACACCATATCGATAAATAATATGGTGTTTGATGAATGTGATGATGTTGCTCGTCTTTACTTCTCTGAGCGGAATAGCTTCGGCCCACTTAGAGAAATAATCAGTAATCGCCAAGATGAAACAGTCACCTTTAACCGATGGTGGGAAAATAGGGCTAATGATATACATTCCGCATGTCTCAATTAGCCATGAAGTGGGCGAAGGGTGTAAATGCTCCGGGGGTTGGTGCATGTACTTTGCATGCATTTGGCACACATGACACAGCCAGGCATAATCAGTCGCGTCCTTGATCATGGTTGGTTAATAATATCCTATTCTTCTAAGACGATCACAGAGCTTGGGACCCAGCTGATGTGCACCACAGGTTCCGTCGTGTGCTTCTTTGAGAGCCTCTTCCGCTTCTTTGGTTAAAAAACATCAGAGTAGAAAACCATCGTATGCACAATGATACGGTGTCTGGATCGTCATGTTATAATAAAATCTCGGTACTCTTCATCAGACCGAGTCTCTTTCTTTTATATCTTATGGAAAAATATCATGCACGACATAGTCAATAATGGGGAATCACCAATCTCAAGGCTCGAGTTCAATTTCGATCGCGTGCGCTTCTTTTACATCCAAGGCGTAGTCTGGTATGAAGAGTTGGTGAGTCCTTATCTCGAAGCGCGTCTACAAATAAAATCTTGCTCCATTACGTCTTTGGGTAGTATGTTGTACAAGACGTAGTCGATGATTAGGAAATGCCAATCTCTTGGCTCGAGTTGACCCGTAGCCTAGTGAGTTGCATTCACTTCTAGAACATACTCCTGTCGGAAGAGTTGTCGGCTTGCGACGGTGACATATTGACTTGTTCCCAGCAGTTGAGCTAGGTTGGCTACCAATGACACCGGGGCATCTGCGTGTGTGTTCTTAGAACGAAGCACGTTCTCAATGCGGAAGCTTTCGAATGATCCGACTAGTTTGATAGCCGCATCATGACATGAGATTAAGTCGATGTTTCTGACTTTGTATTCCCCTGTCATCGGTCTGACGATGAGCTGAGAGTCACCATAAGCTTCGAGATGATTTTCCCCCTCCTTGGCAAAGTCAAGTATGATGAGTAGCACATTGTACTCAGCCACGTTATTGGTACACAGCTCAGTTAAAGAGAAAGATCGGGGTAACACGTGGTTTTGAGGAGAAACCAAGACCACCCCTACCCCAACAACGATAGACCCGCTCGTGCCTACGCGAAATGCTCCGTTGAAGTACAATCACCAAACTTCTTCCTGCGAGATTGCATTAACCTCGTGGGTTTCATCTGGCATATCTTTAAATAGACCAGTCTTCGACCCAAGCGGATAACTGGCCATGAAATCTCAGATTTCTTGTCCTTTGATGGATTTTTACGGCATGAAGTGTATGTCATATTAAGATAGCAGGAGTGCCCATCTTACCAGGCGC
This sequence comes from Asparagus officinalis, assembly GCF_001876935.1. NCBI lineage: Eukaryota > Viridiplantae > Streptophyta > Magnoliopsida > Asparagales > Asparagaceae > Asparagus > Asparagus officinalis. Next base: position 105,430,304 of record NC_033797.1, read on the forward strand.
TAATTTAAGAATCCGAGCTGTGTCATGAAGACTAGGATGGGATTCATCCGGGAGATGATGTGTATGGTTTGACCAACTAGGTAGTGTCGTATTTTCTGGATAGCGAACACCAATGTGAAACATTATTTTTTGATCGTGGGGTATCATCGTTCGGCTCCCTGTAGAGTCCTACTCAGGTAATAGATGCCTTGCTCATGGTCGGCATTGGTATTCTATGCTAAGAGGGCACCAAGAGAATGCTCCATTGCCTACACATAAATTAGGAAGGGTTTCCGCAAGACCAAGGCTGCAAGGACAGGTGGATTCGAGAGATAAGTCTTGATCTCATCGAACGCTTGTTGGCAAGGCTCATCCCATACGAAGGAAACACATTTCTCCATCAGCTTGGAGAAGGGTTGGCACTTACTCGAAAGATTTGAAATGAACCTTCTGATGTAAGCCATACATCCTTTCAGTCCTCTCAATTCCTTGAGATTCCTGGGTGGTTGAAGCTCCTGAATAGCTTGCACCTTGTTGGGGTATATATAAATTCCCTTCATCGTGATGACGAATCCAAGGAATTTGTCGCTCGACATCTCTAAAAATAACTTTGTGGGGTTCATCTTGAGTTGATGGGATCGCATCAGCTCGAACATCGTTCTTAGGTCTTAAAGATGATCGTCTTTGCTGCGACTCTTCATAACCAAGTCATCTACGTAGCATTTTACTGTCTTTCATAGATAATCCTAAAAAATTATGTTCATGGCACACTGATAGGTTGCACCGGTGTTCTTAAATCCGAAGGGCATAACTGTGTAAGAGTATACCCCTACCAGAGTTCTGAACAAAGTGTGCTTCTCATCTTCAGGGTGCATCTTGATTTGATTATACTATGAAAACCCATCCATGAAGGACATCCTTTCAAACCCACAAGTATTGTCGATGATGACGCTTGTGATGGGTAAAGGGAATTCGTCCTTGGACATGCAATGTCGAGATCTATGAAGTTGATACAGATACGGATTTTTCTGTTCTTCTTTAGGACTAGAACAATATTAGCCACCCAAACAGGGTGTTGTTCTTCTCTGATGATGCCCAACTCAATCAGCTTCTTCACTTCAGCTTTGATCACCTCCATGATTTGTGGATAAAACTATCTTTACTGTTGTTTGATAGGTTTGGTGTTCTAGTTAATGTTGAGGTGATGCATGGTGATCTGGGGATCAAAGCCAGCCATGTCCTCGTAATTCCAGGCGAATACGTTAATATTCTCCCGGATGAGGGATATATGGCCTTCTTTCTCATGGGGAGGTAAGCTGCCACTGATAAATATGGGTTTATGATTAGCCTCATCTCTCATATTTATTTGGAGTATCTTTTCCTCCGTGGGTGGTTCACGTTGTTCAAACCGACCACTCCATTGGGCGCTGACATGGCGATCCCATGCTTCATTATAAAGAAGGACCTGGTCATCCTCTTTGATTTCGATGGGATCGACTGTGGCCATGTTGACTATGAGGTTCTTGAATAGATCTCCCAGAATAACATCTGAATCCCACATTGAGGATGTTGACAATGATTCTCTGGAAGGATCGTCTTCGGAATCTTTACCGAAATTGCAATATAACTCTGATGAAGAGGAGGTATAACCCAACCCTCTTCGAGTTTTATCGAAGTAATTGTCAGGCTTTCCTTTGGGAACATTAGTCGGTCGGACGAGTGTCTTTCTCCCTTTGCTGTAATTCATGCCTTCTTCTTTGTGGGTGAAGTCATAACCCATGCTCTCCATCATACACTTCGGGATCTGATCGTAATGGGAGAATTGAGGAGCGGGCTCATCATCATCTGACTCGTCCTACATCATGTGCATAGGCCGGTTTATCCTTCTAAAGATAATATCTTTTTGATAATTACCTCGGGTGGGTATGACAATGATGGCTTGAGAGGACTCGGTCGCTTGTTTGTTTATGATGAACGACAAGTACACGGGCAAGTGCAAGGAAGAATTATCATATAACTCTGCAACCAAATTGCTAAACTCATCATTACTAGACTATGAACTAGACGACAAGTAAGCAATGTTAGGATCTTCATTCAGGATAAGCCCGTCTGCCTCAGCAGCATTGGTTACAAAAAGGCCTCCATAGCTGATTACAATAGGTTCAATGCCATTCAAGACAAGACCCTCGTTGTACTCAGACTTACTATCGGCCTCATTGCTACTACCAGATCCTCAATCGGTGGCTCGTTGCCCGGTTCAGAGTCCTGGTAGAGCAAAGAATTGGTGAATTAGTTTTCAACCCCTTTGAACGGCTGTTTATCAGCAATCACTATCTTTACTTGATCACGGTCGTCCACATACTTCAAACACTGATGCAATGTGGATGAGACTACCCGGTTGCTTTGGATCCATGGCCGACCCAACAGTATGTTGAAGGAAGGCTCCGCATCGATGACGTAGCAGGTCACTTTCATCTTGATGTCGTTCAGCCAGCACTTGAGGTGGATCTTCCCCCGCGGCCGAGTTCCGGTGGTGTTAAAGCTAAAGATGGTGGTAGTCATTGCGGACAACCACTTTTGAGGTACCCCCACGTGTTTGATGAGCTTCAAGGGGACAATGCTCAGTGCAGACCCTGGATCTACTTGGATCATGTCCACTCGAGAGGAGCCAACGTATCCCATAAAGTACAGTGGTCGGTCGTAGGATGTACTCTTAATGAGCATATCCTTAGGAGTGAAGGTAATGCAGGGAATCTGTTGTCTGGATGTCTGGCAACATTGTTGACACCCACTCTCCACGTTCTCTTCTAGAGTAGGTGAGAAATATATGGTAAAAGCGTCTAAGTCGGCTAGTGCCTCCCGTACTAGAGCTTCCCAGGTTGACTTGGATAGCCACAGGAACTCATACAGGGTGATCCTGGCTAGAATGTTCTTCAGCTGTGCAAGTAGGTTGAATCGAAAGGGTTGAACGCTTGAACTGGGCTTATCAGGATTCGGTTGGGTTGTTGTTGATTGCCCCATCTATGGTCTTATCGGACTTTCCGCTGTCGGAGGGTAGTTCTTGGCAAAGTCCTTCCCTACTTAGGTAATAAAGGCATCTACCTCATTGTCGGAATCTAAGAGGGTCGCTATCTCCACTTTGTTATCATCCAGAATTGTCAAAATGATGTTACAGAACTTAGGCTTGCCTTTGGACTTGTTAGAAGTCCACTGCTTGTCGTCGAGGAGATTAGAATAAACCCACATCATCTATCCTGATGGCAAGATCTGTGACACCAAACCTTTTTCTCATTAATTGTGAGGATCGGCATTAGTGATCTTCAACACTACTTTTGAGATAGGCATGACACCTACCGGGGCGTGAACCTCAAGAAGGCCTATCCTAAACTTCAAATTGACCATATTTGCAGTCACGTTCTTTTGAACCTTTTCCTTCTTTAGGACTCCTGTGTCGTAAAGAGCCTACAGCTTATCCTTAAGGATATAGCACTTGGAGGTATGATAACCCAAAAATTTGTAGTACACACAGTAGTTCGGATCATCTATCTTATTCATGTCATTAGGTTTCGTGACCTCTGGCAGCTTGATACTATTGCTCTTGAGGTGAGTGTCGAAGATAGCCACAACTTGGTCTTCCTTGAAGTCATATTACCTCGGAGGGCTTTGCTCAAAAGACTTGGGCTTGTGTCTTTGAGCTGACTTGGGGGTTGGAGTGAGAAGGGATCTTGGGAGCACTTGGTTCCGAAGCTCCTCTTTTAGATCGAGGCTCTTCGGTTTCCAGCCTATTGATCGTTTTCCACCTGCTCACCTTAGCAAACAAGTTCCATCTAAGTTTGGGTTTCCACCGTGCCAACCTTGGATAAAATATAGATCGAGAGATTGTTGTGACCCATCTCGATCAAAGTGCTTTCAGAGACCTCTTCCCGGCAATAAAGCGACCAATTACTGAATCTCTTTACAAAGTCGTTGACCGACTCTGTTTTCTTTTGCTTCTCAGCAAGAAGAGTAGCCATCGATACTTCTGTGTCCTCATCGAAGAAACGAGCCAAGAAAAGCTTTTCCACATCGGCCTATGTTTTGATAGAGCCTGGTTCCAACTTGTAGAACAACTTAAAGGATACCCCTCTCAGTGTGCCGATGAATAGTCGGGTGAGGATAGGATCATTCTTCGTGAGAAATCATGTATAAGACAGGAAGCAATGGATATGTTGTGAGGGAGATCCATTGCCATCAAACTGGACTAATCTCATCGGTTTGAACTTTGTTAGGTAGGTGACTGTATCCCATTCGATTAGGTATGGCCTGACCACCCCCAGCTCGTTCATGCTCTTCTGAAGCTTTAGGGTATTAAGTTCACTTTGGAACTCATTGAGCCTCTTGTCTCGGGGAGTGCTGCTAGCATGTGACACTCTTCCTGAAGATTTGGATGAATAATCCGAACGCGATTCATGATTTTCTTCCTCCTTAGTTGTGTTGGGGGGGTGGGGGTAGGCTCCCACTCTCGGTTTCTCGAGGATCTTTAGCGGTTTCATGAATTCCTGTTCTTCTTCTTGTTCAGAAGTTGTTCCATCATTCCCTTCAAGAAGTTGATGGTCGTTTGTTACTCCTTGACACTTCTGACAAAGTCATCAGAGTCGTCCGCCATGTGCACCTTTGCGTGCTTACCATAATTTGAACTTGAGGTCTGAGATGTTGTCGGTGCTGAGCACACCTCGTCCTCATTATCGTAGATAGGCGACAAGCGGGCATAATCAAATAGGATGGCCACCCCGTTTGAGTATGGGTGTGTAGGTAGACACCCTCACTTTCAATGGGGAGGTATTTGAATCCAGGGGAAAAGTCTGGATCTGACGAATCCGAATATTTAGCTTTTCCTTTCCCTTAAAAGTGGTAGCTGATAGTCCCAAATCATCAGTAGTCTGTCTTCTCTAGCGATTGCGTCTTCGGTGAGGAAGTCTTGACTCTAGAGGCTGCTAAGAAAGCCTTTCAAACACCAAAGGTCACAGTGCCTCAGTACACTAGCAATCAGCAAGTACTGCTTGGATGAAGTTCTCACAATGGAACTGAGGATTTGCCCTATGAATAGTGCTCTTTCGAGTCAAACAATCCTAGATATCCCTCGTAGGTTGTTGATGACAACTCCCAGAATCAGAAGGGCCAAACATTCCTTCTGATGAAGAGAGTTTAGAAGAACTTAAGTGAGAGCACTTGGAAAATTCTCCAAGTGTTGAGTTCAAGCGACCTCGTTTTGACAGGTGAGGTCCTGTGTTCTGGCGAGCTTCAGCCAACTGGCGAACTCCAACCGTTTGTTCATTCAGGTGAGGTACGCTCGCTTGAAATGTATGGGCTTTGCCTTTTTTAGCCAAGGTATGTTTTTAGGCGGGCCTACTGGGGTTCGCCTGTATGGTGGCTTCTGTTTGTGATGCGAAGCTCGCCTGATGCCTGGAGCTCGCTTGCTTGAGGGCGCAGCTATCCTGAATTATGGAGCTCGCCTAATCTGGGCAACTCGCCTGATTTGGGAAGATGGGTTGAAGAGTGACTCCTGATTTGGGGGGCTTGCATGTCTTGCTAAGTTCGCCCAATGGGGAACATGGCTGCTAGAGTGAGGTTCACCTAAAACATCAAGCTCGCTAGTTTTAGGAACTTCATCAACAGAACGAAGCTCGCCTGAACAGGTGGGCTGGCCTGAACATGGTTCGTTAAAACTAGGAACTTTACGTTCATATTTGGCTCTTCTCAGGCCTAAATAGTAACTCAGGTCATCATAGGGAATGAAGGCTTGGCCATCTTGGTAGGCGAGAGCTTGTTGTTGTCGTCGTTAGGCTCTCTTGGAGAAAGGAGAGTTCATGTTGACGACGAAAGTGTGGTCCGCATCGATACGAACAGTTGTCTCCTCTTCCATGGGGGACTGTGTGCCCCTTGGCTTGCATTCTTAGGCTTTGACTCGGCCTTGGCTGGCTTGGGGGAGATAGAACCCCCTACTGTTGCTCGGGTAGAGCTCTCGGGCATGGCTGACTTGGCCACTTAGGGCTGAGCTACGTGCACAACTCTACGGTATCGGCGAGAAGCTTTATCGCTAGAGGAGGAAGAAGATAAGTACTCCTCGTATTTAGCTTGGTCGAACTCAATCACAAGGGACTCGATTGTCGTCCCCTCCGCAACTTCGTCGAATTGCGCCACCACCATTTCGGTTGAAGAAATAGATTCTCTCACTGTGGTCGCCATCTTCTGTGGGGTCATAAAAATTGATTCCTTCCAAAAGAGAGAGAGATTTGTATTGATAAGAATGGCTTGTTACAAATCGAATAACAAATTATAACAGAAGCGAAGAGAATGCTCTTCTTGTTTAACGTGGGTTCTTCGGTAGCGATAGGATGCCTCCCTCGAATGCTTGCGTCAAGTTTGCTTCCCTTGGACGATCAAATCGAAATTGCGGTTGAGCTTCATTATGCAGTAGAAGCTCTTGTGTGATTGAGTTCGATTATATCCAAGCTTAATAAGTATCAAGGCCGAAAGCTTAGAGACGGCTACAATGCATGAGTTTGTAGAGAGCTAATGAGTTTTAAATCTGAGAGTTCAGATTGAGTCTACTTCAATAATCCAAGCAAAGAGCTTAGAAGGTTCTATCAAGCAAACCAATGAAGATCTCTGTCTGAAGAGCCTTGAGGGAGCTAATAAGCGAGTCTCCAAATGATCCAGCCTCTGGTTCAAGAGTCCTAAAAATGCCCAGCTTCTTAACCAAATTGTTAGCTAAAACCAAAACCGAGGCCCTTTCATGTTTGCAAAGGGTTCCTATAAATAGGCAAGGGATGGTATGGGTCATCCCTTGATTTGTTGGATGTGACAACTAATAGAAGTAAGTGTAGGGTCAAAAATTACCTATGGGTTCTCGCACGCAGCTCGAGATGGAAAGAAGATGATGAACATCATTATCCAAGTCAAGGAGAATTATCTCACACCAACAAGCACATGAAGTGAGTCAACGAAGCGTACGAATCAACGGGACAGGAGAATGACGAAAAGACGATTCGATCGGGAGTTACATTTCACCCACGAAAGACGAAGCGCCACTTATATCTCATCAAATCCATGTATGATTCACCTATGGGAGATTGTAGATCTCTTCTTTGGCTTTCCAATGCACTTTGAATCGCCTTATTCTGAGATCGAACGTGAAAGTTAGAGCCATTCTTATCCAAGACATGAGGGAGTCATTCTTATTATCGCATGGTTAAGTGGTTACAACTGAAGTTAAGAAGGAATCGACCATTTTTATCCAAAAATCAAGCTCCCGAAGCCTATAAATACAACCTTAGGGCCTTCATTTGCACAGATCTGGAATTCTCGAACCTTGGCAAAGTCCTGTCGAACTTAAGAGTGATGAGCACGAATTTCAGAGAGGAGAAAGAGATCTCGATGAGCTATTCAGCATAAAAAGGAAGAGTTTGAGAGATCTGCATCCGTTTATCCATTTCTTTGAGATCGTACCTAGCTGCGATTCTCGACAAGAGTGGGTATCTAACCTTGTCGAGATATTTGCTTCATTTTATTATCTCAATTGCGAGGCAACAAAACTTATATTTGGATCTGATCAGTCGGTGGTCCACAGATAAACCCCGGTACAGGCCAAGTCTCACACAAGTAGCCAGTGATAAACGTTCGTTACATGTGTTTTAAGAAAGTTGTAACCTTCGACAAAGCAAACTTCGAGGAATATTTCTCCTCATCTTAATCAAATTTATCATCTCCCTGCAAGTGCGAAAAGATCTCATCTTTGAAGATGGCATATTCATCGATGAAGGCTACAAATGACTCTGTTTGCCATAACTCCTCTCCAATCAAGGAGTTATCCAATCAAGGTATTTCAACTCTAACGAAGAGGGCTCGTCAGAGGTGAAGCCAATGCCAAGCTCGTCAAATTGCTAAGGCGTTAGAACAAGTTGATGGAGTTCGCTACTATGCAGACTTGGAGTCTAGGGAGCGTCATTTAATCCAACGCCTCAACGGCAAGTTGCTGACAAATCCTCCAAGCCTATGATGGAAGAATGAATCCTTATCAAAAGGAATCGTTCAACCTTGAATGAGCACATCCAAAATCGACACGCACGTGCTGCACACGGGCATGCCTTTGTGCGAAAGGCACAAGGCATGAAGAGGAAAGAGGTGGTCAAAAATTCATTAAAATCCAAACGAGTCTGGGTGCCGAAGGTGAAAACATCGCCAAAAATAGCTGAAATGCTTCCGCTTAGGGTGAGACACGACTCGTGTCTCACATCTGATTCCAGCCCTACAGGAATTTCCAAGCCTTCATCAGCCTCCGAGCCCACTCATCTTGCTTCCACACCTCCGACGAAGTCCTACGGTAGTGTGGATCTGTCCAAAATTAAGATTTCGATAAAAGATCGCCTGGGTCCTCTAAACGAAGATCGAGGCAAAACTTCGGTAAATAAAACCTAAGTGGTTCCTCAGGTTAGGGTTATACAGACACTCCCATCAAGACAAAGGCTACTCAAAGGTATCCCGCTGGCTCCAAACAAACCGGGACACCTCATTGTATGTGTTCATACGCCATGCACAATAGGACTCATGGCATTCATCGCCTAGGCGTTCGTATTAGAACCTAGGAGCCCGTTAAGATCTCATGCTCATAAGAGGGTGGTTATAAATGTGTAACTCCTGATGTGACCTTGGATCATTCAAAGGTGACAACGAATCGTCCTGAGAATGTCAACAAGGCTCTTCATCCCCAAAAGAAAACGTGTTCGTCAAAAGACAACGTTATACTTGAGATATCACACCAACAACCGATGGATTGCTCTAATGAGCTGTACTATTAGACTAGGGGTGTGAACAAATCCCAAAAGAAGGATGTCCAAGAAACTAACTCACATTGTCCATATGGGAGGCTTTTTAGGGTGGTATTATCAAAATGTAGCTGCCCTAGGACCATTTCACAAAGGGTCTCGATATTCGAGAAGCTTGCCACTGAAGCGTCAAAGCCCAAGCCAAAATGCTTTCATGAGAGAAAATCCACCATTCAGGATGATGAATTCCCTAAAGTCACTATCAACATGGTTGACAAAGGAAAATCAACACGGACGCTCGAATGATCCTAATCCTGACTTTAGCCCGGGAGGAAAAGTCAACCTAGGAATTGCCCAACGAATATCTCGGCTCTAGTTAGAAGCCATCAGACATAAGGATTATTTGAGGATGCACAAAAGACTGTCTTCAGATAACGAGCTATCAGACACTTGCTCCGCAGTCGCTTCAGATGATGAGCCCTCAGATACGTGTTCTGCAATTACCTCCAACGACACAATGTCTAGCATGGGGAAAGCAAGAGAGTCGTTCATGATCACCCTAAATCAAGTGGCTCAAATGCTTCAAGAGGCTTTAGCTCGATAGGAAGAAGAGCTTAGAGCTGAAATAAACATGCAAACAGAGCTGAACATGCAACGGGTAAGGGAGTTACATGACCAGCGGCTTCAAGCTTTATCAAATCAGCAAGCTGAATCCAGCTGCCGCACCCAGAACATTGCAGTTAACAACAATCCAGAAGTGGACGAAGTCATCATGGCTAACACACTCCCTAAAAATACTGGGAGTGGTCCAATCGCACCCCTCAATAACACTGGGGTGGTTCAAATGCACCCCCTAAAAATAAAAACGCTAGGGGTGGTCTAACTCATTCTTCTTAATGTCCTTCGAATGAAGATGTAGACGATGAGATGATCAAAGAGCTGGAGAATAAGGTCAATGCCTTAATGTTCGCTCAAGAAGTAAGGAGAACGGGCATTCCGTGCCCATATCCAAGAGAGTGGGATTCAATCCCGTACCAGGCAAGTTCAATGTAATTAACTTCACGCCGTTTGACGGGAAAGGTTTGCTCGCTCAACACCTAATTTATTTCAAGTCCCACCTAGGAGTGATCTTCGGGAATGAACCCCTGATGATTCTGTCATTCGTGAGCACCGTTCATGGGCTGGCCTTCGATTGGTATCGACGTCTCAAGCCGAGGAGCATCAGTTGCTGAGACGACATAGAAAGCTTGTTCCTTAACAACTTCTTCAACGATGATACCAAAGTGTCAATCAGAGCTCTTCTGGATGAGAAGCAAAAGGATAGTGATTCAGTTGATAATTTTGTCAAATGCTTTCGTAACAAGGCAATGAATCATAAGGATCCTGTCATAGAGGAGTTCATCTTGAAGACATGACATGCCACAACAATCTCTCTATCGATGTCCTCGAAGTCACGGGGGTTGTCCCCTTAACCACCTGGAAGGAATTAAAACTACATGGAGAACAGGTCGAGCGTTTCCTCAAAAGAAAGGAGCTCGAGAGGGGCCAACCGACGGCTAAAGTACCTGCGACTGCTGACGATATTCATCAACAACCACCTTTGAGGCAACAAGGGGCTCTTAATCCGAGGTTCTAGGAGGAGTATTCTTTCAAAGATGATGAAGTTCCAATCATCTTCAAATATATCCTCGCCAACAATAAGATCAAGCTATCACCGATTACAAATTAGGAGGAAGCAAACAAGATTTCAGATCCTAAGTACTGTGCGTACCACATGAGGGTCCATCACTTGACCAAGACTTGTATTACACTAAAATATAGCAATCAAGCCTTGGTTGATGTCGACATCATAACGCTGAAAGAAGCCGAATGAGAATGGCTACCTCCGACGGGTACATGAGGTTAAACTGATTCCCAAAACTCCCAGGAGTATACTAGTATAAACTGGTCGTGCCCGCTCCAACGCCTTAAGAGCCTAAACTGTGTAGACTCTAGTTAACGTTTGAGTATAAATTGTGTTTACACCAATCAGCACACGATGAGAGTCAACACCGATCAATGCGTTATGATGATGGTCAATGCTGGTCAAAGCGTAGCCGTAAGTCAACACCGGTCAATGCGTTGTGACGAAGGTCAACGCCGGTCAATACACTATGATGAAGGTCAACACTGGTCAAAGCGTAGCCATAAGTCAATGCTGGTTAATACGTTGTAATTAAGTTCAACGCAGGACAACGCATTGCGAGGAAGAGTCAACGCCAGTCAATGCATCAACAATTTTTAGCCAAAATAAGGCTCAGATCAACTCCAGAACAAAGGATGATCCCAAGGATTTCAACCGTATTTAAGATATGAATCCCTGATGAAGATAATCAGTTCAAGCATCGACTTAATGACATGAGCTAAAATCATAAATCAACACACTAGATTCAATTCAAGACTTCGACAACGGTCAGATGATAAACGTAGCGTCGGAAGAATTTTAGCTATTCGACAAAATACTGAATAGTCTGAAAAGCATAGAAGTCAAGAACTAAAGCCAATTACAGGTCCTTTTACACCGATTGAAATTTAGGCCCATCACATCCAAATTATTTCAAGCTCTTCTATAAAAAAACGAGACTGAAACACTTTGAAGGGGATATCTGTAGGCATCAAAAATTACATATGGGTTCTTGCATGCAACTCGAGATGGAGAAAAGATGATGAATATTATTATCCAAGTTAAGGAGAATTATTTGATACTGACAAGCTCATTAAGTGAGTTGACGAAGCGTACAAATCAATGGGACGTGAGAATGACGAAAAGACTATTCGATCGGGAGTTACCTTTCACCAACGAAAGACAAAGCGTCACTCATGTCTCGTCCACTTCATGTATGATTCAACTATGAGAGTTGTAGATCTCTTCTCCGGCTTTCCAACACACTTTGAATCACCTCATTCCGAGATCAGACGTGAAAGTTAGTGCCAAAAAATGCGGAGACATAATGTGTGTCTTGGGCCTGATAGAGCTATTTTGGCCATGATGTGACTTGAATATGAAGAACCTCAAAAAGACAAAAGTTGTAGATCTCTTTATTAGCTTTCCAATGCATCTTAGATCATCTCATTCCAATATCGGATGAGAAAATTATGGTGAAAATAGTCAAGGCACGTAAAACGGCGCCACGGTCGAAACCGAGACACAAAGAGTGTCTCAGGCCCCGAAAACACTGTTTTTGCTATTTTTCACCGTTTCTTAGATGTTAACTGCCCCGATTCTGATCCAAAGCTTCTCCAACTAATTTGAAGCTATCTTGGAATGTGGTTAAGTGGTTACAACTGAAGATAAGAGGGAATAGACCACTCTTATCCGAAAATCATGCTCCCGAAGCCGATAAATATAGCCCTAGGGCCTTCATTTATATAGATCCAAAATTCTCGAGCCTCGGTGAAGACCTGTCAAACTGAAGAGTAAGGAGCACGAATTTTAGAGAGGAGAAAGAGATCTCGACGAACTATTCAGCATAAAGAGGAAGAGTTCGAGAGATCTGCATCTGTTCATCCATTTCCTTGAGATCGTACCTGGCTGTGATTCTCGAGAAGAGTGGGTATCTCACCTTGCTGAGATATTCGCTTCAGCTTTTTATCTCCTTTGTGAGGCAACGAAACTTATATTTGGATCTGACTAGTCGGTGGTCCATGGATAAAGCTCGGCATAGGCCAAGATCACACACAAGCAGTTGGTGATAAACGTCCGTTGCGTGTGTTTTAAGAAAGTTCTAATCTTTTGTTGTTATTTTTGTTGAGTTCATTATAACGACTAAAGTTGTAATGAGTTTACTAAGGAAATAATCAACTTTCCACCAAAACAGTAAGAAGTAGCATACTCCCCCTATAGCTATGGGATATGCCCACTATAGGGATGATGGGAGCCATGCCTCATTACCCAGGACGTGGGAAGTGGGTGGGCCCACTCCCAAAAGCAAGCAGCCAGTAGGGAGCTCGAGAGCTGCTTGAATGTTCAGACGAGCTTGCAGGAGAGCTTCGCGAATAGGCGAGATCGGCTGGCGGGCCCCTCGAGCGTGTGAGCTAGAGTTCGTTGACAAGTTGAGTTCGGGCGGGCGAACTCACTGCATGTAGGTGTCAAAAATTACCTATAGGTTCCCACACGCAACTCGAGATGAAGAAAAGAGGATAAACATTATTATCGGATTCAAGGGGAGTTTTCTGACGTCGACAAGCGCATGAAGCGAGCTGACAAAGCCTACGAATCAACGGGACAGTAGAATAACGAAAAGACAAAGCATCACTCATATCTCGTCCACCCCACGTATGATTCACCCTTGGGAGATTGTAGATCCTTTCTCTGGATTTCCAATGCATGTTGAATCACATCATCCTGAGATCGGACAGGCAAATTAGAAGGAAAACATTCAAGGTGCGCTAAAACTACATTTCGGCCAAAACTAAGACACATTTTGTGTCTCGGCCAAGGCTGAGACACATATTGTGTCTCGGCCTCTGTGTCTCGGCCAAGGCTGAGACACATATTGTGTCTCGGCCTCTGTGTCTCGGCCAAGGCTGAGACAGACACACGGCTAAGACATGAAGTGTGTCTCAACCAATGTGTCTCGACCAAGGCCGAGACAGACTCTGTGTTGTGTCTCGGCCTAGGCCAAGACACAAAGTCTGTCTCGTGCCTTGAAACACTATTTTTCGCCACGAATATAGTTAAATCAATCCGAACCTGGGGTCTTATGCTGGGAAATAAATCCACAATGGACTCTCTCGTGATTATCTGTAAGAGGCCAAGACATCTCCTATCCCACGGCTTGCACCTCTAAATGTACAAATGAATACTGGGGACGAATAGGAGGGATATACAGTGGACTTTTGTCGTCATCATTCAACCATTGCTCATCATCAAGAGTCATCACATATGGATCCTCAACATGATCACCGAACAAATAATTCGACTTCTTCAAAGCCTGAGTAGAGCTGGAATCTTCAGTAAGGAGAGCATCTGTGATCAACTGTCGTAATGTACGGCGACCCCCATCTCGTACTAGCTGAGGGACCTCCTTGGGTCCAGCCGGATCAAACTGAGGAGTCAAACCAATAAACAGCTTATCAACACTAGTGGTAAAAGTCTCTCTGCTACAAGCACTCGTGGTGTAAGGTGGAAATACATCCACAAGAAACTCAACTGAAATAGATAGTGTACGGTTAGAAAAATATTTCTAAAATGATAACAAGGAGTTGAACTCATCTCATGAATCGGTGAAATAGAGTCAGTACTTGGTCAATTAGCGAGACGATTTCAATTGTTCTACACGAGAGGGACAATGTACATTATCACATAAATAATGTGACAATATACCTTGCCTTACAGAGTCAAACAGCATGAAATCGTCCCTCAACCTGAAGATGTGTATTAGCCAGGCAAAACACGTCCTTTAAAGCTTCAATACCCGCAAAGGAGGACATCAGCTCTTCCAGAATGACTCGCCAAGGAGACAAACGATGGTGTAATAAACAAGATATCAAATTTACAAAAGCTATAAAAGCTCACCCTCGTATGAAGAAGCTGCAGAAGCCTCCCTCTCGCTATGCTGCAAAGTCGAGTGACTCCAGTAAAAGCACGATCGTCGTGGAGATATTGCTAACCTACAATGAAGATCAGCTGGTCAGATACAATATAAATTCAAGAACCCCAAATTAAAAAGGAAAATTATGAACTTTAAATTGAAATTCTACAAATAAAACGGGATTTTACGGTTGAAGTATAAATAAACCTATATACAAACAACGGGTTCGAATTACATCCAAAACCCCTCAAAAAAATTTGCCGAAATACCCAAAATAACCCCTCACAAAATTTTAGCCATGGATATGCAACCCAAGCCCCCAAATTTTGGCCTCTTTTGCGCTTAACCCCCTCAAAGTTTTAGCCACCAATGAGTCCCTCAAAACTCATCAAAATTCGGCCATGGGTATACAACCCAAGTTTATCAAATTTGGCCATAGACAAGCCCTTCTAACACCTCAAAATTTTAGCCATGTATGCAATATAACCCCTCAAAAAATTCGGCCATAGCCTCAAGACTATCAAAAACAAGTTTCAAACTTCATCCTCATGCAAAAAGAAACAAAAAGAAGCATCAAAATTTTGGCCATATCCCCATACCCATAATCAAAGTTTCAATCTTTCCTCCAAAACCCATGAGTTCTTAAAATAAAATCAAGCATACAAGTTGTGGAGGAAGCTTACCCAAATCAAGAGCTTGAGAGTAATTTTCGGCCAAGAACAAAAGGATGGGTAAGATGATGCTTCAAATCCTTTTATAAGAAGAGTTTAAGAATCCTTGAAAGAGGGAATTAAGAGTTCTTAAAGAGAAGGATTTATGGGTTATGAAGAAGTGGGTTTTGGGATGAAGAGTTTTGAGTCTCTCTCCTCTATCTTTCATGATGTCTTACTCTCTCTCCTTGACCGAGACACTCATTGTGTCTCAGCCAATGCCGAGAAACATTGTGTGTTTCTGCCTTGGCCAAGGCCGAGACACAAGCTGTGTCTCGGGCCCAAAATAGGTCCCCACTATTCAATGATACTGTTTTTAGTCTGTATTCACCTGTATCAGCCGTTTTAGTGTGTTTAATACCCGTATTCACACTCCGATATGTATATGAGTATAAACTGCATCTCCTTGAACCTCCAACAGGTACATAAGGTTAAACTTATTCCCGAAACACCCAGCAGTATACGAGTATAAACTGGTCTACCCCGCTCTAACACCTTAAGAGCCTAAACTATGTAGACTCCAATTGACGTATGAGTATAAACTATGTTTACACTGATCAATGCGTCGCAAACAAAGCCAACGCCGGTCAACATGTTGCGATGAAGGTCAATATCGGTCAACGCATTGCGATGAAGGTCAATGTTGGCCAATACCTACTATGAAAACCAGCGTGTCGACAAATTTCGCCAAAACAAGGCCCAAATCAAGTCCAAGCCTGATTAGATGAGTTGACACCACCTGTGTCGACTCAAAAGGCAAAACCAGTCAACACGAAGTCTGAATCGGTGAGTCAACACCTTCTGTGTCGACTCGAAAGGTGGAGCCAGTCGACACGAAGCCCGAATAGATCGGTGAGTCAACACCTTCTGTGTCGACTCGAAAGGTGGAGCCAGTCGACACGAAGCCCGAATAGACGAGTCGACACCTCATGTGTTGACTCAAAAGGCGGAGCTAGTTGACACCTCCTGTGTCGACTCGAAAGGCGGAGCCAGTCGACACGAAGCCCGAATAAACGAGTCAACACCTCCTGTGTTGACTCAAAAGGCAAAGCCAATCGATACGAAGTCTGAATAGACGAGTCGACATCTCCTGTGTCGACTCCAAAGGCGTAGCCAGTCTACACCAAGTCAGAATAGATGAGTCAATACCTCCTATGTCGACTCGAAAGGTGGAGCCAGACAGACGAGTCGACACCTCCTGTGTCGACTCAAAAGGCGAAGCCAGTCAACATGAAGTCTGAATAGACGAGTCGACACCTCCTATGTCGACTCGAAAGGCGGAGCTAGTCGACACGAAGCACAAATAGATGAGTTGACACCTCCTGTTTCGACTCAAAAGGTGAAGCCAGTCGACACGAAGCCCGAATAGACAAGTTGACACCTCTTGTGTTGACTTGAAAGGTGAAGCCAGTCGACATAAAGCCCGAATAGACAAGTCGACACCTCTTATGTCGACTTGAAAGGCGGAGCCAATCGACACGAAGCCTGACCAATCAACACGAAGCTCGACTAGACAAAACGACACCCCCTGACGAGACAACACCTCTTGTGTCGACATGAAAAGTGGTCTTAATTGACACGACCAGCAGAATTAGTCGACACACCCTCTGATTCTTCAAGATTGTATGATAATCTCAGAGAGTTCAATCGTAATTCAGATAAGAATCCCCGATGAAGATGGTCAGTTCAACGTTGACTCAACAACACGAGCTAAAATCAAAAATCAACACACCAGTTTTAATTCGAGACTTCGACTACGGTCAGATGATAAACGCAACGCTAGAAGAATTTTAGCTATTCGACAAAATACTGAATAGACTGAGAATTGAAGAAGTCAAGAACTGAAGCCAATTGCAGGTCATTTACACCGACTGAAGATTGGGCCTATCATATCCAAATTATTTCAGGCTCTTCTATGAAAGAAACGAAACTAAAATCTTTTGGTGGAAAGTTGGTTTATTCGTGGAACTCATTACAACTTCAGTCGTTACAATGAATTCAAAAAAGGTTAGTCTTTTATAAGACCTTTCTTACATGAATAAAACAAAAAGATTACAACTTTCTTAAAACACACGCAACAGACGTTTATCACCCGCTGCTTGTGTCGGATCTTGGCTTGTGCCGGGGTCTATCCGTGGACCATCGACTGATCAGATCCAAATATAAGTTTCATTGCCTCACAAAGGAGACAAAAAAACTAAAGCGAATATCTCAGCAAGGTGAGATACCCACTCTTCTCAAGAATCGCACCTAGGTATGATCTCAAGGAAATAGATGAACAGATGCAGATCTCTAGAACTCTTCCTCTTTATACTGAATAGCTTGCTGAGATATCTTTCTCCTCTATAAAATTCATGTTCCTCACTCTTCAGTTCGACAGGGCTTCGTCGAGGCTCGAGAATTCCGCATCTGTGCAAATGAAGGCCATAGGGCTGTATTTATAGGCTTCAGAAGCTCGGTTTTTAGATAAGAACAGCCGCTTATCTTCAGTTGTAACCACTTATCCACATTTCAAGATAGCTTCAAATCAGTTGGAGAGGCTTTAGATCAGAATATACTAAAATCTGGACAGGTAACGGTGAAAAACAGCAAAAACAGCGTTTTCGAGGCCTGAGACACTTTTTGTGTCTCGGCCAACTGAGATACAATCTGTGTCTTAGTTGGCCGAGATACAAAGTGTGTCTT
>NC_033797.1:105448064-105495038 GCF_001876935.1 Asparagus officinalis
GTTTTCGATCGAGACGCCATTTTGCGTGTCTTGATAGTTTTCACTATAATTTTCCTGTCTGATATCTGATGACGCAATTCAAAGTGCGTTAGAAAGCTGAAGAAGAGATCTAAAACCTCCCATAGGTGAATCATAGTGGAGCGGATAAGACATGAGTGGCGCTTCGCCTTTCGTGAGTGAGACGTAACTCCCGATCGGATCATCTCTTTGTTATTTTGATGTTGCGTTGATTCGTAAGCTTTGTAGACTCACTTCATATGCTTGTCGACGTTAGATAATCCTCCATGACTTGGATAATGATGTTCATAATCTTTTCTCTGTGTCGAGCTACGTACGAGAACCCATAGGTAATTTTTGACGCCTACAGATACCTCTCCAAAGTATTTCAGTCTTGTTTCTTTTATAGAAGAGTCTGAAATACCTTGGATATGATAGGCCCAACCTTTAGTCGGTGTAAAAGGACCTGTGATTGGCTTCAGTTCTTGACTTCTTCAATTCTCAGTCTATTCAGTATTTTTTAAATAGCTGAAATTCTTCCAGTGCTGCGTTTATCGTCTGACCATTGTCGAAGTCTCGAATTACTAGTGTGTTGATTTATGATTTTAGCTCGTGTCGTTGAGTCAATGTTTGAACTGACTATCTTCGTCGGGAATTCATATCTCAAATATAATTGAAATCCATAGGATCATCTTTTGTTCTTGAGTCGATCTGAGCCTTGTTTTCGCTAAAAATTGTCGACGCATTGACTTTCATCGCAATGTGTTGACTGGCATTGACTCTTCCTTGTAACGCGTTGACCAGCATTGACCTTTATTACAAAGCGTTGCCCGGCATTGACTTACGACCGCTTTGACCAGCGTTGACCTTCATCATAACGCATTGACCGGAGTTGACCTTCATCGCAACACGTTGTCTGGCATAGACTTATGTCTATGCATTGACCGGCATTGACCATCATCATAACGCGTTGACCTACATTGACCTTCATCATAATGCGTTGAGTGACATTAACCTTCATTGTAATGCGTTGACCGACATTGACTTTCATCACAACGCGTTGGTCGGTGTTGACCTTCATCGCAATGTGTTGACCAGTATTGACCTTTATCGCAACGCGTTGACCAGCATTGATCTTCATCGCGACACATTGACCGATGTTAACCTTCATCAAAACGTGTTGACTGGTATTGATCTTCATCGTAACGTGCTGACCGGTGCAGACTTACAGCTATGCTTTGACCGGCATTGACCTTCATCATAACACACTGACCGGAATTGACCTTCGTAACAACGTGTTAACTGACGTTAACCTTCGTTACAGCACGTTGACCGACGTTGACTTTCATTACAATGTGTTGACCGACGTTGACCTTCATCACAATGTGTTGACCAGCGTTGACTTTTGTCATAACATGTTGGCTGACGTAAACACGGTTTATACTCATACATTAACTGGAGTCAGTTTAGGCTCTTAAGGCGTTGTAGCGGAGAGGACCAGTTTATACTCGTGTACTCTTGGGAGTTTCAGGAATTAGTTTAACCTCATGTACCATTGGAGGTTTAAGGAGATGCAGTTTATACTCATATACGCATCGGAGTGAATACGAGTGTCAATTTCATTGAAACGGTCGATAACAGACAAATACAAGCATAAAAATGGCATCACCGGACACGTAGGGGCCTGTTTTGAACCCGAGACACGACTCGCATCTCGACCTTGGCCGAGACACAACAATTGTGTATCGGTTCGTCAAAAAGGGGGGGGGGGGGAGTGAACATGAGAGAGAGGAGAGAGAAAATAGAGGGGAGAGAGAGGGCCGACCCTAGGGTTTTTGCCCAAAGGGTTTTGTGTGTACCCCTCAAATTTTAAATTCCCTCTTGTTTTTCTTATCCTCTTCCTTAAAACTCCTCCTCCAAAACCCACTTCTTCATAACCCATAATTCCTCCTCTTTATGAACTCTTAATCTCCTCTTTAAGGACTCTTGAACTCCTATTATAAAAGGGTTTGAAGCTTCATCTCCCCCCACTTTTGTTCTTGGCCGAAAATCACCTTCAAGCTCAAGGGTTTTCAAGTTCAAAACTTGGGCTTTTGGCATTGGATTCAAGCTCTTGATTTGGGTAAGCTCATCTCCCTAGCCTCTTTGTTATATGCTTGATTTTAATTCAAGAACTTGTATGCCAAGATTAGGGCTTTTTGATCTCATGAATTGGCAAAAAATTGAATCTTGAAAGTGGGTATGTGAAAATGGCCGAAATTTTGTTGCTTTTTGGCATGAAGATGAAGTTTGAAACTTGCATTTGAGGATCTTGAGATTATGACCAAAATTTGTAGGGGGTTAAATTCAAAAGGCCAAAAATTTGGGGGCTTGGGTTGCATACCCATAGCCAAAATTTGTACGAGGTTATATTGCAAAGTGGCCAAAATTTTGGGGGCTTGGGTTGCATACCCATGGTCAAAAATTTGAGGTGGTTGGATGTAGGCTTATAGCCAAAATTTTGGAAGGGGTTATGTGCAAAATTGGCCAAACTTTCTTGAGGAAGTTATGTGCAAAAGTGGCCAAAATTTTGAAGTTGAGGGTGATGGGTTTTCCCCTTTCAATCATGGCTGAATTAAGGATGTGCTCATGGCTAGCATTGAGCCTTGAGCACGAGAGGTATTTTGGGTATTTCACCCAAAAGTTGATCATGAGGGTTTTGAATGCAAATTGAACCCATTGTTTGCATGTATGAACCCGTAGGTTTAATTAGACTTTAACCGTAAAATCCCATTTTATTTATAAGATTTAAAGTTCATAATTTCCTTTTTTTAATTTCGGGTTCTTAAATTTATGATTGTACCTGACCCGCTGATTTTCATTACAGGTTAGTCATGTCTCCACGACGATCGCGTTTTCACAGGAGTCGCTCAACTTCTCAACACAACGAAAGGGAGGCTCCTATAGCTTCCTCATATGGGGGTGAGCTTTTATAACTTTTACGAATTTGATATTCTGTATCTTGCACCCTCGTTTGTCTCCTTGACGAGTCATTCGGGAAGAGCCGATATCCTCCTTCACGAGCATTAACGCTTTAAATGACGTGTTTTACTTGGCTAATACACGTCTTTAGGCATATAGGGTAATTTCATGCTGTATTACACTCCGTGAGGTGGGATATATTATCACGTTATTTGTGTGATAATGTACGTTATCCCTCGCGTGTAAAACAGTTAAAATCGTCTCGCCAATTGACTAAGCAGTGACTCTATCTCGCTGATTCATGAGATAAGTTCAACTCCATGTCTAGTTTTAGCAACAATTTTCTAATTGTGCATTATCTGTTTCAGTTGAATTTCCTGCGGATGGGTTCCCACCTCATGCAATGAGTGTTTGTAGCAGAGAAACTTTCGCCACTAGTGCTGATAAGCTACTTATTGGTTTGATTCCTCAGTTTGATCTGGCTAGACCTAAGTAAGTTGCTCAGCTAGTACGAGATAGGGGTCGTCGTACTTTACGACAATTGATCACAGATTCTCTCCTTAGTGAAGACTCTAGCTCTACTCAGGCTTTGAAGAAGCCGGATTACTTGTTTGAGGATCATGTTGAGGATCCAGATGTGCTGATTCTTGATGATGAGCATTGGCTGAATGATGATGGCGAAAGTCCTCTATACATTCCTTCCATTTCTCACCAGTATTCATCTGGATATTTAGAGGCGCAAGCTGTAAGGCGAGAGATGTCTTGGCATCTTACAGATGATCACGAGCATGTCCACTGTGGATTTATTACTTAGCATAAGACCCTGGGTTCAGATGGGTTTTCCCATATTCGTGGCCTTTGACCAAGGATTTTGGGACTTGATACAGCATCGCCGGATAAAGTGTTGATAGCTACAAACACAGTGAGGAACTGCCTTGATAGACTTGGGAGGAAACTCCCTATGAGAGAGTGTAGGTATTATGGTTGGTTTCACTCACCACCCAAGAGGTGGTGGACTCACATGACGAGTTATATCCTCGGATGCTGGGAGAATAATTGTAGCGCAGTGGGTTTTATGTATCGGTACGCACCACCATGTATAGATTACCAATCAATAAACACCATTTCCAAGCATTGTTAGAGCTTTACAACCCTGACACCAACACTTTCTTGACTCGCAATGGAGTGCTTGGGTTAGCTCTTCATAAGATCTTTTCGGCCTTCCGATGGGAGATTATCCGTATCAGGAGTATTTTCCTTCGAACCGGGAGCTAAAACAGTTGAAGAGAGCTTCTTCCGACATGCATGACATGTTCTGGGATCTTATGTGTTACTATCAGACTGCTCTAGTCAGTATGGGCTCTATAGCAAAGAAGAAGGCTCAAATAAGCTTGAAGCAGTTTGTTGTTGACTTGTTTCAACACTTGGAGAGTAGCTCTGGTGATGATATTTGTGAGTTAGCCCCTTTAACTCCTTCAGTGATTAATGACCTGATTGAGAGGACAGGCGCTCGATCATTTATTACTTCAGCCGCTGAGGGTCCCTTTCCGGCGGGGACCAAATTTCTGACCTTCTTGTAGCATGCATAGAAGCATATTCGGCCTATTACTCTTCTGGTTGGGTATCTTGCCATTTGGTTGAAGAAATGCGTCGTTCCATACTAGTTTTTCGACGCTTTGCCAATTGAGGTTCTATTCCAGGCTATTCAGCTTGCTCATGGGAAGGATCTCTTTCTACTCTCAGCGATGGTCATCGATATTCATTGTAGGCTCAGATACCTAGTTGATTGTCTTACACAGATAGGGACCGAGCCGTCGATCGAGATTCCTTCCGTGAAGGTAGAGTTCCCATATACATATCTGATGACATGGCTTGTTCTTTATCATCCCGATCCGATGACAGCACCGAGCTCCACCGATACATCTGCACCGCTCTTGTAATCATTAGAGGAGAGAAAATGGTTTGCGAAGACTTTCACGGAGGTGAAGCAAGAGCTTCAAATC
Organism: Asparagus officinalis; assembly: GCF_001876935.1. NCBI lineage: Eukaryota > Viridiplantae > Streptophyta > Magnoliopsida > Asparagales > Asparagaceae > Asparagus > Asparagus officinalis. The sequence goes on from NC_033797.1 coordinate 105,453,026, forward strand.
CACAAGTGTTGGGAGTTCTTCAAATATTTTCCTCATTTTTCGGGTCGCTAAGACGAGGTGTTGATCGATGAAGAGAAGCTAGGGACTGGTCAGACATCTGTCGATATGGGTTGCTTCCATTGGTTGGTAAACATCTTCCCAGATATCTCGTCTTTCAGGTGAAGGGTCGTTGCCATATAGAGCCTTATTTGCCCTGTCGGTTTGCTCGTCAGTTTGGTTACGACCAACTGTATGTTGGGAACCTGAACAGTGGTTTGAGGACCGAGGGAGGTCTTATAGACTATGTTCAAGCATGACTTTAGACTATGACAGGTTGCACGGGTGCTACCTTCACTCTCCCTGCATCTAAGCGCAAGCCACAACTCACCTTCCTCAGTTGCAAGTGGCTTATTTCTGTGAATGAGCTCATGAATGTGAAAGACATCACAGAGTTAGAAGCCGAATATTTAGTTCGAGCTTCTGTTGAGGCTACTCGTGATGCTGAGCTTTTGAAGAAGCAGGGAAAGAAGCCTATCAGACCTTCCCGCAGAGGCAGAGATAGGGTGGAGGATGAGAAGGATCTCCTTCCTACCGATGGTGATGAGGAGACTTCCGAAGAAGACCTTCGAGATATGGACATCGGACTTAGAGGCGATGAGGAAGAAATTGAGATAGGTCTGTCAGACTCTTTCTTCTCAGAATTACTGACTCTGGGGTTTGCTCGTCGGGCTCAGTGCTCTACTTTCCCTAAACCTCCACCGGCTTTATCAAAGCTGAGGTGAGAGGTTTTGTTTACTTATCCTAACAAGATGACTCTTGTTACCCCAGGTAGGATGGTTGAAGAAGACGAACCTCTTATCCTCCGTCACACGAGATGATGATCTACCATTGAGTCTGTCGCACGGGTTGAGGTGCGTGGCAAATCGAAAAACGAGAGACCTAGTAACCCCATGGAGGCTCGCTTCCCTAAGAGGACAAAGACGGTGAGTAAACCCTATGCCGATCCGCTCGCTCGTCAGGCAGAGTTACTTGCTCACATACCCATTAGCAGAGAAAGTAATCCCTCACTACCACACAGCCTTTAATTAGTTCTCTTATGGCTTCTTTGAACTTAATCATGTCTTGTGTTTCAGGTGGTCATGAAGAAGGTGAATTTCCGTACGACTCTATCTTCTTCAACTCCAACCATTTCGAGGGCCCAAGCTTCGTGCAGCAGATATGTGATGCTATTGATGATGAGCTCGTGCCTACCGAGGTTGGCGAAAGAGTTGGCCAAGGTACCCATGTTGAGCCGAGGATTCCAAGTTCAGGTATATCTAACAGCGGTAGTCCACCATTCAAGTGGTGATTAAGGGAGATAAGTGATTCTGAATTTGTTCCCCCTTTAATTGTTTTCGCGCTTCATTCTCTTTTAGATAAATAAAGGATGCGGGCACGAATGTGGGGGTAACAAAATCTTTTGCAACTATCAGAGGTGAATCTGATTCCCACTATCATGAATTCTAGCTTCTTTCCCTTTACTCAACATTTAGGCTCTTGTGTAGATGCCACCATGGAGGGACTGATTAAGGAGGAAGCATTTCATGATGTGGACCCTGGAGGATTCAGCAGACATGTATTAATCTCAGCGCTGAGCTTCTCAGGATCCGATAACATGCTTTTCATTGATATGTTGGCAGAGCAGGCCACTCGAGAGGCTGCAGGACCATACGTCAAGGGTGGTTCTTCTTTAGGTATGCATCTAATTCATAGCTCGCCTTCCTTCCTCTGCCAATGTTTTGCTTAACCGTAGGGGAGTTTTAGTTGTAGGACCAACCACTTGGGCCGATACAGCTATGATCATTGGCGTTCCTGACCTACCTAAGAGTTCTATCCCTTCATCATCGGAGGGAGCCACGACTATGGATCAGCCGCCTAATTCTCAGCTTCAGGCTACTGTTCCTTCAGATCTGACGAACACAGTCAACGTGATGTCACCTGGAGGAGTCGATATACCGGCGACAGTTATGCCTACCACCATTCTGGAAGTTCCCAAGATTAGTTTAGCGAGCCAAGTACGGAACACCAAACTAAAGGGATTTCTGCTGGAGCTGGTAAACTCATAATTTGCTTTGAGTTTTCCCTGCACTATTCTAGAATTTCTTGTTCTTCTGCATAATTATTTGCAGGGCTTCTACCGTCTCCATACGAGCACATCATGGACTTACTATCTGACATTAATCCGGACAGGGGCATATTCCTTATAGATATTGAGAGTTTTGTTACCTTTATGGACAAAATTATCGAGAGGATCCTTAATCACGGATACTGCTTTGATCAGTTCAGACGATCTCTTTCTCGTTATCTAACGATTATCATAGAGGAGGGGTACCGGAGCTAGCTGACTCTCTCATTATAGATTTTGCCATACTGGAGCGTGAATTCCAAGAGTTAGGAGAACTGAAGACCAAAGGTGTTTCTGCCTTTGTTGCTATTCAGTTGGAGCCCAAGCTGAAGCAACGGCACAATAGTAGAGCATTCATTGGCCATGAACTTTAGACCCAGGAAGGTTCTGTCATGCAGATGAAGGCTAATCTCTTGAGGAAGGACAAGGCTAAGGCTGAATTACTTAGCTCCTTGCCCTTGGTGAATGAGGAGATAGCCAAACTCAAAAAGGCCTTGAAGTATGCCGAAGAATCTCGCGCTATTCTTGAAGAGGACTTAGCAAATGCCGAAAACTCTCGAAGACAAACACTTGAGAAGTTGGAGCCCGTAGAGGAGAAATTAGCTAAGTTGAAAAACGAAGCTGTGAAGATACTAGATACTTCCGAAGATTCTATCCGGGTTGATCTGCAGGCTGAACTCGAACAGAGTTATGCAGATGAGCTGTCTAGGTTGGAACTTTGTATTCTCAGTCGTAGATTGGATTTGGACACATAGCTTCCACTTTTGTATCTTCATATTAATTTGACTTCATTAATGAAACAAAGACTTTTACCTAGCGCATTCTTCTTCTTATTATGATTTTTTTATCCGATCTAGGACAAATAATCATAATACTTATAAGATTTTTGGCAAACCCTCAGCCCTCAACGGATTTGATGTGCCTTTACCGATTATCGTTTGAATCGGGCTAGTATGTGAATTGTTGAAACCCGTTCACATGTAACGTTATGCTAAAAGAATAAATTCTTTTAGACTTAGTGTTATGATTTTGAATACATAGACTTAATCCTCTCTTTGTGGGGTGCTCATAGGATTTTGGCAAACCCTCAGCCATCAACGTATTTGGCGTACATTTACCAATTACCTTTTGAATCGGGTTAGCATGTGAATTATTGAAATTTGTTTCACATGTAATATTGTGCTAAGAGAATACACTCTCTTAGATTGGTAGCTATGATTTTGAATACATAGACTTCATCGTTTTCACGAGAACGGACCACCCGACAACGCGTGTTAGGCGTAGGCTTATCTCTGATTAGGGATTCAGATAATGTCCCTTAGATGTGGATTTTGGTATCTTTTTCACTGTGAAAGACTAACCAGCAATGTGTATTAGGCGCAGACTTATCTCTGATTAGGGGTCGAGATAAAATCCCCTATACGTATGAAGTATGAATTATGGCGTTATTAATAACGGCATGCCACGATGTCGAATGCGTGGGCTTTTGCCATTTTATGGGAATGCGCTATCCGATAGCATGTGTTAGATGCAGACTTATCTTTGTTTAGGGGTCAAGATAAAATACCCTAGGCATGAATCCTAGTGTCTTTTCACGGTACAAGATTAACCGGCAATGCGTGTTAGGCGTAGGTTTATCCCTATTTAGGGTTCAAGATAAAGTCCCCCATATATGAAAAACATGGATTTTGGTTGCTACGATGTTGAATATGTAGACTCAGTCATTTTTATGGGAACAGACCACCCGACGGTGCGTGTTAGGCGCGGGCTTATCTCGGTTTAAGGATTAGGATAAATTCCTCCAGGCACGAATCCTGATGTCTTTTTCACAGAAAAGACTAAATGGCAACACTTTTTAGGCATAGACTTATCTCTACTCAGGCTACGAGATAAAATCCCCCATGCCTAAAAGACATGAATTTTGGGTTGAGATAAAATCCCTCATACGTGTGAAGTATGGATTTTGGCATTATTAATAACGGCCTGCCACGATGTCGAATGCGTGGGCTTTTGACATTTTATGAGAATGTGCTACCCAGCAGCATGTGTTAGATCCATACTTATCTTTGTTTAGGGGTCAAGATAAAATCCCCCAGGCATGAATCCTGGTATCTTTTTCACGGTAAAAGATTAACCGGCAACGCATGTTAGGTCTCAGTTTAAGGATTGGGATAAATTCCTCCAGGCACGAATCCTGGTATCTTTTTCACAGAAAAGACTAAATGACAACACTTGTTAGGCGTAGACTTATCTCTACTCAGGATTCGAGATAAAATCCCCCATGCCTAAAAGACATGAATTTTGATTGTGTGGAAAGATTGTGTCTTCTGTTGTGTAAAGACGAACCTGCTGCGAGAGAGGAAGAATTTTATATTCTATCTCCCAAAACTGGAGAAGAAGAATTTTATATTCTATCTCCATGATGTAGGAGAAACTAAAAGTAGGATCTCCACTTCGAGAATCTTGGAATATGAAACTAAGAGTGAGATCTCATCTCCGAGAATCAAAAAGATCTGGATAACCTTAACTTTTATAGGATTGGTTACCGATCAGAAGACAAATTTCTCGTTTATCGAGATGAAATTCTAACTTTGGTGTAAATCGTTAGGAGGTTTAACCAAGTGGGGGGTTAAGACGACCCTAATTTTTATATCTTTGATCGTTCAACTTGGGTGGAGGCCTTTTATTCATCGAAAGGGAATTTCGGTTTTGAAAGTGGACCTCTCGTTCATTGAAGGAATCGAGAGGGGACTTGGCTTTGGTCCTAACTATAGGAATGTTTGACCAAGAAATAGTGGGAGTGAAGATACAAATAATAACGGGAATGTTATTGACTTGTCCAAATCACTCAGTGGGGGCTTTCGATGTCAAGTGACAAGGACTTAACACGAAAAGGGGGATGCCATGTCAGACGTCAACAAGTGGGAGTGTTAAAGGTTTGGACACAGTGGGAGATTAGGTGGATTTAACCACGAAAAATTTGGTGGGCCTACCGTCATTTGATTTGATCGATGAGGGATTTTATGGTGGAGGATTATGAGTCATCATGCACTCTACAACTTAACTTTGGGGTTTCGTGAGGAAAGATTAATCGAATGGGGTCATCAAATCTCATCTTGACGAAAGAAGGCTCCAAAATACAGCGGGAGGTTCTTAATCATCATTTTATTATGATTAAGAATGACTTATCCAGACAATTAGTTTCGATCTTGGATAGTCAGCCGTTCTTGGGTTATCCTTAGGAACACCGTGAATAGCGTTCTCCAGGAACTTCCCGTTAAATAGGTTATCCCGAACATACTAAGGATAGTATTTTTTAGAAATTTCCCATAGATTAGCATCATAAGCTTGTCATCATTTTGAGTGACGAGGCGATATGCACCGTTGGAGTAAATCATCTCTACCACAAATGATCCTTCCCATTTGGGTTGGAACTTCCACTTCTTCTTGGAATTGAGGATCATCGGTCGTCGAACGACAAGGACCATGTCTCCTTCTTTAAAGCTCCATTGTTAGACTTTCTTATCAGAAGCCCTGGAGATTCTATCTTGGTAGAACTGAATCTGTTGCTAAGCTTCTAAACGTTTTTCATCTAACGTCTTGAGTTCTTCAAGACATTTATGATGTTGTTAATCAATCGTCATTCCCGTTGTAAGAGCAATACGCAGGGATAACGGGAGGACAGCTTCACACCCGCACACCAGAGATGGTTGCAAGTAGGCATGCGGACTGTGGTGCGATAGGCCCAGAGGGCTTCGTCAAGTTTGTCATCACAGTCTCACTTATTAATTCTCACAAGCTTTGACAAAATCTTTATGATTGTTTTGTTGAAAGCCTCAGCCAATCCCTTTGTAGTGGGATTGTGTACCGTTGATGAAACATCTTCAATCCTGAACTTCCCGCAGAATCTGATGAAGGCATTACTGACAAACTAAGGGCCGTTGTCATACACGATTCACCTCGGCACACCATATCGATAAATAATATGGTGTTTGATGAATGCGATGATATTACTCATCTTTACTTCTCTGAGCAGAATAGCTTAGTCCATTTGGAGAAATAATCAGTAATCGCCAAGATGAAATGGTCACCTTTATCCGATGGTGGGAAGATAGGACCAACGATGTCCATTCCTCATGTCTCAAATGGCCATGAAGTGGCCGAATGGTGTAAATGCTCCGAGGGTTGGTGCATGTAGTTTGTATGCACTTGGCACGCATGACACCACCATGCATAATCAACTGTGTCCTTGACCATTGTTGGCTAATAATATCTAATTCTTCTGAGACGATCGGGCTTGGGACCAAGCTGATGTGCACCACAGGTTCCGTCTTGTGATTCTTTGAGAGCCTCTCCCGCCTCTTTGGTCGAGAGGCATAGGAGTAGCAAACCGTCATATGCACGATGGTACAGCGTTTGAGTCGCTATTATAATAAAATCTCTGTGCTCTTCGCCGGACTGAGTCTCTCTCTTTTATGTCTTCAGGTAAAACACCGTGTAAGACATAATCAATAATAAGGAAATGCCAGTGTCAGGGTTTGAGTTCGATTCCGGTCGCGTGCGCTTCTTTTGTATCTAAGGCGCACTCTGGTATGAAGAGTTGGTGAGTCCTCAGGGTAACCAATTGTTTAGTGTTGGGAGGCTGTTCCAGAGATACTGCTAATGTCGCTAGTGCGTCTGCATATGCTTTTTGGAGACTCAAAACGTACTCGATGTAGAATCCTTCAAACGAGACTACCATCTCAAAGACCGCCTTATGGTACAGAATCAAGCTTTGGTTTCTTCCTTCGCACTCTCCACGCATTTGGTTGACTACTAGCTGGGAATCACCAAAAGCTTCAAGGTATTCGACCCCCAGCTCTTTGGTGAAACTTAGTCTAATGAGCAGTGCGTGTATTCGGTTATGTTGTTGGAACACATCCCTATCAATTAATAGGCTCGGGGTATCACCTGCTTCTCCGGGGAAACTAGGACAACTCTGACTCTCGTAGAAATTTTAGAATTACCAGGAGAACTTGTCGTATTGGTCGCCCAGGAAGCCCCGTCACAGTACAATTGCCACACCTGTTGATGCAAGGTAGTGTTGACTTCATGGGTTTCATCGGGTAAATCTTCAAATAATTCGGCTGTATCCGCTATAGGGTTAGTCGTCAGAAGATCACAAATTGCATACCCTTTACTAACTTATGTTGCTTGAAATGCAAGTCGTATTGGGATATGAGGAGGGCCTATTTTGCTAATCGCTAATTCATGGAGGTCGGTTGCGTCATGAATACTTGAACTGGATTAACGTTCGAGATGACGTAAATCGTCTGCCCGACGAGGTAGTGTCGCATCTTCTAGATGGCGAACATCAAAGCGAGACATTCCTTTTCGATCATTAGGCACTGAGATTTGGCACCTACCTAAGTTCGACTTAGGTAATATATTGCATACTCGTGACCGTTGTCATCGTCTTGTGCAAGCAAAATACTTAAAGAGTGGTTCATCGCCTTGATGTAAATCAAGAATAGTTTACCCAACTTCGGTGCTACGAGAACAAGAGGATTTGAGAGATATGCCCTTATATCTTCAAATACCTTCTGACAGGCATCGTCCCAGATAGTTTTGAGAACGGTTGACACTTCCTGGACAGGTTCGAGATGAATCACCGGATGTAAGACAATCTTCCTTGTAGTCCCCTAAGTTCCTTGAGGCTTCTCGATGGTTGCAATTCATTTATCGCCTTCACTTTGTCGGGGTCAATATGGATGCCTTTCATGGTGATGACGAATCTGAAGAATTTACCACTGGACATTTTGAGAAAAGACTTGGTAGTGTTCATCTTCAGTTGATGACTTTGCATGAGGTCGAACATTGTCCTCAAGTCTTTAATATGGTCATCTTTGTTGCAGCTTTTAATGACCAAATCATCAATGTAACATTCGACGGTCTTTCGGAGATGTTCCTAGAAAATCTTCGTCATCGCTCGTTGGTACGTAGCTCCTACGTTCTTCAAGCCAAAGGGCATGACTGTGTAGCAGAGGACACCAAGAGGTGTTCTGAAGGCGGTATGTTTCTGTCATCTGGATACATCTTGATTTGATTGTATCCTGAGAATCCATCCATAAATGACATTCTCTCGAACTCACACATGTTGTCGATGATGACATCCGTGATAGGGAGAGAAAAGTCATCTTTCGAACACGTGGTATTCAGGTCTCTGAAATCAATACATATTATGATTTTCTCATTCTTCTTTAGGACCGGAACAATGTTCACAAGCCAATCAGGATGTTGCTCTTCCCGGACGAAGCCTTAATCGATCAACTTTTTGACTTCGACCTCAATTGCCTCCATAATCTATGGGCATAACCATCTTTGTTGTTGCTTGATGGTTTAGCATCCGTTTTGATGTTGAGATGATGCATCACCACATTCGAATCAAGCCCTGGCATGTCTTCGTGGTTCTAGGCAAAAACATCGATGTACTCTCTGATGAAAGCAATCAACTCTTCTTTCTCGTCTGGTGGAAGACTATCACTTACGTATATTTGTTTCGATTTGGCTTCATCGCCTATGTTTACCTTGTTCGCCTTCTTATTTTTATGATGTTTAACAAACAATTTACTTCTAATGTTGTTTGTCTAATGTTTGTGTTTTCGTATTTATTCTAGGCAAACAACGTGTTGGAGGATGGATGGAATCGAGCCTTAACGATCATATCAAATGGAGGTTTGCGGAATTGTGGAGTGAACCAACGTCAATTCAAGTTAAAGATCCAATTACAAGCTTCTTCCGCAAAGTTTACCAAGTCATGATCATTGAAGACCTTCATCAAGCTTGGGTATATTTAGTATAGGTTTATATTATGTGTGTTTAATACTCTAAGCTCAATATCATATACACACACAATATTGGATTTTCTCACAAAATGAGCTATTTTGAGAAAACTTTGTGATATTATTTTATTGACCATGTTTACTTTATATTCATGTGTTATAATGTTTATGAAGACATTTCATAAAGTTTTAATATGCGTTTAAACTCTCTTTGTCAAAAACATGTTCTTAACAAATTCATATTCATGCATGTTTTTACAAAATAATGAGTTTTCACAATTGAGAAATGAAAATTGAAAATTTATTTTTGTAACATGTTTGTTTTCATGTTTATAAACATTTTGCAAAGTTTCATCAAGTTTGGAATTGATTTGTTATGTTTAATGGAATTTACAAAATCATGTTTTTGTTCGTGCACATGTTCGTGCATGTTTTACAAAACAGATGAGTTTTTATAAATGGGAAGTGATATTCAAGAAATTCTTTCTTTGCCATGTTTATCTACATGTTTATAAACTTCCCTCAAAAGTTTACTATTTTTGGAGTTGATTTACTGTGCCTAACTGATTTTACAAAATCGTGTATCATAGCAGATTTTTAGAAACTGTATTTCTGTGTTCAAACATTTATTTCTATCAACTGGGAAATGCCTTTTCATAAATTCTTTCTCTAACATGTTCTTATACATGTCTAGAACATTCCCTCAAAATTTCACAATTTTTGGAGTTGATTTACTATATTTATTTGATTTTACAGAGCTGCATATATAGTGCTACAGTACTATCGGTCGACCGCGCTATAGTGCGGTCGACCGACGAACTCTCTGGATATCTCCTGAGTTTCTGACCTTGTTCGCGGTCGACCCCGGTTTTCCTCGGTCGACCGCTGTAGTTCCAACGGCTCTTTTTAGAGCCGTTGCAGAATGGTTTTTTGGTCTTTTTTTTCTTAGCTTTCTCTTGGCTTTGGGGTTTCTATAAATACCCCCCTTACTTCAGTTCTAACTAAGAAGCAAGAGAATGTTTTAAAGAGTTTTAAAAAGAGTTTAAGCTTCTTTTAAGCTTGTTTAAGGGTTTGGTTTAAAGCTGTTTTGGTTTTTACAAGTGGAGGAGATTATCTTCTTGTTTGGGCTTCAATCTTCATCTCTCCATCTTGTCATCTATTGAGAAGTTTTCTAAACTCTACTCTAGCTTTTATTTATCAATTATTAGTTAATTATATCAATTATTAGTTAATTATCATTTCCATTAAAGCTAGTTTTATATTGAGTTTAGATTTGATTTTACTCCTTGTTGCACACACCCACTTGAGCTTATTGTATTTGCATACATAGTATATTAGGGTTGTGAGAGATTGTAACATTGAGTTGTGCTTCATTGTGTTCTCATCTATTGTAGAGAACAAATTTATATTTGTTACATTGTGAGTGTTGTAAGGTTTTCGGTGAGCTAGAAACCGAGTGTGTTGTGAAGTTTTCCGGTGAACTAGAAAACCGAGTGTGAGGAGTGAACGTTGTTCGGTGAGCGTTGAAAACCGACATTGTGAGGTGTAAACGTTATTCGGGTGAGCGTAGAAAACCCGGTTGTGATAGTGGATTTCTCCCCGGGAGTGGGGAGCGGAGACGTAGGACGGAAGGTCCGAACTCCGTGATCATATTGTGTGTTTGAATGTGCTTTGGCGTTTATTCTTATTTATGCTCATTGCTCATTTCGCCATTGTCTCATTATTTATATGATCCACTATCTAGTTCATATTGTTTACCCCTTGTGTTAGTTTATATATATATCCTTGCATATATATATATAGGATATATCTCATTATTTACATTGCTTATCCTAGCTCATATATCTTGTGGTATTTCATACTTGCTAGGATAACTTGTTAATTAATTTTAATTAGCATTTAATCGGATTAGATTAGCATAAGACCCTAATCATCCCCACCCCCCTCTAGGGTCTAACAATTGGTATCAGAGCTTGGTGCTCTTTGATTTAAGGTCTAATCACCTTGAGTTAAAGATCTAAGTTATCTCTTTGTGCTAATCTTGTTTTGATTATATTTGTATCTTGCTTGCATGATGCATCTTGTTTAGGCTATGATTCTAGTATTGCTCCTAAATTCAATGCTTTCCCTTATGCTTAATGGTATTTTAGATTCAAAATATTTGTTCAATCTAAAAATATCGATTTATGAGAAATCATTGATTGTGTTTATATTGTGCCCACGTTGGAGAAATCCAAGTGGAGCAAACATGATAAAAAGATGTTTATTATGAACAAGCTTATGTTAGAATTTTTATTAAATGCATTTGATTCATTTATGTCTAACAAGCTTGATTTTTTTGATAGTGCTTACACCTTATGGAAATTTATTAAAGCACATCAAGGAGACTTGGAGGCGATCTGACAAGCTTTGGAGGATCCCGCTTCAAGTTCATATGGAGCTTCATGCACACGTGCACTAGGCGATAGCCCTAGTGAGGTTTGCGAGTTCGAAACCATTAATGATTTACCTAATGATGAACTTGCTTGTGCTAGTGATAAATTATTGCATGCCTACAAGAAATTGCAAAATGATTTCATTGATTTATAAAGCAAGCATGTAAATTTGAAATCCGATCATGAGTCTTTATCTTCTAAGTTTGATACTATTTCTAATGAAAATATGATCCTTAAAGAAAACAATGAAAAATTAAAATTGGATCATGATTCTTTGCTTTCAAACTTTGCTAAGTTAACTCATGAAAGAGATAATGTCATGCTAGAAGTAGTAGCTATTAGAAATGATTTTGATAACCATACATGCTCTACTTCTATTATCAATGATGTTGTGCATAATGATGATTTGAATCTTGTTAAGGAACGCATATCATGCTTAGATTCAACTTTAAAAACATGCATTGATAACCATAAGAAACTTATGGATAAGTGTGTTAAATCTAGTGCTACAAAATCACCTACACACTATGCACACTTGTATAACAAAGTTTACAAGTGCTCCATTTGTGGTCGTAAAGGCCATTTAGCTAAATTTTGCTATGATGCACAAAAACATAAGAATATTAATCCTTCTTGTGCATGTCATCAAGTTTCTTCATCACATGTACACACACATGCACCTATTTCTCATCATAAGCATGCTCTTGTGTATCATTGTGATTTTTGTGGTAGAGTTGGTCACTTAGCTAAGTTTTGTTTTGATTTGCGAAAAGTTTCTAAATCTCAAAATATTTCAAGTAGACCAACATTGTTTCAAAATGTTTCTTATTTGCAAAATAATCTTAAAAGACCATCTTTATTTGCAAATGTTCCTCGTGCACATCCACATGGTCAACATAATCAAATGCATCCTCTTCATTGTACTTATTGCAATCGAATGAGTCATTTGCATAATTATTGCTATGACCGGACCTATGCACTAAATGCGCCCAAATGGGTTCATAACCCAAGGGCTTTGAGCTTTAATGATAGGGGTCATGTCCCTAAACAAACCGGCACCAAGAATACTTGGGTACCAAAATAATTTTTTAAGCCAAGAATTTTAGTACTTTTATTTTTTTTTTCTTGGTTTTGAAAAATATATTTTAAACTTTTATGAAAACAATTCCTTTTATTGGTCAAACTCTTTTGTTTTCATGATTATTAGTTTTATTTTGATGAGAGGTTTGTACGTATATAACCCTCCGGATTTATTGGGTGTTTATTCCCAAATCTTATTTACCGGGTGCTAAAATGTTTATATGGGTTGTTACTAGCTCAATAGCTAGATATGGTTGCCTCTCATGATTTTTTGAATCAATGATGATTTGGTCTTACGTTTTTGGATTTAAACTTTGATTTATGATTTCTTTTCGTTGATTTGTTTTTATTTGAAAACTTTTTGCATGATTCTCATGTTTCTCTTCTTTTTGATTTCATAAATTTATTTTAGATAATCTATACAGTGGTTAAAAGAATTTTGACTCTAATGTACTATTTTTTATAAATTATATTTAATATGAATTCACCATATAATTTTGACTGTAGTCTGTTGGCCTTCTTATTTTGATGATGTTTAACAAATAATTTACGACTAATGTTGTTTATCTAGTGTTTGTGTTTTCGTATTTATTCTAGGCAAACAACGAGTTGAATGATGGATGGAATCGAGCCTTAACGATCATATCAAATGGAGGTTGGCGGAATTGTGGAGTGAAGCAAATTCAATTCAAGTTAAAGATCCAATTACAAGCTTCTTCCGCAAAGTTTACCAAGTCATGCTCATTGAAGACCTTCATCAAGCTTGGGTATATTTAGTATAGGTTTATATTATGTGTGTTTAATACTCTAAGCTCAATATCATATACACACACAATATTGGATTTTCTCACAAAATGAGCTATTTTGAGAAAACTTTGTGATATTGTTTTATTGACCATGTTTACTTTATATTCATGTGTTATAATGTTTATGAAGACATTTCATAAAGTTTCAATATGCGTTTAAACTCTTTTTGTCAAAAACATGTTCTTAACAAATTCATATTCATGCATGTTTTTACAAAATAACGAGTTTTCACAATTGAGAAATGAAAATTGAAAATTTATTTTTGTAACATGTTTGTTTTCATATTTATAAACATTTTGCAAAGTTTCATCAAGTTTTGAATTGATTTGTTATGTTTAATGGAATTTATAAAATCATGTTTTTGTTCGTGCACATGTTCGTGCATATTTTACAAAACAGATGAGTTTTTATAAATGGGAAGTTATATTCAAGAAATTATTTCTTTGACATGTTTATCTGCATGTTTAGAAACTTCTCTCAAAATTTTACTATTTTTGGAGTTGATTTACTGTGCCTAATTGATTTTACAAAATCGTGTATCATAGCAGATTTTTAGAAACTGTATTTCTGTGTTCAAACATTTATTTCTATCAACTGGGAAATGCCTTTTCAGAAATTCTTTCTCTAACATGTTCTTATACATGTCTAGAACATTCCCTCAAAAGTTCATAATTTTTGGAGTTGATTTACTATTTTTATTTTATTTTACAGAGCTGCATATATAGTGCTACAGTACTATCGGTCGACCGTGCTACAGTGCGGTCGACCGACGAACTCTCTGGATATCTCCTGAGTTTCTGACCTTGTTCGCGGTCGACCCCGATTTTCCTCGGTCGACCGCTGTAGTTCCAACGGTTCTTTTTAGAGCCATTGCAGAATGGTTTTTTGGTCTTTTTTTTCTTAGCTTTCTCTTGGCTTTGGGGTTTCTATAAATACCCCCCTTACCTCAGTTCTAACTAAGAAGCAAGGGAATGTTTTAAAGAATTTTAAAAAGAGTTTAAGCTTGTTTTAAGCTTGTTTAAGAGTTTGGTTTAAAGTTGTTTTGGTTTTCACAAGTGGATGAGGTTATCTTCTTGTTTGGGCTTCCATCTCCATCTCTCCATCTTGTCATCTATTGAGAAGTTTTCTAAACTCTACTCTAGCTTTTATTTATCAATTATTAGTTAATTATCATTTCCATTAAAGCTAGTTTTATATTGAGTTTAGATTTGATTTTACTCATTGTTGCACACACCCACTTGAGCTTATTGTATTTACATACATAATATATTAGGGTTGTGAGAGATTGTAACATTGAGTTGTGCTTCATTGTGTTCTCATCTATTGTAGAGAACAAATTTATATTTGTTACATTGTGAGTGTTGTAAGGTTTTCGGTGAGCTAGAAACCGAGTGTGTTGTGAAGTTTTCGGTGAACTAGAAAACCGAGTGTGAGGAGTGAACGTTGTTCGGTGAGCGTTAAAAACCGATACTGTGAGGTGTAAACGTTATTCGGGTGAGCGTAGAAAACCCGGTTGTGATAGTGGATTTCTCCCCGGGAGTGGGGAGCGGAGACGTAGGACAGAAGGCCCGAACTCCGTGATCATATTGTGTGTTTGAATGTGCTTTGGCGTTTATTCTTATTTATGCTCATTGCTTATTTCGCCATTGTCTCATTATTTATATGATCCACTATCTAGTTCATATTGTTTACCCCTTGTGTTAGTTTATATATCCTTGCATATATATATAATTCATCATATAGGATATATCTCATTGTTTACATTGCTTATCCTAGCTCATATATCTTATGGTATTTCATACTTGCTAGGATAACTTGTTAATTAATTTTAATTAGCATTTAATCGGATTAGATTAGCATAAGACCCTAATCACCCCCCTCTAGGGTCTAACATACCTGGACCACGTTATCCTCGGTGAGAGGTTCCCTTTGTTCGAACAGGTCACCATATTAGATATTTAGGTGGTGGATCCATGGGTCTTCCCAAGCCGACAGTTGATCATCTTCCTCCATTGTGGTGGGATCGACTATGGCCATATTCGACATCAACCCTTTGAACACCTCTCCGATCCTAACGTCGGAGTCCCAATTTTAAGAATCATATGAGTCTCCGTCCTTACTTGGATTGGCCAGTCGGTCCCCTATTTGCCAACAACATTCATCATTAGATGAGGAGATGTAGCCTAGGCCCCTTTCGTATGCATATTAATTATCAGATTTTTCTTTTGGGACATAAGCAGCCTTAGTCGGAACTCGAGGACCTCGACCGAACCAAAGTCCTTCTCCAAGTGTAAGATTATATCCCTATTTCTTCATGAGTTTACGCACTTCTGGACTATATTTGGATAGGTGAGGACCAAGTTTTTCATCATCATTATCATATCTCCAAAAATGGTCCGGCATTGGAGATATCTCACCTTAACCGTAGATTATCTCTTCCTGACCCTTTTTCTTGGCAGTAATGACAATGGTCATTCCGAACGAGTCTTGGATATGCTTCTTTGTCATGCAAGATGATAGGAGCGGCATGTGTAAATCGGGATCTTCGTATAATTCCTTCATTAGCTAATCAAGAGAAGGCGAGTACTCTAAATCGTTATTTATTATTTCTTCGGCAAGTTGCCAATTACAACTACCATCTAACGATTCTCCACCGTCAAGACTGATTACAAAAGGTACAATATCATTTAATACAAAACCTCCATTGCAATCAAGCCCAACCTCGGTGTCAGCTTCTTCTCCATTGTCCGTGTCTTGGGCCGATGGTTCAGTGTCAGACTTAGCACCGTAAAGACGAGAATCAGTAAAATAGTTTTCCAATCCCTTAAATAGTTGCTTATCCTCGACCACCATCTTGACCTCATTATTAGTGTCTACATATTCCAGACACTAGTGGAGGGTAGAGGGAACTATCAGGTTACCATGGATCCAGGGTCGACCCAAAAGTAAGTTATAGGACGTCTCTGTGTCGATCATGTAACATGTGACTTCTGATTTCAGATCTCCAAGTTAGCATTTTACTGGGATTTTACCCAATGGTTTGGACCCACTAGTGTTGAATTCGTAGATAATGGTGCCTATCGAAGCCAACTTATTGGTGGGGATTCCAAGATTGTACATCAATCGAAGTGGCATGATGATGACAGTGGAACCCGGATCAACTTGGATCCGTTTGACAACGCTGGAACCGATGTATCCGATGAAATACAATGGTGCTTCATATTCATTACTTGCATGTCCTCCTTGGTGAAAGTGACGCACGAGAATTGTTTGACCACGAGGTTACAATGTTGAGTTGACGACTCTGGTTCGTCAAGGATTAGTTTGATCTAAGTGAGGAATACATCTGAATCGACCATGGCTTCTTGTAGGGCCTCTCTGGTGTCTTTAGACAGACATAATAACTAGTATAGAGTTATCCTTGCTGGGATGTTTACTAGTTGGGCCATCACATCGAAGCGGTATGGAGTGTTCGAATTTACCGGTTTGTCTCCTCTAATTGGACGATTGAATCGAGACTACTTCGGGTTCTGAACCTCTTGATGCTGGGGCTCTTTATCTTTCTCTTGACTACATTCTTCTTTTATTTAGGGATTGACTGCTATCGAGAAGTTCCTTGAGAAGGATTAGGAGTGGTCATAACCACCCCCTGCTTAGCTGGCTGATCGTTCACCTTGGAATAGTCGAACCGATATTCATTTCCACTTCTAGTGGCGAAGGCCGGTTCTTCGCTGGTAGCAAAAGCTTCATGCTCATCATCGAAAGGTGGGAAGGTAGGGATTCCTTCATCATTTTTCTCCGGAACAGCTATAGTGGCACGACAAGATTTCCCCTTGCCTTTGGACTTGGATTTCTTCTTGGAGGAGGATCCTGTCCATTGCTCATCTTGAAGTAGATCAGAATGAACCCAAAGAATTTCGTCGTTGGGAGCCATGTGTGGCACTAGTCCTTTCTGGCATTGTCCGTGAGGATCCTCATTAATTGTCCTCATTCATACTCTTGTCACAGGTTCTGGTTGAAACCACGTGAGGGGAACAGAGCCGAAACTAATGCTTACTGCGTTTACACCCACTTTCTTTTCCTTGGGTTGCTTTGTAGTGATAATCCCAACGTCAATCAAGGCTTGAATTTTGTCCTTGAGAGTGTAGCACATCTTGGTGGGATGATGAACTGCTCTATGGAATGCGTAATATCGCGGATCTATAGTCTACTTAGCTCCCTCATGATCAATGATTAGAGGTAGCTTGATCTTGTTGTTTTCTAACAAGTATTTGAAGATACCGGGAACCTCATATTCTTTAAAGGAGTATTCCTTGGGAACTTTGGCTTAGAAGCCTTCTGTTGCCTTGGAGGTTGTTGCTGCCATTTAAGCGATTGTTGCTTGGGCACTTGTAGTTGTGGCTGTTGTTGGGGTTGCAATTGGAATGTTTGATTTGCATCCACCGCATTCGCTTACGCCTTCCCTTTACCACGAGGGGTGAAGTTCTGTTTTAGGGCATTAGTCGTGGGATGACCTCTTTCAGTTTTCTTCCTTTTGAGGAAGCGTTCGGCTTGCTTCCCGCGTACTTTCAACTCTTTCTAAGTCTTGGATGGTGTGACGCCCATAGCTTCCAGCACATCCAAGGATAGGTTTTTATGACATGCTTAGAGGATGAATTCCTTCGCGACCAGATCTCGGCAGTTCATCGCCTTATTCCGGAAGCGCTTGACGAAGTTCTTGACTGATTTTTCGTCTTGTTGTTTCTCACCAAATAGTGTCTCAATTTATACCTCTGTATCATCATCGAAGAAGTTGGTGAAAAACATGCTCTCCATGTCGTCCCAGCTGTTGATACTTCCCAGCTTGAGACGGTGGTACCAGTGAAGGCAGCCGCACGAAGGGTCCCCATGAATGATCGTACTAAGAGGTTCATTACCTGAAATAACCCCTAGGTGGGACTTGAAGTAAATCAAGTGTTGAGTGGGTGAACCCCTTCCGTCGAACAGCATGAAGTTAATCAGGTTAAACTTCACCAGTACGAAATCGATTCCCACTCCTTCGGATAAGGACACAAAATGTTGGTGTTCTTTACCTCTTGAGTAGACATCAAAGCATTGGTCTTGCTTTCGAGGTCTTTTATCTTTAGATATTCACCGGCATCTTTCTTCGGGTAACTTTGAAAAGGAATGGAGGGACCACATTGTTGGTGTGGCCACCCCCTACGTTGGGGCCATCATCAGCTTTTTATCATCGAGAGAGGTATCGGCATTATTCCCCTTGACTTCTGAGTCGCTATCTATCTGATTGATAGTGTGGTGATGACTTAATGCACCATGCTGATTTGACAACTCTTGGAGCTACTGGGCATGTAAATCCTTGACCCGTTGTACGACCATCTCCATTTCACTTTTGAAGTCCTCCTTCTGTTTAGCCAAGGCTTCTTGAAGGAGTTGAGCCATCTGCTCTGTAGTGATCATGAATGCTTCTCGAGATCGCCTCGTACTAGACATGATGTTATCAGAGCCAATTATGGAGTTTGCATTTGATGCTTCATCATCTGAAGAATGCCCTCTCTGAATTCTCCGATAATCCCTTGGTCTAATAGTTCCAGACCGTAGCTGAGTTATGCGTTGGGATACCTTCGGGAAAGGTTCAGGACTAAAGTGTCGTGTAGACTTTTCCTTATCGACCATGTTGATGGTGACTCCTGGAAGTTCACCATCATGTTCGGCTAATCTTCTTTTATGGAAGTGCCTTGGTTTAGGTTTGGACGCTTTTGTGAAGATCCTTTAGAATATTGAGACCCTCCTTGGAGCGGTCTTGGGACAGCTACATCCTGATAATACTACCCTGATTAATCTCTCACAAGGACAATGAGAGTTCGTTTCTAGGATATTTCTCTTTCTAGGGTATTTCTAGGGTATTTCTCTTTCTAGGGTAATCTCTCAATAGGTCGGAGCAACCTATTGGCTATTCATTTATACTTTTTGGTATAACGTTGTCATCTTTCAGATGCATCTTCTTCTTATTAGGTAACATATTATTAGCGTTCGCAGGAGTCACACGTTTGGAATCACACCTTTGTGAGGGCAAAATCTTAACGGGCTCCTGATTTTTCACCCGTACCCCCAAGCAGGTGGTTACGGAAATTAACTTGTTGGGAGGGTGCTTACGACCCACAGTCTAGATGGTTGCTCGGTAATCATTCAGCGGACCCAAGCATTCTTTGGTAGGAGTTTTTCCTCGATCATCGTGTAGAGGACCCGGGCGATCCTTTAACGGAATTCTGAATTTGGAGAGATCTATGCTGCCATAGAGTTTCACCAGAGGTGGGGGATCAGAAGGAGTGAGATCTTAAATTAATAAAGGCTGGGGAGCATCCTTAGAAGTGGAACTGAGTGAGAGACATAACTGGGGTCTCTTATCAGGTAGAGGCACCTTAACAGTCTTCAGTGCAGTTTTAGACGTTATCTTGGGCTTTGGCACCCAAACCTGCTTAGATCTTGTTGGCTCTTTGACCACCTCTTCTTTTTGCAATTCTTGTGCCTTTCGTACAAGGATCCGCGCATACGCAAGAAGTGCGTGGCGCTTCTATATGCGCTCCTCGAGAGTAGAACGGGTTCGTTTGACATGAACCCATTATTAGTCAGCGGTTAGGAGGAGAATTCCGGTGCTTGTTGTGGTGACGGCTTAGCCACTTGGCGCTTTCTAAACTTTAAATGCGATTGGTAACAGATTTCGTCCATCTGCTTCAAAGCTTTAGCGAATTGGTGGGTGTAGGCGTATAAAATTGCTTATCGGTCCCTTAGCACAGCTCGGCACAAATCGACGAACCATCGGGCGACGTATCCAAACATGAGCGTCAGTCCACAACGCCAAAGCCAAGTGACACGCAACAAAGCGGATTAACGAGGCTACGAAGCTGACAAACCGCACTCAAACAACGGAATGAATCCACTCGCGTGCGCTCGGCACAAACCGACGAACCAACGAGGCGACGAGATCGACGAATCGCATGCAAGCCACGGAATACATCCATTCGCACTTGGAATCAGGCCAAGTGTTGAAGAGTCAATGAGTCATCCAACCAAGGGCAGACTCGGACGAATCACGATCGAATCAAGATCAGTTTCGGACTCGAACTCAGAAGCAGATTTACTGCCTAATCAGGATCCGGATTTACTGCCAAATCTGATCAACAAATCAGAGTCTAAATTCAACCGAATCACGGACAGAACCGAGAGACGGACACAACGGAAAAACGACGGAAAACAACCGCCTAAGGGGGCTCGGCCAAAGCCGAGCCACCCATAGGTGGCTCGGCCAAGAGTGATCCCGAGATTTGGGCGATTATTTCCTTGGTGAACCAATTCCCCCGGCTATTATTTCCTTGGTGAAATAATACCCATCGTACTGCATAGATCTGACCGGATCTAGATCTCGCGGTGGTCCATGGATAAACCCCGGCGCAGGCAAACAACCCACGCAAGCGAGCGACCGCAAAACAGGAGCTCGTGATTTGTTCGACAAACAAGGATAAAAAGTTGTAATTTTTCTTTTCTTTTATTTGATTTTCATTGTAACCGGATCTTATAAAAAGACCAGATCTTTGTAACCGAAAAACAGTTATTCAAGATAGCAATGGAATCAGTGAAGAAAACAACGATTTTTCCCGTGAACAATCTGGCGACCACAGTGGGAGCCGCCGATCTCGCTGCCGAGATCGGAGCGTCGCAGCCGCGGATCTCTCCCAGTCGTACCACAGTGGGAGCCGCCGATCTCGCTGCCGAGATCGGAGCGTCGCAGCCGCGGATCTCAATCCCAGTCGTGGAAGAGGTCAAATACGAGTTTGACTAGCAGAAGTTCGAGGAATACTTGTCGTCCTCGTCCGGATCAACCTCCCCCCACAAGTCCAAAAAGTTCTCCTTCAGGAGAAAAACTCATTGGTATGAAGACGTCGAAAACACCAACGAAGATCTCGCCCCGTTTGATGCCAAAGTCGCATCGGGTGAGATTCCTCCAATTCCCAACCAAGGCAGATCTGCTCTAACCAACCCTTCTGCCGCAGAGGGCATGGTGACTCTCTCTAAGAGAGCCCGCCAAAGGCAACGTCAACGCCTTGCGAAACAATTCACAAAGGCCATGGAGTCAGTTGACGGGATCCGCTATAACACGGATCTGAAGAACAAGAGAGGCAAACAGCCTCAACAACAGATGAACGGCGCCTCTTCCAAGCCGCCAACAATGGAATGTGTCCGGGTCAAACGGAATCGTTCAACACTAGAAGAATGTATCTGCAAACGCCGCGCACTATCAGCGCAGGCGCGGGCTCAAGCCGAAGAAGCCCGTAGAAAGCTGCAGAAAGAGGTGGCCAAGAAGCCGCCATCAACCCGCAAAGCCTGGAAACCGAAGTCTGAAGCGGCGATTCAGACTAAGGAGCAACAACTGCAGCCTCCGAAAATCCAACCTCCGGTGAATCAATCCAGACCACCGATGATTTCCACAACTGCTCCGGGAGATCCCGCAAGACCATCCCAGAAAAGAAAGTCAGTCTTGGAGCGCCTCGGTCCACTTCCCGAGAAGCGAAGCAAAACTCTAATCCAAGGACGTTTGGGCCCACTAAGAAAACCCCGAACGAATCAACATGATGGGAGTCGCCGCAACCCTCAACATGACAAAGAAATCATAGCACCCAAGCGCACTACTTTGCGTGTCGAAGTTCAGGAGCCCGTTGAAAATTCACTCCCACAAAGGCGCGTTTCGAGGCGCGTGACTCTCGAAAGTCCGAAGAAGGTAATTCGCTCTCAGAAAGAAACATTATCGTCTGATGATGATTGCATTATACCTGAGAAGTCGTGCCAACACACGATAGGTTGCTCCGACTTTCAAACAAAAGAGCTACACTATCGTGCTGGGGGTACGAGTAAAGCCAGAAAAAGAAGCCCTCGAAGGCTAGAAACTCAGTGCCCTTTTTCAAAGCTCATTCGGGTGGTACTGTCTGAGTGCAACTGCATCAAGGCAGTCCCCGAGAGAATTTCAGTGTTCGAAAGGCTTAGTATCGAAATGCCAAAACCAAGGCATAGGCGTTTCCGGCAAAGAAGAACGTTGGTTGAAGATGGAGAATTTCCGAGGGTCACCACTAACATGACCACCAGAGGGACATCGGCACGGGATAATCTCGAGTCAATTCTGAAAGCATCCCAGCGTATAACCCGTCTGTAGTCTGGAGCCATCAAACGAAAGACTTACGGTAGGGTTCAGACAAGGGTACCTTCAGAAGATGAAGAGTCGGATGCCGGTTCGGCGGTCGCATCTGACAACACAGTATCCAGCGAGGGGCAACCACGCGAGGCACTTATGATAAGTGCAGAACAAGTGGCTAAGATGCTTGAAGAGGCCATGGCTAAACAACGGGAGGCCTTCAGGTTTGAAATGCAGATGGCCATGCAGAACATGAGAGAAATGCATGACCAACAAATCCAAGCATTGACGAACCAGCAAGGCGAGCCAAGTCGTCGTAACCATGTTAATCTGGAAGATGAGGACACAAATGCAAACGAGACTCATAATGCAAATAATCCTCCCATCAATGCAGGGGGTGGTAACGAGAATGCCAACGAAAACACAGGTGAAAACATGAAGATCAAGAACCTCGAGAGCAAAATCAACACATTGATCTCCGCTCAAGAGACAAAGAAAACAGGCATTCCCTGTCCATACCCAAGAGAGTGGGAATCGATCCCATATCCGGCGAAGTTCAACCTAATTAACTTCACGCCGTTTAATGGGATGGGTTCACCCACTCAATATTTGATTTACTTCAAATCACACTTGGGGGTAATCTCCGGCAATGAGCCTCTGATGGTGCGGTCATTCGTCGGCACTCTTCGAGAAGCCGCCTTCGATTGGTATCGCCGCCTCAAGCCAGGTAGCGTGAACAGCTGGGACGATATGGAGACCATGTTCCTCACTAATTTCTTCGACGACAACACCGAGATATCTATCGGATCATTGCTCGATGAGAAGCAGAAAGACGGGGAGTTAGTCGACACCTTCGTCAAAAGGTTCCGGAACAAGGCGATGAACTGCCGGGACCCGATCATCGAGGAATTCATTCTCCAGACCTGCCATAATAATCTGTCCTTGGACGTGTTGGAAGCAATGGGGACAGCACCGTCCAAAACGTGGAAGGATCTGAAGGTCCGAGGGGAGCAGGCTGAGCGATTCCTTAGGAGAAAGAAGGCGGAGAGAGGCCAACAGGTGACAAATGCTCCAGCATAGAATTTCAACCCAAGGGGGAATGGTAAGGCACATGCTAATGCAGTTGATGCTAATCAAACTTTCCAATTGCAACCTCAGCAACAGCAGTAGCAAAGAGCGCCACAACAATCGCAGCCGCAATGGCAACAACGGTCTCAGAAGCAAAGAGCGGAGCCAAGATTTCCTAAGGTGTACTCCTTCAAAGATGACGAGGTGCCCGGCATCTTCAAGTACCTGTTGGAGAACAACAAAATCCAACTGCCGGCGATCGTGGATCAAGAGGGGGCTAGCAAAGTGACAGATCCGAAGTATTGCGCATACCACAGAGCAGTCCATCACCCTAGCAAATTGTGCTACCACCTCAAGTACAAGATCCAGGCGCTAATTGATGTAGGCGTCATAACCCCGAAGCCGTCCAAGAATGTTGGAGCAAACGCGGTTTCAATCAGCTTTGGATCGGTGCCCACAACATGGTTCGAGCCGAAACGCGTCACCAAAGTGGGAATGAAGACGGTGAATGATGACCCACATGGACAGCGCCAAAAAGGGACTTGTGCCACACACAGCCCGAACGGCGAAATCCTCTGGGTTCATCCGGATCTCATTAGAGATGAGCAGTGGGCGACCTCCTCGAAAAGAAAGGGTAAAGGCAAGTCCTGCAATGGTACTTCCGCAGTTTTCAAAGAAGATGGTGATGAACCTCCTGTTTTCCCGCTTTCTGAAGAAGAACAAGAAGTTTTTGCCACTAGAAGCGGAAACCAGTACTACTTCAACTATCCGTCACCTAGTGATCAGTTAGCTGAGCAGGGGGTGACTAAACAGGGACCAGCCAAAACTCTCACAGAGCTGGGGGTGATTACAGTTCCTAAACCGATTGAAGATGCTCGACGATAGCCGGCGGATAAACAAAAACCCCAGGAAATATAGAATCCGAAGCAGTCTCGTTTCAGTCGTCCGATTGGAAGGGATAAACCGGAGAGTTCGAAAACTCCGCTCCGATTGGAAGGGATAAACCGGAGAGTTCGAAAACTCCGCGCATCTTCGATATCATGGCTCAATTAGCTAATATTCCAGTGCGGATAACGTTGTATGAGTTGCTGCGGTTGTCTAAGGAGACTAGGGAAGCCTTACGAGAAGCCTTGGCTGATTCTGAAGCATTCCTCACTCGGGTCAAACCGGCACCTGAAGAGTTAGAACTGTCAATGCAACACTGCAACATAGCGGCTAAGAACCTTCCCTGTATCACCTTCACCAAAGAGGATATGTAGACGAAGAATTCAAACCATGATCGGCCCCTATATTTCATCGGATACATTGGCTCCAGCGAAGTCAACAGGATCCAAGTGGATCCGGGTTCCGCTGTGAGCATTATGCCGCTTCGCCTTATGCATAGCCTTGGTATTCCAGTCAGCAAATTGGCGTCTACAGGAACGATCATTTACGGATTTAACACCAGCGGGTCAAGGCCTTTGGGAAAGATCCGGATAAAGTGCCAAATGGGTGATCTGAAGACGGAGGTCACGTGTTACGTGATTGATGCTGAGACATCATATAACTTACTACTGGGTCGGCCTTGGATCCATAGTAATGTTATAGTTCCCTCCACCCTACATCAGTGTCTGAAATATGTCGACACTGATGGAAGGGTCAGGACGGTGGTCGCGGATAAACAACCATTTAAAGGGTTTGAGAATTATTTCACTGATTCTCTCCTCTATGGTAACGAATCCGACACGGAACCATCGGTCCAGGGCACAGATAGCGGAGAAGAAGCTGATTCCGAAGCCGGATTCGATTACAATGGTGGTTTTGTTTTAAATGATATTGTACCCTTTGTAATCAATCTTGACGATGAACAATCGTTAGATGGAGGTTGTAACTGGCAACTTGCCGATATTGAAATAAAGGATGATTTAGAGTACTCGTTGTCTCTTGATGATGCGACAAAAGGACTACACGATAATCCTGAGTTACATATGCCGCTCTGATCATCTTATGTAACAAAGAAACGCCTCCAGCATTCCTTCGGAACAACCCTAGTCGTGCCTGCCAAAACAGGAGTCGAAAAAGAGGTGATTTATGGTAAAGGAGAGAATTTTCCATTACCAGATCATTTCCTAAGAGAAGATGAAGAGGAAGATTAAAGGAGAGAATTTTCCATTACCAGATCATTTCCTAAGAGAAGATGAAGAGGAAGATAAACCTGGTCGATATTTATCTAAGTATAGTCCTGAAGCGCGCAAGCTCATGGAAAAACAGTGATATGATTTCACACTCGGAGAAGGCTTGTACTTTGATCGAGGTTCCCGTATCCCAGCTAAAGCAGCATATCTGCCAAAAGGGAGACCGGATGATTATTACCGTCACAAAAGAGGCTTAGGCTATGTTTCCTCGTCTGATGATGAATGTGGTTGGCAAATTATCGACCAAATTGCTAACAAAACTAAGAACGGGTACTCTTCTGATTCTTCAGCTGGGGATTCCGATGCAAGTTTGGGGGAGGTGTTCAAGAAACTGATGTCGCATATGACTACGGTCGATCCTGTGACGATAGAAGACGACGATCAAATGCCAAC
Source organism: Asparagus officinalis (assembly GCF_001876935.1). NCBI lineage: Eukaryota > Viridiplantae > Streptophyta > Magnoliopsida > Asparagales > Asparagaceae > Asparagus > Asparagus officinalis. The sequence continues at coordinate 105,479,128 of NC_033797.1, forward strand.
GTGGGAAGATCCATGGGTTCATTACCTAAACATGCAGTACGGCGATAGGTTCGAACAAAGAGAACCACCCACTGAAGATAAAATAGTCCAGGTTAACATGGGTGACGAGGCCAATCCGAAGCCCATATTCATCAGTGACAGCCTTCCCCCAAATGAGAAGGAGGAGTTAATTGCTCTCATCAGGGAGTATATTGACGTCTTCGCTTGGAACTATGAAGATATGCCAGGGCTCGACCCCAATGAGGCAATACACCGCCTCGATATCAAGCCGGATGCCAAACCTGTCAAAAACCAGCAAAGACGGTTTCGTCCGCAGATTATGGAAGCTATTGAGGCAGAGGTTAAGAAATTGATCGAATCAGGATTTATCCGAGAGGAGCAACATCCAGATTGGCTAGCCAATATCGTTCTAGTCATGAAGAAGAACGGTAAAATCAGGATTTGCATTGACTTCAGGGACCTGAATACGGCATGTCCAAAAGACGACTTTCCTCTCCCAATCACGGATGTCATTATCGACAATACATGCGGATTTGAGAGAATGTATTTTATGGATGGTTTCTCAGGATATAACCAAATCAAGATGCACCCAGATGACGAGAAGCACACAGCATTCAGAACGCCTCTCGGTGTCTTTTGCTACACCGTAATGCCTTTCGGTCTAAAGAATGCAGGCGCCACGTACCAACGAGCAATGACTAAGATTTTCCTCGGGAAAACAGTCGAATGCTACGTTGATGATTTGGTTGTGAAAAGCCGTAACAAAGAAGATCACATCAGGGACTTGAGGACGATGTTCGATCTCATGCGAAGCCATCAATTGAAGATGAACCCTACTAAATCCTTCCTTGGAATGTCTAGCGGAAAATTCCTTGGATTCGTCGTCACCACTAAAGGTATACATATCGATCCTGATAAGGTGAAGGCGATACACGAACTGCAACCCCCTAGAAATCTAAGAGAGCTCAGAGGATTGCAAGGGCGTTTAGCTTACATCCGGCGATTCATTTCGAATCTTTCTGGGAAGTGCCAACCGTTCTCCAAGCTAAACAAAAAAGGGGTATCATTTATCTGGGACGACGCCTACCAAAAAGCATTCGAAGATATCAAAACATATCTGACGAATCCTCCTGTTCTCGTTGCACCAAAATCAGGTAGACCGTTCTTGATTTACCTCAAGGCGATGAACCACTCGATAAGTGCTTTATTAGCACAAGACGATGATAATGGTCACGAACAGGCAGTTTATTATCTAAGTCGGACCTTGATAGGAGCCGAGTCTCGATATCCGATGATTGAGAAAGAATGCCTCGCATTGGTATTTCGCGATGCAAAAGATGCGGCATTACTTGGTTGGACAGACGATTTACGTCATTTCAAATGTTAACCCAGTACGGGTATTTATGACGCAACCGGCCTCTATGAATTGGCGATTAGCGAAATGGGCCCTTCTCTTGTCCCAATATGATTTGCACTTCAAGCAACAGAAGTCGATCAAAGGACAAGCGATTTGCGATCTTTTGGCAGCAAACCCGAACACAGATACGGCAGAAATATATGATGACTTGCCAGACGAAACCCACGAGGTTAACACTACGTCGCATCAACAAGTATGGCAATTATATTTCGATGGTGCCTCAAGGTCAGTTAATAGGGCAATAACCCCGGGAGGTTCTATAGTTTCCTCCGGGGTTGGAGTTGTCTTAATCTCCCCGGGGAAGCATGTAATGGCAGAATCTTTTGAAGAATTCTTTATTTAATACATCCCTCGTCTCCAGAACGCTTATGCGGATGCACTGGCAGCACTAGTGGTTTCACTTACGCAGCCTCCCGAAACTGAGCTGTTAGTCACAGTGAGGACGCATCAGCTCTGCATACCCATATACGATATGGATATTGAAGAGGAAGATGATGGAAACTCAAACGCCAAGGAGGTGAATTCAACCCAAATTGGGTATGAGTCCCAAGATTGGCGTTTTCCCATCATTGACTACGTCCAGTATGGTATTTTGTCAGAAGATGTAAAAGAAAGAGAATCAATCCGCCGAAGAGCACCAAGATTCTTCTATAATACCGAGACACATACGTTATACCGTAGAGGGTACGATGGTTTGTTACTCCGATGTCTTTCGAACAAAGAAGCAGAAGAAGTTCTTAAGGAAGCATACGAAGGAGAATGTGGTGCGCATCAGCCCGGTCCCAAACTGTATGATCGTATCAGGAGAATGGGATATTTTTTGCCAACAATGGTTCGTGACGCAATCGAATATGCCCGAGAGTGTCATGCTTGCCAAATACATGCAAATTATATGCATCAACCGCCAGAGCAGTTGCACACGTCAAACACGTCTTGGCCGTTCGAGATATGGGGTATGGACATCGTCGGTCCGATTTTTCCCCCTTCAGTCAAAGGTGATCGATTCATCCTCGCAATCACAGATTACTTCTCAAAGTGGGCTGAAGCAATTCCGCTTAGAGAAGTGAAGACGAACGATAAACTCGGTGAAGCACTCTGGGCTTATCGCACCACCATACGCACACCTACAGGAGCCACCCCATATTCGCTGGTATACGGATGCGAGGCTGTGTTACCTTTAGAGATTCAAATCCCGTCACTTTGGATCGCTCTCGCAACTGAGATGACGACAGAAGAACAGCACCAAAAACGTCTCGAAGAACTCGTGAGGTTGGATGAAAAGCGCTTGGAGGCTCAACAACACATTGAGTTTTATCAAGCCAGAATATCTAGGGCTTTTAACAAAAGAGTCCGACAGAGAAGCTTCAAGGAAGGAGATCTGGTCCTCGCTGCTCGCCGACCAATAATTCTCACCTCCAAGAAGAAAGGTAAATTCGAACCCAAATGGGAAGGACCGTTTGTAATAGACACAGTCTATTCAAACGGCGCATATCGCCTGATTACTCAAGAGGGCGCCAGGCAATTAATGCCAATAAATGGGAAGTTCCTGAAAAAGTACTATCCCTAGTACGTTCAGGATAACTCGTTTACCGGGAAGTTCCTTGAAGAATATTACACTTAATATTCTAGAGGATAACCCAAAATTTTTTTCACCACCAAAATCCCTCACTGATCAATTTCAATTGACAGTGGGTCCACCAAAAATGTCTTTCTGGCCCTCTTGACTCTCTCCATGAACAAGAGGTCCACTTTCATTTCGGAGTCCCCTTTCGATAAACGAAAGAACTCCCTTCTTCTTCTCTTTGGTTAAGCCCTCTCATGGCTATAACCGAAGTTGAAGTTTCACTTCGATAAACGAAGAACTCATTTTTCAGTTTAGATGACCAATCCTATAAAAGGCAAGTTTATCTAGATTTCTTTTAGATTCTCGGAGTGGAGATCCCACTCTTAGTTTCTTTTGCACTGGAAATAGAATATAAAATTCTTCCTTTCCAGAATCAAGGAATAGAATATAAAATTCTTCCTTCCTTGTTTTCGGGTTTGCCTTCACCCTAAAAGAAGACCGAGAAATAGAATATAAAATTCATCCTTTCCCGCACCGATCTTTTCCAAAATTATCAATTTAGGATTCATCTTAGGAAGTTTATCCCGAATCCTAAGCAGGAATAAGTCTGCGCCTAACACGCGCTGCCGGTTTAGTATTTTTCCGTAAAAAAAGACACCAGAGTTCGATTCTGGGGTATTCTATCCTGAAACCTAAGCAAGGATAAGTCTGCGCTTAACCCGCGCCGCCGGTTAGTTCTTAACCGTTAAAAAAAAGAACACTCGCCCACATATTCAACATTGTGGCAGGTTGTTATTAATAACACCAAAATCCACGCCTTATACGCGTGGGGGATTTTATCCTGAATCCTAAGAAAGGATATGCCGACGCCTAACACGCGTCGCCAGATTAGTCTTTTACTATCCAAAAAGACACCAGAGTTCGATTCTGGGTATTCTATCCTAAAACCTAAGCAGGGATAAGTCTGCGCTTAACCCACGCTGCCGGTTAGTTCTTAACCGTTAAAAAGAACACCCGTTCACATATTCAACATTGTGGCAGGTTGTTATTAATAACACCATAATCCATGCCTTACACGCATGGGGAATTTCATCCCGAATCCTAAGAAAGGATATGCCGACGCCTAACACGCGTCGCCGGTTTAGTCTTTCTCCGAAGAAAAAGACACCAGAGTTCGATTCTGGGGTATTCTATCCTGAAACCTAAGCAAGGATAAGTCTGCGCTTAACCCGCGCTGCCGGTTAGTTCTTAACCGTTAAAAAGAACACTCGTCCGCATATTCAACATTGCGGCAGGTTGTTATTAATAACACCAAAATCCATGCCTTACACGCATGGGGAATTTCATCCTGAATCCTAAGAAAGGATATGCCGACGCCTAACACGCGTCGCCGGTTTAGTCTTTCGCCGTAGAAAAAGACACCAGAATACCAGTCTGGGGTATTTTTATCCCGAAGCCTAAGTAGGGATAAGTCAGCATCTAATACACGTTGCTGGGTAGCCTATTCCCATAACAATGGCAAAGTCTACACGGATTTAGACAATCCGCATGCTAGCCCGACTCAAACGGTAGTCGGTAAAGGCTAATCAAATCCGTTGAAGGCTGGGGGTTAGCCAAAAATCCTAAAGTCAACGCCTAACACGCGTCGCTGGGTAGTCTATTCCCGTGAGAAAGACGAAGTCTACGTATTCAATATCGTAGCACTAAGAGCGTTAACTCTCTTAGCACAACGTCACATGTGGAACGGATTTAGATAATTCGCATGCTAGCCCGACTCAAACGGTAGTCGGTAAAGGCTTATCAAACCCGTTGATGGTTGAGGGTTTGCCAAAAATCCTATAAATACGAGAGTCACTGACGCATCAGCTTCATTAGTTGGTCTCGTGACTTGAGCATCCAACGACATTCGAAACCCTAGGGTCAACGCCGGACAATGCGTAACCCTAGGTCAACGCCGATCAACGCATTGCAACGAAAGAATCAATACTCCAATAAGGATAACTTAACAACACTACGCCGGACAACGCGTTGCAAATAAAGACTCAGAGCCAACAATCGATGGTCAGTTCTATGTTGAACCAGCAAACACGAGCTAAAAGATCAAAAAAATCAGGAATCGACTTCAAGTTCAGATTTTCAACAACGGTCAGACAATAAATGCAGCACCGGAACCCTTACAGACATTCGACAAAGCACCGAATAGCCTGAAGGATTGAAGGAATCAAGAACAGAAGCCATTCCAAAGTCCCGTTACACTGACTGAAGGTTGGGACAATCATATCCAAAGTATTCCAGACTCTTCTATAAAAGAACGAGACTGAAATACTTTGGAGGGGGTATCTGTAGGAGTATAAAATTGCTTATCGGTCCCTTAGCACAGCTCGGCACAAACCGACGAACCATCGGGCGACGTATCCAAACACGAGCGTCAGTCCACAACGCCAAAGCCAAGTGACACGCAACGAAGTGGATTAACGAGGCTACGAAGCTGACAAACCACACTCAAACAACGGAATGAATCCACTCGCGTGCGGAATCAAGTTAACGGGTTGAGGAATCAACGAGTCATCCAACCAAGAGCGGACTCGGACGAATCACGATCGAATCAAGATCAGTTTCAGACTCGAACTCAGAAGCGGATTTACTGCATAATCAGGATCCGGATTTACTGCCAAATCAGGTCAACGAGTCAAGTCCAGATAAATCAACCACAGAACCGGATTATGGACAAAACCGAAAACAGAAAATGACGGAAAACAACGCCTAAGGGGGCTCGGCCGAAACCAAGCCACCTCTAGGTGGCTCGGTGGCCGAGCCAGCCCGAGCCACCTATGGGTGGCCGGCCAGATCTGTGCCCGGGCACAGTGAGGGTAGCCTATAAATAGGGCCCCCCTTGGTTCATTTTAAAAGGTTGGAAATTTTGGAGGCGAAGCTCTGCTGGATTCAAGGCTCAGAACTTAAAAAAGATCCAAGCTTTGGGACTTCGAGGACTTGCTCTTCCAGATCCGGTGCTCGGCGATCATCTACGCTAAATAAGGCAAGAGTTCGAGAGGAATCGGATCTCAGATCTACGCAGGCATACTCCGGATCAAAGCTTGGTCTTTGATCCCGAGAATCGGGCGATTATTTCCTTGGTGAAGCGTAGATCCGACCGGATCTAGATCTCACGGTGGTCCACGGATAAACCCCGGCGCAGGCAAACAACCCACGCAAGCGAGCGACCGCAAAACAGGAGCTCGTGATTTGTTCGACAAACAAGGATAAAAAGTTGTAATTTTTCTTTTCTTTTATTTGATTTTCATTGTAACCGGATCTTATAAAAAGACCGGATCTTTGTAATCGAAAAACAGTTATTCAAGATAGCAATGGAATCATTGAAGAAAGCAACGATTTTTCCCGCGAACAGTGGGCAAGACATTGGCAGCGCCTCTGACGAGCCCTTTTCTTCAGCAACGGTGAGCCTTCGATGGGCAGCTTCGTGACCTTTGAAGAGTTTTCACGAGAGTCAAATCCGGCTTCCTTGGAGGTTGGAGAGGAGTCTTCAACAGCATTCGGGTGAAGATTATCACCCTGAGTTTTCAGATCTAAAGGCCAATTAACCTTCTTCATGGAAGCGGTCTTCCTGCGCTTGCATGGAGAGGATAATCTGGAGGAGGAGAAAGAGACATACTCCTCAAACTTCTGCTAGTCAAACTCATTTCGACTTCTTCATCCACAAGGATCTTGATTAGTGGCTGCGACACGACAGCCTCGGCAGCAAGGTTGTTGGCTCCCACTGTGGTCGCTAGTGTGTTTTGGTGGAAATTTGGTTTATTCATGGAACTCGTTACAACTTCAGTCGTTATAATGAATTCAAAAAAATTAGCCTTTTTATTAGACCTTTCTTACACAAATAAAACAAAAATGTTATAACTTTCTTAAAACACACGCAATAGACGTTTATCACCCACTGCTTGCATGGGATCTTAGCCTATGCTAGGGTTTATCCATGGACCACTAATTGATTAGATCCAAATATAAGTTTCGTTGTCTCGCAAAGGAGACAAGAAACTGAAGTGAATATCTCAGCAAGGTGAGATACCCACTCTTCTCGAGAATCGCAGCTAGGTACGATCTCAAGAAAATGGATGAACAGATACAGATCTCTGGAACTCTTCCTCTTTATGCTGAATAGCTCGTTGAGATTTGTTTCTCCTCTCTGAAATTTGTGCTCTTCACTCTTTAGTTTGACAGGGCTTCACCAAGGCTCGAGAATTTCGAATCTGTACAAATGAAGGCCCTAGGGCTGTATTTATAGGCTTCAGAAGCTCGATTTTCAGATAAGAACGGCCGATTCCCTCTTATTTTCAGTTATAATCACTTATCCACTTTCCAAGATAGCTTCAAATCAGTTGAAGAGGCTTTGGATCAGAATATACTAAAATATGGGCAATTAACGGCAAAAAATGGCGAGTAATAGCAAAAACAGAGTTTCGGGGCCTGAGACACTTTTTGTGTCTCGGCCAACTGAGACCGAGACATAGTTTGTGTCTTGGGTGGCTGAGACACTTGTTGTTTCTCGGTTTTTGATCGAGGTGTTGTTTTACCCGCCTTGACTTTTTTCATTGTAATTTGCCCGTCCGATCTCAGAATGACACGATTCAAAGTGTGCTGGAAATCCAAAGAAGAGATATACAACCTCCCATAGGTGAATCATATGTGGAGTGTACAAGACATGAGTGGTGCTTTGCCTTTCGTGAGTGAGACGTAACTCCCGATCAGATCGTCTCTTTGTTATTCTGCTCTCCTATTGATTCATAAGCTTTGTCGACTCACTTCATACACTTGTCAGCATCAGATAATCCTTCTTGACTTGGATAATGATATTTATCATCTTCTCTCCGTCTCGAGCTACGTGCGGGAACTCATAGGTAATTTTTGACGCCTACATGAAACACTTTGGAGGGGGTATATGTAGGCATCAAAAATTACTTATAGGTTTCTACACATAGCTTGAGACAAAGAGAAGGTGATAAACATCATTATCTAAGTCAAGGGGAGTTATCTAACATCGACAATCGCATGAAGCGAGTTGATGATGTGTACGAATCAACAGGATGGCAGAATAACAAAAAGATGAAGCATCACTCGTGTCTCGTCCACCCCACATGCAATACACCTATGGAAGATTGTAGATCTCTTCTCCGTATTTTCAATGCATATTGAATCGCGTCATTCCGAGATCGGATTAGCAAATTAGAAGGAAAATAGTCAACGCACGCTAAAACAACGTTTTGGCCAAAACTGAGACACGTTTTGTGTCTCGACCAAGGCTGAGACACATCTTGTGTCTCGACCAAGGCCTTGGCCAAGGCTGAGACACACTCTGTGTCTCAGCCAAGGCCGCTCTATGTTTCGGCCAAGGCCGAGACACAAAGTTTGTCTCGTGCCCTGAAACATGGTTTTTCGCTCGTTAACCGCCCGGAAACTAGTTTTTCGATAAGATTTTGGGATTTTTTCAGCTCAAAGTCTCTCTAACTGATTTGAAGCTATCTTGAAATGTGGTTAAGTGATTACAATTGAGGATGAGATCAAATCGGTCGATCTTATCTGAAAATCGAGCTTCTGAAGCCTATAAATATGGCTTTAGGGCCTTCATTTGCACAGATTCGGAATTCTCAAGCCTTGGTGAAGCTTTGTCGAATTCAAGAGTGAGGAGCATGAATTTTAGAGAGGATGAAGAGATCTTGGTGAGTTCTTCAGTTAAAAGAGAGGAGGAGTTCAAGAGATCTACATCTCGTTCATTCATTTCCCTTGAGATCGCACCTAGCTGTGATTCTCGAGAAGAGTGATTTTCTTGTTGTTGCTGAGATAGTCACTTCAATTTCTTATCTTCTTTGCAAGGCAATGAAATCTTTATTCGGATATAATCAGTTAGTGGTCCACGGATAAACCTCAGAACCGTCAAAGATCCCACGCAAGCAGAAGACCGATAAATGATCTTTCTACGTATATTCTCAGAAAGTTGTAATCCTTTTATTTTTCATTGTGTAAGGACACTTATAAAAAGTCTTTCTTCTTTTTTTGAACTTATTGTAAACGGCTAAAGTTGTAATGAGTCCCGTAATGAACAAACCAACTTTCGACGCGAACACTGCAGACGGGTTTGACTCGTGCGGGAGAGCAAGGTGTTCATGTGAGGTCGAGCTCGTGCTGGCGAGCTCGATAATTAGGTGAGCTTGACTTGTGCTGGAGAGTCAAGCAAATAGGCGAGGTTGACGAGGTTTGGCACGTGTAGGCGAGCCAAACAAACAGGTGAGGTTTGGCTCGTGCAGGCGAGCCAAACAAACATGCAAGCTTTGGCTTGGCCTCTTGAATGCAGGCGAGCTTGACTTGTACTGGAAAGTCAAGCATACATGCGAGCTTTGGCTTGGCCTCTTGAATGCAGGCGAGCTTTGCTTGATTTGAGCACGCAGGCGAACTCAAATAGGCCATGTTTGAGCTCTCTTATGTAAAGGCAATTTTTATTGCCTACAAAAATTAAAAGTATTTTTAATAGATAGTAATTCCTTATCATATGTGGCATAATTTTTCTCTGGTCTATTAAATTTTCCAGAGCAATATTCATATTTTAGGATCTAATTGTTTGGTCTTTGCCCTTGATCCAGGCTTTGATACCTACTTTGAGTGGGTTAGTTGGCACTCTGCAATGAGACCACGGGGGACTACACTCAGAGTGGGTTAGTTGGTATACCACAATGTGACCATGGTAGACTACACTCTATGATGCATCATTTCACATTGGGCCGATATGCTTATTTCTGCAGGGCGATTGAGTAAGGTAGGTGATGTCACAAGATATTGCGAGAGCCTTACTCGCATTATTATTTTTCTGTTAGAGGATCACACAAATTTATTTTCATGCTCCCATGTATCCCGAGAGTAGGGTATAAGACTGAGGTTGTCATACATATATATTAAGTGAGATTCTTTTACCGGATTATTATTCTTTTGACTACGCCACCTACCCGAGGGTAGTGTAGGTTATTTTGACATGATTTGTTTCGGATGAGGCTTGGTAACGTATTGTCCTTTGTTTTATTATTCTTATTCATAGGTTTTGGAATTATTTAGTGATTCACAATTTGAGATATAAGGTATATACATGAGGGTTTCCTTGTTTGGATTATTTCGTTTGACATACCTATTCTCGTGTTGTCAATTTCCTCTTAGTTCAGGATAGATGATTTATATATCAATATGTACTATCTTGTATTTTTATACTCCTAACCCTCTTCCCCCTGGGGGTGGTGGAGATGATCTCACTAGCACTTTGACACTCATTGTTTTCCCTCTTGTCAGGCAGCGAGTCGGACATCTAGTGAGTCGCAGGTTGATGGAGATTTAGCTTATCTTCCGTCATTTATTATTAGTAGTTTATCAATGCTCCACAGTAGTTATTATTTATTGTCAGACTTTAGAGATGTATTTCATGTTGGAGGCAAAGTGCCTTAGCATTGTTTTCACTTGACTCTATGTATTGAGATATTTGACATTTGTTTTAGATATCAGTTGTACTTCATTTTCTTGGTTGTAACATGATTACATTTACTTTTGGACCTTTTCTCCATATTGTGTTCCTTGCATTATTGTCTTTATGTTATCTGCATGTACTCACACTTGTTTATTATTTGACTCCCACTAGAAAGATATTACTGTGATAGTGAAATGTGTTGTTGTACAGTGTGGGTGCATAGCAGGTTTGACATCTTTGGGTTTACCTTGGACTGCAGCTTTGCGTGAAACCAGGGGCGTCACAGTGGTATCAAAACTCTAGTTCCAGCATCGTTAGGATCATCCTGTGTCGAGTCATAGAGGTAGGATAGAGTTTCCTAGGATTCATGTATAGTGTCTGCTAGGAATTCCTAGATTGAGTGAGGACGTTATATGTGTAACTCGAAAATTTTGAGAATTTTTTTATGACTACCTTACTCTAATTGTAAAGTATTTTGGGTGAATACTATGTGATATATTTTTCCTATTGTTATATGTTATGTTATTTATACTTGACGTCTCATTTACTATGTCAAATAAGCTCTACTCTTGAACTTATGGAAGTCGGGACGAGGACGTGGTCGTGGTAGAACCTATGCTCAGGGAGCAAGGCAAGCTGAGATATAGCCCGAGCCACAGCAGGCTCTATAGTACTTGATTCACCTCATAGCACCAATTGCAGCCAGATTAGCAGCACTTGAGGAGCAGATGGCGCAACAGGTTCTGCCAGCAACACCACCTCTTATGGTTCTACCAGTTATACCAGCTGAACCTATTGTGGAAGCAACACCAGAGGTTATACTATCACCAACTATAGATAGAGCCGTAGAGTAGGAAGCTTGACTCCGTTTAGTGGAGAGGTACCAGAAGATGAGAGCCCCAGAGTTCTAGGGCACATCAGATTCGCTTGCAGCCCATAAGTGGAAGGAAGATGTGGGAAGTATTTTAGATATGCTTAATGTTGATTCAGTTCAAAAGCAGAGACTAGTGGTTTTTAGCCATAAGGGCAACGTCGGAGGGTGATAACAACTTCAGTTCTTACTGGAGCAGTGTATAACACTGATACGGGTGTATCTTCTCTTCGGGAGCTTAGCGATCCTCATAGGAGCTTGAGGATAGATGATTCTCATGGTATCTTGAGAATAGAGTAGAGGAGTCATGGACGAGGTCATTGGAGGCGACGAAGTCGAAGGATTCATCAAAACTGCAGGAATTACAGTTGGACTCTGTCCGGTCGATCGGCTTGGTCACGGCGGTCGACCGCTTAGTGCACAGACCCAGACTATGTCTCGGGACTGAGAGCGGTCGACCGATGATGGTGCTGTGGTCGACCGGAAACACTGTAATTGATTTTTCCAGTTTTCGTCGTTCTGACCGGTCGACCGCCTTGGGCACTGCGGTCGACCGCGTAGCGGTTCCAGGCCTGGGTCTGTTTCCTGCTCCAGTTGGGATTTCTGTTTAGTATAAATAGAAACACGACTTTTCTAGGGTTGAGAACTCAGATTGTAATCAGAAAAGAGATCAGGGAGGTTGTTCTTTGATCTAGAGAGATTGTGAGAGAGAGATTTTTGTAAATCCAATTGATTCTCATAATCTAGAGAAGGTATTTTCCTTCGCCCTAATTATAACTCTTGTGTTCTTTAGTCGTTTTCTTCTTTACCCACTCTTGATAATTCCGCGATCAAGAGTGCTCGCATGGCGACTCGTATCAAGTTGGTATCAGAGCACTAGATCCTGTGAAGGGGGGAACTATGTATGGTCCTTACTCGCTCACAGTACAAGAAGCTTGGCGAGATCCTTAATTCCTCGGAGGGGGTCCAGAAATTAAGGAAGGAGAAGATGTCTGAAGCAGATAATTCAACAAGACTTGATGTCATGGAGAAGCAGATTGAGACGATCGGGACGACTCTTACTCAACTCGTGGGTCTAATCAACGGAGGTGACAAAAAGGAGGAATCTTTTTCGAAGGGTAAGAAGAAACTCGTCGAATCCGACGAAGAGCACGAGGAATCTGATTCAGAGGGGGAGACTGAGATTGTCAAGACTGCTGGCCATCAAGGGGGTAAGAATCATTACCAGAATCTGAAGATTGACTTCAAGGTTGAGATTCATGTTTATGATGGGAGTATCAATGTGGAAAAGCTTGATGATTGGATCGAACGCATAGAGATGTATTTCACTCTCTATGGATATTCGTCCAAGGAGAAGATAGTGTTCGCGACATTGAAGCTTTCAGGACACGCGTTGACGTGGTGAAAATCCTATTGCAAACAGGAGAAGAAAGCGGCGTCGTGGAACAAGTTCAAGGAGCTACTTCGGAAGCAATTTTATCCAGTGGGGTTCGTTGAGGAGCGTTGGTACAAGTGGTATGGCTTGCGCCAAAAATTTAATCAGACCGTTCAAGAGTACACGACGGAGTTCCAGCAACAGGCGATGGTCCTAAACATCGCAACGTCCGAGTACCCCATCTTCATGAAGTACATGGCGGGTCTGAATGATTACATCTGGAAGGAGATGAAGCTATTTTCAGTGGAGACAATTGCAGAGGCGAGCGTGAAGGCCATTGCTATTGAGGGCAGGCAGAAGAATGCCGGGCAACGAGATAAAGGGGGATTCCAAACCATCGGGGAGCAAGACGGGTGGCTCTCAGTCTAAGGATGAGAAGAAGAAGGTTGACTCGGGGAAAGCAGGATTGACATGCAATCACTGCAAGCAGACAGGGCATGTGGCTGATCGTTGCTGGGATAAGTATCCTCATCTGAAGCCAAAAGGATTGAAGAAGAAGGAGGAGAAGAAGGCGTACGTGATAGCACAGGGTCCGAAGGAGGTTCCCGGGATGACCGAACCCAATAGCAGTCTCAACCTTATGGCGGGGAAGCAGGCTACCAAGGAAGATGACGACCCGAGGGAGCAGCTCTTTGTTCTGAAATTGCAGGTCAAGACCAGCTTAGTGGATGCTATTGTAGATCCAGGGAGTCAGAAAAATCTGATATCTGAGGCATTAGTACAGAAGCTGGGATTGAAGATGGTGAAGCATCCGAAGCCCTATCCATTAGGGTGGATTCAGAAGGAGGCGGGATTGAGTGTGGTGAACCAGTGTTCATTCAGATTTGCACTCCATGAGTCGTATATTGACGAGGTCACATGCAACGTGGTTTCGTTGGATGTTTGCCAAGTTATTTTGGGCAATCCTTATTTGTGGGATAGATACGCAGTATATGATCGGCGAGCCCAAAAGTATACGTTCACCAAGGATGGCGAGCAATTCGTTTTTCGTTCGGCGTCTCTTCCACAGGAGACGAGCTTGGTGACAGTGACTCAGGCTAAGAGGTTGGTGAACGCGGGCAGGAAGTTCGTTTTATTGTTCATTCGGCCGTATGAAGAGCAGCTGAGTAGGATGTGCTTGTCCACCTTGAGCAAGCTCCAGGAGGGAGATCTTGACAGGTTGAAGGTCAAGTATGCGGACTTGTTTTCGGAGATCACGGGACTACCACCACGTCGAGGTGTAGAGCATGAGATTATGTTGACCGGGGAGAGTTCCTTACCTAACATAGGCCTATACCGCACATCAGTACTAGAGTCCGAGGAGATCAAGAAGCAAGTTCAGGAGCTCTTGGAGACAGGAGTGATTGTGCCAAGTTGTTCGCCTTGCGGGTCACCAGTGTTGTTGGTGCCCAAAAAGGATGGAGGTTGGCGCATGTGCGTAGATTATCGGGCACTCAACAAGATCACAATCAAGAATCGCTACCCATTACCGCGGATCGATGATCTTATGGACCAGTTGGAGGGAGCGAGGTTTTTCACGAAGCTGGATTTGAAGTCTGGTTACCATCAGGTGAGGATTCGGGAGGAAGACACTTGGAAGACTGCGTTCAAGACCAAGCAAGGCCTGTTCGAGTGGTTGGTGATGCCGTTTGGATTGTGCAATGCTCCGGCTACCTTTATGAGGCTTATGAATGACTTGTTGCGACCCTTTATAGAGGATTTTGTGATAGTTTACCTTGATGATATCTTGGTGTACAGCAAGACTTGGGAGGAGCATCTCGTTCATGTTGAGAATGTATTTGAAGTGTTGCAGGATGGACAGCTGAAGCTCAACGGGAAGAAGTGCGAGTTCGGGAAGGACGAGTTGGTGTATCTCGGCTTCATCGTAGGGAAGGGCCAGCAAAGGATAGATCCAGGCAAGGTGGAGGTGATCACAAAGTGGCCGATGCCGAAGACAGTGACTGAGGTGAGGAGCTTCATGGGGGCTTGCCAGTATTTGCGCAAGTTCATTCGACATTTTTCGGCTTATGCGGCACCGTTACATAGCCTCACAAAGGCTAAAGTTCAGTTTGAGTGGGGAAGGACGCATGAGGAGGCTTTTCAGTTGCTAAAAAGGAAGATCTCGGAGGCACCAGTGTTGGCGTTGCCGAATTTGCAGCGGACTTTCGAGGTAGAGACCGACGCGTCTAATTATGCGATGGGCGCGGTGTTGATTCAGGATGGGAAACCGGTGGAATACCATTCTGAGAAGTTTTCGGGTGCTATTGCGAACTACCCAACCTACGACAAGGAGTTCTATGCACTATATCAAGCAATTAAGCATTGGAGGGTGTACTTGTTAGGGAAGGAGGTGGTCGTGCATTCGGATCACAAGCCGTTGGAGTTCTTACATGCCCAGACAAAGCTACAGCAGGCACGGCACATGAAGTGGATGTCTTATTTGATGGCTTTCAACATCATTATTAGGTACAAGAAGGGGGCGACGAACAAGTTGGCCGATATGTTATCTCGTCCGCCGATAAGGTCTTTATTGGTGGCGACGTGTATTCAGCCATTGGTTCCTTTGGAGTATGTACAGCTGTATGCATCCAGTAGGGACTTCGGTAGTGTGTTTGAGCAGACGAAGGCTGGTCAAAAGGGAGAGTATGCACTTGGAGAAGATGGCTTGTTGTATCGTGGGACATCACTATGCATTCCGGAAGATGGTGATAGGTTGCAGTGGATTCGGGAAGCGCATACCTCGCGTGTGCAAGGGCATTTTGGCATTCAGAAAATGCTTCTCAATCTACGGCGACATGTGTTTTGGCCACGGATGCTTGATGATGTGACCAAGTATGTTGGAGGGTGTAAGTTATGCTGTATTTCGAAGCCTTCTAACAGAAAGAGGGGATTGTACCTACCATTACCGATTCCTTCTAGGCCGTGGGAGAGTATTTCTATGGATTTTCTAGGAGGGTTGCCGACTACGAAGTGCGGGCATGACTATTTGTACGTTGTGGTGGACCGATTCAGCAAGATGGTGATATTGATTCCTTGTAAGAAGACCGTGACGGGAGCGGATGCAGCACAATTGTTCTTCGAGCATGTGTGGAAGCATTTTGGGTTGCCGAGTTCGATCATTTCGGATCGGGA
>NC_033797.1:105495930-105511148 GCF_001876935.1 Asparagus officinalis
TAGTGCACAGACCCAGACTATGTCTCGGGACTGAGAGCGGTCGACCGATGATGGCGTTACGGTCGACCGAAAACACTATAATTGATCTTTCCAGTTTTTGTCGTTCTGACCGGTCGACCGCCTTGGGCACTGCGGTCGACCGCGTAGCGGTTCCGAGCCTGGGTCTGTTTCCTGCTCCAGTTGGGATTTCTGTTGAGTATAAATAGAAACACGACTTTTCTAGGGTTGAGAACTCAGATTGTAATCAAAAAAGAGATCAGGGAGGTTGTTCTTTGATCTAGAGAGATTGTGAGAGAGAGATTTTTGTAAATCCAATTGATTCTCATAATCTAGAGAAGGTATTTTCCTTCACCCTAATTATAACTCTTGTGTTCTTCAGTCGTTTTCTTCTTTACCCACTCTTGATAATTCCGCGATCAAGAGTGCTCGCACGGCGACTCGTATCAGACACTCACCTGGGAGGACTTCATTTTCTTCTTTGACGAGCAGTTTATCATCCGTGACAAAGGCCAAGAAAGAGTTAGAGCTAGCCCATTTGGAGTAGGGAGACATGTCTGTAGCTGATTATGAGAGCAAGTTCATGGGAATACTCAGATTTGCGGGCATGTGGCAGATAGGGGAGTGTTTGGCGTAGATGTTTTTGATGGGACTTCGCCCGAGCTTATGTCGCTATCTTGTGTCATGACGTTTTCACTCAGTACGAGAGGTTGCTGATGCCACCATCTCACAGGAGACCGAGACCACCATATTCCAGAAGGGCAAGGATGGAAACTCTAAAGTAGGATAGTCTAGAGACAATGACAAGAACAAGTGACCATTTTTAGAACTCGGAGGACCCTAACAATAGGGTAAGGTGTCACAATAGCAGTAGCAAGGTTCCCATAAGAAGGGACCTCAGTAGGACCAGAGAGCACCTAGCAGTGAAAATTTTCTGGTGCATGTTATCATTTTTATAAGATCGGTCATAAGGCAGCGGTGTGTCGCAGTGCACCAGCAGGAGGCCAGCAGAACAAGGGTAGGGGTCAGCAGCAGAATCGAGGATAGGGCCGAGACCAGGGTCAGCAGCTGAGACTTGAGGCACCGCCAACAATCCTGAGGATAGAGGGTCAAGTCTGTGCTTTTCATGAGGTACAACAGGGATAGATAGTTCCATATGTTCTAAACACTTCGGCGCAGCAGACCGCAGCTTCGGGCAAAGTTTATGTAGTCGTACCTCGTCATCATGGTGTGAGCGGGGTCGTGGTGAAGGTACCATTATCAATTTCTACTCCTTTTGGAGAGGTGGCTCTATTAGAGAGTATCTGTAAGATATGTATTATCAGCCTAGACGAGTCTGAGTTCGTGGTCGATTTGATTGTCTTACGCTTGTTCGAGTTGGATGTGATCCTTGGTATGGATTGTCTACCTTCATACCATGTTAGTATTGACTGTTTTGCCAAAACAGTCAGTTTGCGAACATCTGATGGGACTAGTTGGTTGTAACAACCTCACAGTGCAACCAGTTTGTAGAGTCATTTCTAGCATACGTAGAGGAGGTGTTGTTGCGAGATCAGGGTGCCGATTTGAACAAGACTAGAGTAGTCTCAGAGTATCATGATGTTTTTAGGACATACCTGGATTGCCTCCTGTGAGGGAGGTTGAGTTCTGCATCGAGTTGCAGCTAGGCATAGCATCGATCTCCCGTGCATCTTATCGTATGGCACCTACTGAGATGAGGGAGTTACAGACTCAATTAGAGGAGCTCATTTCTTAGAGTTTCATTTATAGGAGTCATTCTCCATGGGGAGCACCAGTCCTTTTCGTGAAGAAGAAGGACGACAACTTTCGTTTATGCATTGATTAACGTGAGTTGAATAAGGTCACCATCCGAAACAGGTATCCACTAGCGAGGATTGATTACTTATTCGACCAGTTGCAGGGAGTGCAGTATTTCTCAAAGATTAATCTTCGTTCTGGCTATCATCAGTTGCGGGTTTGGGAGATGGTGATGTTGTATAAACGTGTACCACAAATTGCAAGTGCACAAGTAATCAAGTTATAGTATAAAAAGTTATCGATCCCACGAGGAAGGTGTTTTATAGGAGAAAATTAAAATTGGTTCTTTTGTTGTGTGCGTGAAAAATAGGAGTGATGAGTGAATGTGATCGTGGAGAGATGGAGAGAATGAAAATGGTGTGTAAATAGGCGCAAAATATAAGTGAGAGTGGGTGTGACAATGAATGAGTGATTTTCACAAGGAGAGATGAATAAAATCAAGAATCAAAAAGGAAAATCAAGAATAAAAATAAAATTCAAGAAAGTAAAAATGACGGATTCAATTAAAGATATGTGTAATCTAGAATTGAATAGACTTCTTAGAAAATGGTGATTCCCTAAAGGGTTCTAGCCTAAAGGAAAAAAAAAAAAAAAAAAAAACTAAACCCAAGAGGGTTCTAGCCTCAAGGTGAATAGTGCAAGAAATTAAAATCTAACTACAAAATAAATTACAAAATCTAAATTACAAAATAAATTACAAGAATTAAATGTAAGAAAATAAATCTACTCTATAAGCATGAAATAAATCTAATCTTTAAGCATAAAATAAATCTAAGGCAAGAGGGTTCTAGCCTCTTAGCTATTTAAACAAGAAAATAAAATCTAACTACAAGCATGTAAATAAATCTAAGCTACTAAGCAATAAGAAAAGAAATAAAAGAAAAAATCAGAAAAACAAACCTCCAAATTAATCTTCATCTCCATCTTCATCATCAAACAAAGAGAAGAAAAATTTAAAGTAGTGAAAAAAATTCTTTTATTAATTGTAACAAAAAGTTACAAATTTGGAAGGTCTTCTCAATTTAGAGTAACCCTCCTCTCCAAAAGGAGATACAAAATGTTTCACACCCTCAACCCCTCACTCTCTAACCCTATTTATAGTAAATATCAGTGAATAAGAGCCCTTGATTGAAATCTTATCCAAAACAAGCAAATTTTAGCCTTTGATGTGTAACTGCCAGCCCGTAGGTATCGATACCAGCATCGATACTGGTATCGATACGGGTATCGATACTGGCATCGATGCTGGCACTAATACCCATATGCCCCCTTTTGCAATCCGCTGATACCAGCATTTTTTCTCAACCCCAAGATTCATGGTTGAGTTCTGAAAATTTAGTTGTTGACTATTCTCCAAGAATCTAAGTTCATCAAGAAAGAGTTCTTTAAAATTTAATTCAAGGCAACAAATATTTAACACAGTTTCATCATTCTTAATGACCTGTTCTACTTCTTCTAAAAACTCCAACTCTTCATCAAAAATTTCTTCAAAACTCAAATCAGACTCTTCTTCTTCTTCTTCTTTTGATCTTTCCTGAATGTAATTTATTTCTAGAGGCTGAATATTTGGTTGGTCCTCTGGATTGAAAATATTAAGATCAGCAGTCAAATTCCCAAAGGACACCTTCATTTGACCAGTTCTACAGTTGATAAAAGCATTAGAAGTGGCTAAGAATGATCGTCCTAAGATGACAGGTGTCTGTCCTTTGGGATTTAAAATGGGTTATGTTTCTAAGACTAGGAAATCTACTAGAAAAATGAAATCTCCAACCTTAATCAGAACATCCTCTAACTCACCCATAGGGACCTTGACAGATCTATCAGCTAACTACAAAGTGCAGCGGATTGGGTTCAGTACACCTAGACCCAATTGCTGGTAGACTGAATATAGAAGCAAATTGACACTGGCTCCTAAGTCTAAAAGCGTCTTATCAATGTGAGTATTACCAATGACACATGAAATGATAGGAGAGCCTGGATCCTTACGTTTCAAAGGTATGATATTTGAGAGCATATCACTGATATTGGCGGCTAAAAAGACTTTCTTTGGAACATTTATTCTCCTCTACTGAGTGCATAATTCTTTCAAAAATTTGGCATAAGATGGAATTTGTTCAATTACATCTAAGAGAGGAATATTGACCTTAACCTGCTTGGATGTTTCTAGGATCTTCTCCTCTTGAGGGGGGTGTTTCCTAAGCCTGAGTCTATCTGGAAAAGGAGCAACTGGTCTAAACCTATCAAAAACAGGATCAGGTTCGGGTTCAGGTTCTTGGTCATCTGAGGGGGGTGGTTGTTGAATAGATTTATCAGAAGGAGAAGGAGAAGGAATTTGTACTAGATCAAGAGTTTGACTTGGAGGATTTCTTACTTGATTATCGACCTGTCTACCAGACCAAAGTGAATGGATTGTATTCACTTGAGCTTCATAGGATGAACTGCATCCTGTGTCCTTAGGGTTGACCACGGGTTGACTCGGAAATTTTCCTTTCTCTCTTTCACTCACGGCACTAGCTAGTTGACCAAGTTGGGATTCTAATCTAGCTATAGCTTGAGTGTTCGAGTTGAGCATTTGTCCGGTTGATTGCATAAAGGAATTCAAAGTGCTGGACGTTTGAGTCAACATATTCATGGTTTGAGTGGAGACCTTAATTATGGTTTCCAAACCCTTTTCCAAGACATTGATATGTTTATCCTTATCTAGATTGTGAGGAGTCTGAATTACAACTTGATGAAGAGGAGACTGATTTTGATATGGCATATTGGGTTGTTGAAATTGTGGATGAGAATTGAAAGGAACTTTGTTCCCCTTAGGAAAGTGTTGGTTTGAAGTGGGATTGAAATTTTGATTCCCTTGGAGATTTCCTTGATTCCATGTGAAATTAGGATGATTTCTCCAACCTGGATTATAGGTTAGAGAAAATGGATCATTCATTGAACATTAGAATACAGCATTCATCTGTTCTAATGAATGGGTGTTTCCTAGGAGAGGGCATTCCTCTAAAACATGGGCATGAGACTGACAGTTATGACAACCTGAGACAGAAACTTGATTTATTTGAGCTAGAGCTCGTTCCTTACTTTCTAAGGCTTCTAACCTTCACAGAATTGTCGTCATCTTTGCTTCGGAGGCAATGTTCGACTCTAAGGAAAGACCACTAGATTTAGGTTGGAAAACTGACGAAACCCTATCATCATAATGTTCCCATTGCATGGTTTTCTCAGAAAGACTCTCTAAAAACTCCTAAGCTTCATCAATGTTTTTCCTCATGAAATCCCCGTAGCATATTGACTCTAAGGAAGTTTTTGTAGAATAATCTAATCATTCATAAATTATTTGGCACAATCGCCATTTTTCTAAACCATGATGAGGACATTGGATGAGAAGATCTTTAAATCGGTCAAAATACTTCTAAAAAGGTTCTCCCAGGACAATTTTAAAATTCATGATATTATTCCTTAGCTTCACTGTTTTATGGATCGGGAAAAATTTCTTATGAAAAACGGTGATAAATTCCTCCCAAGTTGTGATGGAATTTATAGATAAGCTGTATAGCCATTTTTTTCTTTGTCTTTGAGGGCAAAAGGAATAAATCTGAGTTTGACTGCATCTTCAGTTAATTCTCTCATTTTAATCATTATACATACTTTCTCAAATTCTAAGATAAAAATATATGCATCTTCAGTTTTATTCCCTAGAAATTTTGGAAGCATGTTGATATAGTGCGATCGAAGCTCAAAGTTAGTTCCATTTGTCTCGGGGAGCCTAATGCAAGAGGGGATTATATTCCTAATGGGATAGCACATATCTTGAAGAACAGGTAGATTAGAATATGCCATTTCTATGATTGGTTCAAAGCGAATTAATCGATGTGTATTATCCCCAATCCACGTTTGCATACACCCAAAACAATTTTTTTAAGGAGAAAAAAATTTAGTTTTTTTTATGAGAAGAAAAAGGAAAATCCTAACTAAAACAAATCAAAAGCAATCACTTTTTAATCACTCTAACTCTAGAATTTAAGCCTAACTCAAGTAGACTAGCTCCTAACCAAAAACTCTTAAAGTGAAAAGATTAAACTTTTACCCGGTTAGTCAGCCAGGTAAGGATAGTACTAGAGGGTGATCAGAGATCAATTAAATACCTCGTTCCTTGTGGAGTGCTTTACGCAACACCTAAACGTTGTCTTAGACACCAACTAATCCAAGAAAACTTAAACCGGTTCACTTAAGGATTCTTTGTTCATTATTGAGCTCGAATCCTTAGGGCCAATGTCTAATGAGTTTTATTAGGCTAGGGTGGTGTAGTGAGGAATTAGTGATTTTTGGGCTAAGGAAAGGGTGATGAAATCCCTCACCTTATCTTGATTATGGGGTTTTGCCCTTAAAAATATTTTTAAGCGTGTGCCAAATAAAGATGCTCAAATCACTTTGGTGAATTTCTATTAACTATATGTAATGCAACCTTATGAATTAAAAGCAACTAAAAAGGATGGTAAAAATAAAAATCTTTTTTTTTTAATTAGGGTTAACAATCAAACAAAAGAGAAGGGGAAAAATTGTCTAAATTTATTATCTTGTTAGTAAATGTCAAAGTAGAGGGTGGATTTTATTATGGTCGACAAAAATAAATTTTTTTTTATAAGTCCTAATTGTCTCTAATTATGAAGAAGTAGCTAAATGGTGGAATTAAAAATTCTAGAAAGAAGAGTTACCCAAAAGCAAATCTTCAAATTCTAGATCTCCAATCCGCGATCTTCAAGCTCCAAACGATTCCTTCACAAAAAACACACAAGTTAAAGAACCAAATTAAATAAAATCCTACTTAAGCACCCTCCCCGGCAACGGCACCAAAAACTTGATGCATCATAAACATGTACCACAAATTGCAAGTGCACAATTAATCAAGTTATAGTATAAAAAGTTATCGATCCCACGAGGAATGTATTTTGTAGGAGAAAAATAAAATTGGTTCTTATGTTGTGTGCATGAAAAATAGGAGTGATGAGTGAATGTGATTGTGGAGAGATAGATAGAATGAAAATAGTGTGTAAATAGACGCAAAATATAAGTGAGAGTGGATGTGACAATGAATGAATGATTTTCACAAGGAGAGATGAATAAAATCAAGACTTAGAAAGGAAAATCAAGAATAAAAATAAAATTCAAGAAAGTAAAGATGACGGATTCAATTAAAGATATGTGTAATCTAGAATTGAATCCACTTCTTAGAAAATGGTGATTCCCTAGAGGGTTCTAGCCTAAAGGCGAATCAAAGAAAATAAAAATGAACAAAAAGAAAAACTAAACCCAAGAGGGTTCTAGCCTCAAGGTGAATAGTGCAAGAAATTAAAATCTAACTACAAAATAAATTGTAAAATCTAAACTACAAAATAAATTGCAAGAATTAAATACAAGAAAATAAATCTACTCTATAAGCATGAAATAAATCTAATCTATAAATATAAAATAAATCTAAGGCAAGAGGGTTCTAGCCTCTTGGCTATTTAAATAAGAAAATAAAATCTAACTACAAGCATGTAAATAAATCTAAGCTACTAAGCAATAAGAAAAGAAATAAAAGAGAAAATAAGAAAAACAAACCTCCAAATTAATCTTCATTTCCATCTTCATCATCCAACAAAGAGAAGAAAAATTTAAAGTGGTGAAAAAAATTCTTTTATTAATTATAACAAAAAGTTACAAATTTGGAAGGTCTTCTCAATTAAGAGTAATACTCCTCTCCAAAAGGAGATACAGAATTTTTCACACCCTCAACTCCTCACTCTCTACCCCTATTTATAGTAAACATCAATGAATAAGAGCCCTTGGATTGAAATCTTATTCAAAACAAGCAAATTTCAGCCTTTGATGTGTAACTACCAGCCCGTAGGTATCGATACCAGCATCGATGCATCGATACGGGTATCAATGCTGGCGTCGATGATAGCACCGATACCCATATGCTTCCTTTTGCAATCCGCTGATTTCCTATTTCTTTTGGCTTTGGCTTTGGGCTTTTGGACTTGGGTTTGGGCTCTTTCATGTATTTGCATATATTCTTCATTAATTCATGGGCTTTGTTGAGAGAAGAGATATTGATATATTCTTCATTAATTCATGGGCTTTGTTGAGAGAAGAGATATTGGGCTTTTTATTTTTGATTAACCTATAATTAAAGATATAATTCATGGGCTTTGTTGAGAGAAGAGATATTGGGCTTTTTATTTTTGATTAACCTATAATTAAAGATATAAACAATTACTAGTGGTTATAAAATAGATAATGATGGTATAAAATTATAATAAAATGTGATTATCAGATGGGTATTCCCAAGATCGTCTTTTTAACTCGATATGGGTCTTTTGAATTCCTTGTCATACCATTTGGGCTAACCAATGCACCCGTAATATTCATGGATTTGATGAATCAGGTTTTTTGTCCATACATGGACCAGTTCATGATCATTTTCATCGACGACATCCTCATCTACTCGAAGTCAGAGGCCGAGCATGAACTGAAATTTCCCTAGGGGGTGAATAGGGTATATGCTAATCTAATCCGATATTAATACCAAATTATAACCAATTAACAATTATCCTAGCAATTATGATATACAACTAATTATATGCAATGATGTTTAATTAAAAAAGGGCGATATAAATATGAGATAATGACGATATAGAAAGAAATAAGCAATGAGCACAAATAATACACCAAGGCAAACTCAAACACATAATATGATCACAGAGTTCGGTCACCCTCGACCTACGTCTCCGATCCTCACTCATGAGAAGAATCTCCACTATCACAATCGGTTTTCAACATTCACCGAAAATGTTTACAAGTTACACAATCGGTTTTCTAGCTAACCGAAAACTCTTACAACTCTCACACTTGTAACTACACAATACACCCTCTAAGTGTTGGCGTAGACCATGTCATCTTCCTCAAGTGTTCGGATTTACCATCTCTCCCTAGGCTTTACTACCAACGTCACTCCTCTTGGAATCGACCCCGTATCTCACCACACACTTCTCTCGGTGTCATTGTGTATTACAATGTGATCTAACAAATTAACCACAAATAAAAGTGTTTGTTCTCTAATACAAGGCGAGAACTCAATAAAGCTCACTCAATCACCACCAACCTAAATTATACAATGTATAAAAATATTCAAGTTCAATGGTTGTGTGTGAAACAATAAATTAAATGAAACTAAACTTAAATCAATATATATGCTAGAAGATAAGTTTAGAAAAACTTCTCTAAGAATCAAGAGCGATGGAGATGTGAAATTGAGGCTCAAATAGTAGATGAAAAGATCTCCTCCTCTTGTGAAACTCTCTTCACATAAACACTTATAAACAAACTTAAAACACCCTTAAACACTCGTAAAACTTGTTTAAAATTTTCCTTAAGTAGTTCAGAAGTTTGAGAGTAAAGGGTAAATAAAGGTTCACAAAACAAACCCCAAAAACCAAGAAAACCAAGCAAAAAAGACAAAAATCCTGAAAATTCAGCATTCTGGAAAACTAGTCGTTACAGTGTTATAAGTCGACTTGTACTGTTCATGAGTCAACTTATAAAATAGTCGTTACAGGCTGAAAAACATCTACTAAGTTGACTTATACCATTCATAGTCAACTTTTACCGTTCACAGTCGACTTAAAACATGCACGGTTGATTCTAAAATTTTACATATTTTATTTTGTAAAATTAATTAAAAAGAGTAAATCAGTACCAAAAATCGTGAAATTCTGAGGAAGTTTATAAACATATAGATAAACATGTTAGAGAAAGAATTTATGAAATATCACTTCCCATTTGTGAGTTATTACTATTTTAAGACAAATATTCCATATTCTAAAAACTGTTAAAACACTCGATTTTGTAAAATCAAATTGACATAGTAAATCAACTCCAAAAATTATAAAATTTTAGAAAATTGTTATAAACATGTAATAGAATATATTAGAAAAAGTATTTTATAAAATTTAACGTATATTTGTGAAAACTCATCTGTTTTGTAAAAACATGCACGAACATGAACTTATTAAAACTTGATTTTAATAAAATCATTTCAAGCACATATAAACATGAAACAAATATGTGTGTATATAATTATATTCATTTTTTTCATATTTATGTGGCTAAACATATTATTTTTAAAAACAAAAATGATAAATATGAAATGTGTATATATGTATATAATTTTTAGCAATATAGCAAAGCGAGAATCTTTGACTCTAGGTGGTTAAACCTAAAATCAAAGAGCACCAAGCGCTGATACGAAATGAAATTTTCCTAGAGGGGGGTAAATAGGGTATATACTAATCTAATCTGATAATAATGAAAAATTAAAACTTATTAACAATTATCTTAAGAATTATGATATACAACTAATTATATGCAAATATATGTAATTAAACATGAGATAATAGCGATATAGAAAGTGTTAGACCCTAGAGGGGGGGTGATTAGGGTCTTATGCTAATCTAATCCGATTAAATGCCAATTAAAAACTAATTAACAAGTTATCCTAGCAAGTATGAAATATCACAAGATATATGAGCTAGGATAAGCAATGTAAACAATGAGATATATCCTATATGATGAAATATATATATATGCAAGGATATATAAACTAACACAAGGGGTAAACAATGTGAACTAGATAGTGGATCATATAAATGATGAGCTAATGACAATGGCGATAAGAAATATAAACACAAGTATAAATAAACGCCAAAGCACACTCAAACACAAGATATGATCACGGAGTTCGGACCTTCCGTCCTACGTCTCCGCTCCCCACTCCCGGGGAGAAATCCACTAACACAATCCGGTTTGGAAGCCGGAACTTCTTCTACACACTCGGTTTTCTAGCTAACCGAAAACTCTACAACTCACACTCTTGCAATCACACTCTACACCCACTAAGTGTTGGACCTAGCCGTGTCTCCCTCAAGTGCTCGGTTACAACCTCTCCCTAGGCACGTCAACCGACGCCACTCCTCTTGGGACGATCCCCGACTCTCACCACACACTCCTCACTCGGTGTACAAGTGTATTACAAAGTGATTCTCACAATAAGCACAAATATGACAAATGATTGTTCTCAAAACAAGGTGAGAACTCAATTAAGCACAACTCTTAGTCACAAACCCACAACCCCAAATTATACTATGAATGTAAATACAATAAGCTCAA
Source organism: Asparagus officinalis (assembly GCF_001876935.1). Taxonomy (NCBI): domain Eukaryota; kingdom Viridiplantae; phylum Streptophyta; class Magnoliopsida; order Asparagales; family Asparagaceae; genus Asparagus; species Asparagus officinalis. Next base: position 105,506,959 of record NC_033797.1, read on the forward strand.
AAGGTTGTGTGTGAACAAAGAGATATAAATCAAAACTAAACTCAATGTAGTTCTAGCTTAATAACAATGATAATCAAATATATAAAAAAGCTAGAAATAGAGTTTAGAAAACTTCTCAATATATCAAGAGTTGGAGGGAGAATAGTTGAATGCCCAAACACCAATAGATGATCTCCTCAAGCTCTTGTAGAATTGAATCACAAAAACAAACTCTCAATTTGCTTAAAAGCTTTTTAAACACACTTAAACCAAACTAAAACCCTTGTTAAAAACTTTATTAAACTTGATTAAAAACTCTCTTAGTTAGGTGGAGAGCTGAAGGCAATGGGGTATTTATACCCTCTCAAAACTCAGCCAAAAAACCCCAAGCCAAAGGACAACAAAGCCCCCAGAAAGCTCCTCAGAAAAGTAGCCGTTGTGCCCAACGGATCTATTGTCGGTCGACCGAAAATTCCGTCGGTCGACCGATGGAAAAATTCGGTCGACCGATGGAAAGTTCGGTCGACCGTTATCCAGGTCGAAAACAGGAAATCAAGCAAACACTTATCCGGTCGACCGGTGCGGTCGACCGAAGGAAGCTCTCGGTCGACCGGACCGGTCGACCGACGACTCTCTGGAAAACTTCTGAGAAATGGTCAATTGACCGGTCGACCGTACCGGTCGACCGAAAACTGACATCCCAGATTCTGAAAACTGTTTATCTGATTTTTAAAACACTGTTTAAAAATATCAAATAAATTCAGAAAAATGTAAAACTTTGGGGAATGATTGTAGACATGATAATACACATGCTACAAAAACTGGTTTTCTAAAAAGACTTCCCAAATGAGAAATATCATCATTTTACAAAATAGTCCAAAACATGAAAACCTGAAAATTGATATTTTGATATTTTGACTTAAACAACATTTTGAAACCTTATGAAATGATTGTATAGACTTGATAAAAGATATAACATGTTGTTATGAAGTCTATAACCTAGAAATACAATATTTTCATAAAATTGCATATTCTATGCAATATATTCAAAACACTAAATATGATTTCATTAAATATAAGCTTGTTAAAGGTGAAATCATATATAGGCATATAAACATGAAACAAAATAGTATTTTCCAATTCTATTCATTTGTTTCATAGTAAAACTTGAAAACTATCAAACCAAAACATATATGTATATATATAACTATATATATACAAAAACCAAAACGTGTATGTGTGTATATGATTGAGCTTAAAGTACTAACACACATAATATAAATTCCTAAACTAAATTACCCAAGCAATGATCTTGATCTTCAATAAGCTTGACTTGGTAATCTCGCGGATGAAGCTTGAACTTGGATCTTGAACTTTGAATAGCAAGGCTTCACCGACATTCCGCCAACCTCCTTTGGATATGATCGTTGAAGCTCTATTCCATCCATCCTCCAACAACGTTGTTTGTCTACAAAACATAGGAATGCACAAACACTAGACAAACAACATTAGTAATAAATTGTTTGTTAAACATCATCAAAACAAGAAGGCCAACAATCTCCCCCTTTTTGATGATGACAAACAATTTACAAAAAGGAATATATGCATGAAGGAAATGAACATATACAAGATAATAACTCACATGCATATAAACAAACAAGATAGATATACTCACAATATTTCTCCCCCTTTGACAACATCAAAAAGGGGACAAAAGAATTAAGAGAGCGAAAGCTCCCCCTACAAATAAGCATGGGTGAGTATGAAGCAAGTATAGGGATTGCTCCCCCTATCAAAATGCCATATGGAATATATGAAATGAATATCATGGCAAACATATGTGAGCATGCATAAATAATATGCCAAAAATCACTCACATTCAAGAGATAATGAGAACATATATAAATATATCAAGATGAACATATTGTCTCATATCATAAAAGCCAATGTATAAAATAGATTTATGAAATCAAAAGAAGAGAAACATGAGAATCATGTAAAAAGTTTTCAAATAAAAACAAATCAACCAATTGAAATCATAAATCAAAGTTTAAATCATAAAACCAAATCATCATTGATTTTCAAAAATCAAGAGAGGCAACTATATATAGCTCTTGAGCTAGTATCAACCCATATGAACATTTTAGCACCCGGCAAACAATGATTGGGAATAAACACCCAATAACTCCGGAGGGTTATATAAACATAGTCCTCTCATCAAAAATAATAATCATGAAAACAAAAGATTTGATACAAGAAAAATTGTTTTCATAACCAAAAGATTTTAAAGCATAATTTTCAAAACCAAGATAAAGAAGGATAAAAACATTTAAAATTCTTAGTTTGAAAATCAAATTTGTTTTGGTACCCAAGAACTCTTGGTACCAAAAGATTTAGGGACATGACCCCTATCATTTAAGCTCAAAGCCCTTGGGTTATGAACCCTCTTAGGCATATGTGGTGTACGAGAAACATTCTTAAACAATGGTCTATTTGGAACATATTGCAATTTAGAAGCTTTTTGTATATCAAAACAAAATTTAGCAAGATGTCCAAACCTACCACAAACATGACATTTAAAAACATGTGGTCTATGAAAAACATTTGGCAATCTAGAATTCTTTTTCATGTCAAAGCAAAACTTTGCCAAATGGCCAAACCGACCACATAGATCACATTTATACACATTAGCATGCTTATGATGAGAAATAGATGCATGTGCATGTGTGTGTACATGTGATGAAGAAACTTGATGAGATGCACAAGAAGGATTAATATTCTTATGTTTTTGTGCATCATAGCAAAATTTAGCTAAATGGCCTTTACGACCACAAATGGAGCACTTGTAAACTTTGCTATACAAGTGTGCATAGTGTGTGGGTGATTTTGTAGCACTAGATTTAGCACACTTGTCCATAAGTTTCTTATGATTATCAATGCATATTTTCAAAGTTGAATCTAAAGATGAAATGCAATTTTTCATAAGATTCAAATCTTCATTTTTAGGCACATATGCATTTTTAGAAGTAGAACATAAATAATTATTTATAAAAGAAGCAGTATTATTTTGTATGTTCTTTACTTCTAACATGGCATTATCTCTTTCATGAGTTAAACTAGCAACGTTTGAAGTTAAAGAAACATGATCCAATTTTAATTTTTCATTGTTTTCTTTAAGGATCACATTTTCATTAGAAATAGTTTCAAACTTAGATGCTAACAACTCATGATCGGATTTCAAAATTTCATGCTTGCTTTGTAAATTAATGAAATCATTTTGCAATTTGTTAAAGGCATGTAATAATTTTTCACTAGCACAAGCAAGTTCATCATTAGGTAAATCATTTATGGTTTCGAACTCGCAAACCTCACTAGGGCTATCGCCTAGTGCACGTGTGCATGACGCTCCACATGAACTTGAAGCCGGATCCGCCAAAGCTTGTTGGATCGCCTCCAAGTCTCCTTGATGTGCTTCTATAAATATCCATAAGGTGTAAGCACTATCAAAATGAACAAACTTGTTAGACATAGATGAGTTAAAAGCATTTAACAAATATTCTAACAAAATGTTGTTCATAGTAAACATGCGATGATCATTTTTATTCCACTTGGATTTCTCCAAAATGGGCACAATATAAGCATCATCTATAATTTCCCATAAATCAAAATGTTTAGATCTAACAAATAGTTTAAATCTAACACACCATTGGGCATAGGGGAAATTGTCTAATCTAGGAGCAACACTAGAATCATAGCCTAAACAAGATGCATCATTCATATTCATAATTTGTAAAAATATGCAAGCAAGATGCAAATGCAATCAAAACAAGATTAGCACAAAAAGATAACTTGGATCTTTAACTCAAGGCGATTAGACCTTAAATCAAAGAGCACCAAGCTCTGATACCAATTGTTAGACCCTAGAGGGGGGGTGATTAGGGTCTTATGCTAATCTAATCCGATTAAATGCCAATTAAAAATAATTAACAACTATATTCTTGCAAGATAGGTATACAATCTATTATGGGCAAGAATATGCAATATACACAAAGTGATATATCCTATATGATGAAATATATATGCAAGGATATATAAACTAACACAAGGGGTAAACAATATGAACTAGATAGTGGATCATATAAATAATGAGACAATGGCGAAATGAGCAATGAGCATAAATAAGAATAAACGCCAAAGCACATTCAAACACA
>NC_033797.1:105513975-105518779 GCF_001876935.1 Asparagus officinalis
AAAAATAAGAATACTAAAATTCTTGGTTTAAAATTTAAATTTGTTTTGGTACCCAAGAACTCTTGGTACCAAAAGATTTAGGGACATGACCCCTATCATTAAAGCTCAAAGCCTTAGGGTTATGAACCCTCTTAGGCACATATGGTGCACTAACATGGTCAAAACAATATTCATTCAAATGACCCTTCCGATTGCAATTTGTGCAATGAAAGAGATCCATTTGTTTTTGTGGACCATTAGCTCGTGCACGGGAATCATTTGCAAATAAAGATTTTCTTTTAAAATTATTTTGCAAATGAGAAACATTCTTAAACAATGGTCTATTTGGAACATATTGCAATTTAGAAGCTTTTTGTATATCAAAACAAAATTTAGCAAGATGTCCAAACCTACCACAAACATCACATTTAAAAACATGTGGTCTATTGGAAGCATTTGTCAAATGAGATTTTCTTTTCAAATCAAAGCAATATTTGGCCAAATGACCAAAACGACCACAATGATCACACTTGAACACACTAGCATGCTTATGATGAACTTTGTGAGAATGAGCATGTGAATGTGTAAGTGTACAAGATGAAGAAGCTACATGAGATGCACAAGGAGCATTAGAATTCTTATGTTTGTGTGCATCATAGCAAAATTTAGCTAGATGACATTTACGGTCGCAAATAGAGCACTTGTAAATTTTGCTATATATGTGTGCATGATGAGTAGATGATGATTTAGACTTGGCACACATATCCATAAGCTTCTTATGATTATTAATGCATGTTTTTAAAGTTGAATCTAAAGATGAAATACTATTTTTCATAAGATTCAAATCTTCATTTTTAGGCACATATGCATTTTTAGAAGTAGAACATAAATAGTTATTTATAAAAGAAGCTGTATCATTCTTTATGTTCTCTACTTCTAACATGGCATCAATCTTAGTATGAGATAGGCTAGCAATAGATGAGATTAAATTTTCATTTTCCAAATTTAATAAGTCATTGCTTTTTTTAAGCATAGTATTTTCATTTTCAATGACATCAAATTTGGACACTAGCTTCTCATGATCGGATTTTAAATTATCATGCTTGCATTGTAAATCAACAAAATCTTTATGCAATTTGTTAAAGGCATGCAACAATTTTTCACTAGCACAAGCAAGTTCATCATTAGGTAAATCATTAATGGTCAATAAATTTTCAAAGTTTGTAAGCACTATCAAAATGAACAAACTTGTTAGAATGAGAAAAATCAAGTGCATTAAGCATATATTCTAACACAACCTTGTTCATGGTAAATAATCTTTTATCATTTTTATTCCACTTGGATTTCTCCAAAGTGGGTGCAATATAAGCATCATCAATAATTCCCCATAAATCAATATTGGAATCAAGTGCATTATGCATATATTCTAACACAATCTTGTTCATGGTAAACAATCTTTTGTCATTTTTGCTCCACTTGGATTTCTCCATAGTGGGTACAATATAAGCATCATCAATAATTCCCCATAAATCAATATTTTTAGATTGCACAAAAAGTTTAAATCTAGTAGCCCATTGTGCGTAGGAAAAATTAATGAATTTAGGAGCAACATTGGATTTATAGCCTAAACAAAATACATTCATATTCAAGATATATATATGAACATATGCAAGCAAGACAAATGCAATCATAACTAGATTAGCACAAATAAGATAACTTGGATCTTTAACTCAAGGCGGTTAGACCTTTAAATTAAAGAGCACCAAGCTCTGATACCAATTTTAGACCCTAGAGGGGGGTGATTAGGGTCTTATGCTAATCTAATCCGATTTTATGCCAATTAAAACTTAATTAATAAGTTATCCTAGCAAGTATGAAATACAACAATGTATATGAGCTAGGATAAGCAATATGAACAACAAGATATATCCTAACAAAGAGATATAGGCAATGTATGTGCAAGGATATATAAACTCAAGGGTAAACAATCTAAACTAGATAGTGGGCAATATAATCAACAAGCAATATACAAAGGCGATATAAGATATAAACATAAAAGAAGTGCGCCAATGCAATCACAAACAAGCAATATGATTACGGAGTTCGGTCCCCACGACCTACGTCTCCGCTCCTCACCTCGAGGAGATCTCCACTATCACAACCGGGTTTTCTACGTTCACCCGAACAACGTTTACACCTCACAATACAATCACTATGTAATCACACCTCACACACTAAGTGTTGGTCCTAGCCCGTGTCCTCCTCCTCAAGTGCTCGGTTACAACCTCTCCCTAGGCACGTCAACCGACGCCACTCCTCTTGGATTCGACCCCGTCTCTCACCACACACTTCTCTCGGTGTACAAGTGTATTACAAGTGAATCCTCACAATTAGGCACAATATGACAAATGATTGTTCTCTCTAACAAGGTGAGAACTCAATTAAGCACAACTCTTAGTCACAAACCCACAACCCCAAATTATACTATGAATGTAAATACAATAAGCTCAATAGGTTGTGTGTGAACAAAGAGATAAAACAATATAAACTCAATATGAAATCTAGCTTATGAAATTAAGAACAAACTTATAAAATGCTAGAATTGAGTTTAAGGAAACTTCTCTATAGATGACAAGAGAGAGGGAGAAGAATGAATGCTCAAACACCAAGGATAATCTCCACTTGCTCTTGTGAAATTGAATTCACAAACTCAAACCCTCAATTGCTTAAAAGCTTCTTAAACCAAACTTAAACAAACACTAAACAAGTTTAAACCCTTGTTAAACTATTTTAAAACATTCTCTTGGATGGCTTGAGAGTTGAAGGCAATGGGGTATTTATATCCTCTCACAACTCAACCAAAAACCCCAAGCAAAAAGATAAAAACAACCCAAAGCAACAGTAATAAAACTAGCCGTTGGAAGCTGAAAAAGACACTGTCAGTCGACCGGAAAATTCATCGGTCGACCAATGGAGCTCTCGTTGGTCGACCGGAAAATTCATCGGTCGACCGGAAAATTTTATCGGTCGACCGGACCGGTCGACCGACAGACTCTCTGTCGCCCAGTGAGCACGAGAACTTAGGTTCGGTCGACCGGTGCGGTCGACCGAAATCTGATACACTCAAAAACTGGTTTTTAAAGCTATTTTTGAGACTTTTAAAAATGTGTTAAAAATAACAAATGAAGTCCAAAAATTATGAAACTTTGGGAAAAGTATATAAACATGTAAGTGAACATGTTACAAAAAGAATTTTCCAAATTGCATTTCTCATTTGTGAAAAATCATCATTTTGCAAAATAGTTCAAAACACGAAAATGTAAACATGTGAAATTTGATATTTTGGCTAAACCATGTTTTGAAACTTTGCATAATGATTATATAGACTTAATAAGATATGGATATGATTATTGTTAAGTCCAAAAACTAAGAAAACCATATTTTCACAAAATTGCATATTCTATGCAATATATACAAAACTCTAAATATGATTTCATTAAATATAAGCTTATTAAAGACGAAATCATATATAGGCACATAAACGTGAAACAAAATAGTATTTTCCAATTTTATTTATTTGTTTCATATATAAACTCGAAACCTATTAAACCAAAAACATATATGTATATATATAACTGTATATATACAAAACCAAAACCAAAGCGTGTATGTGTGTATATGATTGAGCTTAAAGTACTAACACACATAATATAAAACCTAAAACTAATTTACCCAAGCTTGATCTTGATCTTCATTGTAGCTCCACTTGGTACACATGCGGATGAAGCTTGAACTTGATCTTTAACTTGAATTGTATAGGCTTCAACCCGACATTCCGCCAACCTCCTTTGGATATGATCGTTGAAGCTCTATTCCATCCATCCTCCAACTATGTTGTTTGTCTACAATGAATAGATAATACAAGCACTAGACAAACAACATTAGTTATAAATTGTTTGTTAAACATCATCAAAACAAGAAGGCCAACAGTTTATACTGATATCAATGTCATAAAGTTCTCACCCTACAACTTCAAAATATTATTCTCAAATGGTATCTTGTAGACTAAGATGAAAAAGGGAAAAATAAAAGAAAAATAAAAAAGAGGCCCGTTTTACAAGAAAAAAGTTAGTCTCTTCTTAGGAGTCTCACTTACACCTAACTAACTGGGAATTTAATTAATTCCAAAATTTCAAATCTCAAAAAATGGCAAATCAATAGTTACCCCCAAAACCCCATCCACCATCAAAATTACTGTTACTATCACCCAAAGAAGGAGAAGGCATTCTAAAGAACTCGAAAATTTACTCTGTATTATAAAAAGTACATACTTTCCTTTTTTTTAATAAAAAATACTTAAGTTTCACCATTCTCTTCTCCAAAATCCTCAATGAGAGATGTAAAATTTAGGGGCTTATTATACTATCTTCACCCCAACGGAGTCTCTGCTCACTCACTATGTTTGGGAGTTCGCTAGGGGAAGGAAACAAAATGTAAAATAGGAAAAGAAAAGACAGGGAAGGGGAGAGCAAATATATTATATTCCATGGGAGTTTAGTAAAGGGAATGGAGGAAAACTTAGTTCATCGTGTTTAGAAATTCTAATTAAGGGAAGGGAAGGGGAAAATGGTTTCATAATCAAATATGAGCCGTTGATCCATAGTGATAGAGAGCCAGATATTAAATCTTTCAAGTTTACTTCCCCTACCCTCCTGTACACCTCAATTTGGAGGGGAACAAAGTCACAGTTTTTTAGTGAAAATTTGACTTGCCCTACCCTCTAATACCTTTCTTAAAAAAACTCCTAAATAGAGTAAAATGTTAT
>NC_033797.1:105518799-105552819 GCF_001876935.1 Asparagus officinalis
GGTAATGAGTAGTAGGGGAAGTTAGGTAACTCTTTTTCCTTATTTGGGAATTAACTTATGCTAGATAACGGGGAAGAAGGTAAGGTAAAGGAGAGGAAAAAACCAAGTTTTTGTTCCCCTCCAATTTGTGGTGTATCTAGGTGAAGTGAAGTTAATGGAACTTCTAATAAAAAAATAGGAAACAATGTATCCAGACCCCAAAAGTAGAAAGTTCATGTGACACGCCCCTTGTATTCTGACCCATGTGTATAAGCTCCAAATACACACTGTATTTGTGTTAAGAACCCAAAATATCGGACCCTGAGAAAAGCCCAACAAAAGTTACAAATTTACCCTTTGATTTGATTGAGCTTGGTAATTGCGCCCATCCCTTTAACCTCATCCCATCCCATCTCTCTCTCTCTCTCTCTCTCTCTCTCTCTCTCTCTCCTCTATCTCTCAACTTCTCCTTCTCTCTCACTTCCGTTATGACCACTGGAAATGATCAGACCCTGGGGAGGTCGTGGAAGGCGAAGGCGAGGACGGTGGTCATGGAGTCGGAGGTCGGGGAGTCATCTTAGAAACAGCTCGTGAACGCGGGTTCAACAACAAACAGAACATGATCCGGTGGGACCCGCGAGCTGACGGAGCCCGGAGCTTTGGTCCGATGCATCGTTGTTCTCCCCTTTCTAAGTTACGGAATATCTTTACCCAAATCAATGTCTTAATCAAGATAGTGCTATTGTTTTCTTGTAATTTATGAAAGGAATCGATATTGGGTTTTTGTAGTTTTTCTCTTTCATTTAATTGGAATGAGATCTCCTTGGATTCTTGAACAGCGGTTTGGGTTTTACTTTAATGTCTTTTTCTTGTGTGATTTGGTGATTGACAGAGTTCTGTATAAGAGATTAACAACAGAAATTTTCAAAAGCTCACATTGAATCTTCAGGCATATTGACATTTAGCTAAAAATTGAAGACAATGTGATTAAAAGTCGACTAAAGAATCTAAGAACCTGTGAATTTGAAAGGGGGGACAAGGACAATTAGAACTATGGATGTTAGTTCTAAGGGCTGTCATGTTAGTTCTAAGGGCTGGAATGTTAGTTCTAAGGGCTGAACTGTTAGTTCTAAAGGCTGGACTGTTAGTTCTGAAGACTGGACTGTTAGTTCTACCAGCTTTCATGTTAGTTCTGTCATCTCTTACGTTAGTTCTACCCGCTTTCATGATAGTTCTGTTATCTCCTATGTTAGTTCTGTTCGCTGCCATGTTAGTTCTGTCCGTTCTACCTTCTTTATGAGAACATTATAAACAACAATATTAGGATGAACACCATTTTTAAGCATCATTCTATAAAGTTTAAACCCAGCAATTAGATTGCCATGCTTGCATAAGCAATCGACCAAACTGCAGTATGCTACGACATCTGGCATAAATCCCCTCTTTAGTATTTGAAAGAAAATTATTGCTACTTCCTTCAACATTCCTTGCACAGCCATTCCCTTGAGAAGGATGATGAAAGTAACTACATCAGGTATGAGCTTTTTGTACTCCCAATTGTCTATAGATTTTATGTTGGTGAAAGTAACTACATGAATTAGAACTAGAACTAACAATCTATAGATTTTATGTTGGTGAAAGTAACTACATGAATTAGAACTAGAACTAACATGAAGTGAGTTACAATCAACATAAAATGAATGAATTAGAACTAGAACTAACATGAAGTGAGTTACAATCAACATAAAATGAGTTAGAACTAACAAAGAGTACAAGAGCCTAAAACTAACATGAATTAGAACTAGAACTAACATACAATGGGTTAGAACTAACATGAATTAGAACTAGAAACTAACATGCAGTGGGTTAGACAAAGAACGAGTTAGAACTAACATGAATTAGAACTAGAACTAACATGACGTGAGTTAGAACTAACAAAGAGCAAGTTAGAACTAATTTTAAGTGAGTTAGAACTAACTTTAAGTGAGTTAGAACTAACAAAGAGCAAGTTAAAACTAACATGAAGTGAGTTAGAACTAACAAAGAGCAAGTTAGAACTAACTTTAAGTGAGTTAGAACTAACAAAGAGCAAGTTAGAACTAACATGAAGTGAGTTAGAACTAACATAGAGCAAGTTAGAACCAACATAAAATTATTTAGAACTAACAAAGAGCCTCAAGGCCCAAGGCCCAATCAAAGACTTTTAAATATATATTGTAGGTGTAGGGGTTTGAACTCTTGACCTCCTCTCCAAATTACCAAGCTTTACCACTAGACCAAGTAGCCAAAGTATTAATGTTAGTTCCACTTAAAGTTAGCTCTTACTTGCCATTAGAACTAACATGAAATAAGTTAGAACTAACTTAAAATAAGTTAGAACTAACTTGAAATAAGTTAGAACTAACATGAGTTAGCCCATGATAGAATTTAAAAAATAGCATAAATAACTAGAGTTAGCTCATGTTTGTTCTATCGCAATTCGTTCTAATTTTTACCAGCTCATGTTAGTTCTAATTTTTACCAGCTCGTATTAGTTCTAATTTATTTAATGCGTTAGTTCTAGCGTAAATGTTGGGTCTAAACGTCATGTTAGTTCCAATTTATGCCATGTTAGTTCTAGCTTCTCCAGTATTAGTTCTAACAGATATCGTGTTAGTTCTAATTTATTTAAGTCGTTAGTTCTAGCGTAATTGTTGGTTCTAAATGCCATGTTAGTTCTATTTGATGATGTGTTAGTTCTAGCTTCTCCAGTGTCAGTTCTAACAGGTATCATGTTAGTTCTAATTTATTTAATGTGATATTCCTAGCGTAAGTATTGGGTCTAAACGTCATGTTAGTTCTAATTTATGCTATATTAGTTCTACCTTCTCCAGTGTTAGTTCTAACTGGTATCGTGTTAGCTCTAATTTATGTAATGCGTTATTTCTAGCGTACTTGTTGGTCTAAACACCATGTTAGTTCTACTTGATGATGTGTTAGTTCTAGCTTCTCTAGTGTTAGTTCTGGTATCGTGTTAGTTATAATTTATTTAATGCGTTAGTTGTAGCGTAAGTGTTGGGTCTAAACGCGATATTAGTTCTAATTTATGCCGTGTTAGTTCTACCTTCTGTAGTGTTAGTTCTAACAGATATCGTGTTAGTTGTAATTTATTTAAGTCGTTAGTTCTACATAATTGTTGGGTCTAAACGCCATGTTAGTTCTACTTAATGATGTGTTAGTTCTAGCTTCTCCAGTGTTAGTTCTAACTGGTATCGTGTTAGTTCTAATTTATTTAAGTTGTTAGTTCTAGCGTAATTGTTAGGTCTAAACGCCATGTTAGTTCTACTTGATGATGTGTTAGTTCTAGCTTCTCTAGTATCAATTCTAACAGGTATCGTGTCAGTTCTAACAGGAGCTCAACTAGAACTAATATAGCCACTAGAACTAACGCTTATATTAGAACCAACATTAGCTGGAAGTAGAACTAACTTGAAATCAGCTAGAACTAACACGAGAACCACCAGAACTAACATGAGCTCAACTAGAACTAACATAGCCACTATAACATGGTATAAACATATTAGTTCTACTTAAAGTTAGCTCTAACATGAATTAAAACTAAGTTAGAACTAACATAAAATAAGTTAGAACTAATATAAAATAAGGTTTACCACTAGACCAAATAGCCTAAAGTATTTATATTAGTTCTACTTAACATTAGCTCTAACATGAAATAGAACTAAGTTAGAACTAACATAAAATAAGTTAGAACTAACATTAAATAACTTAGAACTAACATTAAATAACTTAGAACTAACATGAGTTATTGCTCATGATAGAGTTCAAAAAAGGGCGGGAAATTTCCCTCCATTTTTTCCCCATCAGATCACATTAATGGGCGTGACTTTCCATGTATTTTATGGATCAGACGTCTGGGGAAGATAAGTGGAGAGGTAATTTCAGGGTTTTATTTTAAAAATACAATCTCTTTTTTATACAGTTGACGTGGAGGGGCCTTGAAATATTAAATAGTACTTTTTGGGGCTGAATCACATGGGCCAAAATACAAGGGGGCAGGTCACATGAACTGTCTCATTTTGGGGCCTGAACACATTTTTCCCAAAAAAATAATTATGGTGAGGCCATTTTACCCTCAAACTTCTAACAATAAAACACTTATAATATGTAAAATTAGTTATGTAAGTTTACATATATTCCATTCCATTCCATTCATTTTATTAAACTTCCCAGACGGGTGAACAGGCCCGGTTCTGAGATTTTAGGGGCCCTGTGCGAAAAGTAAACACATGGCTCTTCTCTATATACAAAATATCAATAAATTCGAGTGCCCGTCATCGGCAAATGTCATCACCTTCCTACAAGCAATCAACTTCTCTAATAACCACCTTCTTGCTCATCCTCTTTAAATGGTTTCAACTATTTCTGTTTCTTAGAACCTCACGCACATCCAATGACCAAGAAGCCACATTTCCTATGTCCCAAAAAAATAGTAGTATCCCTCTGGTTCTCTACCAAAATAAAACCTCACTCTCTGCCGAATAAGAATTCAGGAACACTTCAATACTCTTTTAAGAACTCCGAAAATCAGATCATACTCAAGTTATGATTCCATATAAAACACCAAATTTACATCCAGGAGTATCCAAAAGAAAAACCCACGTCCTAAATTACTATTTTGGATGAAATAAATCGACAAAAATTATCATAATGAACAAAAGGGATTTTAAAGAACAGCCAAAGCATGAAATTTCTCACCCTATAATTAAAAAAACAGATGAATCGTACTGGAACATAGCGAAACTTCCTCTTCGACGGGTCCTCGGGTGTGGCAGGAACTCCATCGTTTTTTGATGGAGAAATCGGAGTCCATTTGTAGAGCTGCCGTAGATCTGAATCGAGAGATCTTACCATCGTAGCGCTCGTCTTCCTCCGCGAGCTTGGCGATGTAGACGAACCCCTCTCTCGACGCCATTGGAGATCATATCTGAGCGGATCTGCGCAGATTTGAGCGGATCTGCGCAGATTTGAGCGGATCTGGCAGCGGCGGTGTCGTGGCGGAGAGAGAGGTCGATTCGATACCGTTTTGGGAGGCTTCGTTTTGGGGAGGAAGAAGGGTCTTGGAGTTGGTGGGGGCGGGGGGGTTCTAGTTTGGGGAGGAAGAAGGTTTTTGAGAAAAGGGAGAGAGAGATCTGGTTTGAGTAGCTGGTTTTGGGGGAGGAGAAGGGTCACGGAGCTGGAAGCAACCTATTTTACCAAAAAAAATTGGGCCCCCAACTTTCGGGGGCCCTGTGCGGTCGCACCCTTCGCACACCCTCGGAGCCGGCCCTGCGGGTGAAATAAGTTCTCTTTGATTTTCCTTTCGTATTTTCTAAATAAATTTTATGTACTCCATTACGTTACCTTAACTTAATTACACTAAATTCTGAGCGCATATCCAAGCCCTTAAACTTTCGCCCCCTCATCCAAACACACCGTCACGGCGTCACCTCACATGTTAACAAAAAGAACCCAATTTTCACGTCCTATTGTCTCTTCATCTACACGGAATAAACCCAAAAGTCTTGGCCCACAAAGAAACCTCCTTACCTCCAAGACCGAAAAAGACTCCGCAGAAGTCGAAAAGAGGGAAAAATCTACGGCGATGCTTCCTTCAGCGAAACCCTAATTAATGCATCAAAACAATAACCACCACCCGCTCCACCGCCTGAAAAGCTTGCCGGACCTCTGGTTCCCCGAAAGACCCTTCAAAGATTCCAACAATTACCAGCATGTCCTTCACAAGATGCATCCTCATAAGCATCAGAATCATCATCAGCAGCTCGACCAAACCCTAACCCTAGATCCCCCAAAATCTCGTTCCCATTCCCGCTCCAGCTCCCGCACCCAATCTCGCTCCGGTTCCCGCTCGCAGTCCCCCTCTCCCACCGGGCCGACGGTCACCGCCTCCTCTCGACGAGCTCAATCCTCCTCATTCTCTCCGAAATTCCCCTCCCCCTCCTCGAGACTCCGCTCTCTCGCTGCCCGTCGCTAACATGGCTCGTTTCCGGACGCCTCCGCCGCATCCCGTCTTATCCCATTCGCCGATGGCCGTCACTCCCTCGCCTCCTCTCCCGCTTCCCCAATCTCACCGACCTCAACCTTGTACCCGCCGTCTTCTCCTCCTCGGATTCTCGGCCTCTCCACTGCTCTGGCCAGGTTGTCCTCAGCCGTGGCAACGTCTCCATCCAAATGGACCAGGTTTCTTTTCCTACTGTTGGTGATTGTCCCTTCATTGACTCTGATTCCATCGACCGAGGGCTTGAGACTGTTGCCAGAGGCTGCCCTAACCTCCGGAGGCTGTCGGTGGCGGGGACTAAGTCGGGGCTTTTTCCAGTCTCTGATGCCTGTGACACTCTTCAAGAAATGGAACTCCACTGCTGCACTGATCTCGCCCTTCGCTCTGTCTCTGGGTTTAGGAATCTGCAGATCTTGAAGCTGGTGGGGTCAGTAGAAGGTCTTTACAGTGGGCCAGGCGTCAGCGACATTGGGCTTACAATCCTCGCCCACGGTTGCAAGCGGCTGGTAAAGCTTGAGCTCAGTGGGTGTGAAGGGAGCTATGATGGGATAAGCGCTATTGGCCGATGTTGCTTGATGCTGGAGGAGCTGACCTTGTCTGACAACAGAATGGATGCTGGGTGGATGGCTGGGCTCTCTTTTTGTCGGAATTTGAAGACATTGAAGCTTCAGAGTTGTAGGAAGGTTGATGAGGATCCTGGGCCTTTAGAACACTTGGGTTCATGCCGGACGATCGAGAGGGTTCAGATTCAGCGGTGCCAGTTGAGGGATAGAAAGAGCTTGAAGGCCTTGTTCACGATGTGCGAGTCAGCGAGAGAGATTATGTTTCACAATTGTTGGGGGCTAGATGATGAGATGTTTGGTGTTGCTAGGATTTGCAGGTAACAAGCTATTAAACATGTTCTAGTAGCTTTCTTCTGAGCTTAGTACTTGTCGAATTGATAATTAAATGGGTGAAAGTGACAACCAAAAGTTGAATTAGTTGAGCATGTCATCAAATCACCTATTCAATTATTTTTCGAGTTGAATATAAGTTTTATTCCCGAATATTCTTCTGAGTATTTAGTAAATATAGTCATACCTAGATTTCTAGACACATGCATATTGATTTAGTGGATTCACTGGATTGATTTATTAGTTACAACGATTAATTTTCATGAAGTAAGAATCACAGGGAGACACTCATCTTTTGATGGCTTAAATTATTTGGGACTATGATGATAAAAAATTCTTTCTTTTGTTAAATTTGAAAGTTATAACATTTTAAAGAATCTTGATATTACTCAAATGTTTTGGTGAAAGTGTAGTGGCCAGAGATGAAGCACATGACTGCAAGTAGTGTGGAAATCTATGTAAGCTGCCTATATGCTACAGTTCTAGTTAAAAACATTTAATAAACCCACATGACAAGGGATAGCTCTAACGACATATAAGTATAATACTTAAACAATTGCTCACTCTTCACAAGTGAACTAATGTGTAATCGACTTGAATAATCACGATTCACACACTAGTGTGACAACTATAAAGCAATAAACCCCACTCAGATGATATCGATATTAATAATAATAAGGAAATAATGGGTATGAGGTGACAACTCATTTTGCTATATGAGCTACCACTAGATAGATGGTGCGCTCTATCTTTCTATTCACATCAAATAGTGTGAGCCTCACCACTTCTATATCTTGCTGGTTCATTTTGCTAAACGAGCTGTCGCCTCATAATCATCAAAACCTAATAACAGTTATTTGTGGTAATAGTTTTATTCTTACATGTAAATATGATTGATCTCCTTGCATTGTGATTGGCTGACCTTCCATTATTCTACTCCTCTCTTCTCCTCGCGCTCTCTGTCATCAGCATCTCTTTGGCCTAACAGTACTTCTCGAGAAGTCTAGAATCTAGGATATCCTTAAGAGACAATCTTTTGTAGAGTGCAATTCTACCATATAGGGTAATATAGAATTATAGATTACGAGGTGAATGTGGAGTGTAGGATATACGACTAAGAAATATATGATGTGTGTTTTAAATTAAAAGATGTAGTATAAATTAGATTAATGTCTAAAAAAATATATACATGTATTCAATGCGTATCCATGGAGTGTCGGTGTTTGGTATGAGTATGAGAAGTGTTGAGCACATGCATTTATTCATGATAGAAGTTCCAATGCAACATATATCACATTTAAGGAAAACAAAATATTAGGAGCTCATGTCTTAGTTGCAACTCCAATTCTTTTGCTATCCAATTCATTGTTTTGGCTCGAGCAGTTCAACCTCAGCTTTTTGGTGTACCAGAGAAATCAATATTTGGTGCTGGTTCGAGTCCTTTTGTAGGTTTGTGAGGTGTTATTTGTGAAATGCCTTGAGAGGTATTGTTTGGTAGTCTATTACAACGGTTAGACACTATTGTTACTAATTTTTTTTGGCAAAGGTTGAATAAAAAGATAAATATATTTCATGCTACTTGTAGTTGCAAGTTGGTATGCAATCTCATATTTAATATTACTTAGATACCAAGTGTATTATAAATAATGAAATACCCCACAATTTAGATCCTAATGTTGAAATTTACTTTTGATGAGTAAGAGTATTACAATGTCAATGAGAAAATTACCAGCATCAACATTTTCTGGCTTCTTAACAATCTTAGGCGACGTGCAACGAAACATCTGCAACGTATCTCCTTAAACTATGTTGAAGAGTCCATTGACCTTTAGGTTTGTCAGCTTAGCTGCACTCAACTCATGCTTTGGTTCCCTGTTGTCTTCTTCTCCTAAAGGAGGTAGGTCGTCCTCTTGTACTGCATTTCATAATCATGACGCTATCATGGTTTTCCTATTTTTTGAGCATCTTAGCCAGATTCACGCTGATGTTTATGGTATAGAGATGGACGCCTAAGTGCCATACACTAGGAATCTTCATCGCTTTTGTGATCACAAGGATATTGTAGAATTGTCTGGCAGCAAAGCTGATTTTGGCTAAATTACCTATTAGGTATTTTTGTAACACATCATTACCAATTTGGTATTTTTGTTGCTCCGATGACTTTTTGATATTAAAGTCTATGAAATGTGCAATTAATATGAAATTTCGCTGTAGGTAACAATCTCAAGCAAAAGATGTCATGAGCTTGCATATGACTTTTTTTTAAGAATTTGTAATTGTCGAGGTGGCACAGTCATGGTGACATGGCAAAAGTCATTGAGGTATCTTAAATTAGATATCATATTCATATTTTAGGGCAAAATTATGGCTCAAATCAATGTTTTTAAAGTCTTCGCTTAGCTCGCCTATCCATATGCTTAGGACTAAGCCATATCTTGGCCGCCTACCTAGTGCCTAGTACCTAAACGGTACCTAAGCTGCCCACCTAGGTTTTGAGAATGCCTAGGGGAGCATGGTCTGTTGACATGGACTACACCCTTTATGCATTGTTCGTGATTTCCTTCATTACAACCTCTACTTCCTCTAACCTCCTTCAAACTTTAACTATGAACATCTCCTCTATCTCTCCCGACCTTCAGCAAAACCTCCTCCATCACCACTTAAGAAATCTGTCTAGGTGTTAGTCCAGCACCTAGACCTTCTATAACACAGGCATTTACTACCAGTAATTGTAAGTGAAAACTAAAAAATAGGAAAAGACCTTGTCCCTGCCTAGGCTTCTGCCCAGCCGCCCAGGCTTCCGCCCAGCCGCCCAGGCTCTAGACATTAGGTCCAGCGTCTAGCCAACCTAGCGCTTTTTATAATATTGGCACAAATTTAATATAGAGTTGTTGAAAGGAAGGAACACAATAAGAAATTAATCATGCCCACTCCACATTTGAGTAGTTAAAGCCTCAAGTTGTAGCAATATGCCATATTCAAGTTCTCTCTCACTTAGAAATAGAGCAATTTGGCAAATTCAGGGTTGCTTTAACAGTCTTTGATTTTTGACACGACACTTAAATCTTGCCATGTCATTTAAACACAGATGCATCAATGTTCTAAGCCTTTCAAATTTAATCACGTGAAGCCACATGCAATTTACCAAACAATTTCTTCGCTGACAACAATGAAAATGGCTAATTGTGCATTGATGTACTTTTAATACCAAAAGTCGTTGGAGTAACAAAAAATACAAAATTGGTAAAGAGGAGTTATGAAAAAAATACTAATTGGTAATCTAGTCAATGATAGATCTCCAATCATCTACTTAAATCATTGCCTCCAAATTCATCTTGGCATCACCTCGTTGTTGAACTGTATTAATAAGAGAATGATCATTGGTTGACGAGCAAGGCGTCATTCGCAGAATCAGCGATTGCAGCAGTGATGTGAAAATCACGGGTAAAGGTTAGAATAAGAGAAGAGAGCATAGGAAACACTAGAAAGAAGAGAAAGGACCAGGTTCTAATTAAAGCCTTTAACTTTGATGGGTACAATAGTCCGCTGAAATTTTATTATTCTATACTTTGGTCTGTCCCGTAGTCCTAGCTTTGAACTTTTGTGAATAGGCCCTAATAGTATTTAACGATTGTTGTAAAAACACAAAATTAGGGTTTTTATTTTAAAGAAGTATTTTTTTTAGATAGCCATTAAATATCGTCATAGGGTCCGTTAGGAAAACGCAAAGTTTAAGGGGGTATTGTGGGACATGCTAAAGTTGGGGTAAATTATAGATTTGGGAAATAATATAAGTGAAATAATAAATCCCCTTAAGTTGGGGAACTCCAATTAAGTTCGCTCCTTTCTCTTCTCTTTTTACTTTTTCACCAAATCTCCTCTCTTCTTCTAAGGTTGTTTTCCCGCAATGTCTCACGTTATGACCACATCCGCTACTTCTGCGAACACTGTCTTGTTTGCCTAACACTGGTCATTTTTTCATTGAATGCACAATTCAATATATAGGCAACAAACAACCTCGAATGGAAATGGTGGAATAGAGCCCCAAAAGGAGGCAATGTCAAGATGAAATTCAAGAGAATGAATTTGATGCGAAACAATGTGATGCAGGTATGAAGATTAACGACAACAATGTTTCGCCAAATCAGCGATCGATCTAGGCAGGAAGCTCAAGAATAAAGTGTAGCTTTCGATGGATTTTAAGCAAAAATTGCAATGTACTAAGTTCGAATCTTTTGTGAATTATCCAGAAAAAGCTTTCGATGGATTTTAAGCAAAAATTGCAATGTACTAAGTTCGAATCTTTTGTGAATTATCCAGAAAAATAGATGTAATGATTCGTCCTCTTAATATAGTTCAAATTGTAATATTTAGATAAGTAGAAATACTTAGCAACAGATTCGCTCGCTCACTTAATCAAGTTGAATACAGCACAAATACGATTGATAATAATATTGATAGCAACATGCAAGCAATAGCAGTTCCGAAAATATTTGGGCGAAAGAAAATTAGACCTTCGTCGGGCTGAACTGGATCAACGGGAGGATCTTCTGGAGGTGGCTCAACGACGCCAAATATGAGGGGTGGAAGCTCTCCACCGAGGGCGGCGTAATTAGGATGGAGCGGTGTATCTGGATGGAAACGCCGATGCCACGAACTGATTCCCAAGCTACTCTCTATGCTGTCAACGATCTGATGAGTCACGCGCTCAACGTACTCGGGCACGCTCTCGAATGACTGATAATCAAACCACGGGGAAAGCTGTAAATCTACGATGCCGGTCTCTGGATCTAGCACGATTCCGTCATCAGCATCAGGATCAACCATACACCAACGGTCAATAGAATCGAGCAATCACAAATGCAGACCAATACAAATGAACCCAAGAATAAACAGATCTGAACCACTGGGACACGGTCCAGGTCTGACCCAAAGTAGGCCATCAAATAACAAGGGTCTGAATAAGTTGATCGGCGATTCCATATTTCCATTCTTCCTTCGTTCTGAGAAAAATTAGAGAAAACACAGCAGAGGGAGAGGAGCAAGCGGGCGACGTCGCGGATAAGGCGGCGGCGGCCTGGCCGGGCGGAGACAGCGGATGAAGGCGGGCGCGTCTGGTGCGGCCGGCGACTGAGGTGCGGCAGTTGATGATGGTGGAGGAGAGGCGGTCCGCTGTCGGGCGTGCTGGCGGATTGCCGGAGGTAGGCGATCGAAGTGCGGTTAGTCGGTGGAGGGTGTTGTTTGGAGCGGTTGTGGAGCGTCGGGGGTGGAATGGGTTTGTAGGGGAGCAGGGGAATATGATGGGTTTTGTGATTTGAGATGGAGGAGGGAGATGAACAGTGCGATTTTCTTATTTTCTTTTGTTTTTCTTTTAATTTCTGCAGAGAAGAAAACGAGATTACTGCTAGGGTTTCACACCACAATCAAGCAAGATAATTTTCGTTTTTATTCTTCAATTCCTTCTTCTGATTACAACAATTTCTTTTAAAGAGAAAGATTACAGTTTTGGAAATCTCACAGAATCTCTCTCAAAATATCAGAAAATTAAAACTAACTACTTGCCAAATCTAAACCATAATTTGAAATTCAAAAGTCAAATTCGAAATTCAAAATGCAACAAAATAGGGATCCTAATCAATCAATCTCAGCTATTAAATCTGTCATCAATCAGAACCAGATGATAGGAATCTGGTGCACAGCTGGCGCGCGACGTCTCCTACGTTGGTAGACACGGCGAAAATCCCGTGTATGCTCCTGGATGCCCGCATCAGAATTAATCATATTAGAAACCTTGTTATCACAAACTATTCTAGTAATATCCTTGTTGTGGTCACAGTGAAGATGGACATCCCCTGACGGAGGATAGCTAATCGTCTAGCTCTATTCCCTAAAAGTCAATGGAATACTGGTGAACAAGCTCAAAACATGAAGCAAACATAATGTCAATGTGATCTATAAAACACGACACATGATGTTGACTCGTCTCTTTAATAAGGAGATGATGAGGAAAGCGGAGTTGAGGGCCATGCTGAGACACCTTGATGAAGTGATTAGACTCTTCAAAATGCTTTATAGAGATATATGAAATAAGAAAGAAAGAGTCGATTTAAAACTTGCAATGTAAGACTGTAAATCTTAGAACTATTTTCTCAACTAGAGGACATGAAACGTTCTCTGTAGAGTCGACACGGGGAAATATAGAATCTGTTCAGTTAATACAACTCCCTCAACAAACTTGATTACTGACTTACCTAGAGCATAAACCAACCAGACTTGATCATCACTTATTTCTAATAAGTGCATGATGCATTTATCACAATCTACTCACTTAAGGGAAAATAAGATTCTCGTATATAGTTAATTGCTTATGGTAAATGGAGAAAAGACATTTTCTCTCAAAATGGCAGTGTTTTAAAAACTAGCCTAGGAGTTCATTGAGGCGATTGCCTAGGTTAAATTGATGCTAAAGTCGCTTAATTTTGATCATTGTTGAAAATAATGATAAAACATAACATAACACTCTACCTCCTGTTAAGGGTTAAAAAAGGAAAATATAACTCATAAAGTAGGTTATTTTGTTTATTAATTATTTATAAATTTTATAGATACAAACTATTCATAATGACTTTTATAATTAGAATCGTCAAAATTTTTGTTGAGAGTATTATTGTACATTGTTCAGTCCCACATTGGTTAGAGGAACTCTTTTATAAATCCTAACCTATAAAATATGACCCAAGGAGAAGAGAGAATTTATTCTTTCCGATTAACCAAATAACATGATATCAGAGCCATACCCTAATCCACTATTATAAATAGCGATAAATAGCACCGTAATAGCGGCGCTAATAGCTTAGCGGCCCCTTTTCGCGACGTTATTGCGCAATAGCGGTGACATATTGCGAAATATGTTTGTTCGCAAAAACGGCCAATAGTGTGTCATAACGGTAAATAGTGAACGGTTACATTCAAAATTTGTTTTTTGACTACTATTTAAAAGCGGTTTGAGGCTTATTTTTTAAAAATTAAACTCAACCCTTGACCATTGCATTCCACCGCCTCCTGTGATATTCAGCATACTCCTGCCACCTCTCATAGCCTCTGGCACCTATCTTGATACTTCCTCTCACCTCCTTCACCATGATCTCCTCTTAGGATAGTCCAGTCAATGTTAAGCTCTTCTTCTCGAAGATGATGATTTTTTGACTCCTCCAGTCATCTTCGATATTACGTGATGGTTACATGTCTAAACAATCTCTTTAAATCATCTAATATGTACTTTTAGATTTCTTAGATTTTTTTTAATATTTTTTCTAGTATTTATACGTATCTAAATTAGACCGTTATTTGACTTTACGTTTTTATCGTTATTTTACCGCAATAGCCCGAAATAGTCTTAGCGATGCCTCACCGCTACGCGACGCTATCCGCTATCGATAACCTTGCCCTAATCACCCACCTCTCTCCTAGCCCTAGCCCTCGCCACCACCACTAATTTCCTGTTTCTACCCGTCGTCACCGTTGGAGAGCAACGACCAGCCATCGTCCAGTTCATTTTAGCCATCGTCCAACCTCCTAGCCATATTCCAGTGACTAGTCTTTGACCATGACCGCCCACTAGGGTCTACCCACGACTGATATGTCGCCTCCGCACATTTCAGCCGTCGCCACCCTATTATAGATCCGAAATAAAATAGATCTGAAAGCTTAGTAAAAAAAATTTAGAAGTTTAGTTGTTCGGTAAAGATGGATCAGTTGCGAGAATTTGTTTGGAGGTTGTTTTGTTGTTTGGTTGTTTGATTATTGGTTGATTGGTACTTGGTTGCTTAGTTGTTGGGAGTTTATTGTGATGATGATGGAGGATTCACTGGCTAAGGTGGCATGATCAATGTAGACTAAGATACACACGGAGGTGTATTTTGGCAAAATCATGGACTAGAAGCTAAACGAGTCTAATTATCTCCTATGGATGCAACTAGTTCGTGTGTATGTTTCCGGACGAGGGAAGGCTCATCATCTTACTAATGATCCTCCTGTACTAGCGTTTGCCTCTTGGACACAAGATGACACTAGTCTTCTCCATCAGATCTGGAATAACATAGAGCCATAGGTCCTTCAGTTATGCATTCATTGTAGTTCAATGAAACAAGTATATGTCTTTTTAGAGTAGCTATACTTGGGTCATGGATACGCCAACCAGGCATATTAGGTTATTTAAGAGTTGTTGAGGAGCAAGATGGACGAGCAAACTCAGACATTTGAGCAGCATTACAGTGATTTTAATCGCCTTGCAGAGGAATTATGGTAGATTTTCCCCATCACTATAGATGTCCGGAAGATACAGGACCAGAAGGATCAGCTGATGGTACTTTCCTTGGTTCTCTCCCGCAGTCGTACACTTCAACACGCCCATAGATCATTAGGAACTCTACCGCACGTTCATTACCAGAAACTTATCACTTCTTGTGGTCACCAGTTCCAGGTGCATCCACAAGCATTGTCGTTGAGTCTGCGCACGACTTTGCACTTGCTACATAGAGCAGATCATTTTCTACTAATGGTGGTTGGTTTGAAGGTCGCTCTGGAGGTCGTGGAGGACGTTTTGGAGGACATGAAGCCACCTTACGTGGAGCCACAAGAGATAGCTCCTGTATTTACTGTCACTATTGTAAAGAAAAAGGTCATTTAAAGTTTGGTTGTCCTTAGTTATAGGGTGAGCATCCTCGGTTTGCACGTGTAACTTCACAAGAATCCTTTAGATGACGAGAGTCGGCGTCAACTTGAGCAGTTTGAGCTGTTTCAACAGTTTCAGAAGACTTAGTCTTCTGCTGCTATAGCTACATTACCCCAGTCAGGTAAACTCATTGCTTGTCTTATATCGTCGTCATCTTGTACTTGGGTTATAGAATTAGTGGCGACTGATCATGATTGGGAACTGAGGTATACTATCTTCCTACACACCTCCCACCTCCTTTTCTCTAGTAGTATTAGTTGATAGCTCCACCACACCTATAGCAGGAATTGGTATTTCTGACACTAGTACTATTCCACTTTCATGTGTATTATATCTTCCTCACTTTACTTTCAAAATTCAATCTCTTATTTGTCGGTAGGACTACTAAAGCATTAAATTGCACCATAACGTTCTTTCCTACACATTGTCTCTTTTAAGCACTTGGAATAAGGAAAATGATTGGCACAAGACATGAGAAGAATGACCTACATGAATTGGACTTTTCTTTAGACCAGGTGGCATGTGTCAGCTTTACATCAGTCTCTGAGGAATATTGTCAGTTTGGTCATCCTCCACTTTTTGTTCTTAAAACTCTAATTCCTGGTTTGAGTCATGTCAAGCCTCTAGATTGTGAGTTATGTCAACTAGGGAAGCATCAACGAGTGTTTTACCCTAGTTGAGTCAATAATAGGCTCCACAACTCGTTTGAGTTAGTACATTCAGATGTATGGGATCCTTGTTCTATTTCATCAGAACTTGGTTATAAATATTTTGTTAGTTTTGTGGATGATTTTTCTGGCATGATTTGGATTTACTTGTTGAAAACTTGCTCTGAAGTGTTCTTTGTTTTAAAGTTTTCTACGCTGAAGTTAAAAAATTAGTTTCATTATAACATTAATACTCTAATAAGAACAGACAACGCTAAAGAATAATTTGACCACTCTTCCGAAAATTTTGGAGGAAAATGAGATTTTACATTAGCCTTCTTATGTTTACACACCCTAAGACCCCAACAAAATGGGGTTGTTGAGTGTAAAAATAAACACTTACTAGAGATTGTTCGTATTTTATTACTTCATTGTGAAGTTCCGAAACAAGTTTGGGGGATAACATTTTAATTGCATTATCTCATCAATAGACTGCCTTCATCAGTTTTAGTCAACAAAACTTTGGTTTTCCTTTTGTACCAAGATAGTTAAACTCTTCATATTCTACCCAAAATCTCACATCCTTATGTTTCATTCACAACCATAGTCCTCAAGGACAAAATTAGATTCAAAGTCTATTAGGGGAATCTTTCTTGGATATTCTCGAGAAGGTACTGATGTTATTATCCTTTTTTAGATTGTTACATTGTTTCAGCTAATGTCACCTTCGAAAACAAATCAGGACGAGTTGCCTTTAACACACCACCCTCGTCCTCCTGATAATGTTGACTCTCTTATCCTTAGAACTGTCAATGTACCTTTCGAGTCCGCTGTACGAGCTGATCCACTATCCAGTTTTACTGAACTAGTCCAAGTTTATACACGACGTTCCACTCCGACCATTGTGCCAGAATCTCCCTCTAAACAGGGACATAAAGTACATGTTAGTAACAATGTTGCCACATAGCTTAGTGCTACTCCTACGGATGATCTTCCCTTAGTGCTACTCCTACGGATGATCTTCCCATCGCCCTTCGGGAGGGTAAACAATCTTGTTATCGATATCCTATTGCCCACTTCGTTTCTTATTTTTCATTATCTTTGTCATATCATTCTTTCATATCTTTGCTTACTTCTCACTCGTTTCCTAAGAATGTGGCCGAAGCTCATATCGACAGCAATGCAGGAGGTGACAGCACTAGAGGAGAATAGTACTTGGGATCTTGTTTCCTTGTCCCCCGGCAAGAAAGCTGTTGGTTGCAAATGAGTCTATATAGTCAAGGTGAATCCTAATGGGTCTCTAGCTCACCTCAAAGCTCGCTTAGTTGCAAATGGATATTCACAGATACATGGGATGGACTATATCGACACATTCTCTCCTATCACAAAGATGATTTCTGTCCTATTCTTATTTCTCTTGCCGCTTGCTGTTATTGGCCACTACATCAACTGGATATCAAGAGCGTATTTCTTAATGACATTTTAGGTGAGGAGGTTTACATGGAGCAACCATCGGTGTTTGTTGCTCAGGGGAGTGTGGAAAAGTCTGCAGGTTGAAAAAATTCCTTTATGGCTTGAAACAATCTCCAAGGGCCTGTTTTGGATGTTTTGCAAAAGTAATTCAGAAGTTTGGCCTTTAGCGAGCTCATAAAGACCATTCACTTTTCTGGAGATTTCACTATGGGAAACAAATTCTCCTTATAATATATGTTGATGGTATTGTGATTACCGGAGATGACATACAAGACATTTGTCATTTGAAGGATTATTTACAATAATAGTTTCATACCAAGGATCTTGGATCATTGAAGTACTTTGAGGTGGCTAGGTCAAAGAAGGGAATTCTCCTCTCTTAGCGATGCTCGATATGTTATTGGATGCCTGGATGTTAGAATGGAAGGGCATTGACTCGCTGATGGATGACAAGATCAAACTTTCACCAGATCAGGAGGGAGCAACTAGAAGATGTTGAGAAATACAGACGACTAGGGGGAAAGTTGAACTAGCTGACAGTTAGTAGACCAGATATCGCATTTCCTGTTAACGTAGTTAGTTTTTTTCAGCACCTAGGACTTCCCATATGGAGGCCATGAAGAGGATCCTTAGATATCATAAGAAAACTTCATGTGAGAGAGTTTTCTATTCTGATAGTGGACATATAAGAGTTGCATGATTCTTATATGCGGATTGGGTAAGATCTCAAGCAGATAGACGATTGACCATTGAGTATTGTGTATTCCTTAGAGGAAATCTTATTTCCTGAAAAAGTAAGAAGCAAGGTGTAGTCTCTCGTTCTATAGCTGAGTTGAATATTGAGTCGTGGCGAATCTGACTTGTGAGTTGTGGTGGATTAGAGATTTATTGACAGAGATTGGTTTATCTTATGTATGTCCGATGAGCTTGTATGGAGATAACAAGGTTGCTATTTACATAACTGAGAACCTAGTATTTCATGATAGGACAAAATACATAGAGATCGATTCACTTGGTTCGAGAGAAGATGGAGAAGAGAATTATTTGAGCCAATCACACACCGTCAGGATATTATCTTGCGGATATTCTCACAAAACTCCAAAGGAGAACACGAGTGAATTTCATTTGTAATACGGTGGGCATGTATGATATATATGCTCTAGCTTGAGGGGTAGTGTTGAAAGTACTATTGTACATTGTTTAGTCCCACATTGGTTAGGGACAAACTCTTTTGTAAATCCTAACCTATAGAATAAGACCCAAGGAGGAGAGGGAAATTATCCTCTCTGATTAACCAACAACAATTTTCAAACATAGCATCTTAGTTTGGAGAGCAATGTTTTCTTATTGTTTAGTTTATAAAAAATATAAAAGATGTTCATAATAATATTAAGAAGTAGGAACAAAATATCATAACACAAAAATAATTTAATAAAAATATCTTTAATTTAATACAATCTATATTAGTAGCAAGCATCACAATCGAATACTCAAATATATAACCATAAATTTATAGCTCGTACATAATTACATTCATTTTATTAGTCATATTTATAATTTCATAATCACATAATGATGTTACCCTAACATGATATGAAGGCTTAACAAACAATTCAGAAGTAATTAATTAACTACTTCAAGCTTAAGAAAGGATATATATATCAAGTCTCTAAAACTGATATTGACATAATGTAAGGTATAATAAAATAACGCATGTTATATTGAAATAATGTAAACTTAATTGAAATAAAGCATATTATATTATAATAACGTAGAGTTATGATATGTCTGAGTTATTTCAAAAGATTACATAGCATTTATAGCCCAATAGGTTACATAACACAACATAACAAGTTATGTAACAGTTTTTTTTTTTAACAATTTGACTTAGGCATCCCTAATTAGGCACAAGGAACGCGTAAGGCCACACATTGTTTAAGTTAGTTACAAGCCTACATCATGTAAAAAACTATATAAAACTACCTCAATAGTCTTGATCACTTACCTAGAACATAAATCACACGCACTTGATCACTGACTTGATCTCTATGAATTGTATCATGTATTTGTTACAACCTAAGCACTCTATGGCAAAAGAAGATTCTCCTCCCAGGAAGTTAATTGCTTATTATGGTAAATGGAAAAACTACGTGTTCTTTTTCCAAAATCATAGTGTTTCAAAAAGCATAGGAGTTTGTTGAGGCAGTTGCTTAGGTTGAAGTGCTGCTCAAGCTTCTTAGTTTTGATCTAGGTGTCCCAATTAAGCACGAGAAGTGTCTAAGAGGGCATGCATTGTTTAAGTAGGATACAAGCCTACACCACATAGATACTATGTAGAACCTTTTTAAGCATATTAATGGATGAATATAATTGTTTGTTTTAACTTTAATTCTAAAGTCAACTATTTGAAAGTTGAAAGAGAGGCTAATTAGAGAAGAAACCACTTTTCTCCTTTCTGCATGTTTTATTTCCCAACTTTCCCTCTTTGTCAAACTTCCATTGTCTTAAGTCTCGACAACCATCAACACTTTCAAAAATGCAATTTGTCTAATGTTTATTATTATTATTTTTTTACAACTTATTTTAATATATTCAAATTAATTTCGACCTTCATGATCTTTCTCTTCCTCTTTCTCTCTATTTTCTTCCTCCCCTTTCTCCTCTCACCTTCTCCTTCATTCTTTCGTTGCAATTCTTAGGCTTTCTATTTTCTTCTCATCCACATTTCTCTTCCTCTTTATTGGTTATTCTTCTCTCTTATTATTGCCCTTTGTCTGTGCTTGGTAGAAGCAACCATATACATCGATGCTTGCTGCGGTGACAAACACTTGGAAACTTTTTTGATAACTTTTAAACAATTAAATGACACTAAAATGTCTAGTTGGATATTAGGCTCCCGCCTTGGTGCTGTGGAGTTGGGCGCTAGGTGTGGTGCCTAGAAGTGACGAACACTTTGTACAACATTACAAATATAGAAGAAAATCTTATCATGGCTTTACATTTTTATTATAAACTAAACATCATGTGTTTAGATTGATAGGAAGGAAAGACAATGGGCAACAGATGGTGGTCATAGTTGGAAGGCGTCGTGGAAGACCTAAAGTCATGGGCTTGTCTCATTTTATTTCAATTTTGATTTGTTTGATTATTTTGATTTGGGAGGATGGATGGAGATTTTTTGAGAAGGATTTATTTTAGATTTTAGGGATTTAGATAAAAACAAAGGATACAAGTTTAGGCCTTACACTTGACACCTCACATGCCAAAATAACAACTCACATGGTAAAATATCTGGAACTCACATGTAATGTTTCGCAAAAGTTTTTCACCATCTTTCCATTTCTTAAAAGAAAAAGTTCAACCTTATTACAAGTAAACTCAAAAAATAAAATAAAATCCTAGTTAGAGAGGAAGATAACATCAAATAAGATCCGAACCAATAAAATCCTAACTACAAGAAAAGGATGAGATCACCAAAAGTCTAGCTAATTTTTCTAATCATAACTGAACTACATCAAATATATTTTATCATGCATCGAGAGGTAGCAACCCAATTATTCTTTTAGCCAATTTCATATCCTCATAAAGCTAATGTGAGAGTCTTTCTGTCTCCCACAGTCGAAATTATGTATAAAATAAAAGAAAAGTCGCATAGAATTTTCTCGGTGTGGTTGACATAATAAATCAAATGTCTTAGATTTTAAATAATAAATATGAGATCAAAGTCTCAGATGTCTTAAATGTCCAAAAAAGTAATTAAGGCCTTCAAATGCTCTCTTAAAGACTAGTCTCAAACTGCCTATACTTTGTCATTCATCATGACAGAGCATTTGATAACACCTGCTAGACAAAAATATGAGATCGGAGTCTTAGATGTCCAAAAAAGTAACTAAGGCCTCAAAATGCTCTCTTGAAGAATAGTCTCAAACTGTCTGTTTGATATAACACCCGTTTGACATAATAATTCAAATGTCTTAGATTTTAAATAATAAATATGAGATCAGAGTCTTAGATGTCCAAAAAAGAAACTAAGGCTTCAAAATGCTCTCTTAAAGACTAGTCTCAAACTGCCTATCCTATGTCATTCATCATGACATAGCATCTGATAACACTTGTTGGACAAAAATAACATACTTTTGGAGAATGAAGATTTGTCACTTATGCATTGTCTTAAATATCTCTGAGATAGCCGATATATACGTTTGATATATTCTTTTCCAAGTCTTGTTGCAAAATGATGTAGTCTCAATATCCTTTACCGCTGTTTGACAATATTTTGAGAATATACACCTAACTTGACCGATATATAAGCCGATGTGTTGGCCAATATGTCCTTCTATATGGCTTGTCACTAAATAGTATAGTTTTGCAAAATTTCTTTAATATCTTTTAGCAAAAATTCTAGCTCTATGAAGTTTATTAGTAAATTCTAGTGGGCTCTTTTCTTTACGTAAGTTTCTACAATTTGTTAGTAATCCTAATTATAATTATTTAGATTTTTGTATGCCTATATTTAATTAAGGGGGTGTTTATTTACATGAAAGTGAAAAATGAGAGCGAAAGTGACTCATTTATTACTTCAGGAGTTTGTTTCTGTGAACGTGCACTTGAAAGTAAAATGCAAAATATATGCTACATTAAATTTAATGCATATTTAATTTTTCCTTAGAAAATGCGGATGTTATCTAAAAGTGGAAAACTGGGGACCACTTTTAACTATAAATAAATTTTAATTAAATCTTTTCATTTTTCATTTTTTTTGGACGAACAATGTTACCAATATTATCTTGCAATATAGGTCTGATAAGGTTCGGTGCCTTGGAGTATGAAATCCTTTCAGGAAGTTTTTTTACGATAAGTCCCTTACATCTTTCCTATTTTTAGATTAGTCCCTCAACTATTGAAATTGATATCAAATCCTTAAGTACTTATGAGTTTTCAATTAAATATGTAATAAATATAAAATATAAAGAATTTATTACAATTAGTATGAATAGTGGATGATAATATCATACCTAGAGATTCATTTTGTTAATCGAATAAAGGATTAATTTTACCTACTATATGTATACACGACTCAGTTTCAATTCATTTAGTTGTAGTTACACAAGGTTCATTGAAAATATAATATGATTTTAAATAAAAAAGTAAATAAAATGGTATGCCACATTAACTTTGCTTTTTTACTTTCAACAATAATTTGTTTTTGTAAACCACCACTAAATTTCAAATACATGCTGACGTGGATACATCGATTCACCACGACTCAGTTTCAATTCATTTATTTGTAGTTACACAAGCTTCATTGAAAATATGATATGATTTTAAATAAAAGAGTAAATAAAATAATATGCATGACATTTTTGCTTTCTACTTTAAATAATAATTTGTTTTCGTAGACAAACCCTACATTTCACATACATGTTGACATGGATACATTGATACGCTTGCACAAAGAAGTAACTTTCACACTTTCAAGTCACTTTCAATTTGTCAAACGCCCTCTTAGTATGTTTAGATTACGTTTAGGAAATTATATTATATATGCACATCATCAGATATGACACTCCGATATTTACTACATATATCCCCGATATCCGCAATCTAATATGGATTTTGACCGTTCAATATTTTCCCGATATCTGACATATAAAACCTTGCACCTATGCTTAAGATTGTAGGTGGGGAAGTTACATTATATGGCAATTAGCCTTCTGATAAGTAGCCACAGTAATGACTGACGTGTTGGCAAATCAAATTGTTCTTATGTACACTTATGAATATCTGATAATAATGTACCAAAAGTATAATTTATGGATGCAGTCATGTTCATGAAGGAACCTTATTTAAGCAAACACTAAACCTGTAAAGGAGTTCTTTCTGCATGAGAACTTCTCATCCAGTGTATAAACCATATCCTACATAGTGTGTTTGAACAGTAACGTGACAGTTACTCCACCACTACAAAAAGAGTATAGATTAATAATAAGAACCTTGTTTATGCAAACACTAAATCTGTAAGGAGTTCTTTCTGCAAGAAAACTTCAATCATCCAATGTATCACCATATCCCACAGTGTGTTTGAACAGTAACGTGACAATTACTCCACTACAGAAGAGTGTAGATTAATAAGAATACCTGCTCTGGTCCTGAACTATCCATATAGAATCTATAGTTTCTGTTCTCTGAAGTCTTATCCCAACCAATACGACAATTCGATTTAGCTCAGCGACATTTTAAACAAGGTATTGCAGAATTCTTAGGCTTTGGCATAAAAATTGCTTCAATGATTTCTGCTTTACTGAAGCAATGATTGATGTCATTGTAACAATGGTGGATCAAACAGGAGGAGCATTGCTGATGAAACATCTTTAGTGATTTCTATCCAGCAGTCTTTACTAACTTCCACATAAACATCCCTTGTTCAGTAATTAAATTGCAACTGAAAACCTCAACTATCTTAGGCAAGAACCAGATGGGATGTTGACATATCCTGTAAGCTTATATTATATACAAGAAATGATAACACGTGAGGGCTGGTGGCTGCTACTTGTGAATCAGAGAGTCTTTGGATGATGTATACAAAAGCTGCATTGCATCTTTAGGAAGATCAAGAAGCACATATGTGTAGTGAAACATTACAGTATTTTTTCTAACAAAATATATGATAATTCTAAATCAGTGCTTTTGTAGGTTGTGGTCTTTATTCCTCATGCTGCTTAGTGTTTCCCTATTTCTTACATTCTAGTTATATGGCTTGTCTGCTGATGCTTTTCAGCTGTCAGATTTTTTCTTGATGTCATGTTTGCAACTTGCAGTAATATGTATCACAGTTTCTTCATACACTGTTTGTTAATATTCTACTGCACCAGCACTTGCATTACCATCTCATAGCAGTGCTGTATGTAGGGTTCTTCACTAAAGAAGGGGCCGCCTTTCCAACATTTGGCATGAATGTGTAAGGTGAACATATGCTAGATGACTAGACATGAGCCAATTAACGTAGGATAAAAATCAACAATTAACATAGGATAAAAATCAACATATTTTTCTGTTCATAGCGTGTATTGCTTTGTGGATCTGCAGGTGTAACATATTTCATCTTTTACTTCTTTACAGGAGAGTGAAATTGCTGTCTTTAGAAGGATGCTCACAGTTAACAACCGAAGGTCTTGAATCGGTGGTATTGTTATGGACTGATCTCAAAAGCCTCACAGTGGTATCGTGTAACAATGTAAGGGATGATGCGGTGTCGCCTGCCCTTTCAAACTTGTTCACTGTTCTAAAAGAGTTCAAATGGCGGCCTGATTCCAGATCTGTTCTTGCAATGAGCTTAGCAGGGACAGGAATGGGAAAAAAGGGTGGAAGATTTTTCAATAGAGTGTGAAGCCGTTCTATATTTTCATGAGGCTTGTGTGAGATCTCAGATATCCATTACAGTGGAGGAGACCTTGATGGCAATTTAAGAGGGCCCTTATTTATTAGTATTGTACCTTAATTATTACTGTAAGCGCATGATTTTTTTTTGTGCAGATAAACACCACTGTCTTAGTGCTTCAAATTTCCTGCTTCTGCATGGATATCAGCTTTCTCAGGGGCTCTTTTCATCTACCATCAGGGCAGCTGAAGGCAATTACCGACCCCTTTAGGTAGTTTGATTTTAAATCTGTTACCTCTTTCTAAGTATTATCTTTCTAAGTATTAACTTACTGATAGTTGCTTCGCTTTAGAGCAGACTTTCAATTGCAGTGTTATACTTGCTTGTTTCTAGATGGTTAATGTATTTGATGAGTAGCTAGTTCTGCATCTAACAATGATGCTAGGAATTGATGAGATCGGAAATGTCACTGTGTACCCCAACAAGTCACTCTGTTCCCTCATTTATTTCTTATTTAAACGCTTTGTAAGTTCCTGCATATTATTGTCTCTCTCGTTGAGTTTATCACTCAACTGGCATTTAATTATGCACAAATGATTGGTACTTCTGGTTTAAGTTAGATCGGTCTTAAGCGTGGAGTACATTGTGGAGTGAGGGGTTTATTTTGTTCTCCATTCTTCAATCCGCTGAATCTGGTTCCATTTTCATAGATTTGAGCAAATGGAGTTGGATTCTCCCGATTACCAAAAAATATAAAATAAAAAAGTAGTGGAGAGATTATGACAAGATTACAGCCATTTTCATTCGTATTATTTATATGCTCCTTAAATCATGAGTATTTGTGAAAATGGTCTTCAAGTATTAGTATTTGCAAAACTACTAAAATCATCAATTTTAGAGAAGGCTACTATCAAAGCAATTAATCATTAATTTTGATAAGCTAATTTGTAATCAGAAGGTAAAAATTATCAACAAAATAATTGAAATTTAGCACCTAAGTTGATTATTTGTTAATTTTAAGGGTATTTTTTCACAAAGTTGATGGTTGAGGGGTAGTTTTGTAAATACTAATATTTAGGTCGTATTTTGGCAAATGCCCATGATTTAAGGGGTATATATGCACATAACTCTTATTTGTTTAGTACATGGTCGTGATTCATTCCATGTTTAACTCTTACAGTATCTCTATGAATTACACTATTTTCCTAATTTAAACTCAAACGCAAATCACAATCACAACTAAACAAATTAATGATTATGAAATTGCAGTGACCTCTACTATTTTCTTATAATAAAGAGGATATGAATCCTATTCTTCTGGATATCTCAAAGCGTCTTCATCTGAAACCACTTCTTTTGGTAAGTTTAATGTCAGTCGTTTACAGATAAAGTAGCAGCATTGTAGATTACGAAGCTGAGTTATCGACAAAAACGCACAGATGGTTTACTAAGATGGCATGAGCGTTTTCTATTGATAAAAATAATAACCATTACAAGTCAAACCAATAAGAGCAGAAAAATGATCAGCCAATATGAGACTATAGATAAAACATACAAAATAGGGCGAAAGATGGTCTCTTACCAGCCATTTCCATTAATTAACAACGTTTGAAGACCATATCTAAACTGCACAATTATCCTTACTTCAAAAAATATATGTAAGCTGTTTAATGAAACAATGGCTAGTTGAAAATCCAATAAATAGTAATAAACTAAATCATCTAAATTCTTTAAAACAAAACAAAAGAATGTAGCAAAGTACAATCTTTAAAATGAAGTTAGTCTGGTCGTCTTTGATCTCTTCTCACTTGTATCTATTATGTATATATGTCGTTAAATTGTATTGGCTATTAAACTTTGAGAACGTGCGTTTTTCCACTTGTTGCACTGCTGTATCTCTTAGGTATACACCATAACAACCTTAGCCGTCATGATAGTGACATGTGTAGAGGCTGATCTCCCCTTGGCAATTAGTACAAATACCTCTTTAAAGATTAAACTTTGAGTTAGGCTCACGATGGCCAACCTGGGTAAGGATCATCTTCCTCTAAAACCCTAGCCTATCTATTTACCACCTCTTTATCAAGAATCTGACTTATACATTAGAGGGGCACATGTGAACAACCCACTGTCGTCAATCCGACACTTTTTTTGTGATCTCAATCCAAGCTAAGTAGACTCATCTATTCGTAGGTGCGAAGACCTACTGCTATCATTTAAGCTAATTGAAGAGCCCTCATCAATCAAGTTTAAACTTACGAACTCAATCTTTTTAAGTTGATTTCATGCATCAACAGTTGGTGCCCATCATAGGTCCTCACTCTGATCCGTTTTTAATAATGATGAAGGTACTAACTCGCCAGGCAGGTTGAGTACTTTGAATTCCCATGCAAAAGAGGATGAATGGCAACACCAATAGATCAAGGCTATGATCATGATGATTTTAGAGGAACAATAAAAAAGGCCTTCAAGAATATAAAGGCAACCTTAGTCCTCGAGGAAGAGCCCGCGATACCTCAAGAACAACATAACCACGCTGATGACGAGCACAATCCAAATGCTGCGATCCGATCCAATAAATTTGATGGGGAAAACCTGACCAAATGAACAAGCAAACAACACCACCAAGACAAACCCAGGTCCGTCAACTGGGCAAAGAGCTATTACCGGGTATTTAAACCATCCCTATGACCGGATAACCCAAGTCCCAAGGTATGATCTTGAATGATTCAAATTGGCTTCCTAGGGGTACAATCCAACCTATGACAATATGCTTGATGGGAGCTCGCCCCGGACCAACGACATCATGAATGCACCTCATCACCAGATTAAGATTCCTAATTAAGTTGGAAGTCTATAGAGGGAAAGGGTGTCTCATCAAGCACTAAAGCAACTACCACAATGCGATAGAGATATAGCCAGGGTGGATGACGTCCTGATGAGTCAATATTTCTAAAACACGTAGAGTGGTAAAACCAAGATCTGGTACAATTTCCTACCCTAAATGTCCATCCACAACTTCTATCAGCTCTCCAATCTGTTTATTGGCCACTTCCTTGCTAAAACAAAAGGAAAGGCCTCCCTAACTACATTTCTCCAACCGAAGCAAGATCCAGGCAAGACCGTAAGTTAGTATTTCAGGTGATGCTAAGACAAGCGTCTTGATTTTCAAGATCCTTACAATCACGTCACCATAGCTAGGATGGTGTATGGGCTAACTCATAAAGACTTCCATCAGGACCTGTTTAACCAGCCCTGAGGAACTTCAATGATATCATTTGCTGAGAAAAGATTATATGGACGCTGAGGAATCCCTAGCAAATATTAGGCCTGATGAGAAAACCAAGAGAGAGAGAGGAGCTCGACCAAACAAGTGGCAAGCAGGGGACAAAAGGAACAGAAAATGAGTTTCAACTGACAACGTTCTTAACCTTCACACCTATGAATGAGCTGTAATCACAATTTCACCAACAAGCTAGACTTTAAGGGCACCTTTCGAAAGCACCCCAAAATTTGGTAGATCACAACAAGTGATAAAAATAAATATTGCCATTATTATAAAGAAACTGGGCACATGATTGACGACTGCAGAGCGCTACAACAAGACGTTGAGGAGCTAATACGACAAGGACACCTATACCAATGCGTTGAGCCCGATAATGGATGAATCAAGCTTAGTCGAGATTTAAGTTCAATAGAATTAAGTACATTGAGTGGGGGTGATCGACTGGGCTCAAAAGCAAGAAGCATCCCTAGGAGGAGTAACACTGAGGCAACTTTGAAGTGGCGCTGATCCAATGAAGCTCTAACTTCAAGAGCAACAACAAAAAGTATGTATCACTAAGCAATATTGCCATCATGATCTCAGCCAGAATATATGACTAAGAAATCAGTAAAATTTTGATTGACAAGGAAAGCTCAGTTTATGTCCTACATGATAATGAGTTTATTCGAAAAAGAGACTCACGCCACTTCCTTAGACCTTGCTCGAGTCCCTTAATAAGCTTCACAGGACATACTGTAAGACCCCATGGAATAGTAAACCTTCTACTGCTCATAGGGATCCCTCCATGCTAAATAATGATAGTGGTGATATTCTTCATAATCTGATGGAATCCCCCTATAACGCAGCATTCAAAAGACCCTCTTTGAGCCTCCTTCAGGCAGTAACCTGTACGCACCAAGGGATGATAAGATTCCCATAAAAAGGAGAATGGGGAAAGTCAGGTCGGCCAAGAAGAGCTGCAACAATTACCCTTGGTAGGTTGCATGACCTCATCAACATAGCTCAGGGGACATTGTAGAAGTAGTAATGACTAGGACAGGGGCCCAGACAAACAAGGGTCTACTACAAATGATGGGGTGACTCAATCAAGACAGGCTGACCTCCTGCAAAGCCCTATATTATGACAAAGCTTGGACTACCAAAACCAACTCCTATTCAAAGAGTTATGAAAGGGTCACACACTAGTACAAAACAGGACAGTCCAAACGGTTATTGGAACCGTTTGGACAAATCAAGATAGCCCAAACGGTTCAAACCGTGTGGGATAATAATTCCAAACGGTTTAAACCGTTTGGGAGTATAGAAAAACCCATACGGATAAACCCGTTTGAGAGTTTTATACCAAACGGATAAACCCGTTTGAGAGTTTTGATGGATCCTACAAAATTGAAATTTCATTTCCCCCCTATATTTCCCCGTTCTCCCTCTGAACCCGCGATATCACCCCCAAAAATTTCCCTAAAAACCCGCTCCTCCGCCTCGTCCTCCACAGCTCTCCGCCTTCTCCTCCGCTCCTCCGCCTCCTCCACCTCTCATCCGCCTCATCCTCCACTGCTCCTCGCCTCCTCCTCCACCGCTCCTCCGCCTCCTCCACCTCTCATCCGTCTCCTCCTCCACCGCTCCTCGCCTCCTCCTCCACCGCTACTCTGCCTCCTCCTCAATAGCCTCTCGATTCCACACATCCTCTCTGTAAATTAGTGTTATCTCATCTTTACAAAACCCTAAGCCTAATTTAATTGACCATCTAACTCAAATTTTCCTATTTACAGCAAATTAATCGACTTCCCGACGTCGTCTTCTCTTCCTCAGGCATCCTCTTTCTCCAGCAGACTTATTTAAGGTAATTTCTGGGAGTTTTCTTACTTTTAGGAAATATTGAGTTTTTTCTGCTATTATCTTGTATATTCTAAAATTTATGGTTATTCATGATTACGTTTACATGAAAAGTTCTTCCTTTTCTTTTTCCTCATTGAATCTTATTGCAATTGCCAATTTTGCATGATAATGTATCAATTTTGCAGGATAATGTATCATTTTATTAATGTGCATGATTTGATTGAACTTTTGCTAGGTAAAAATTGTAAAACTGAGGATTACGATTACACCACAAGCTAAACCTGTTTAAAATTGAAAGACACATATTGGTTTGATATGAAAGTTCTCGACTGTTTAGATGGTGAAGAAGTAACAGCCCTTTAATCACCTTAAGTATAATGATAATTCTAAGCAGGTAAATAAATAAATAAATAAATAAAATGGTTGTAATCGTTTGGCCAGATACTTGGCCAGATATTGAGTAATCATTATGTACTAGTGACAGGTATTGAGTAATCATTGTGTAAAATATGTATATTAAATGTAAGCAGGTAAATAAATAATACTAAAATAAAAAATAATTAAAATTAATAGGCCAAATGATTGTGATTGTTTGGCCAGATACTTGGCCAAACGGGTGAAACCGTTTGGGACAACAATATATGCCAAATGGTTGAAACCGTTTGGCCAAAAACTTGTCCAAACGGTTGGAACCGTTTGGCCTAACTGTAGGCCAAACGGTTCAAACCGTTTGGCCAAGTTTTTGGCCAAACGGTTTCAACCATTTGGCATATACTGTTGTCCCAAACGGTTTCACCCGTTTGGGATAACGTCCAAACGGTTGTAACCGTTTGGGCCGTTGCCCAAATGGTTACAACCGTTTGAGCGATCGTTAGGGAAAACTCATCCCCAACGGCTTTAGCCCAAACATGTTTTTTCCCTCTCCCAAACGGTTAGAACCGTTTGGGAGGGGGTTTTCCCAAACGGTTCCAACCGTTTGGGCTGACCTGTTTTGTACTAGTGACAGGTGGGGGGTATAGTGAGGTTGTCCTAAATGTCTGATTTATGACACCCATTGTGCCTTACAACATCTGGATCATCCAGAAGCATAAGGAAGCTTACAAGAAAGGTCTGAAAAGTCAAGCTCCTAGACTCCAAGAATATTTAAAGGAGGTTGGGCAAGAAAGTGACTATGATGACTCAGGGACACGTAGACAACCATCACATCAAAGGCCCATCGGTTTAGTATTTGGGAACCGACGTAATCTGCGGTTCACCAAGGAGCACATAGTAGAGGAAGAGGTGCTTAGGGAAAAAGGCCATTACAAACCAACATTCACAGGAGCCATCCAAAAAGCGACACATAGAACTACTAAATTCGGTGAAGTACTATGTGTCATAGGGTTCTACAAGGATGAGAGAGGATCCTTCCACAGCTCCGACACAGGAGCTTGCGGTTGAGCCCATAGCAACTTCTAGTAAACCTCCTGCTTATACCTTTGCATCAATTTGGTTGAAGCACACTTGGTTAACATGTACAATGTCTATGTAGGTGAAGAACCCGTCCCTCTTGAACAAAAGGATTTAGACGGTGATGAACGGGTCAACTACAAGGCCGATACTGAAACCTACCTCACTAAACCCGATGACACTGGCTTCAAGGGTGATACCAGTGGTTATTCCTACATGCTAGGTATGGTCTACTTTGGTTAAGTCTATGTAGTTTCTTTGTCTTGACAATTAACATTTTATTCATCTTTTTGTAGATGACGAACCTGAGCCAAAAATCGGTAACAAAGTGGCTTCCGTGTCTATTTCTATTACTAGCGAGCCTGTGTTGACAATTGGTTCCAAGAATTGGTCGCTCACCGAAAGTGATGGTAAGTGGACGGAGCTTGAAAACACCATTCTCGAATGAGACTATCATCAAGGAGGCCAAGGCCATCATAGCTGAGGCTCAAACCAAATTAGAGATGGCTCAGGAGCAGAAAAAGAAGCTTGAATTCAAGTTCTCTGAGCTCACCACTGAGTGAGATTTTAACACTTCTCAACTGCAGATTTAAACAGCTCCGTTAGAAGCTGCTAAAACTCAAGTCATCTATATCGATCCAGAGGTCTTGAAAGAGAGAGCTCTAAAAGGGGCTCTCGATGCCAGAGAGTTAAGATGGCTGA
This sequence comes from Asparagus officinalis, assembly GCF_001876935.1. Taxonomy (NCBI): domain Eukaryota; kingdom Viridiplantae; phylum Streptophyta; class Magnoliopsida; order Asparagales; family Asparagaceae; genus Asparagus; species Asparagus officinalis. The sequence continues at coordinate 105,551,232 of NC_033797.1, forward strand.
GCACATTAAGTGAATTTGATCTTTCTTTCCCTTTTTCCTTTAGGATTCCCTCTTCTGCAATAATTTAGCTCTTTTGATAATAATAGAGAACCTTTGTCATTTGATATGTGTATGATGGAGATGTAGTATTAATGTGTCGTATTGATATCTATGTTAGGGTTAGAGGTGGTAGAATCAAACTGATAGAGGTGTGGTGTTAACATATTAGGTTTGAGACTATTCAAAGGTGTAATGTTAACATGATAGTATTAGAGTTTTTGACAGAGGTGTAGGGTTAACATGACAAATAGATCAACCAACAAAAGTGTAATGTTAACCAATAAGATTTAGAGGAATCTAGATAACTATCGTTTAAAAGTGTAATGTTAACTAAATGGTTAGAAATCAATAGAAGTGTAATGTTAACTAGTTGATTTTTGAGAACTGTGGATTGACAGAGGTGTAATGTTAACCAGTCGAATCCAAAAAGACAAATCGACAGAGGTGTGACTTTAACCAATTGGGTCATTGGGGCACAAACCATCCATAGGCATAATGTTAATATAATGGGGGTAATGCATTTATAGTCAAGCAGAAGTGTAGTGTTAACTTGATGACTGGTTGGAGATTTTGATTTGGATATTAGAACACAATCCGGTTTGAAAGCCGGAACTTCTTCTACACACTCGGTTTTCTAGCTAACCGAAAACTCTACAACTCACACTCTTGCAATCACACTCTACACCCACTAAGTGTTGGACCTAGCCGTGTCTCCCTCAAGTGCTCGGTTACAACCTCTCTCTAGGCACGTCAACCGATACTACTCCTCTTGGGACGATCCCCGACTCTCACCACACACTCCTCTCGGTGTACAAGTGTATTACAAAGTGAATCTCACAAGAAGCATAATATAAGTCAATTGATTGTTCTCTAAACAAGGTGAGAACTCAATTAAGCACAACTCAAAATTATAATCTCTCACCACCCAACTATACTATGTATGTAAATACTAAAAGCTCAATGTGGGTGTGTGTAACAATGAGTAATATAAAAACAAGTCTAAACTCAATATAAATCTAGCTTTAATAGAAATGATAATTAACAAATAATTATAAGTAAAAGCTAGAGTTGAGTTTAGGAAAACTTCTCTAGATCAAGATGGAGAGATGGAGATTTGAGCCCAAACAAGAAGATGATCTCCTCCACTTGTGAAAACTTCTAAACAAAACAAACCCTTAAACACACTTAAACCCTTGTTTAAAACTTGTTTAAAAACTTCTTAGATTGGTTGAAAAACAACAGCAATAGGGTATTTATACCCACTAGAAATCTCAGCCAAAACTCCCAAAACAAAAGACCAAAACAGCCCCACAACGGTAATAAAACTACCCGTTGGAAACAGTACTGAAGGAGCGGCGGTCGACCGAAGAAATTCGCGGTCGACCGACAGAAACGATCGGTCGACCGACGGAAATTTTGGTCGACCGCTATCCAGGTCAAACACGAGAAAAACACCAGCTGACTTATCCGGTCGACCGGTGCGGTCGACCGAAGGAAGCTCTCGGTCGACCGCGGCGGGCGACCGACGAACTCTCTGTCGTCCAGTGAA